>NW_026775571.1:54849830-56052747 GCF_030987335.1 Cornus florida | reverse complement strand
TGCCAAAAAATTTTGGCAAGTCTCTTAATTCCTTTGTCGTCTCTCTCCCTCTCATCTGCAACGACAAGTTTGTTGCCATTTGCAAAATCTGACCTCAATCTCTCTCTCTCTCTATATGTATGTTTGTATATCTAACTCTCCAGAAAACAGAGCACCAAACCCAAAAGATGTGGCTAAGAAATTGCATCATCACAATCTTCAACCAAGTCTTCAACAGCTGTCCACAAAACTCAGTCCTCTCACAATGCTCTTAAGAATGATGCATCTTCTGTAAGCACTACAAATCAAAGCACCAAACCCAAATGGTTTCCTTAATCCTCCAATTTCCCATTTCTTGAAACCCTCAATTTGAAATCAGTCATGTAAGTGTTGTTATATATACAATATATATATATATATATATATATATATATATGTATGTATCTTAATGATTCACAATTTTCAAAACCCATACATATAAGTTAGCAGTTGTAGAGAGAGAGGGGGGGGAGGCAAGCTTGAGAGTTGAGAGACAGCGGCTGAAGCTTGCGAACGGCAAACCCGAACTGGAATAGCGGGCGATTAAAACTGAAAGATATGGGTTTTGATTTTTTGAACAATTTGAAATGATATGCTGATATGGGTTTTGATTTTTTGAACAATCTGAAATGATATGCCGATATGGGTTTTGAACTTTTGATTCTTGCAAACAGATAGATAAACTAAAATATATGGGTTTTGAACTTCTGATTCTTGTAGATTTTGTAGTTTGCAGTTGCAAAGAGAGAGAGAGAGGGTAAGTTCAAATTTAAGAACGAGAATAAAGATAGAGGTGATTGGGGAGGCTGAAATGATTTGCCCTAAAAATATTATGTGGGACATAATGCAATGAATGGTTAAGATGGGAAGGTAATTTGGAAATTAACGGTCAGAGTTAAAGTAGGATTGGGAAGCTAGAATTGGGTTGGATTTGGTTCAATGGAGGCTGAGAATTGCTAAAATATAGCATTTTGGATTAAATGCACCATTGGAGCGTAATTGCTAAAATATAGTATTTTGACAGTGTAGCTCCTCTCAAAATATAGCTTTGGCAGCCCAAAATGACATTTAGCATTGGAGATGCTCTAATTGAATTACCTTTATGTCCCCACCGCGACATCATCATGACCTTCTCTCTTTTCTCTAAAAGTAAATTACTGTAAAATTGCTTAGATTAACTACACTACACTCCCAAGTCCCAATATGTGGATTGATTACAAGGTAGAATCATTAGAGAATATTAGGTACCTAAGGGTACTCCGTCAGCATGCCAACGTGCTATCCCCATCCAATAAATCAGCTCCTAACATAAAGTTAACTATAAAAAGTTAACTCTGTCTACTTTCTTTTCCAGCAAACATTAACACCAAAGAATTTTATTTTTTTATCCCGCCAAACCCAGATCCTTCAAATTGTTACCCAGATTCTTGTTTTTTTATGTAACCCCACATCTTTTTCTCATTTTTCTTTTTTGAAAACAACGTTATCTCCAAATCTGTGACCCACTTTCTTTAAGACCAAATTATATCTTCATCTATCTCTTTCTATCGGAAGTCGTCAATCACCGAACTATACCAGATCTTTCAAAGAATATTAAAGCTTTTATAGATCTTCTGGAGTGCAGAGGTTATAAACTCTAATTAATTTGTGTTGGACAATAATCACAAATAATCATAAATCCCCAGATCTTAGAACTTTAATTAATTTCACATCCTTATAACACATAAATATATATAGTTAGATATACATACCTCGATTCATAATATCAAACCTTGTTGAGATTAAGTCCAACGTTCAGATCATTTAACCACGAACTAAGTTGCAACTCTAATCAATATGCAAAGTGTGGAACCTGGTTTCTCTCTCTTGGCATTTTGCACACATAAAACTTTATACGTGTTGTATCATTAATTGTACATAATTGATAGAGTATATGCACTTTTATAAAGGCAGAGAGAGGACCGATTTTTCTTATTAGTAACCTAATTCCATTTTTCATCAAAGTAAGGAACAAGAAAGTAAAACACTTCTCCAATAAGTAATTACCAAAAAGGTAATTATACGTTGACAAAAAATAAATAATATTAATTGATTTCTATTTACTAAGCCACCAAGTAATATATCACATGTCCAAATCATGTGGGCCACAATTAAATAAATAATCTTACATTCTCCCACTTGGCATATATGATAACTTCTATAGTGGTTTAGTAAAATATTCATTAGTGTGCACCATAAATCAAATTAAGGTATTAAGTTGGTCATCATAAATACCATGGTAAACAAACTACCAATGTGAGTCATGGCGGTTGTATGTCATTAAATGACACGGTCCCTTCCATGTACCACAACATTAGTAACCAATTTAACATAGTCTATAAGTGAGAAGCATCAATAAAGGTCTAGCAATAATGTTTTTTTTAAGACTATTCCTGTTTTTTTCATTTAAAGTAATACATACATGTACATACATAAATTAACAAGAAATATCATAAACACATTTTAATGAGCTCAAAATGTCAAATATATATAAGTATTGTTAAGCAATCCACAACAAAAATAATAATTAACTTTGACTACATTCGAAACCCATTCTTTCAACATGCCCTATGAATGTCTTGGGTGGTAATCCTTTTGTTAATGGATCTGCAACCATAAGTTGTGTGTTTATATTTTCAAAAGACACTCGTTGTTTCTGAACTTAATCTTTAACAGTAAGATATTTCAGCTCCATATGCTTAACGTCATTGGAATACCTATCGTTTTTAGTAAAGAAGACAGCTACAGTATTATCACAATAAATTTTCAGCGGTCTGGAAATTGAATCCATAATACCAAATCACGAAATAAAGTTCCGCAACCACAAACCATGATTTGTAGCCTCAAAGCATGCTGCATGCTACAAACTCAGCCATAATAGACTGTTTTGCGCTTTTCCATGATATTGCCCCTCTAGCTAAAATGAACAAATAACCAAAAGTGGATCTTCTAGCTACTATCCACACATTCAACAAAATCTAAGTCTGAATAACCAATAACCTCTAAATCACCAGTCCTTCTAAATGTGAGCATATAATTCTTTGTTCCTTGTAAGTATCTCATGACTTCTTTGCAGATTTCCAGTGATGCATTCTTGGATTGCTTTGATATCTGCCTAGCATTCCAACTACAAAACTAATATCTGGACGAGTGCAAACCTGTGCATGTATCAAACTTCCCACAATAGATGCATAAGGAATATTTTGCATTTCTTTATGTTCTAATTCATTCTTTGGGCATTGCATCAAACTAAATTTATCCTCTTTTTGTATTAAAACAATACTAGCTGAACAATGTTCCATACCAAATCTCTCTAGAATTCTCTCAATATATGTTTTCTAAGACAATCCTAACAATCCACATGACCTGTCACAAAATATTTCTATTCCTATCACGTAGGATGCCTCACCCATATTTTTCATCTCAAAATTCTTAAAAAGATAATTTTTAGTTCCATGCAATAAACCAAGATCACTACTAGCAAGCAAAATATCATCAACATATAGAATCAGAAATATAAACTTACTCCCACTAATCTTCTGGTATATACACCGATCAACAGTATTTTTATTAAAACTAAAAGAAGTAATAGTATTATTAAACTTAATATACCATTGTCAGGAAGCTTGATTAAGTTTATATATTGACTTCTTAAATTTACAGATCCTGTATTCTTTACCCTCTAATGTGAAGTGGTGTGTTGTCGTCGATTGCACCCAAATTTGTAATAAAATAGTGTGGCCAAGTTTTAAATTTATAAAAGTCACTACTACCTCTAACTAAAAATATAGCTAGGGTGAGTAGGGATCATCCCAAGGGATTTTAAGGCGTGCTTGTAATGGAAACAATGTATAGGGTTAGTAGGTCAAGTGATCAAAAGATGGTTTGTTTGGTTGATTACACTACAATGCAATTGAAATTAGAGTAAACAAAACACAATGATTTATAAGGTAGAGAAAAAAATATGTAGAGGAAAGGACTTGGGGTACTAGAGCTCACCACTAAGCTTGACTTCACTAGACACTAGCAATTGTATATCAATGGGGAAATTGAATTGTAACTTGTGTGTGTGTGTCACTAATTGAAACTAGGCATAGAAGACAAATAAGTATAGATTATCTAGCCAATTAACATGGAAAGCACAACCTATCAAATGAGACCAAAATCCATTCAATGAAACTACAATTTATGCACACATAACTATCTAGAAATATACACCCTTTGTATTCATAAGTATGGAACATCAAGAAAAAAGAATAGATTGTCCACCTATCTATGAATCTAGAGCAACTACACTACAACTAAATTAAGGGCATGAAAATTAAACTAAAGAAACTAAGGGTGTGGCATAATCCATCAAGAAACATGAGTGAACCATCAAATAAATTACTAATGTGTTCAATTAAGCACTATGTCTAAATTTACTTCATCCATACACATAGACATGCATAAACTCCACTAAACCTAGAGAAAAGCACATGAATCATCCATTCTAGCATGCATAGACATATGGTTAAAAGTAGATAATATGAAAGCATTAATCCATACACATCAAGTAGAAACCACAAGATATATATATAAATCCAAGATCAAAACATTTGTTACAAATGAATCCCCAAAAATATACAAAGCACTAAGTCTAGGAAGCAAACTTAGGGGCTACTCTAGCCCCAAATAGATGTCTAGCCACTCATTGAAGTAGTCATCCAACCCTCAAGGGCTATTTCCATGGTAGGAATGACCTCCTTCTTGATGGAAACCCTAGAAGAATAAAAGAACTCCTAAAGGTGTGTGAAAAGCTCTCTAGTCTCTAGCCTCCTCTCCAAGATATGAGATATGATGAATGATCTATTATATGATGAATAAATAGCTCCAAATCCTTATATAGGTAGGTCAAGTGTCACACCCAATGGTCTGGGCTCATACACCAAGGTCCCTCCAATGATTGCACCATGAGCCAACTTTTAATGAGCTGGAATCTATTTTTTTTCGGACTTGAGGAGGTTCGATTGATCAAACTGTGGTTCAATCGATCGAACTGTGTTGAGATCCATCGAATACTGCAGAGATCGATCGTCCTTGGCAGCACCTTTTTGAATAGAGACAAATTTCTGAGATATTTTGGGATATTTTGGGAAAGAGATAAAAGTGGTAGGTAGGGTGGTAGGTGTGGATAAGATCGAATATGTTCGATCGATCGAATAGAAGTTGGATCGATCGAACTTGGTGGATTCTTTTGGATAAGAATAAGGGCTTGGATCCATCTTGAAGTGTCCAGATCGATGTTGATTCGATCGATCGAAGTGATATTGAGATCGATCGAACTTGCTGATTTCCACACTTTGCTTCATTCTGCTTCCACTTTACTCCTTTCTTCCATCCAGCTTGAGTTAGTTTCTTTAATGCTCTTATTTGGCTGAATTGACTTATTTTTGAAATAAGCACCTAAAAAGGGTAATAACACGAAATTAGTCTAAAACGAGAAAGTAAGATAGATAAAGGTCCTAGAATACCTAAGCTTAAGGGGTTTAATTGCGCACTTTTCGGCGCTCATCACACCCCAAACTTAAATATTGTAGTCCTTAGTAATGAAGTACGAAGTAAAGGAATGAAATGAACAACTATAACCAAAAAGTGATAAATGGATAATGCCACTTTCATTGGGAACACAATTACATTTAGCATATGCAACAAGCCTTTTAAACCCCTAGGTTACCCCTAGTGGACGAGTGAAGTCTCGTGAGGGTTTCTAGAAATGATACCCACAAATATTAAGTTCATTCTCACAAAAGAGGCACCAAAATTGTAAACAAGCATTAGGAGAAAACTACCTCAAGTATGCAATTTTTCAACCATTTCCAAGCAATCTCCCAAAATTTCAACATCAAGCAAGCAAGTATGGTCCTCTACACATCAAGAAAATGATCATGCAAATCAAAACAACTCTAGAATTCTTTTAAGTGGACCGGCATCAAATATGTTGTTATCTAAGCCAACTAAAGAAATGATCACATCCTTACCCTCAAACTAGCACACAAATCTAGTACCGATCATCAAGATAAAAGTGGACATTTTATTAAAGCTTTATTGATCTAGGTACGCTTATTCTTTTCACTCATTTTTTTTTTTTTTTCCTAGAGGATCAAAGATAGAAGCGTGGTGCAATGTGTTGATTTATTAAGCTTTCTAGCGATCCATGAGGTCGTTAGGTCAATGACTCCCAAACCGGATGGCTTTAGGGCACTAGGTGTTCAAACACCCTTGAGGACATACAAGCTCAAATCAACTAGGCTACAAATCAAAACAACCTCCATCTAATCATTTCCCACTTCTCACCTTTTGAGAGAAGTCCTCACTTTTTATTACTTTTGCAACTTTTTTTTTTTTTTTTTTAGAAAGTTCAATTATTAACTTAGAGTTTGGGCCCTCCACCTTTCGGCGCGAGAAGTTTAGTGCTTGATGAGGCTAGAATCCCGGCTACTCAATAAAAAGGGTTTGTTATCCACTTTTGTCAAAATGAAAGCTTTCAATGCACTACTAGCCCAATTGGGATATAACCAATTCAATAATCAACAAAGCATGTACCCCACGAATGAATGTTAGTAGGCGCCTGTGCTAGTGTAGAATCCTAGAGTGAATCTCAAAACAATCACAAAATCAGGATGATGTGGACCACAAGTGCAAGCAAGATATCAATCTTTCGAAAAATTTATTCCTAAATGGCATGCACAAGGCATACAAGGAGTATTGGACTCTCAAGTCATGTAATTTTAAAATTCTAAGCAATATAGTCCTCAAAATATCAAAATCATAGCTAGTCATAGACCAATCATAGAAATTCCTCAAATACACAAGTTATGCTCAAAGTTCTGAATTGAAAGTAAATACTGTAAACAACACCCATTACCCCCAAACTTAAACTGCACATTGTCTTTAATGTGCAAAAAGAACAAGGGAAAAGAGTATACCAGTGTAGCTAAAGCAAAGAATGGCCGGGACAGAAGTATCCAAAGTGGGTGGTATAACCCCCCCAAACTTGGGATTAACTGTGGTCCTGAAAAGATGGCACTGGGATGATTAGATAACAAAGGGGATAATAACAGTGCATAGTAAACATGCAAGTGTAAATGGGACAATAAATGAAATAAGGAGAGAGGAAAAAGGGTGGTCCTGAAAAATTTGGGTAGCATTCTCTTACTGAAGTCACTGGGATGCACCTGATAATGGAGTTAATAGCAAATAGATGGATCAATATAACAATCTGACATCCAAAATATCATGCATAAAATAAGAAAACAATGCAATATATAGTACATCACAGTAGCATGGCAACAAACTGGCCGCAAAAATATCAAATCAGTATCAAAATAGCAGTAATGTATCACAGATATATAAAATAGAGATCAGGCAGATGATGTAGGACGAGTGGGGCGTGATCCCTGGATATCTCTGGATATACCCTACAGTGCAGCTAAGACATCGGAGTGGAGAGTAGTCACGTCTGTGCTAAGAGAAGCCACATCTGATCTGAGAGAGACTACCGTATCCTCCAATGTCTGGATATGCTCTCCTAAGCCAGGTGTCTGAGCTGGAGCCTCAGGGACGACTGGATCATGAAATTGAGGTATGTCCTGAGCTTGCTCCTGAAAATGAAATGGCGACCTAACTGGAGAATGATGTGGTAGCTCCTCTGCTAGAGGATGCTGCTCCAGGTCTATCTCCATATGTGTTGCAGCCGCCGATGCGACTACTGGATCGTCTGCTGCTGCTACTGTTATCGCTGCCATCTCCTCCTCCTCAGCCTCTTTAGCTGCTAGAACGGCATCCTGTTCTAGGTTCTTTATAAGAACATTGTAGCTCTTGTTCCAATCCTTCTTGCCAAAGTGGCAAGCTTCTGTCTCAGGACGCTCATCCGGATGGAAACGATAGTGTTAATCTAATGATCTGAGTAATAAGATGGCCAAATGGGAGAAAAGTGGCCCGCCTAGGCTTGGCCTTGCTAATATAGGTCGCATATAATCTCATCATGACACTCCAATAGAGTGCCAGCATAGATACCGAGTGGCCTGTATAGAATTTGTATAGAGAACCTAAAAAGTTTGAGCGCCTCTGGATCTTATGCCCTGCCATAAATACATTTCGGTACAAGACCGAATCGAAGAACCATAAGTCATCGGGTAGATTAGTCCTGGTGGCGAAAGTCTCACCAGCTGCATAATGGCCAATAAGGGCAACGGCTATGTTTGCGGCAGAAGGCCTCCTCTCTAAGATAGGATAATGAACATCAGCTATGTCTGCGGCAGAAGGCCTCCTCTCTAAGATAGGATAATAAACATCAAGAGGGCAGATATGAGGGCATCGAGAAGATCTCGCTAATATATCAACTGTGATTCGGATGGGGTGGCCATCAATAGTAGTGTGCAGCTCTGAGAGGTTACTCGGGGCTGGCCGGAGGTTCTGGTAGAACAACCAAACAAGCCGCGGGTAAACTGGATAAGTGACTGGGGCTAAAATAGCTGAAATGCCCCTCCGGTCAATATCATCATAAGCTGGCCGAGTCAGAAGATACCGGGAAAAGAAAGTAATATCAAACACTAACTCATGTGCCATCTGAAGGTGTGAGTATCTCCTGATAGGTCTGTCGCAGACCTGGACTGGCTGTGCCGGTGGTGGAGAATGAGAAGTTATATGCTCAGTCTCAGCTGAAGAAGATGATGCAGAAGCTGAAGACTGTAGTCTAGAGTCAGCTGATGGGGACTGAGCTGGATCTGCCTCTGGATACTCCTCTAACTGCTCAGGCTGCTCAGCCTCATCAACCTGCTCTGGAGCTGGCTCTGGAACTGGGTCCTAACTATGAGAAGGTCCAGCCTGCTCCTCTAATCTGGGCCTGACTCTACGCTGATAATTTTTACGGGCAACAGTCTTTACCCTAGCCATGGCCTGCAAAACAGAGGGAAAGCACTTGTAGAATAAGTCAGTACCGGAATAAAGAATTAAAGCATATATAGAAACATGCATGTCAAATAAGATAAACAACTCAGAATAATAATCATGAATCTATGCAAGTGATGTCACAGCCAAAAAAACAGTGACTAAGTGAAACATGCTAAACAGGATAAGTATGGAATCCATCCAATGTGGAAAACACAGGCATTGGGCATAAATAAGCTAGCATGAAACACAAAAGATGGAGTGTGAAGTGAATAGGCATATTTGTGATGTTCGATCGATCAGGAAAATATGAGATCGATCCAAGTTGGATCGATCTGGAATTAAGGGAGATCGATGTTTCTCAGATCGATCTGAGAAATTTAGAGATTGATCGAACTCTGCAAATAATGTGAACAGTCATAGATCTGTGACGTGGATGGCACGGGATACCAAAACAAGTTTGTGCGTCCCACAACTCCTCAACAACATAAGAATGGTCACTTGGCTTGGTACGTGACCCCCAAAATCGAATTCAGAATGAATTATATACAAAGATATATATACATATATATACATATATAGACACATACTCAAAGCTCCAAAAATGGAAAGAATTGAAACATGGAACCTCAGATCTATCATGGGAAGTTCAAGTACATAAAGATTGAAACTCAAAAATGGAAAATCAAACCCAAAACTTACCTAATCCGAAGAGAGAAGTGGAAAACGAAGGAGAGATGATATCTAAGATGAGAGATGACGATTCAGAGCTTTAGAAGCTCGCCGGAGGTTCGTCGGAGGTTGGGAAGATGGTATTCAGCGACGGGAGAGAGATGAGGGTCTGAGATCGATGTACAAATCGATCAAAATAACCCTAGGGTTTTATTTTAAAAACTGAACTCGACGAGTTCGATCGATCTGGAAAAATCTCAAATCGATCGAATATAAATCGATCTTGAAGGAACACAGATCGATCTATACTTCATAATGACAAAGTTTTTTTAAAATTTTTGGATTTTTTGAACAAATAATATAAAGGTAAAAATTAAATAAAAATCTTTTTGAAATTTTTGGAAGTATTTTTAAAATAAAAATACAAATAAAAAGACAATAAAATATTTTTTTATTTAGATTTTGAGAGTTAAATAAAATAAAAATAAAAAATTCAAAATATTTTTGGATTTTTGCTAATTCAAAATTAAAATTCAAAAGAGTAGTCAAATCAAAGTCAACAAAGGGGTACAGATCGATCAATCCAAGATCGATCTGGAAGATAATTCGATCGATCGAACAGGTGAAAACCTGCAGACAAGTTCGAACGATGCACATGGAGGCCTTTTTCATGGATCTCAAAAAAAAAATTTAGTGTGGAGTGAAGATCAATCCAAGAAAAAGTTGGATTGGTCTAGGAACTTTCAGATCGATCTATGGAAATTTTTGATCGATACACAGAGAGCTGATTTATGCAGAAAAATCTCGCACGATGGAACAGAGTGATGATTGGATGCAGAGATTGGTGTTCGATCGATCGAACCTCTTTTTGAGACCGATCAAACAGGAACAAAATGCCTATTTTGAAAATGAAAGTGCATGCATTCTCAATCATAGTTCCTAGCAATGTGTATAAACCCCAAAACATATCTAGATAACGCAAGAAATGAAAGGTAAAATAGAAATAAGGGAGGAATAGGGTTGTAAACCCTACGAAGCATTTACTAGTCTTTAACGTCTTTAGCAAGACGCTGAGCTCTTTTAGCCCAGATCAAATATCTTGTTATGCATCCCCTCTTTGACGGGGTGACAAACACTTTGAATCCCACCCAACAAATGGTTCCCTAAAGAACTCATTGGATTTGATTCAAATGACAATGATGGTCCTTGGTCAAAACAACTCTTAGGCTTCCATACCCTTGGAACACTTGGCTTCAATGCAACTTTCTTTGGACTCTTTTTGGTAGATAAACTCTTAGAACTTCCACTTTCAAGCAAAGACTCAGTTCTATCAAATTCATTATCAATGCACTTTTATACAACACACACTTCTTCATGCTTGTCTATGGAATTCGGGGTCGGATTAAAAATATTCAACTTCACTTTCATATGCCCAAATGAGATTTTCATTATCCCTGTCTTACAATTTATGTTGGCATTCACAGTTGCCAAGAAGGGATGGCCAAGGATAACGGGAATTTGGCTCTTGGGGTTTGGAACTAGTTCTGTGTCTATGACAACGAAATCAACGGGGAAGAAGAACTTATCAATCTTGATCAAAACATCCTCAATGATACCCCAGGGCTTTTTGATGGATCGTCGGCAAGTTGTAATACCACCGACGTCGGTTTTAAGTCTCCTAAGCCTAATTTGACATATACCAAATAGGGAAGCAGGTTAACACTAGCTCTTAAATCAAGAAGAGCCTAATAATGACATGGTCACCAATGATGCAAGAAGTTGTAAGTGAACCGGGGTCCTTAAATTTTGGGAGAGTGTTGTGTTACAAAATAGAACTCACTTGCTCGGTTAAGACCACTTTCTTTGGTGCTTAGCTTTTGTTCTTCCTCTTTTGGGTGCAAAGGTCTTTCAAAAATTTGGCATAAGCCAGAATTTGCTTAATTGCATCCAAAAGCGGAAGATTAATCTTCACTTGCCTAAACATTTCAATAATTTCATTGGTCTTGGTCTTTTGTTTATCAAGATAAATGGATCCTTTCAAGGCATCCGGAAATGGAGCTCTTGGCCCAAAATCTTTTTCAAAATCTTTCTTCAAAACACCATCAACACAAGAATTTTTCAAATCCTTTTTCAAATCATGTTTTAATTCATCTTTCAAATCATTTTTCAACACTTTCTCAACATGATGATTATGCACATACAATGAAGGAGGAATAAAATGTGAAACGGGACGGGTGTCAACTTTTGGTTGCACCGGTTCACTCTCTTCATTGGACATACTCACTTAGTTGCCCACAATCTTCCCACTCCTTAAGGTTGTCACCGCATTGACATGTTCAATTGTGAGACCTTCCGATGAGGAATGAGTCTCCACAACACATTGTTGCTTTGGTGGGGCATTCAAAGGTATTTTCCCTTTCTCTCTAGCATTCAAAGTACTAGCTATTTGCCCTACTTGGGTTTCTAGCTTAGCAATGGATTGGGAATGTGAATGAAGCAATTGAGTGTTTGCCTCTAGCGTGCCTAGAGTGGTAAACATTTTTTCCTCAAAAACGGGACTCCTAGAATTTCCTTGAGAATATGATGATTGGTTAGGAAAATGAGAATTAGAGAATTGATTACCATGCGATTAAAATGATGATGATCTAAAACCTTGGGAACCTTGGCCTTGCATTGGAGGTGGAACATATTTGTTTTGAGAACCACCTTGGGAAGGGTTTGAGCCCTCCCTTTGGCTTTTTCAAGAGAAGTTTGGATGGTTCCTCCAACTTGAATTGTAATGAGTGTCATAGGGAGTATTCCCTTGGTTGACAAATGTAGCATTGACTTGCTCATGGTTTTCACTTGGCACATGTCCATGAGAACAATTGGAAGTCGAATGCAAAACACTTGAACAAGTCATACATGATTCATTAGATGCATGATGATGAACATGATTAGGGGAGGAGGATACTTGATTCGCCGAAGTTTGGTTAGTCAAAAATTGATCAAACCTTTGAGATAAGGATTTCATCTTGGCGACTATGTCATTAGAGTTGTCAACTTGATATAAGCCAACATTCTTTCTTCCACCTAGATTTCTACCATTTTTAGAAGATAAGGATCTATGCATTGAATTTTCACTCATGCTTTCATACAATTGCCACACATCATCCTCATGTTTATCAAGATAAGAACCACCCATAGATGCATTAACCATACCCTTGTAACTATCCAGCAAACTTTCAAAGAAATATTGAACTAGTTGCCACTTAGGTATGTCATGATGTGGGCACTTCTTAAGCAAGTCATTAAATCTTCCCATGCCTCATGAAACATTTCCCCATCCCCTTGAGAAAATTCTCTAATGGAAGTCCTCATGGCATTGGTCTTAGAAATCGGATAGTACTTCTTCAAGAACCATTGTTGCATTTATGCCCAAAAAGTTATCTTTAAGGGTGAAAGGAAAAAGTTTAAGTCTTAAAACCTCTTTCGGCATGTCTGTGTATTTCACAGTGGAACACACTTCAAGAAACTCATCCAAATGCTTGTAAGGTTCTTTACTTGGAAGTCCATAATAGTTGGGAAGCTTTTGAATGGTTTGTGGTTTAATCTCATAATGATGTGCTCTAAATGGGGGCAATTGAATGCAAGTGGGTGCATTATATTCATTAGGCACATAATGGTCTCTTAAAGCAATGGGAGGATTTACAACCAGTGGTGCTACTCGGACACCTTGATTAGCTTGAACCATGGGAGGTTGTAGAGCAAAAATTGGCCGAGGCATTCCCAATGGAACTTGGCCTTGTTGTTGTGGTGAGATGAATAGTCTAGGCATGCCTAATGGTACTTGAATATTTTCATGATGCGCATTAGGGTGGAGGATGCCTCGTTGGTTTATGTGACCAAGGTCCTCCACATAGTCGTCATTCAATCCCTCCATTGGTAAAATAGAGTGGTGAGAACTACCTCTTCCCCTAGGATTACGAACAACTAATTCAAGATACAAATTAGGAAGAACAAGAGTACGATTTAATGACCTACGACCATGCATACGCTAGCTAAACAAATAACAAGCAAATAACAATCACTTCGCCCCCACAATAAATCAATCAACAAACATTCTCCACATACATTGACCTCATACTCCCATGTTTGAACAACATGCAAAGAAAAGTAAATTGCCACCACACGGGCCAACGATTTAACTAGAGATTGAGTTAGAAAGATCTCACAAAGGGTCTTTAAGCAACTTCAATTAAAATTTTAAGTTTCAAGCCTTGCTATGCTTTGCAAAAAAAATTTAAATTTTAGCTCTTTTTAGTTTTTGCTTAGCTTTACTTGGCTTCCTTGCTTTCAATTTTCCTTTACTCAACTTCCTTGCTCAATTCACCTAGCCAAATATGAACAAACACAATAAGTAACAAAAGTAAAATAAAGTAAAGACACAATCAAAAGAGTACTAATTCCTATTTGTTTCCAAAACACGGCGTTGCCAATTTGAATCCCCGGCAACGACGCCAAAAACTTGGTGTGTTGTCGTCGGTTGCACCCAAATTTACAATAAAATAGTGTGGCCAAGTTTTAAATTTATAAAAGCCACTACTACCTCTAACTAAAAATATAGCTAGGGTGAGTAGGGATCGTCCCAAGGGATTTTAAGGCGTGCTTGTAATGGAAATAATGTATAGGGTTAGTAGGTCAAGTGATTAAAAGATGGTTTGTTTGGTTGATTACACTACAATGCAATTGAAATTAGAGTAAACAAAGCACAATGATTTATAAGGTAGAGAAAAAGATATATAGAAGAGAGGACTTGGGGTACTATAGCTCACCACTAAGCTTGACTTCAGTAGACACTAGCAATTGTATATCAATGGGGAAATTGAATTGTAACTTATGTATGTGTGTCATTAATTGAAACTAGGCATGGAAGGCAAATAAATGTAGATTGTCTAGCCAATTAATATGGAAAGCATAACCTATCAAATGAGACCAAAATCCATTCAATGAAACCACAATTTATGCACACACGACTTTCTAGAAACATACACCATTTGCATTCATAAGTATGGAACATCAAGAAACAAGAATAGATTGTCCACCCATCTATGAATCTAGAGCAGCTACACTACAACTAAGTTAAAGGCATGAAAATTAAACTAAAAAAACTAAGGGTGTGGCACAATCCATCAAAAAATAAGAGTGAACCATCAAATAAATTACAAATGTGTTCAATTAAGCACTATGTTTTGACCATCTCTAAATTAACTTCATTCATACACATAGACATGCAAAAACACCACTAAATCTAGAGAAACGCACATGAATCATCCATTCTAGCATTCATAGACATATGGTTAAAAGTAGATAATCAATTAAAAGCATTAATCCATACACATCAAGTAGAAACCACAAGATATATATATAAATCCAAGATCAAAACATTTATTACAAATGAATCCCCAAAAATATACAAAGCACTAAGTCTAGGAAGCAAACTTAGGGGCTACTCTAGCCCCAAGTAAATGTCTAGCCACTCATTGAAGTAGTCATCCAACCCTTAAAGGTTATCTTCATGGTAGGAATGACCTCCTTCTTGATGGAAACCCTAGAAGAATGGAAGAACTCCCAAAGGTGTGTGAAAAGCTCTCTAGTCTCTAACCTCCTCTCCAAGATATGAGATATGATGAATGATCTATTATATAATGAATAAATGGCTCCAAATCCTTATATAGGTAGGTCAAGTGTCACACCCAATGGTCTGGGTTCGTACACCAAGGTCCCTCCAATGATTGCACCATGAGCTAACTTTTAATGAGCTGGAATTTATTTTTTTTCGGACTTGAGGAGGTTCGATCGATCGAACTGTGGTGAGATTGATCGAACTGTGCTAAGATCCATTGAAAACTGTAGAGATCGATCGTCCTTAGCGGTGCCTTTTTGAATAAAGACAAATCTCTGAGATATTTTGGGATATTTTGAAAAAGAAACAAAAGTGGTAGGTGGGGTGGTAAGTGTGGATAAAATCGAATATGTTCAATCGATCGAATAGAAGTTGGATCGATCAAACTTGGTGGATTATTTTGGATAAGAGTAAGGGCTTGGATCTATCTTGAAGTGTCTAGATCGATGTTGATTCGATCGATCGAAGTGATGTTAAGATCGATCGAACTTGCTGATTTCCACACTTTGCTTCATTCTGCTTCCACTTTGCTCCTTTCTTCCATCCAGCTTGAGTTAGCTTCTTTAATGCTCTTATTTGGTTGAATTGACTTATTTTTGGAACAAGCACCTAAAAAGGGCAATAACACGAAATTAGTCTAAAACGGGAAAGTAAGACAGATAAAGGTCCAAGAATACCTAAGTTTAAGGGGTTTAATTGCGCACTTTTCAGCGTTTATCATGAAGCCTTCATGTTGATCCATATAGAATTCTTCTTCTAAACTCCTATTTAGGAAAGCTATTTTCACATCCATTTGATGTAACTATAAATCATAATGAGTTACAAATGCCATGATAATTCTAAAGGAATCCTTCTTAGATACAGGAGATAAGGTTTCTTTATAATCAATGCCTCCTATCTGAGTGAAGCCCTTAGCTATAAGTCTGGCTTTATATTGTTCAATATTGCCATTAGAGTCGCATTTGGTCTTAAAGACCCATTTACACCCAACTTGTTTAAATCCTTCAGGCAATTCAACGAGTTCCCAAACTTTATTTTGTTCCATTGACTTTAACTCTTCATTCATGGTATTAATCCAATTAGTAGAATTATTACAGTTAATGGCTTGTGAATATGTAACCGGATCCTTACATATCCCTATATCAAAATCAGATTCATGTAGATATACCACATAATCATTTGGAATAACAGGTTTCTTTTCTCTTTGAGACCGTCTTAATGTTATTCCTTGTGGTTCTTTTATAACTTCATTGGTGATAGTTTCATTATGGAGTTGTTGATCATTTAGTTATTCTTCGTTGTTATGTAGTTCAACAACTGGAGAAACAATTATTTCTTTAGAAGTTTTGGGTAAAGGAATTTGTATTTTAACTAATTGAATGATCACATTCTCATTTCTATCACTCCCACTGATTTCACCATCCTCAATAAATCTGGTATTACCGGTTTCAACAATTCTTGTACTATGTGTAGGACAGTAAAACCTGTACCCTTTGGATTTTTCTATGTAACCAATAAAGTACCCACTAACTGTTCTAAAATCCCATTTTTTTTCATGTGGATTATAAATCCTAGCTTTCACTGGGCAACCCAAACATGCAAGTGCCTTAAACTATGTTTCCTTCCTATCCACAGTTCAAATGGAGTTTTTGAAATTGTCTGACTAGGAACCCTGTTTAATACACACATAGTAGTTTTAAGAGCATACATCCACAATGATATAGGTAACGAGAAATTACTTAACATACTCCTAACCATTTCCATAAGAGTATGATTATGCCTTTCAGCTACACCATTCTACTGTAGCATGCCTGGTATAGTGTATTGAACATAAAGGTAATGCTTTTCAAAGAGTTTAGCAAACGGTTCAAGGCATTGACCAATTTCATCATACTTTCCATAATATTCACCACCTCTATTTGACCTTACTATTTTTAACTTTTTATCTAGTTGCCTTTCAACCTTATTTATGTATACTTTAAGAGTATTCACTGCTTGAGATTTTTCATGCAACAAATAGATATATCCATAACATGAAAAATCATTTATAATTATGATAAAATATATTTTTCCACCAAAAGATGGAACATCAAAAGGTCCACAAATGTTTGTGGCTCCTTTCTTTGTGTGTTTGGTTTGTTTACCTTTAATACAATCCACACACAGAATAAAATCAATAAAATCTAGATTTCAAAGAATTCCGTCTTTTACTAATATTTTTAACCTTTCACTGGATATATGACCTAATCTTTTATGCCACAAGAAAGATAAATTTTCATTAATTAAGCTACATTTGGTTCCAACATTATGATGCAAGGTCAATAGTGTTTAAAAAAAAAAAAAAAAATTCATCAAGTTTTATCTTGTATAAACCATCAACAAGAATACCAAAACCAACAAATTGGGATTCTTTGAACAAACTGAAACATCCATTACCAAATTTAAATGAAAAACCATGAACATCAAGTTTGGACATAGAAATCAAATTACCGGAAATTGAAGGAACATAAAGAGTTTTAAACAAATCTAAATGAAATCCACTATCTAAAACTAAATGAAATGCCCCAATGGCTTCCATTGTAATTTTCTCCCTATTTCCTGTGAACCAGAAATCATCATTTGGATTTGTGGTTTGGGTTGAAAGGAATCCCTGCATTGTATTGAAAATATGAACATTAGAGCCTAAATCAACCCACCAATTATTAGAAGGAATTTCAATTAAGTTTGATTCAAAACATACAAAAGCCAAAGGCTTACCCTTCTTTTCGAACTATTCTTTACATTTTATGCAATCTTTCTGAAAGTGTCCAGATTTGTTACAAAAATAACACTTATCATTCTTGCATTCCTTCTTTTGAGTAGCTTGATCAGAATCCTTTATTTAGGGTGTTGCTCGTTTAATGCCTTTTCCAGGCCTTTTTCCAAATTTCTTTCTATCTTCTTGAGTCATGAGATGAACATTATGATTACTTTGTTGCTTAAGCCTTCCTTCCTCCTGAACTAACATATTGGCCAATTCATTCACATTCCATTTGTCCTTAATAATGTTATAGTGAATTTGAAATGGCTCACACTGAGTAGGTAAGGAATTGAGAATAAATTGAACGAGAAAAGTCTTATCCACATTCATCCCTAAAGTTTTCAATTTCGCAACAAGATTAGTCATGTCAAGAACATGCTCATGCATACTACGAGTACCATCAAAATGCATAGTAGTGAGGTCGGCCATTAATTTCCCTGTAAGAGACTTATCTGCAGTACGGAAACATTCTTCAATATTTTTCAAATATTCCTTAGCACTATCAGTTTGGGGAAGAGTTATTTTGATATTATTTGCAAAGGCAAGGAATTGAGAATAAATTGAAAAAGAAAAGTCTCATCCACATTCATCCCTAAAGTTTTCAATTTCACAATAAGATTAGTCATGTCAAGAACATGCTCATGCATACAACGAGTACCATCAAAACACATAATAGTGAGGTCGGCCATTAATTTCCCTACAAAAGACTTATCTGCAGTACGGAAACGTTCTTCAATATTTTCCAAACATTCCTTAGCACTATTAGTTTGGGGAAGAGTTATTTTGATATTATTTGCAATAGTCATTCACATAAACATAATACTTAATCTGTTCGATTTCTCACAAGCTTTATGGAGAATTTTTTCTTCCTCACTGCTTTTATCAGTAATAGCAGCAGGTTTCTCAATTTGATATGCTAAATCAATATCTAGCACACCTAAGTTAAACCGAACTTGTTCATTCCATTCTGAAAAGTTAGTCCCATTGAGAATTGGAACAGATGAAGCATGCGAATTCACTAAAACAGGAAGAGATACTGCAATAAAATAATCATAATAAGGTAAATGCTCATAACATTAATACTTTGAGATAACAACACATATAAAAAATAAATAAATACATTGTACAGCTATGGTACCCCTTTGGGTAGTAACCACAAAATACAAAAAAAAAAAAAAATGATGCTTAAATGTATTTATATATATAGCTTCATAGGTGATGCACTATTTAATTAAATAGACAAGTTACATTTGGATATCCTACATTTACCCAATTAAAAATTATATACAACACCTTAACGTTTATTTAACCACTTGAAAATTAATTCCCTTTGAGGAATTATTTCTCATAATTGAATAAACCCAATATTTATGAATATTATAAAAATTATAAACATCATTATTCATGAAATATTGCAATTATGTCTACCACTAAAATTAATATCCATTAACCATTATGGTTAGGCCATTTTGGTAGCTACCAACCTTTCTATAATATAAATATTAAATTACCTAGTGATAAATTCAACATTAAGTTACCCACCACATTAAGCACATATAATTCACAAAGTCAACTTATGAAACTGCTAGTGGGTGTCCAAAAATATCATCAATATATGTATTGAAATGTATATTAATAAGCATACATTTAATCATGTACAAAACAAAAACATCATTACAATTTGACAACCTCAATTTGCGCAGCGAAATTTCAATCACAATTTTTATGCAGTATACAGATTATGCACTAAATAGCAATCATCCTGGATTTGTCTTATTATATATATATAAATATATAACTTTCAACTATTCTATATACACTCATTATGCACGAAAATAACAACTAGGATTTGTCTCATTATATTTATATAAATATATAACTTTCAATTATTCAATAATTTCAGAAATTAAGGCACACTAATTGTTTGAATTCAATAAAACTAATCATAACATACCAAATATAAATAAATCCTAGACACCAATTCAAAAAAAAAAAAAAAAAAAAAAAAAAAAAAAAAAAAAACCCTACTAGGTACACTAAAATTAGAAAATTTGATCATGGCAGGCGGGTCCATTATATAATTATTTAATTTTAATTTAAACTTTCACATATTATTTATGCAAGGATAATGAAAAATAATAAGTTCCAAAACTATGGCTCTGATA
The DNA here is from genome assembly GCF_030987335.1 of Cornus florida. Taxonomy (NCBI): domain Eukaryota; kingdom Viridiplantae; phylum Streptophyta; class Magnoliopsida; order Cornales; family Cornaceae; genus Cornus; species Cornus florida. The sequence goes on along the minus strand of NW_026775571.1, from coordinate 56,032,457 downwards.
CCACATGTAAACTCTAATTAGTTTGTGTTAGACATTAATCACAAATAATCATAAATTGATGAGCGCTGAAAAGTACGTATTTAAACCCCTTAAGCTTAGGTATTCTAGAACCTTTATCTATCTTATTTTCCCGCTTTACATTGATTTCGTGTTATTTCCATTTTTAGGTATTTGTCCTTAAATTAAGCTAACTCAGCCAAATAAGAGCAGAAATGAAACAATTCTGGGATGAATCAAAGAAATGAGCAAAGTAGAGCAAAAGGAAGCAAAATGTGGAATTTCAGCAACTTCGATCGATCTCAAGAAAAGTTTGATCGATCCAACTTTCATCGATCTCAGCACTTCAAGATGGATCTGAGCCATGTTTGTCCCTATTCAAAGATCTCAGAGTTCGATCGATCCAACTTCATTCTTTAATCGATCGAACTATCTTGTCCTTACACAAATGATTGATCTTATCCAGTTGTACAACCACTTTTGTCCTTTTCCCAAAAATATCTTCAAAATATCTCAGATTTGTTTTTATCCAAAAAGGTGCCGCCATAAAGGATCGATCCAGCTTCAGTTCGATAGATCCCAACCATGTTCGATCGATCCAAGGTCAAGGTTCGATCGATCGAACTTCCTCTAGTGCGAAAAAGTTAAATTGCCAGCTCATAAAAAGTTATTTTCTATCCAATCATTGGGAGAATATTGGAGTACGTGCCAGATCATTCTAGGGTGTCACCTAACCTACCAAAAAGGAGGATTTGAGCAACTTTTGAGGGGGGATTCACACACAACCATAGAGAGATTTTTAGAGAATTCTTAGTGAGGAAGCAAAGGAGAGGAGGAGGCTAGAGACACCATTGGAGGCTCTTCATCAACCAAGGAGCAGATTTCTTCCATGGAGCTTGCCCTTGAGGGTTGGAAGACATCATCCATGAGTGGCTAGACATCCTCTTGGGGCTAGAGTTAGCCCTAAGCATGCTTTTTACATCTTGATTTATGTATTTTTAAGGGGATTTGTATTGTGATACATATTTTGAAACTTCTATATATATAGATGTTGTTTATTCAATGATTTATGTGGTTTAATGCTTCCAATTGATCATTTCATTCTATCCATATGTCTATGTATGCTAGAATAGATGTTCCTGTGATTGTCCCTATTTCTGGTGTTGTTGATGCATGTCCATGTGTATTAATGCTATAGATCTAGAGATTGTCAAAACATAGTGCTTAATGGAATGCTCTTGTGATTTACTTGATGGCTCATACTCATTTCTTGATGGATTATACCTCTTCCTTAGTTTAATTAGTTTAATTTCATATCATTAGCTTAATTGTAGTGTAGTTGTTAAATGGGAGGACAATCTATGCTTGTTGTTTGATGTTCCATGCTTTTGAATGCAAGTAGCATATGTATCTAACCTTGTGATATGTTTGGATTGTGAGCTTAATGAAAGGATTAATGGCTTAGTTTGATATATTATGCTTTTCACTATGTTACTTAGACAATATATGCTTAATTGGTCATCCTTGCTAGTTGAAACAACCAAACACACACACACAAATATTGCAACACATATCTTCCCCTCATTAATCATTCATTAAAGGTGTAGAAAAGTATGTTTAGTGGTGATCTCCAAACCCCAAGATCTCTCTCTCTCTCTCTTTTATTCTCTTTATTACATTATTGTTTACTTTAGTTTAAATTGCATCTTAGTGTAATTCAACCATCAACCAATCTTTTGATCATTCGACCTACTAACCCTAATCTTGATTCCTCAACCTAGTACGACCCACCAATCCCTTGGGACGATCCCTACTTACCTTAGCTATATTTTTAGTGAAAGGTAGTAGTGGCAATTTCTAAATGTAAAACTTGGCCACATTCATTATAACTCTACACCGCAATGCCTTTAGGTGGTATAACAAACCGTGGGGTTCGGGGTTGACGACCCGAAACAACACCAAGTTTTTTGCGCTGTTGCCGGGGATTGATTGAAGGCAACATCGTATTTGTGGAATCAATTAGGAATTAGTACTTTTTTGATCGTGTCTTTATTTTGCTTTTTATTTTTTTTTTTTGTTACTCATTGTGTTTGTTCTTGTTTGACTAGGAGTATTGAGCTAGGAAGCAAGCAAATAAGCATTCAAGCAAAGGAGCTAAGCACAAGAAAGAAAAAGCTAAAATCAAAAAAAAAAATTGCTAAGCTAAAAGCTGAAAATTGGAGTTGAAGTGCTAAAGGACCTTTGTGAGTTTTTCCTTACTCAACCCTTAGTTAAATCGTTGGCCTGCGTGGAGGCTTGTATTTCAATTCTTAGATAAATCGTGAGCCCGCGTGGAGGCATTTTATTGTTCTTTGCATATTTTTGAAAGCATGGGAGTATAGGAATATTATTTGTGGAGGAAGTTTGTTGATTGATTTGTTATGAAGGTGAAGTGTTTGTTCATTGCTTATTACTTGTTGTGTTGCATTGTGCATGCATGGTCATAGATCATTGAGACCCACTCTTGTCCCTTTAAATTTACATATTGAATCCGTTGTTCGAAACCCTAGGGGAAGAGGAAGTTCTAGTCAATCCATTTCTACAATGGAAGTAAACAATGAGGACCATGTGGAGGACATCGGTCACATAGACCAACAAGGCATCCTCCACCCCAATGTGCATCATGATAACATGCAAGTACCATTAGGCATGCCGAGGCCATTCATTCATCTGCCACAACAACAAGGCCAAGTTCCATTAGCCATGCCAAGGCCAATTTATGCTCCACCACCTCCCATCATTCAAAGCAATCAAGGTGCCCATGTTGCACCTCCAATTGTTAATCCACCTCTTACTTTAAGAGATCACTATGTACCTAATGAATATAATGCACCCACATGCATTCAATTGCCACCATATAGAGCATACCACTATGAAATCAAGCCACAAACCATACAAATGCTTCCTAATTATCATGGACTTCCAAGTGAAGAACCTTACAAGCATTTTGATGAGTTTCTTGAAGTATGTTCCACCGTAAGATATACGGACATGCTGGAAGAGGTCTTAAGGCTTAAACTTTTTCCATTCACCCTTAAAGACAAGGCAAAATATTGGTTTAACAATCTTAGGCCTTTTTCAATAACTTCTTGGGCAGAAATGTAACAAGAGTTCTTGAAGAAGTATTATCCGGTTTCTAAAACCAATGCTATGAGAACCTTAATTCGAGAGTTTTCACACGGGGATGGGGAAACGTTCCATGAGGCATGGGAAAGATTCAATGAACTGCTTAGGAAGTGTCCACATCATGACATGCCTAAATGGCAATTAGTTCAATATTTCTTTGAGAGCTTATCGAATAATTACAAGGGTATGGTTGATACTTCCATGGGTGGCTCTTAAATTGATAGGCATGAGGATGACGTGTGGCGTCTTTATAAGAGCATGAGTGAAAATTCTTTGCATCGAACTTTATCTTCGAAGAATGGTAGAAATTCTGGTGGTAGGAAGAATGTTGGCTTACATCAAGTCGACCACTCCAATGAAATTGCCGCCGAAATGAAATCATTATCTTAAAGGTTTGATCAATTCTTGATCAACCAAAACTCGGCAAATCAAGTATCTTCCTTCCCTAACCATTCTCATCATGCATCTAAAGAGACATGTATGACTTGTTCGTGCGTTTTACATTCTACTTCCAATTGTCCCCGTGGACATGTGCAAAGTGAGCATCATGAACAAGTAAATGCAACATTTGTGAATCAAGGGAACAATCCTTATGGCAATCACTATAATCCTAGTTGGAGAAATCACCCGAACTTCTATTGGAAAAGCCAAGGGGAGGGCTCAAACCTTTCCCAAGGTGGTTTTTAAGGAAAGTATATTCCACCTCCAATGCAAAGCCAAGGTTCCTAAGGTTTTAGATCATCATATCAATCACAAGGAAACCAATTTTCAAATTCTCATTTTCCTAATCAATCATATTCCCAAGGAAATACTAGAAGTACCGCTTTTAAAGAGAAAGTTTTGACCGCTTTGGGCACTTTAGAGGCAAATACACAATTACTTCATTCTCACTCTCAATCCATTGTAAAGCTAGAAACCCAAGTAGGGCAAATAGCTAGCACTTTAAATGCAAGAAAGAAGGGAAAAATGCCTTTGAATGCCCCACCAAAGCAGCAATGTGTTATGGAGACTCATTCCTCATCGGAAGGTCACACAATAGAGCCTGTCAATGCAGTGACTACTTTGAGAAGTGGAAAGATTGTGGACAACCAAGTGGGTATGTCCAATGAAAAAAGTGAACCGGTGCAACCACAAGTTGACACCCGTCCCCTTTCTCATCCTATTCCTCATTCATTGCATATGCATTATTTTTCAAATGAGAATGTGTTGAAAAGTGATTTGAAAAGTGATTTTGAATAGAAAGATTTGCAAAATAATTTCAAAACTTCTTATGTTGAAGAGACTTCAAAGAAAAATTCTGAAAAGGTTTTTAAACCAAGAGCTCCATTTCTGGATGCCTTAAAAGGATCCATTTCAATTGACAGGCAAAAGGCCAGAGCAAATGAAATCATAGATGTGTTTAGGCAAGTGAAAGTTAATCTTCCACTTTTGGATGCAATCAAGCAAATTCCGGCTTATGCCAAGTTCTTAAAAGACTTATGCACCCAAAAGAGGAAAAACAAAAGCCAAGCACCTAGAAAAGTAGTCTTAACCGAGCAATTGAGCTCAATTTTGCAACATAACACTCTTCCAAAGTTTAAGGACCTCAATTCACCTACCACTTCATGCATCATTGGGGATCATATCATTAATCGGGCTCTCCTTGACCTAGGAGCAAGTGTTAATCTTCTTCCATACTCTGTGTATGTCAAATTAGGCTTAGGAGACTTGAAACCGACGTCAGTAGTTTTACAACTTGCCGACCGATCAATCAAAAAGCCTGGGGGTATCATTGAGGATGTCTTGATTAAAATTGATAAATTCTTCTTTCCCATTGATTTCGTTGTCATTGACACGGAACCGGTCCTAAATCCTAAGAGCCAAATTCCCGCTATCCTTGGCCGTCCTTTCTTGGCAACCATGAATGCTAACATCAATTGTAGGATGGGGATAATGAAAATCTCATTTGGCCACATGAAGATGAAGTTAAATATCTTCAATCCGACCCCCAATTCATTTGACAAGCATGAAGAGGTTAATGTTGTAGAAAAATGTCATGACCTTAAAAGTGAAAGAATTGAGTTTTTGAGTGAGACCAAAGTTTCAAAAAGTTCATCTTCAACACTGCATTCAAGGAAAATTGTTTTAAAGTCTTGTTTTGAAAGGGCGTGGAAGCCCAAAGATTGCATTGACCAAGGACCGAAAACGTCTTTTGAGCTTAATCCAACAAGTTCCTTAAAGAACCATTTGCTGGGTGAAGTTCAAAACACTTATCACCCCATCAAGGAGGGGATGCATTATAAGATTTTTGATCCGGGCTAAAAGAGCCCAAAGTCTTGCTAGAGACGTTAAAGACTAGCAAAAGCATTTCGTAGGATGTTAAAACCCTATTTCTCCATCATTTCTATCTTACATTTCATTTCTTGCGAAGTCTAGATATTTGCTTTGAGTTCATATGCATTGCTGGGAATTATTATTAGGATTGCATGAGCTTTCATGTTGGAATTGAGCATTGTGCATAAGTTTGATCGATCTCCAAGGAGTATTCAATCGATCGAACTTCTACCCGCATCCAACACTTAGAAAAAATTTCAACCTACATCCACCTGCATCCAAATCACTTCTCTATCCCATCGATCGAATTTGTTCTCAGATCGATCATAAGTCCTTAGATCGATCCAAACTTTAAGTTCGATCGATCTTCAGTTCCAACACTTAGACAAATTTTGAGCCTGCACAAAGTTGCATATTTCAGCCATCTGTCTCATTAATCGAAGACATTCATAGATCGATCTAAACTTCTTCGATCGATCCAACTTCACCATTGGATCGATGTGCAGTACCCAACACTTAGAAAAATTATGAACCCAAAAACCTGCATATTTTTACCTTTCTGTCGGATCGATTGAACATTTTTTTCCGATCGATCTCTGTTCTTCATCTCACTATCTTTGACTTTGTTGACTTTCAAATTTTAAAATCCAAAAAGATTTATTTTATTTCATTTTCTTTTATTTTATTTTTCAAAAACCCAAAAATATTTTCAATTTTTAATTTTTAATTTTTAATTTTTAATTTTTAATTTTTAATTTTTAATTCTTGAATTTTTCAAAAGTTTCAAAAAAAAAATAATAATTTCAAAGGAGAGATCGATGTCAGTTCGATCGATATGAGGATTTAGTTCGATCGATCGAACTGGCAAGGGAATGTTTTTAAAAATCGATTCTGGGTTATTCGATCGATTCCACAAGAATTGATCTCAAACCCTTGTTCCCCCTTCGCCGCTGCATCCCATCTTTTCCATCTCCAGCGAGGTCCATCGTGTGCGCTACTCTTTCTCCTCTCGGATCTTGATTCGCATCTCACCCCCTTCGCATCTCCACTTCTCTCCTGACTCCGGTGAGATCCGAATCCCACTCTTATGATTTCAAGCTTCGATCTGATGCACACATGCTTTAATTGTTAGATCTAGGTTGTTTTCATGATGAATATTGCCACAAATGAAGCTTCAACCTCTTTGTATATGTGTGTATATATATATATATGTGTGTGTGTGTGTGTGTGTGTGTGTGTTTTATAATTTCTTCATTTTGACTTGATTTTCGAAGTTATGGGCCGAATCCAGTGACTAGGATTGATGTTTGTTGTGTTGATGGGCCCATAACCATGTTCGTGAAGGCCCCGTGCCATCCACGTCACAGATCTGTGACTTTTCGTTTTCTGTTACAGAGTTCGATCGATCGAACATCTTTCTCAGATTGATCTGAGTGAGATCGATCCCACTCATTTTTAAGATCGATCAAACTTTTATCGATTTCTCATTTTTAAGATCGATCCAAGTGAGATCAATCTCACAATTTTTGTGATCGATCGAATTTTGCAGATTTGCAACACACACTTCATCCATCATTTTTTGTGTTTCATGCTATCTCATACATGCCCAATACATGTATTTTCCACATTGGATGCATTTCATTCTTATCCTGTCTAGCATGTTTTACATTATGTCACTTATTCCTTGTCACTTGCATAGATTCATGTTCTTTATCTGTTTTGTCTATCTTATTTGACATACATAATTCTATAAATTGTGCTTTAATTTTTTATATCGGCACTGACTTCCCTTGCAAGTTTTCTTTTTCTTTTTGCAGCCATGGCTAGGGTCAAGACTGTAGCTCGCGGACACTATCACCGCAGGGGCAGGCAAAGTTTGGATGACCAGGACCCCATTCAGGAGGACCAGCCAGCCGAGCCCACTCCACCTCAGTCTCCTTTATCTGACAGCAGATTGCACTCTACAGCTGAGGCATCTACTTCACAGGCTCACGCTGAGGTTGAGCACATACCATCTCCATCACCACAGCCAGCTCAGCCAACCCAGCAGCTAGACCGACCATTATATAAATACTCACGCCTTTCAGTGGCGCACGAGTCGGTCTTCAATACAGACTTCTTTTCCCGATCGGTACTTACCCGATTAACAAATGATAATATATTAAGGAGGGGACTTGTAGCCATTCTTGTCCCTATCACATACCCGGTGTACCCAAGGCTAGTACGGATGTTCTTCTAGAACCTCCGGCCTGCCCCGCGTAACACTGCAGAGCTGAGGACCACCATTGATGGCCATCCTATCTCTATTACAGTGGATACATTATCCAGATCTTGCCACTCTCCACATGTCTGCCCTCCAGAGCTATAGAACACATATCCCACTCTCTACAGGCCCACATATGCAGACATGGCTATTTTACTCACAGGTCACTATGCCAGTGGCGAGACCTTCGCCACCCGGACTTATCTGCCAGATGATCTATGGTTTTTCGACTCTGTCTTATTCCGTAACATCTTCATGGCCGGCCATAAGACACAAAGGCGCGGGGACTACCTGACAGCTCTATATGCATTCTACACAGGGTGTTAGCTATCCATTCATGCGCTCATATGGAGCATCATGATGAAGCTGTATGTCGACCACATCAGTAAGGCCAAGCCTAAAAGGGTTAAATATCTCCCATTCGGCCATCTCATCACACAGATTCTATGTGATCAGCGTTATCCCTTCCAACCACAGGAGAAGACTGAGTCTGGGCCGGTTCATTCAAGAAGAAAGACTGGGATAAGAGCTACAACGCTCTTATCAAGAGTCTGCGGGACGACGCTGCCGAGGCAGCTGAGGATCTAGAGGCCGAGGAGATAGCAGCAGCGGCAGCAGACCCGGTAGCGGACGATATACCAGTCGATCCGGCTGCTGTACACATAGATATTGATTTAGAGCAGCCTACAGAGGGCCCAGAGCATCACTCTCCAGTTGGGTCACCCGTTCACGATGAGAAGCAGGCTCAGGATCATCATTCTCCCGATCCAGCGGCACCTGAGGCTCCGGCTCACATACCCGACTTCAGAGAGCGACTTCAGACTCTGAAGGACGCCATGGTATCTATCTGAGCAGAGACTGTCTCTATTAGAGCTGACATTGCTTCCCTCCGCACGGATGTTATGACCGCATTCAAAGATCTATCCAGAGACATCCGCGGAGAGCGCCCTACCCATCCTACCTCCTCCACTTGATCTTTCCATTCTTCTTATTCCTTTTATATATCTGTGATATTCGCATATTTTTGATACTGTCATATTATTTTTGCAGCCGTGTCTGTTGACTTTGATACTGGATGTACTGTACTTTATTTTTGGTTTATATATGCTTTCTTTATAGATGTCCTATTTTCATATTTTTATATCTATATGTTTGACTCCATTAGGTACATCCCAGTGACTTCAGTGAGAGAGAGTACTGCTCAAAATTTTCAAGACCACCCTTATACCTCTCTCTATTTTCAGTTACTATCCCATTTACACTTACATGTCCACTGTGCACTGTTATTATCCCTTTTTGTTATTTGATGAGTTTTATCCAAGTGCCAAAATTTCAGGACCACAGTTAATCCCAAGTTTAAGGGGCTATGCCACCCACTTTGGAAACTTCTGTTACAGCCATTCTTTGCTTTAGTTGCACTAGTATACTCTTTCCCTTTTGTTCTTTTTGCACATTGAGGACACTGTGCCATTTAAGTTTGAAGGTAATGGTGATTCGCAGTGTTTGTTTTTAAATTCAAAATTTTTGAGCATGACTTGTGTATTTGAGAAATCTTCTATGATTGGTCCATAACTAGCTATGATTTTGATCTTTTGAGGACTATATTGCTTAAAATTTAAAAATTGCTTGACTTGAGAGTCCAATACTCCTTGTATGCCTTATGGATGCCATTGAGGAGTAAATTTTTCGAAAGATTGATATCATGCTTGCACTTGTGGTCCACATCATCCTGATTTTGTGATTGATTTGAAATTCACTCTAGGATTCTACACCAGCACAGGGGCACACTAGCATTCATTTGTGGGGTACATGCTTTATTGATTATTGAATTGGTTATATCCCAATTGGGCTAGTAGTGCATTGAAAGCTTTCATTCTTGAAAAAGGTGGATAATAACCCCTTTTCACTAAGTAGCCGGGATTCTAACTTCATCAAGCACTGAATTTCTCGTGCCGAAAGGTGGAGGGCCCAAATTCAAGGTTAATAATTGTTTATTCAAAAAAAAAAAAAAATTGCAAAAGTAATAAAAAAAAAGTGAGGCCTTCTCCCAAAAGGTGAGAAGTGGGAAATGACTAGATGGAGGTTGTTTTGATTTGTAGCCTAGTTGATTTGAGCTTGTAAGTCCTTAGGGGTGTTTAAACACCTAGTGCCCTAAAGCAGTCTGGTTTGGGAGTCATTGACCTAGCGCTCGACCTCATGGATCGCTAGAAATCTTAATAGATCAACACATTGCACCATGCTTCCATCTTTGATCCTAAAAAAAAAAAAAAAAAAATCGAGTGAAAAGAATTAGCGCACCTAGAAAAATAAAGCTTTAATAAAAGGTCCACTTTTTATCTTGATGATCAGTACTAGATTTGTGTGCTAGTTTGAGGGTAAGGATGTGATTATTTCTTTAGTTCGTTAAGATAGCAACATACTTGATGCCGATCCACTCAAAAAGGATTCTAGAGTTGTTTTGATTTGCATGATCATTTTCTTAATGTATGGAGGACCATACTTGTATGTTTGATGTTGAAATTTTGGGAGATTGCTTGGAAATGTTTGAAACATTGCATATTTGAGGTAGTTTTCTCCCAATGCTTGTTTGCAATATTGGTACCTCTTTTGAAAGAATGAGCTTAATGTTTGTGGGTATCATTTCTGGAAACCCTCACGAGACTTCACTCGTCCACTAGGAGTAATATAGGGGTTTAAAAGACTTGTTGCATATGCTAAATGCAATCGTGTTCCCTACGAAAATGGCATTATCCATTTATTGCTTTCTAGTTCATAGTTGTATAGTTGTTTATTTCATTCCTTTACTTTCTAGTTCATCGTTAGGGACTAACAATATTTAAGTTTGGGAGTGTGATGAGCACAGAAAAGTACGCATTCAAACCCCTTAAGCTTAGGTATTCTAGAACATTTATCTATCTTATTTTCCTACTTTACATTGATTTTGTGTTATTTCCATTTTCAGGTACTTATCCCTAAATTAAGCTAACTCAGCCAAATAAGAGCAGAAATGAAGCAATTCTATGATGAATCAAAGAAATGAGCAAAGTAGAGCAAATGGAAGCAAAATGTGAAATTTCAGCAACTTCGATTGATCTCAAGAAAAGTTCGATCGATCCAACTTTCATCGATCTTAGCACTTCAAGATGGATCTGAGCCATGTTTGTCCCTATTCAAAGATCTCAGAGTTCGATCGATCCAACTTCATTCTCTAATCGATTGAACTATTTTTTCTTTATCCAAATGATTGATCTTATCCAGCCGTACCATCCTACCAACCACTTTTGTCCTTTTCCCAAAAATATCTTCAAAATATCTCAGATTTGTTTTTATCCAAAAAGGCGCCGCCATAGAGGATCGATCCAGCTTCAGTTCGATACATCTCAACCATGTTCGATCGATCCAAGGTCAAGGTTCGATCGATCGAACTTCCTCCAGTGCGAAAAAGTTAAATTGTCAACTCATAAAAAGTTGTCCTCTATCCTATCATTGGGAGAATATTGGAGTACGTGCCAGATCATTCTAAGGTGTCACCTAACCTACCAAAAAGGAGGATTTGAGCAACTTTTGAGGGGGGATTCACACACAATCATAGAGAGATTTTTAGAGAATTCTTAGTAAGGAAGCAAAGGAGAGGATGAGGCTCTTCATCAACCAAGAAGCAGATTTCTTCCATGGAGCTTGCCCTTGAGGGTTGGAAGACATCATCTATGAGTGGCTAGACATCCTCTTGGGGCTAGAGTTAGCCCTAAGCATGCTTTTTACATCTTGATTTATATATTTTTGAGGGGATTTGTATTGTGATACATGTTTTGACACTTCTATATATATAGATCTTGTTTATTCAATGATTTATATGGTTTAATACTTCCAATTGATCATTTTATTCTATCCATATGTCTATGTATGCTAGAATAGATGTTCATGTGTTTGTCTCTGTTTCTTGTGTTGTTGATGCATGTCCATATGTATTAATGCTATAGATCTAGAGATTGTCAAAACATAGTGCTTAATGGAATGCTCTTGTGATTTACTTGATGGCTCATACTCATTTCTTGATGGATTATACCTCTCCCTTAGTTTAATTAGTTTAATTTCATGTCATTAGCTTAATTGTAGTGTAGTTGTTAAATGGGAGGACAATCGATGCTTGTTGTTTGATGTTCCATGCTTTTGAATGCAAGTAGCATATGTATCTAACCTTGTGATATGTTTGGATTGTGAGCTTAATGAAAGGATTAATGGCTTAGTTTGATATACTGTGCTTTTCACTATGTTGCTTAGACAATATATGCTTATTTGGTCATCCTTGCTAGTTGAAACAACCAAACACACACACATAAATATTGCAACACATATCTTCCCCTCATTAATCATTCATTAAAGGTGTAGAAAAGTATGCTTAGTGGTGATCTATAAACCCCAAGATCTCTCTCTCTCTCTCTTATTCTCTTTATTGCATTATTGTTTACTTTAGTTTAAATTGTATCTTAGTGTAATTCAACCATCAACCAATCTTTTGATCATTCGACCTACTAACCCTAATCTTGATTCCTTAACTTAGTACGACCCACCAATCCCTTGGGACGATCCCTACTTGCCCTAACTATATTTTTAGTGAAAGGTAGTAGTGGCAATTTCTAAATGTAAAACATGGCCACATTCATCATAACTCTACACCGCAACACCTTTAGGTAGTATCACATACCGTGGGTTCAGGGTTGACTACCCAAAACAACACCATAAATCCCTAGATCTTAGAACTTCAATTAATTTTACATCCTTATAACGCATAAATATATATAGTTAGATATACATACCTCGATTCATGATATCAAACCTAGTTGAGATTAAGTCCAACATCCAGATCCTTTAATCACGAACTAAGCTGCAACTCTGATCAATAGACAAAGCGTAGAAACTGGTTTCTCTCTCTTGGCCTTTTACACACATAAAACTTTATACGTGTTGTATCATTAATTGTACATAATTGATGGAGTATATGCACTTTTATAAAGGCAGAGAGAGGACCAGTTTTCCTTATTAGTAACCTAATTCCACTTTCCATCAAAGTAAGGAACAATAAAGGAAAACACTTCTCCAATAAGTAATTACCAAAAAGGTAATTATAGGTTCACCAAAAATAAATAATATTAATTGATATCTATTTATTTAACCACCAAGTAATATGTCACATGTCCACAATTAAATAAATAACCTTACAGAGTTAAGTCAATTCCCTTTTTTATATGTCATTTTCTTATTGAATAGAATACCATAGCTTAATGAGACTTTATATTTTTCATATCATCTTACAATAACAAAAAGATTACACCACCTACATTCTTCTACAAATAGATACTAAAATGGTTGTTTGTTGTGTAAATTGTAATCAATTTACTAAAATCAGTAAAGCATTGACAAACCTAGACATATAATTTTAACAACAATTTGGAAGACATGACCTAACAATTTGGAAGCCCCTATCATTGACAATAGGAGGCTTTAAATTCAATGAGCACTAAAAAGAAGGTTGGATTTTGGAAGATTCAACCATTGGCTCCACTAAACAAACAATCTCTGGATTTTTATCCTTACATAAATTATTAAGAGAATAGAGTATAGGAGTTCAATGTGGTTCTGGCCCTGTTACATAGGGCTCTGATCGAATAGAAACCAACTTTTTTTCTTTTTCAGCTTTTTCTTTTGAGACTTCGAGAACACTGGAGTAGAAAACTTATTGTTGTTCTCATCCAAAACATCTCCTCAAGCACCAGTAAGAACCTAGACATATAATTTTAACAAATTCATAATCAGTGTATAATAAAGAAAAAAAAGAAAGTACGAGTATTATGTTTATAACATTATTTTTCATTGGTTTATAATGTATGTGGTTTACAGGTGTGTTATCATACCTAATTTATTAAATGAAATCTTTGGATGATGATATTGATGACCTTAAAATTGGAATGAGGTTTCCAGTGAAGATAAAGCATATAGGTTATATTGTAAGTATGCCCTGCAAAAGGGTTTTGGTGTTCGAAAAGGAAACTATCGGTATATTAGTGGTGGAGTTATTAAACAACGGGAGTTCTTATATGCAAATGCCGGACAATATCGTGATGGTGATTCTTTTAATCCAAAAATAATAATAAGACTAACGACCGAAACAAGTTGTAAAGCTCTAATTAAATTTGTAATTGCAGAAGGAATTTGGGAAATTAGTTATATCAATGATGAACACAACCATGACTTTGTTGATCAAGAAGAAAGACATTTTTTAAGAATAAGCAGAAACATAGATTCAGCTAGTACAAGTGTTCTAAATTCTATGTTTGATGTTGGTATAAAAGGGACAAAAGTTTACTCATATCTTTTAAAAGAAGTTGATGGATCTGAAAATGTCGGGTTCACTTTAAGAGATTGTCAAAATTTTGTTAATGAAAAAAAAAAAAAAAAAAAAAAGGTTTGATTCAAAGAGGAGATGCACAAAGCGTAATAAAACACTTTAAGCAATGTTGAGCTGAAGACCATATATTCTTTCACAGTGTGGAATTAGATACAAAAGGTCGTTTGACAAATTTTTTTTGGAGAGATGGAAGATCGAGATTAGACTATGACTATTTTGGGGATGTTGTTATTTTTGATACCACGTATTGAACAAATAGATATGATATGATTTTTGCTCCATTCGTAGGAGTTAATCATCATAGGAAGAATATTTTATTTGATTGTGCATTTCTTGTAGATGAGACCACAGATTCTTTTGTTTGGTTGTTCGAGGAATTTTTAGAGGCAATGGAAAATAAGGCACCTAAGACAATATTTACTGATCAATGTCAAGCAATGGCAAATGCCATTAAAAAATTTTTTCCAAACACTTGTCATCGTCTTTGTTCGTGGCATATTTCAAAAAATGCCACTCAAAAGCTTGGGACCTTGTATGGAAATTACGAGTTCAAAACTTTGTTTCAGAAGTGTCTACATTCTGAAGTAATAGATGATTTTGAATCAACATGGAGTCTAATGATAACAAAGTTTAGCATTGGGGACAACAAATGGCTTAAGTCACTTTATGGACTTAGAGAGAAGTGGTGTCCAGCTTTTAGTCTTGACACTTTCACTCTCCGTGCTAAATCAACTCAAAGAAGTGAGAGTATGAACAATGTTTTGCAAAAGATGTCCTTTAAAGCTATGACTTTAATGGAATTTGTGCAACATTATGAAGAACAATGTGAGAAGATGCGGTTGGCTGAAGTTAATGAAGATTATTATAGTAAGCATGACATAATACAAATGAGAGCGAATGATTCCAAAATGCTGAAACAAGCAACTTGGGTTTACACAAATAGTATTTATTACCTATTTGAAGATGAGGTGCTTTCTAGTTTGGCAGTGAAATTGGAGTTGTTATCAAATCTTTCTACACTCTTCATTTATCGTGCTTTTGTGGGAGGTGATAAGCATTACATTATAAATTTTGATTCATCTAATTTTAATGTAGTGTGTTCTTGTAAGTTGTTTGAGTCTACTGGGTGGTTGTGTCGGCATGCACTGAAGGTTCTCAATTTATGGAATATTCATGATATACCATCTCAATATATTCCAGAAAGATGGACAAAATATGTGAAATCAAAACAGCCTCTATGAAGACTAGTTGACATTTAAAGGAAATGATTGTGTTCGATCCTTCATATGTGAAAGCAAAAGGAGTAACGAATGCTCGAATAAAAAGCTATTTGGAGAAAAGGAAGTGTAAATAAAAAAAAAGGTAATAAAACACTAAATTTATTCAATTTGAGTTTACTGTCGAGTCAATAGATGTACAATTATACATTTTAATTCTGACTTACAGGTAGACCTGTCAACAAATCAGATCTTAATTTGAATCCGATCTGATTAGTTGGATATGGATTGAGTGAAAAATCCGATAACCCGATAAAGATCCGAATCCTTTAATCCGTTAACTTAACAAACCGAATATAGATTTGGGTTGATCCGATCCATTAATAATCCGATCCGACTAAAATAATATATAATTATATTTATATTTTATATTATACATATTATATATATATATATTTCAAATATTAGATTTGTGTAAAATGTAAATTATGTAATGAAAAACCCTAATAAAAATGTTATATTTACAATAGTACTACGTGTCCTCATCCACATAGGATCCCATAATATCAATCCATATCCATTGAAGACGTGAGAACTTCATAGGGCATAGGCAGCACTGTAAGTCTATATTGTGCTTCCAGTTCCAGATAGAAATGAAGGTGAAGAAAAGTCATCTATTGACGCACGATGGGGAAGGAAGAAGTTCTGATTCTTTTCTTTGATCTCCCTCTATTACAAGCAGAATGAGGAATGGGAAATGTGATACCCCTCGGATCCGAGACACGGGTTGATCAGGCCCAGGCCCAAACCCGAGGGATATCAAACAATTAAAGTATTTAAATCGAACATGGAATACAAGATGAAATAAAAAATAAAAAATAATACGCTGAAAAAAAAATACTAATTGAAAATCCTTAAAATAGTATAATTATTGAAATCTGTTAAATTCAAACTCCATAAGTTTACAACTCGGGAATCCATCCATTGGACCCCTTATTAAAGATTCTCAAACCGAAATTGAAATAATAGAAATAAAATCTAAAGCTAATATAAAGAAGATTCCTACATAGTCGGAGGAATGAATATCTGTATCTGCTCTACACGTCCAAGCTCTAACCCTGGAACTGATGAACACCTGAAAAATAAAGGAGTAGGTCAGGCCCACATGCAAGTCTTGATTTACTACAATCCAAACAGTAATCCGAGGACTCAACAATATCTAGAGTAGTCCATATATGTATATAGTACACACTATAGGACGCTCACTAGTCCAGTAGGTCTGTCTCAGCCTGAATAGAAGGCAAAATGCAAATACACACCCCAAGGTGCGCATGAGTACCTAGACCTACCAGGGAACAACACATATGTCCAGTTATCCATCCTAGGTGATATACGCGCCCTAACGATGGTTATGAAACTCAAGCTCATACCACAGCACCATATAATATATATATAAAGTCCGTACTCCTCCTAATACAAAATATCATCCATCTGTGTAGTGGTCTGATATATGTATAACAAATCCATCCTGAAACCATAGTAGGTCACTCAATTCACAATTGATATGTCACATGTAGGTGATGGACTTAACCTTTATGATTAATCCATACCTTAATCCAAATTAGGTAGAACTTAGTGTTTTAACTAGTCCATACCTAGTATGTCACCGTCCCATACCGGTACATACAATCCTCCAGCTAACACAGTTGACAAATACAGTATTAAATAGTCATCAACCATACTCCAGGATATGCACAAGATAAATTAAATGCATATACATATATTAGGCATTCAGTACAGAGCCTAAAATCATATCCAATGTTGTAAACTGCAATGACAAATGCAACCCTTTACATCCTCCAACAAAATATGCATCAATATAAATTCATACATATATAACAAAATTAGGTATTCACTTCGGAACCTAAATATCATTCTCCAATAATTTAAATAGCTGAAATATTTCATAGTATTTAAATTCTGCATATAGTCCATAAGCTGATACCTTTTAACAGCCATTAAGTACCAATTTATTCCAAACCAATCATAGTTGAATTTACAGATAATTCACTACACTCATAACATGGTGGAAAATATGATTAAATATAATTAATTTATATACCAACAATCTGCTAGGTTCCGGTAATTAAATTTCTTAGCCAAACAGTGCAATGTATAGTCGTTTCTTTGAGCTATTCATTACTCCTTTCCTTAGTCCATTATTGTTCTAAGCGTTTTCAATTTTAATATAAGTCCCTAACATTTAATCACACCTTACAATAGCCTTTAAACAGCTTCTGAAAACACTGTACAACCCAAACACGCACAAAAACCATACTGTATGAGATTTCTGGGCAAGAGCAGGCTCCAAAATTTGAGAGCCTGCTCTATTTAAAGTGAGAGCTGGCTCTAAGGCTCCAAGAGCTGGCTCTAAGAGTAGGAAGAGCCTGTTTTTCCTCCCTTAGATGCCGTAGTCCGTTTCTGCGTATTCTTCTCCAACTCCGATGATTAACAAAGCCTCTGTGGTGTTTTTAAATCCTTGTTCTAGGTTCAAACTCAATCCTAATTACATCTTAAACCACTGACATCCTACCATAATATGTATTGAACACAACCTTTTGAAGCAACGACTACAGAATCTCAGTTAAAAACTTAAGCGATTCAAAACAGATTTATTCAGTGAAGTTGAATACTATTTTTAAATACTTGATTCAGGGTTCAATCTTAGACCCAGATTAATTACAAGTCATCAATACATAATCATGATCTCAATTTTAATCAAAGCTTAAACGCAACCACCGAGAAAAACAAATAGCATAAAACATCAAGGGTTAATGCAAATCACTTATTTCAACGAGATTAATATAATTCATACATGCATACAAGACTTGATAATATGTTTGTTTAATCCATTTTTAGTCTTTAATTAATCCCTTGAGTCTAACCAGGCATGCACAGAACATAAATTAAAGGGAAAGAGAAGAACAAGACTTGCCTTTGAGTTTCAGATTACAAACTCTAAACTGTCGTCTCTGAATTGTCCCTTGCTCTGCCTCCTACGCCCCTCTTTCACTCTTTGTTTCTTAGTAGTCCCTTGTGATACAGACGTAAATTATGGTTAATTTTTCTAAAACCCTAACCCCAGTAAGCTTATGTATATATAGGCTTCAATTTACCAAACCCTACTCCAACTCTAAATTACAAGTCGGCCAACGTTAAATCCTAAAACCCTAAATTCAGATAAATAAAAACTACACCGTGAAGTAACTAAATAACCTAATTAACCAATTAAGGTAACTAAAACAAATTATATAATAATAAATAATTAATTTAATTTAACTCAAGTAAATAATTAAATGCACTAAAACAATTTAAAACAATTAAATCACACCAAAGAACTATACAAATGCAATTTAAACAACAAAATAAATACCAGGACTATCCTTTTGAAATTAGGGGTATTACAGGAAACGAATGTGTAAGTCTATTTTTTCTTTTCTTTTCTCTATTACAAACCCTAATTTTTCATCTTTCAAAAGTAAAAGTTGTTTCAAAATTTTCTTATTTTCTCCTTCTGTCTCTCTTTTTCCCATTTATGGAGATTCTGATTCTTTGTTACATAACCCATTTCAATCTACCTTTTCTACCCAAATTTTGATCCTCTTTGTTTCACAATTTCACCTTTACATGGAAGATATGAACCTTTTCAGTAGCAAAAATCATTTATTCTAGATTTGGTATCTAATTTATTTGAATATTGAATCAATTTGCGTGATTTGTGTTTGTGTAATTGCAAAAGGTAAAGTTTCTATTCGGATCGGATTTATCGGATTAGACATCTGATAAAATGAGTATCAGACATGGATCGATTAAAGAAGAATCCGTCGGATTATCAGACCGGATCACTCAGTTTGCTTATCAAATTCAAATCGGATTGACCATGATCTGGTCCAAATTCAATCCGTTGACAGGTTTACTTGCAAGGCAACCATTACATAACACTTATAATGTACCTAGTGCTCCAGTGCTTCATCTCTCACCTATTCCTGTTCCTGCTCCTTTTCATGCTCCAACTCTTCATTCATTTGGGCAACAACTACATACAAAAATTATCAATCCCGGTGTTATTCATACGTCACTCCAATGCGAGCAACAAGTTAGGTATTATTCAACATATGATTGATATCAATTATATGATTTATTTGGGTGAGTAACATAATTTTACTGTTACATGCTTATAGGAATGATCTTGATGCAAGCAAGTGATTTGCAGAGGTTGTGGAGCTGCCAAGGCTGGGGGAGAATATTTTGAATGTTGATGTCATTTGTTGTTGAGGAGAGGATTTTTGTAATAGCAGGTTGTTAATAGGTTGTTTCCAGTATAAACAAGTTGTTAATTATAATAGCAGAACTTAAATTTTCAGTGTAAATAGTGTTGTTAAGTTCAGGAATATAATGTCTTTAAGTTTTCATGAAAAGTTCATAATGAAGGTTTAAATTTTCAGTGTAAACAACCTTCATTTTGAACTTTTTATTTTGAAAGATGGGTTTTGATTTTTGGAACAATCTGAAATGATATGCCGATATGGGTTTTGATCTTCTGATTCTTGAAGATTTTGTAGTTTGTAGTCGAAGAGAGAGAGAGATGATCTGTGAGAATGAGAATAAAGAGATGGAGGCGATTGGTAATTCTAGAGAGAGAGAACGGTGAACGAGAATAGGGAGGCTGAAATGATTTTGCCCTACTAACCCTACCAAAAAGGGTAAGATGGTGATTTCATTATTATTTTTTCCCTTATTTTCTCTCCTTTGTGTTATCCAAACAATAATATTTCCAATTCCTTTCTTTTTCTCCTATCGATCTATCCAAACATGAATATAAATTATAGCTATCCTTTCTTTTCTTTTCTTTTCTTTTCTCTTATAATCCTTTCTTTTCTTTTCTTTCCTGTGTATCCCAACGAATCCAAAATCTCTCACCCAAAATCACCACTTCAATTGATCAAAACCGGAATCTTGAACACAAACACACATATATATCCCAAATCTTCAACACAAACACATACATAATGGTGGCCACAGCCACCGGCGCCGACTCCACCATCGTGAAGCCTTATCACCCAAAATCACCACTTCACATGTTCAAAACCCGAATCTTCAACACACACACATATATATACCATCACTTTTAAACACCCAAATCTTCAACACACACATATATATATATATACCTCCAAGATCGAAACAGCGGCAGTGGCGGCGTCGACTCCACCACATCCTTCACCCCTAAGCTCGAGAAGGATCCGAAGAAGCGCATGGTCATCACAAGGATGTGCCCCGTCTCCATCTTCAGCAACAACATCAATGCCGCGGCCAAATCCAAAGGTTCAACGGCGACGGCTTTCTTGGTGGTGATGGCAGCAACGACGATAAGGGATTTAGAGGCAGAAAGGTCTAGGGATTTGGTGGTGGGTTTAAGAGAGTGGCTGTGGGTTTGGTGGTTGCTTTATTAGGGTTATGGTTCGAGAGGCCATGGTTGTTATTCATTACCTTTGTTTTTTCTGTTGTTGGACCAGCGGTTATGGTGGTGGTGGTCGAGGACCGGCGGCTATGGTGGTGGTGTCTATGTTCAGAATATATATATACATATACATGTATAACATATATATATTTTATATATCAATTACTGTTAAAGAGAGAAAATAGAGAAAGAAAGAGTTGAGTTAGGTTTATAATAGAGAAGGTGAGAGGTTAGAGAGGGAGAGTGCCAAGGGTAAAAAGGCCATTTTGGATTTATGATATTTAATAATTTAAATTAATAAAATATTGAAGGATAATCTTGACTTTTCACATATTTTAAGGGGCGGTTTACATTCAATTTCTAACAAGGGGTATCATTGTTCAAAAACAACCTAACTTATATATGACTGTCAATATGGCAAACTTCAAGGAGTGTCATTGTAATTAACCCTTTTAAGAATATCTAAGTTGTAGTCACATCATCAAAACGCAATCATTAATTAGGTTTTTTTTTTCAAAATTTTGTTAAAAATTATTCAGTGCACGTCCATTTAAGTATCTGTTGCATGAAGACTTGAATCGACTAGGTTATTGAAGATGCAACCTTAACCAGATCTTATTAGAATTCATGCATATAACAAATTAGTTTTGTATGATTCTATAACTAGGTGTACTTGTATGTGCATATTTTATGGTCTTCATCTCTAAATAAAAATTATTTTTTTAATCTATAATTAGACACAAGGACTAAGTCACATAAAATAGGAGCGAAAGCGAGAGTAAATTTGAGAGCGAGAGCGTGAGAGCGGAAAAATTAAGTCATAAATAGTAAGAATTTGAATCATAACGCGCGCGAAGTGTGAGAGCGGAAACGCGCTTGGAGCGTGAGAGCGACACCCGTTAAGAACAGTTGTGTGACTTAATACAAAGATACTACTTGGTACATTATGGCAAGCTCAGGATTTTAATTATGAAATGCAATTTGAAATTATTACATTAGATTTGTATTCAACTCACCCCTTTGCAACTCAAAACCTTTGGATAGCTTGTCTCTCAAAAGTTTCAAAATTCAACATAGAATGTATTAAACTTTTAATCCAAACACAACTCAAAATGTCTTCATCTTCAACTTGGGTGTTAGAGGATATCAAACTCTTTAGTCGTTCTATCCCAGATTTATCCCTGGCCTGGACTGCTTGCTCATGCAATGCCGTGGCTCACCAGCTTAGTCAATGGGCTTTGCCTAAAAAGTGTTTTGATCTCCAATGGTCTGTTTGGCCCCTTTGGCTTCGGCAAGCCATTGAGGCCAATTTGTCTTTTGTTGGTTTGGGCATTTATGGCCCTGTTTTGTAGTCTTTCCTCTTCTATTTGGTCAAAAAAAAAAAAAAAAAAACCTCAAGCCAACATAAGATATATTAAATATGTAACCCTAACACAACTCAAACGACCTTCCTCTTGAACTTTTCAACTCGAGCTAACATAAAATGTATTAAACCTTTTAACCCAAACACAACTCAATCAGCCTTCATCTTGAACTTTTCAACTCGGGGCAACATAAAATCTATTAAACCACTAACCCGAACACAACTCAAACAACCTTCATTTTGAACTTTTCAACTCGAGCTAGCATAAAATGTGTTAAACCTTTAACCCTAACAAAAATCGAATAGCCATCATGTCTACATAAAAACCAAACACAACTCAAACAACCTTCATCTTGAGCTTTCAACTCGAGGCATAACTTACACTCAAAATTTTGATCTTGGGTCATGTTTGGGTTGGAAAAATCTAACTGAAATTTGTGTTTTTACTGGTTTTAATAGGATAAGGTTCCGTTGGTTGTCCAATCCTCGTAAGTAAAGAAAAAAAAAAAAATCATCATAAAATATAGAGAACGAAAAAAAAATAAAAATAAAAAAATACAAGAAAACAAAAAAAACCAAAAGTAAACGGTTTGTTTGCAACTACTTTTCGTTTCATGCTCATTTTGTTAAAATTGACTAAAAACAAAAATAAATGACTAAAGCATGTTTGATAAAAGTTTGTTACAAGAAAATTTTGATTCCACTTGTTCATTAAAATAGTAAACAGCAGGGCTCACTGAATACACTAATTTGAAAAGGAACACATTACCTATCAAACAACAAAGTACATTGCTGCAAACCCCAAAGGGTTGGCCTAGCAGTAAAATCACTTTGGCTTTAGTACCTTCCTAGTACCAGGTTTGAAGTTCAATTCCTACTAGAAGCTTACGAGAGCAACGCCTCCACTGCCATACTCAACGACTTACCCAGCCCGGGGTGGGAGCCACCCTTTCTAGGACCTCGGGGATTTGTCGGGGCAAAGCCTCGAATACCCCGGTTAACTATAAAAAAAAAAAGTACTTTACTGCTATAAGCCAATTTAATCAACAAATGCATAAATTTTTTGATGGTCATAGGACCAATATCCAGGCCAATCATCATTGGACACGTAAGCAAAAAAAAAACTAAATAAAAGCTTACGCATTTCCGACACAATTGTTTACGTGGCTAGTAGTAATTGGCCCGGGACCATGTAACAACTTATCAAACAAATGGGCAACCTTGTAACCCTCTCTCCTTACCCATTGCATAGAGAAGCAAGGCTGTTGAGCTAAAATCTGATTAATATCTTCCTTGATAGCAGCAAGCCACTGCTAAGTTGGAGTCTCCCTCCAATTCAATAATGAGATTGGGCAAACCCCACCCCACAGCCCATTGAAGTGCTTGCCTAACTACCAATGCCTCTGCCACTGTAGCAGAAGCCACACACCTGAAAATGCAAACTCCAGTCTTTTGAATTACTTCCCCTGCCACTGAAGGCGGACTCCATCTTGGCTAGAGACTACCATCCCCACTGCTCTGCAAACCATGAGAACCTTTTTTCCTTTTTTGATAAGATTGATTTTATAAAAGACGCTCAAAAGGGGAGCGTTCCCAAAGGAATACAAAAGACGCCTAAGGCGCCACTATTGTTTCAAGGAATCCACAAAATCCAAAAGATGTCCCAAAGATGTACAATACAAACCATGAGAACCTGCTGACAAATATCTCATCTCATCCCATTGGTTCAATGACACTGAAACAATCTCCATTTGCATCCGCTTTTATGCCACAATCTTGGATGCTATAGAATCTGCTAAAAACAAAAGAAAAAAAAAATGTTAAAACATTGATTTTGTTTAAATAGACGGTCAATAAATTGAGGGAGTGTTTATGCATTTCTTATATAAAAAAAAGTTTAAGGTGTTTCTCTTATTTCGTATTTTTACGAACTATTTAGCACATAGTAATCTTCTTGTTTTAACTAAATAGGAACTTCAAGCTGTTAGTGATTAGCATCTCAAACATATATTTTGGCTCTTTGGGAATATAATGATTTGGTTTAGGTGGCGTCAGTAGACTACCAGCTATAAGATTATGTCAAATTTTTATAATGAATTTTCATAATAAAAGACAAAAAATTAGATCAACCATAATACTCCGAAGTGAATGGTCAAAACCAGGAGATTCCAAAGCAAAGCAGCATCAACATAGATCAACAACATTTTCAAATAGTCAGGTTTATCTATACCAAGATAAACCGAGTTTGGGCAAGAGACATACCTACCAGTGTATTAATTAAATTTTCATATAATAAAAAATTATCACACAAATGTAAGTACCCAATCACAACAACTATTCCACAAGCACTTCAGGAGAATATCAAATTTCTTAGGAGAAACAATTTCATGTAGCACAGGCAGATCCAGCAGTCCTTGAAGGGAAAATTAAAGCTAATTATACTTCATTTGCTGCTTAATTGATATCACCATTCTGCTCCAAAATAATGGAGCACCCAAATAGAACCTTAACAGCTAATTTGCTAAAAAATATATGTTTTAAGAAGAGTTCAGATGGTTACTAAAACAACACAAAAAAAATGGAAAAAAAGAAAAAAGAAAAAGTAGGGCTCTAAATTCTTCTCTTGATCAATGTTATCCAACCTGAGCCACAATTCATGAGTGTCAATAGTTCCCGTGAGTTTTTACATGGTAAGCCATGCTTCATAAAAGCAAAATTGCCACATGTAGATGAATAGACTGCAAGAAAGAAGAGAAAACAAGCTATGGGATTTCATGAATCAACAATAGATAAGATTGATGCATCTGGTTTTGTACACTGCTGGAATGCTTTCGTATGCTAGCAACCTGGGAGATGCAGCTTGTTAACCATGTCTGTGATTATCACTCAGAAGATAGGCAAGGCATATATATTAATACCATCAAACTTGAAGTCATGTGGGTTCCACTATCAATTAAATAAGTGCACCGAAACAAACAAGGTCTAGCACCTGAGAATACCATCAAGAAACATATCATATCAAATATATTATTAGACATGTTATGTCCTAAAATATTATTTTATTAACTCAAATAACAGGACATAAAACATGTCTAAGAGCACAAAGGTATGAGCAGTTCTGGAAGTTGGCTTCACACAGACATGTAAACAAAGTTTTATG
This sequence comes from Cornus florida, assembly GCF_030987335.1. NCBI lineage: Eukaryota > Viridiplantae > Streptophyta > Magnoliopsida > Cornales > Cornaceae > Cornus > Cornus florida. The sequence continues at coordinate 56,007,052 of NW_026775571.1, read as the reverse complement.
AGGCCAATAGAGGATATTAAACAAATCATCAATAATAAAATATAACCTGCCCTGGCAGATCATTAAATGTTACTTCCTGGATATGTTGGCAAAAACCAAGAAAGCATGGCTACATGCCCCAAGAAATTTTTTTTTTTTTCATGAATTTAAATAATCATTGGACTCTATTTCTCCAAATAGAAAGATAACCAAACTTAGTACTGCAAAGAGAAAAGAAATTCATGGGCTATTTATAACAGCCAGTCCTTTCTGGTTAAAAAGAATTACAGATTTGTTTTGCACTTCTAATATGAGCTAGATCTCCCATAAAATTTTGCCTTCCATTAGGGTATAAGAGTAAGTAAAAACTAGAGCTACAATTAGAGAAGGCAAAAAGAAAAGGTTGAAACTTAAACATGGTCATCAGTTGCATGAAGGCCATACATTGTGTTGTAGTCTCATCCCATCAAGTCAAAGGAAGAACAGAATAATGAGGAGTGAGCAGCACTGCTCTCAGACTACCATTCAAGTTAATTAATTTACTATCATGTCAGATATCAGAGGATAGTCTTTTCACCAATTAGAGGTCCTAATCCTACTATGCAGCGGCACACGGCCCATAAGTAGGGGTCAACCGAATGACTAATTCATGAACAGCTCAAGCTCAACTACATAAGCAGCTAAGCGCTCTGTCTGTTTTAGTTAGCACAGTACACCAGCATAATTCAATCAACATTTTTACCTCATTAAGCAAGCAAGACAAATTTGAATAAACCTCACTTGACTCATTAAGACTAGTGAACTCGGCTCATTTATTTAGCTCAAATTTGAACTCGAGATTGGCTTAGCAAGCGAAACAAGCCAACCTTAATCTTGGCTAGCATTATCCGAGCAAAAAGTAAAACTAGCTATGATTTACTACAAATTTGTTTTTTGATAAGTGATTTCTCACAGAATATCATGAACTAGTGACTTCTAAATGCTTGGCACGACATTCCCAATGAGAACAAATCCAGTCTATTTCTCCAAAGCTGTTTGAAGGAAGCAATGTCTTGGAATTTTACAATTCAAGGAAGGTATTTGTCCTTTTAAATATTTGGGTGTACCTTTGAATTCTAAAAGCTTATCTCTATCAACTTACTACTTGGTCCAAACTTGACCTTTCTTTGGCTGGGAGGACAGAATTAGTTAGATCTGTTATCTACCCTCTCATCTTTTATTGGTGCTCTGCTGCTAAGCTTCCTGCCAACGTTTCCCATCTCATTCAAAGGAAAATTAAGAAATTCATCTGGGGTGGCTCTGATTCTTGTCTAAGATGCATTTTATGAAGTGGGGCCTTATTGCAAGGCCTAATCTTGAAGGTGGATTTGGTCTTACATGTGTGGAAGACATTCAAAGAACTGTTTTCTGTGGGTTAGTCTGGGACTACCTGAACTGCAAACAAAACTTGTGTGTTAAATGGTTTTGAGATAAATATGCTGGGGGTATTTCATATCGGAATGCAGTTCAATATCCTAGTGCTTCTCCCATGCAGAGGAACATGTTCTCTGTTAAGAATGTTATGCAGCAAGCTATTACTATTCATACCGATGGACATAAATTTAGCTTATATAAAGACCCTTGGTGTGGTAGTGAGACTTTAATTCTAATGTTTGGCCACAGGCTTGTCAGAAGTTTACCTTTTCATAGGGACTCGTCTCTTGCTGCTATTAGACAGAATAACAGATGGTACTTTGATTTGTTTGATACCACTGATTTGAAGGTGGTCAGGTCCAATTCACTCTAATACAGATTTTTTTTTTTTTTTTTGTTTTTGTGGAATGATGTTAGTTTCAGTTTTAAAAGAGATTTGGAGGTTTGCAGATCCCATAATGCTACTGTGAGTCTGTGACGGGAGGAAACTGTGTTCAAACAGAGGTAGGCCTCAAACCAATTTTACCACTTGTATTGTCCTACACGATAAGCATCCTTCGTTTATTAATTTACAGAAGAGAGGGCTACCTCTCCCATCAGTTTGCCATAACTGTTTTCATGATGAAGATACCAGGCATAAACTATTTTTTGGATGCAATTTTGCCTGAGGCATCTAGGATTGGCTTAATAACTCTTTCGATTGGCATATGGATTGTTATAACTTTAATGAATTTCTTATGTGGGCTATTCACAAGGTTTCTTCTTTCCGCCAGTTTTCTATGATTTTCTCCACTACTATATGGGCTGTTTGGCAAGAAATGAATTTGAGGATGTATCGATACTGCTAGATCTTCAGTGGAGGTTGCTAGAGCTGTTGTTTTTGAGCTCATGGATGTATCTGCTCTATCATTGAATTTGTTTGTCATTAGCCGTAGGGTGCTGTCTTTCTTGCTTTGTGGTTGCTTTCATGTGTATTGGAAGTGGTCATTTTCACTTTTTGATTTTATTGTACAGGGAGGGAATGTCCTCTCTTTATCCATTGTACTGATTTGATTGTCTTTCAATGGAATTCAACCTCACTTATGGGGAAAAAATGTTTGCCACAACATCCAGCAACCAGACCTAAAGAAGGTGCTCTTTTTCAACTTAATTCATATAATATTTTTTTACAAGTAACTTAATTAGTTAATTCATATATAACATAATGTGGTTCGCACCCCCAAAACAAAGTTTTTAGAAGATACAATGGCATCAAAAGCAATAATGGATAACAAATACTTTCAATAACATCTAAATCCATCTCAAGATAAACAATAATTGTAACTCCTCAAAGATGAATATGAAACAGTAATTGACAAAAGTAATAGCAATAGCAATGCTGATATAGAGGTCACTTAAATGCTAGGTTGAGCTTTTACATTCACATGTAGCAATAACAGAAATCAATAGCAAATATAAGATGTAAAAGTAAGCAAAATCATGCATCTTGCCTGTTCTTTCCCTTTCTTCTTTTGATTTTGCTCTTCATTTCTTTTTTCTTTTATCCATGCAAAACAGGTGGCTCTTTTTCTCTAATTAAAACTAGGCTCTCAGTAAAAGCATCTGCATAAAATGAGTCCCTATACCATGAATCTGTAGATCCCCGAACATGAAGATGCTTTACTTGTTCCACTTCAGGATCATAAGCTACCAGATACGTGTCTTTTGTCCCAAATAGAACTTCACCTTTCCTAGTAAAGCCGGCTACATTAGTGAATAATCCCCCACTCATATCAATACTAAATAGTTTAGTCCAAGACTCTGGTATGCCATACTCCTTCATCACCCATATGCAACAAGTATTATTGTCATCAGTACGCTTGATATGGATCAGAGCAAGCCATTCTTGAAACTTAGCAACACGAACACCTTGCAGCCAGTTGTGATGAACCAAGCTATCGGGCACCATCATTTCGCCAAATACTTCATCTCCCATGTGGAATGACACGATCAAATTGCCCCTCCTTCTCCAATCATATGCAGGCCAATGCGCCGCCCCATTCAGAAAAGCCTGTGGAGCCCGCAGGTAGATGGTATATTGAAGACCCAAATGGCTGATGTTCCGCCATATGCCTGTGCTCAGACTGAAAATGTCAACCTCCGGAGGAGATTGACAACTAAAGGGTCCTTCGAAATACACAATCCTGATAACCTTGTAGTCATTGGTTAGCGAATCGAAGCCAAATCCCATGCTATGGGTGATGAAGATACCAGGCATAAACTATTTTTTGGATGCAATTTTGCCTGAGGCATCTAGGATTGGCTTAATAACTCTTTCGATTGGCATATGGATTGTTATACCTTTGATGAATTTCTTATGTGGGCTATTCACAAGGTTTCTTCTTTCCGCCAGTTTTCTATGATTTTCTCCACTACTATATGGGCTGTTCGGCAAGAAATGAATTTGAGGATGTATCAAGATACTGCTAGATCTTCAGTGGAGGTTGCTAGAGCTGTTGTTTTTGAGCTCGTGGATGTATCTGCTCTGTCATTGAATTTGTTTGTCATTAGCCGTAGGGTGCTGTCTTTCTTGCTTTGTGGTTGCTTTCATGTGTATTGGAAGTGGTCATTTTCACTTTTTGATTTTATTGTGCAGGGAGGGAATGTCCTCTCTTTATCCATTGTACTGATTTGATTGTCTTTCGATGGAATTCAACCTCACTTATGGGGAAAAAAATGTTTGCCACAACATCCAGCAACCAGACCTAAAGAAGGTGCTCTTTTTCAACTTAATTCATATAATATTTTTTTACTAGTAACTTAATTCATATATAACATAATGTGGTTCGCACCGCCAAAACAAAGTTTTTAGAAGATACAATGGCATCAAAAGCAATAATGGATAACAAATACTTTCAGGATAACATCTAAATCCATCTCAAGATAAGCAATAATTGTAACTCCTCAAAGATGAATATGAAACAGTAATTGACAAAAGTAATAGCAATAGCAATGCTGATATAGAGATCACTTAAATGCTAGGTTGAGCTTTTACATTCACATGTAGCAATAACAGAAATCAATAGCAATTGCAATAGCAAATATAAGATGTAAAAGTAAGTAAAATCATGCATCTTGCCTGTTCTTTCCCTTTCTTCTTTTGATTTTGCTCTTCATTTCTTTTTTCTTTTATCCATGCAAAACAGGTGGCTCTTTTTCTCTAATTAAAACTAGGCTCTCAGTAAAAGCATCTGCATAAAATGAGTCCCTATACCATGAATCTGTAGACCCCCGAACATGAAGATGTTTTACTTGTTCCACTTCAGGATCATAAGCTACCAGATACGCGTCTTTTGTCCCAAATAGAACTTCGCCTTTCCTAGTAAAGCCGGCTACATTAGTGAATAATCCCCCACTCATATCAATACTAAATAGTTTAGTCCAAGACTCTGGTATGCCATACTCCTTCATCACCCATATGCAACAAGTATTATTGTCATCAGTACGCTTGATATGGATCAGAGCAAGCCATTCTTGAAACTTAGCAACACGAACACCTTGCAGCCAGTTGTGATGAACCAAGCTATCGGGCACCATCATTTCGCCAAATACTTCATCTCCCATGTGGAATGACACGATCAAATTGCCCCTCCTTCTCCAATCATATGCAGGCCAATGCGCCGCCCCATTCAGAAAAGCCTGTGGAGCCCGTGGGTAGATGGTATATTGAAGACCCAAATGGCTGATGTTCCGCCATATGCCTGTGCTCAGACTGAAAATGTCAACCTCCGGAGGAGATTGACAACCAAAGGGTCCTTCGAAATACACAATCCTGATAACCTTGTAGTCATTGGTCAGCGAATCGAAGCCGAATCCCATGCTATGCACTAAATCACCGTATGATTCAAAGGTGAGACGTACCGGCGGAAGGGCCACCATCTTCTGAATCGAGGGATTCCATAGATAAATATCGAACATGTAACAAACAGAATCATCGGAAAGACAAACGAGCCCATTGCAGGTACCGATTATCCTCAAATAAGGGTTCTCGTATCTCTCGATTGGAAGCTCAAACTCTGCATACTCACAGAACTTTTCATTTTCGCAACTTAGTAGTGAGTAATTCTCTTCCTTGTCATCATTAGAGCAGCTTCGAACTAGTAGAAGGTTGCTGTTGTTAGCAAGAGATGATCGATTGAGGTGAGTGGTGATGAAACGAGGGCTTGTGACCAAATTGTGCCATGATTTGCAGACACAAGCACAGCAAACGAGGGTTTTGATCGGCAGTCTAGTGAGGACGTCGATCAACAGTTCAAGAGGTAGAGGTATGACATCTGACATTTTCTTCCAATACGTCGCAGATCGATGAACAAATCAAACCCTAACTTTTTTGGGCTACTCCCTGCTTTAGCTCTGCGTTATAGGAAACCCATACGGTCATTTGCTTGGCATGCGCAGTCAGTTGTGATGTCATCACTTCAAATTTTATTTTTTCTTTTTTTTTTTTTTTTTTTGGTGATTACTTTACACCGGTGGTTTGGGATCTGTTAAAAGCACCTTATATGGGACCCAACAGGTCCCACATATAGAAAATTCTTTGAGGGTGGCGGGAATTCCCGCAATGTATTTGGAGACACTCGATTTGAACCGTCCACCTTTGAGGAAGGAAAAGTAGGTTATGATTTTTGGTAATAATCAATTTACGCAACAAAATATGCTTAATTAAAATTTAGTTAAATGCTCATTTGTGACGCCAACCGGATACAATTACTTAAAAGGCTCATTTATTTAATTAATTAATGTGCCAATTCCCGACAATTCCGTTACAAACCAAACATAATTGAGTCAAACACAATCACATGTGCTTAAGTTTCTTCAGTCAAGCTACTTTCATCAAAATGGATTACATAGGATCTACTGAAGTCGTCCAATCGTGAGCATCAATTCTCAATTTCTCTAACATCATCCTACCATAACCAAATCATCAAAGTGACACTTCCATAATGAAATTTAGGTCATTTTACCTTTAAACCCCCAAAATTGCTCTTCGACTAGGTTATATCTGTAACCAAATCAGATTGGAAAAAACTTGCAAAATGCGATATTTTATAGCGTGTAGCATATATAGATGCCGACATAAAGTGCATTATTCTTGTTAATAATGATATTGGATTGTCAAAAGAAGATCATTGGCCCAATATCCCATCCACACTCTAGAATTCAGGATTGGCACTCTATTGACCACTTATTTGCCATCTATTAATTAGTGAACAAGTAGATTTAATGAAGCAGATTCGCGGAATATTGTAGACAAATCAACTTGGAGAACTTTGACTGTATTGAAGGTTTGGTATTTGTCATCAATAATGAGTTATGATTTTCTTCACATAAAACTTGGTGGTCATAATAATTGCTTAACTTGATTTTATTTATTTATTTAGGGTAGAATCCATGTTTTTGTTTGAAATGACAAGTTGCCTATCATTCAAGCAAATTAATTTTTTATTTTAACCATATATTAACGGTAATTTTAATAATGGAGTTTTTAAAAGTTAAAAAAGTTATACAAGACCTATTCATCTCTTCTATATCTAAGGTGTTGTTTGGAAGAGCTTCTCGTGGTCAAAAGCCCTTAATTAAAAAATGCCTTGGTACAAGTGAGTTTGATAAAAGGAATTCAAAATAAAAAAAAGTTGTTTGGAGAAGACTATTTCTTTTTTTTAAGTCATTTGAGAATTAAGAATATTGTTTAATTTTTAATTTACAGTATTACCCTGCTCTTATAGTTACCAGCAATGGCTCAATCAAGGGTCGGTGATTCACGTCACCTGACTCCGATTGTACTGTTGATATTGGATTTTATTTATATGGTGGTTGTTTTAAACTGACTTTGCAGATATAACGTGCAATAATTTTAAAATTTGTAGCGAGTTTGAGACATTGTTCACAACTAATATGGATTGATGTGGCGGCGATGCCGGTAACTTGGGGGCACAAGGAGGACTAGTGGTGGTGGGTGTGAAATTGGTGGCTAGTAAATTGCATTACAGAAGGTTGAGGATGTTGGAATAGGGTTATCGGTGTCATTAGGTCATCCACATCCAATTTGTTTATGTTGTTGTGAAAGCAAAGTAGTTGCTTTTGACACATAACTTGTCGATATATAAGAATAAGAAATAAATAAATAACTTATAAGAATTAAGGATAACATAGGTATTTACTATATTTTACATCCACAATCCCCTAAACGTGCGGAAAGTGAGTTTTAAAATCAACTATTAGTTGTTTGAAGGAGCCGAATTTATGTCAAAGCCCATTTGAAATTTTTACTAAACAATATCAATTTTTATGAAACAGACTTTTTTGAGTTTAAAAGCCCATTTCGAGGAACCTCGAGGTACTTTGTTTCAGAGTTTCGGGTTTGGTTTGATTACGTTTTACGAACGTAAACCCATCAAAGGAACAGTGTTCATATAATTTATATTGTTACCTTACTAATATACATTTACATATATAAATTTAAATAATACAATGAGAGTAAAGATGTCTTTTCAAATTTATCTATGTTAGAAAATGTGACGACCTTGTGGGTAGGTATGCCGCAGGCGGGTGTGAGGCACTCGTAGGCTATCACACTGGACGAGTTACTGGTATACAATCTCATATCATCTGGGTAGGGGAATAGTAAAATACTTATATGTGGTGGTGCTATCTCCAATTGATATAAGGTCTTATGGGGTTAAACAAGCAAAATCGTGTGGGCTTAGGCTCAAAGCGAACAATATCATACTAAGTGATAGAGTGGGTCGTTACACTACAGCTATGTTCCACAGAGATAATTCAAACACAATGAAAAGAATAGTGAAATCAATATATTCAATCACTTGAGTATGATTCAAGTAATAACTTAGTTTGACCTTAGGTTAGTTACGGTGAGTGAGGAATCATTTTATAGCTTTTCTAGACATGCATATAATGTTATTAGAATTGAGTTTTAAGTTTTCATAACTTGCTGGATCATTTAAGGCATCTAGAGAAACTACATGATCATGTTATGTGTGCATCTAGAACCTACTTATATAATATGTATATATAAATATACATATTATTTTGATATCAAGAAATCTAGTTTCTACATAATTATATATATATATATATATATGAAATATTATGATAAATTATAATATATATATTATAATTAAATATTATGATAATATATATATATTATAATTTATCATAATATTTAATTATAATATATATATGATAAATTAATATATATATATATATATATATAATTATAATATATATATTATGATAAATTAATATATATATATATATATATGAAATATTATGATAAATTATAATATATATATATATGAAATATATATATATATATATGAAATATTATGATATATATATTATAATTTATATTATAATTTATCATAATATTTCATATATATATATATATATATATATATATATATATATATATATATCTATGATTATAAAATAATATAATAAACTATATAATAAAGGAACCTGATAATAGGCCGAGTCTATAAATTAATTCTATGTCCTTAAGACAGATTCGCTCTGCTATGGTACTGACGGACTTTGTAACATATGTCTCCCAACGACCTTTCTTTTTTCCATAGTAGCACTGTAAATCAGAGAAATGGGCGAACCGACTCGGTGTAGTACTCTCTCTTACTGAACTTAAGCAACTACAGAACTATACTATATGTATGCAAGGAAAGGAGAAGGAAAGAAGACAGAAGAATTCAAAACCAGAGAGAGGATTTATGAGTTTGTTTGGTACGTTTTGCAAATGACCCCAGTGGGGTATTTATAGCCAACATGGTGCCTTTCGTCAACATACACAACCACTTCCAATGGGTTGCAATGGTTGGTTGGTATCTCTTCGGCAACATACACAACCACTCCCAATAGGTTGCAATGGTTGGTTTGAATAAAACTCACACTTATTCAGATTGTAGGCATCTCATCATTTTAACCAACCGCACCTGTTAAAACGTATCCCTTTCACAATATGCATTGTTACCAACAGTCATGACCCAATGTTGTAACCGAATACATTAAAACACTGTAGACTACTTTGTATGTAACATAATACCACCATATTAGTGTTGACATTCATGTTGCTGCAACTTTTCAAACTACGTTACAGGCAATGTTCATTTATATATTCCAACATATATATGTGTGTGCGTGTGTCATGTTTCTAAAAGCTTTTTTCATATATATATATATATATATATATATATATATATATATAGTTATTGATAACTCAAAATAATAAGTTTTACTATATGAGATAAGCCATATATATGAGCCATATATATGTACTTCATGTTTACAAGTTTTCTAAACTTATTTTAGACTATGGCTTATGCATCAAAAGTTTTTCAACACATGCATATGTACTTACATAGATAAATTTCACAAGTTTATACAACTTATTTGAACTTTACTTATGCATAGATAAACATTTCGTAACTTAAAATTGCTTGAAACCTTTATTTATTTATTTATGAGGAAAATGTTGTTGTTTCGATCGAAGTCTCAATCGATCGACATAAAGTTCAACTTTGATTGACACAGTACATTACTGAGATCCCAAGAGCATGAAAATTTTTACTCGAACTTAAACCTTTTTCAATCGATCAAAGACTAAGTAAGTTTGATCAAAGAAACTCGTATTTGGTTCAATCGAGCATAGGGTATCTCGATCGATCGAAACCGCTACCATTTCGATTGACCTAAATGTTAGTTCTGGGAAAACTTTCCAAAACCTAATTTTCCTACATGGTAAGACCTAATACTTGAAAAACAAGTAATATGCTTGGAGGACAAGTATATGAGCTTTATAAAAAGGCATAGGTTAAACATTAAACGTAGGGGATGGAATTTTATTTGTTATATACCTCTTATTCTTAGGGTTTGCTTAATCTTTATCATATGTTAGAGTGAGTAACTTTAGAATCGATCTCTTGGAGGCACTTCATGTATTTATGTTTTACAGAGAGATTGTAAACTTGAAAGTGGGGTTTTCATTGTCATATATTTTCACTCTTAGGTAGATGAATTTTGTTTATTTTTCAATCTAGAAATCATATAGATATATGTATTGAGTGATTGAATATCAACTAGAAAAGCCAGATTCTACAACTACTAATATCCAAAGGCGAGAAACAAAAGGTTGGGATTGAAACAAACAAGCAGATGTGGTAAATAATTCGGGTCGAAACTCATTTATGACTTCTCATCTAAAGGGAGAATAAGTATGGGATTATTCTTTTCTCCGAGAAGTTAATCTATGCGTTAAACAGTTTTGGTTAAAACAGACACGTGAGTTGCGGTAAATACAATTGAGTAACTTGGAGCATGTTAAAGAAGATTCAAGGTGAGGAAGTTGTGCATGGTGGAATTGATGTGGATCACTGGGATCATGTAACGGTTAGATGGATTGGCTAAAGGATACCTGGAGATCTTCTGAAGTGCTTCTAGTAAGGCGATTGGATGAAACAAGTGGAGTAAGCAATTGCACCGTGAACAAGCATTGGAGGTTTGGTATCTTGCTGAGTCTAGAGGTTAGTTGGTGTTCATTATGTTGAATTAGACCAGTTGTAATATCTTTCTTCATAGTGGATTTTTCTTAGCCTTGAAAAAGGCTCATGAAGTTTTTTGATCCTGAGATAAGGGTTTTTCCTCGAAAATCGGTCGTCTCTTTTGCTCTCTTTACTCTACTTTATTTATGTCATTATTTGCATCTATTATATTTGTGAGTTGGGTATGCATGCTTAATCATTGATTTAATAAGTATTCTAAAGAAACAAGTTGATAAGTAAATTGAGATCACATAAAAGTGCTTTTAAAAGAGGAGTTTAAAACCAAATTAGAATTTGGTTAGTTTATTTTAAAATTATCTATAGATAATCACAAGACCTATTCACCTCCCTTTAGGTTTAAATAGATTGTACGGCCTTGCTGCGTTTAGTACTTGATTGTTGTTACTGTATTGTCTAAGTCAAGTCCTTTTCGATTAATATCGCTCTCCGAGTTAATTGATAAAACACATTTTTAATCTAAATACCTAATTTATTTTCTCTCATTTTCCTCCCACTTTTAGATGGAAGCAAAATGGTGGGGCCAAGAGGGAGTCTCATCCATCACCTTTACCTTTCCTCTAACTCTCCCTCCTACCAAATGATGAACTGGTCCAACTTTCACAGATCGGTCCAACATGTCTGATATGTGCGGAAAACAGTTTCCTATTATGTTTTGGAAGCTTGAAAGCCTTTAGAGTAAGGAGTGAAGAATTGAGGAGGAAATTGTGACTTATTAGGCTGCTATTTTAGAGTTGGACAAAAAAAAACCTGAAAAACTGCTGAATTCCAAAAGGAACCCTTTTTGTCTCTAAAATATTTTTTCAAAACCCAACTATCTTTAACATTTTCCCGATCATTTCTAAAGTCCATTTTTCTTTTGAAAAATTAAATCATTTTTATGGCTGATTCAAATCCTAAAGGTTTTATTCCAAAATTGAAATTTGGACAGTATAACAATGTAACGTTGTTGTCACATTATTATAGATTTTTTGTTTTATCTCTTAAGAAAACTTTTTTTTCTTCTTCACATTGTTAGACATTTTTAGGCATAATTAGGTTCTGGTCACATCACCAAAAATATGGTCATTATTTAACTAAAATATTGTCCTAGGTTGGTTTTTGTCAAACTTTTGTCAAAAACTACTCAACACTGGGAGATAAATTTGTTACACCAAGATATTCACTGAGAGATGCACTTTATGTAACTTAATTGTATAACTAACTATTTACCACATTTTATTAGAATAACATCATTGGCACGTTAACAATAAATTAATTTTGTATGATTCTACAACTAGGTGCACTTGCTAGTGCATATTTAATGGTCTTCATCCAAAAAAAAAAAAACAAAAAGTTGTTTTATATGAACTAGAATAGGATACTGCTTGGTGCATTAGAGAAAAATTGGCCTATTGATAATAGAAACACAAATTTGATCAATTAGATTAGTTATGTAATCAATTTATGCATATGCAACTCGGAATCACCGGATAGGTTCAGTCTCATAAGTTACCAAGATTCAGCATAAACAAACCTTTGATCCAAACACAACTCAAATAACCCCCTTCACCTTGAACTTGGGTTATGTTTGGGTTGAAATAATCTACGTAAAATATGTGCTCTCTCAAGTTATGCTAGATCAAGGGCTATATAGCTTAGTGATATAAGTACACAATTATAATTGAGGGTTCTAAGTCCCCATATGGGCAAAACGTGGGTGTGTTTCTTACTTAGGTAAAAAAAAAAAAAAACCAAAAGAAGGTTATATTAGTAATAAGTTTCGATTAGGTCTCAAATCCCTTTAAATAATGTTGGCGCCCGAAATTTATTTTTAGAGGCACATTAAACATAATAAAAAATGATAAGTGCACAAAACTTGCTATTTTATACTCAATAATAAATGATTAATTAATATTTTTTATTAAATAAATATGTTTATCCCTGTTTTTTTTATGTTTTAAAGGGGCTGATTTCGGAATGAAAAGAAAAGAGACAAAATAACAAAAATATAAAATTACACGATCAGTCAAAGTCAAAATTCAAAATTAGCTTTTCTATCAAATCAGTAAATATCAAGCCAAATTGGAAAGCAGCAAGATTTTAGGAAGATTTTATATTTATATTTTTATTTTACTTTATTTTATTTTCACTTCTTTAATTATAATTTTCCCCTCCCAACCGTTCCATTCTAAGCTCTATAAATAGAGACATATGTAGAGGAGATTGGAGGTACAAAACTAGTGAGAGAAAATAATAAACTTGAGAATTTTTATCTTGAATCTCTTTCATGCATTTTTAATTTTATGTTTATATTCTTGTTAACATGCTAGCTTAAACATTATGAAGCCACTGTGGTTGAAATATAAGTAAATTTAGTTTATCTCTTTTATGAAATTTTCTCTTGAGCATTGATTTTTTTGATTTTATTCTTTTATTCTAATATTTTTATGTGAAAAATATAGAGGGAGGATTTTTCGTGTTTGCCAAGTAATTATAATACAAAGAATGCCTACTTCTATTTTTTTTTTTTTTTTAACAAAGCTAAAACAGATTAAATAAAAAGTGTTCTCTCATATAAGCAACTGTTATATAATGTCATATTTTCATTCATATTTTCAAGTTGTAATTGGACTAGTGAAGTGATTTGCTTGAGAAAACAAAATCATGTAAGAAATATAAAAATTTATTTATATTGAGTCGTGGTGGTGGATTCTTTTCTTTTAGAGTTTTCCATTATTTGATTACAATCCTTCAATTCTAGGTTTTATTTTCATTATTAAAAAAAAATTCCAAATTGTTTTAAAAGTTCTTCTTCTTTGAATTTTGGTTTTGATTTTGAGTTCACGAGTTTAAATCTTGAATGTGTGGTTCAACCCTACCTATCACTATATCATTTTTAGTTTAGTCTTTGTAAGTTTTTCTTTATTTTTGCACGAAGTATAGAGAAGCAAAAACAATATCTATAAATCTATATTCGTCAAAAACTAACTAAGAAAAAAAAATATTGTAGAAAAGAAAAAAGAAATAGAAAATATAGAAACTAAACTAACAAAATTGCAATAACAAATTTAAAGAAGAAAAAGAAAAAAAAAAAAAAAGAAGAAGAAGAAAAAGAGGGGAAAAAGGTATAACATATATATAGGGATGACAATGGGGTGGTTTGGGGCGCGGAACACCATTCCATCCTCATCCCCGTTTAGCATAATTACTCCCATCCTTGCCCCAAAATTATTTATAAAGTATTTTTATTATTGTACTACCAATCTAACAAAAGTAAACAATGAAATAAATTTTCAATTATGGTAATAATTCTTTTTCTATTATGCGGATAAAAACCAATATTCAACTTCTCAATTGGAACTTTAGACTAATATCATAAAAATATTAAAATACTACATAAAATTTATCGAATTATGAATAATATAAAATGATATTTAGTGAATGGAATAGAATAAACTATGATTTGTTTAATATATAGCTTATATTATTGAATATAAAACAAAATATAAGTACAAAATTATAATTTATCACTATAAAACGGGACAAGGCAGGATGACCTTTCCCTATCCTCGCCCCATAACGGTGCGAGTTTTCAATCATAACACTCATCCCCGCCCCCAAACCATTTAACCAACCCCATAACATTTCTAAACGGGGCGAGGTGGGGCGGGTACCCAACATGGCAGGATATTTTGCCATCCCTACACATATATCATACATGAGGGTAAGAAGAAGAATTAAAAACAATAAAAATAAACCAAGGAGCCCCTTGAGTTAAGGGTAGCTCCGTCTTCTTTTGTGTTGGATCGGATCAAATTATGTATCAATCTTAATTCGATTTGATTCCAACAAATTGAAAAAATTTGAATCTGCTACCAATACGTAGGATAACAGATTAGATCCACGGATTAGGGTTTTTCCATATAGCCCAATATTTTTTTGTTATTTTTTAATCATGGCCCAATAAATAACATTTTAATTTATCAAACATTGTTTCATATATTTAAATGATCATTTACTAAAATATTCTTAGAAGGCATTACATGATCATTATCTAATTTTAATTGAAAAGATTATTAATTAATACATTTCTAGAACATATATATCACGGATCAGATTTTTAACAGTCCAATCCATAATCTAACCCGTGAACTACAAATTTCATATTATCGAATCCACTACTGATTTGTGAGTCTAACAATCTGATCAGATAAAACTTGCGGATTGACGAATTTGATGCCCATTCCTAAAGCTTATAACTTTCATAGTGACTTGTCCTCGCTTATAAGGAGAAATAAAAAATGAACAGGGGCGGAGCCAGGATTACAATTTAGGAGCGAAGTGTAATTTTTTTTGAATAGTTGACTAATATAAAAATGTGACCAATACAAAAATTTAAGGCATAGTTTGGTGCGGTGGAATGAATTGGAATGGAATGAGAATGGAGGTGGGAATGGAATGACAAGAGAATTGAATGAGAATGATAATTTACATTCTACCGTTTGGTTGCAAATATGAAATGTGTAAAAATGGAATGCTCATTTTCATTTGGTAAGAAAGTTGGAATGGAATAAATTTATATTGTTTCTTTAAATTATATTTTATTATTAGTAAAAAAATTTAACTTCTACAAAAACAAAAGGGAGAATAGATAATAGAAACAGAAAATAAACAAGATAGAGAGAGAAAGTAAAGAAACAAAAATATATGTATATGTAAGTATATACATGTATATATATGTAGGTATTATAGATATAACAGGGCGAATAAGAAATTGAATCTGAAGCGTTCGTTGTGCCCAAGCAAAGAAGAGAGTCTTCTCACTGTTCTGGCAAAAGTTCAGACCTTCGGCTTCCCTTAAAACAGGTGAACACTGAGACTCTCAACTTCCACTAAAACCAGTGAAAGCCCTTCAGCTCTGGCAAATCAGCGAGCTGCATTCAAAGACTCAATAGTTCCGGTGAAGATACACCCAGCTGATGCTCCATCACCATGAACGCTGGCGAGCTTCATTCAACCAGTGATTCCGGTGTGAATTCTGAGCAACAAAGGTCTATTAATTCCGATGTGCTCCAGTTGCAGAATCTTCATCCTTCTGGCGAGCTGTTAAGTTTTAGCTCACTCCGATGACCCACCAAAGTTCACATCCGAAGCTTGGTCAGTGAGCATCGACGATTCAACTGAAGCATTAGTTCCAACGTGCTTCAATCACGGCGACCAACAGTTCCGACAAACTTTGTGAATAGGTCCGGCGAGGCCAGTGATGACCAAACCAAAAAGTTAGTCCGGCGAGCCTCATCCCACACATGTGAGCTTCACTTTTACGTGTGTATTTTTGGTAGGCAGAGAGAGAGACCTTGGTATTTTTTGTCTTTAATTTTTTTTTTTTTTTACGGAGTATTTTTTAGTGAGAATGAGTGGGAATGAAATGGTCATTCCACCTCTCAAGAAGAGGAATGGATATTCCACCTTCTAGATGGAATGGACATTCCTTGGGAATGTCCATTCCACTTTTAATGTGACACACCAAACAAGAGAATGAAAACAAAAGCATTCCATTCCAACTTCATTTGAGTCCGTTCACTCACACCAAACATGGCCTAAAAGTTGTTCAATAATATTTACACGAAATACAGTTGTAGGCCTTTACATGAAATTACACCATTGAATTCATAAAATTTAAGTCTGGTGAAAAAAGTTACATACCACAAGTGCAAAAAGAAGAATTTCAAGAAGCAAGAAAGAAGAAGAAGAAGAAGAAGGAAAGAAAAATGAGAACTTTGAAAGTTAAAAAAAGAAGAAGAGTATAATTGAAGAACAAACATTTAACTCTCTTTTTTACCAATAAAATTTAAACCTGGTGAAAAAAAAGTTAGACACTACAAGTGCAAAATGAAGGATTTTAAGGGAAAAAATTAGAATCTAATTGAATAAGGAAAATTTAGTTTTTTTTTTTAAAACGAAAATTAAAGTAATCTAAAGAGGAAAAGAGAAAAGAAATAAAAAGTTAAGATATAATTTTAGAAATTTTAAAAACTAGGGGGCATTATATAGTATTTTTTCTAGATATATAGAAAAAAAAAATAAAAAAATAACCATATGAGTATAGATGTTGGAGTTTGGTCAGAAGGCACGTGCCTTCCGGACTTTAATTGGATTCAAAAGATGTATTTTGCTCAAAATTAAATTATTATTTTTTAAATCATAAGATATAGAAAATGAAAAAAAAAAAAAAAAAACAGATAGTGACAGATATATTTAAGCATTAATCAAAACCCATATAAAGAGAAGTTAGGATTTCATGTGAGTTGAAGTTATCGAGTGAGCTAGGTTTGCATATCATCATTATACATGCTCAAAAGTCATCATCTATTCCTAGATTCAAGTGTTTTTTTTTCCTCACTTTCTAAAGAAAGAGGTTAAAAGTTGTAATCGGGACAAAAAAAGTCCGTGTGATTGCCTTTGAAAAGAAAAATAGCAGTACACGTTTTGACAAGTCGCTCTCTTTTCGAAGCAGCGACATAACCCTCTCCGTCTCTCTCCCCGCCAAACGGCGCCGTTTACTGCCTGATTGATCGGTCAGTTCCCTTCTCCTTCTTGTCATGGACGACCTCTCTCTCATGTCTCTCTAACCGTCTCTCTCTTCATTTTGCCGGCAAACCAAGAACACCGTTTGGTTCAATTCTCTTCACCCATTTCCTTTCTCTCTAGTTGTCCAGTAGGCGAGAATTGAGTATTATAGGGAAATCAATTCTAGGGTTTAATCTCTCTCGCTCTCTTTCTCTCTGTCTCTCTCTCTGTGGGTTTTGTAGAGGGAATCGGAGGGATGCGAGTGTTTGGGATCACGGAAATCAGAAGGATTCGTCAACAGCTATGTTACGGCGGCTGAGATGGATCATAGGTTTAAACAATAACAACAATAGTCAGAGAAGTTCGGTTAATTCGAAGAGGCTGACTAATGCAAAGACTTTGCTTTTGTCACCCCCACAATCTGTCAAGCGAAGTAGCCCAATGTTGGAGGCAGTACACGAGATTGCTATTTACATTCACAGGTTTCACAATCTTGACCTTTTCCAACAAGGGTATGCTCTCAAACTCTCATCACTACCCTGTTTTGGGCTTTTCACTCTCTCAATTTTAATTGGTCATCTAGGGGTTTTTAACTTTCACATTTGTATATGTTGTATACATATTGTATATAGATGGTATCAGATCAAGATTACAATGAGATGGGAAGATGGTGATTATACAACCATGGGAACTCCATCAAGAGTTGTTCAATATGAAGGTAGTTTTACTTTAACTATACATATGCCCTGATACATTTGTATATTACTTCTATACATGCAATTCTAAGCAGGTAACTTGGGTTTTTAATTTATTTGCTACATTTTACATCATAAAGTTGTTGCTAACATAAAAGGGAAATCTTTGTGATGTTGTGTAATTCAAGTCAGTATTGCCTAATATATAAAAACAAATCCGTTTTTGTTATTTAGCTCCAAGGCATTGTGCTCTTTGCGAAGTTGAGAAGTTGAGCTCAATGTCATTAAATATTTGTATCAATCCGTCTTCCTTTAATTAAATGAATCCCCTAGCTACCTTTGACCCAGAATCACGCCGCATCTTCTTTTGAACTCTGTTGCTAGCAGTCTACAAACCCGTTCTTCACGCTATCTGATCTTCAATCCATGCTTTGATCTCCTCAACTAGTCGTCCATTCTTTGACTTGTTCTGTGGAATTTGTTGTGGTGTTGAAATTCTTGTAGCTCTAGGATTCGTATGTTTCAACACTTAAGGTCAATCACCATCTATATGAATGAATGATGAATGAAAAGAAACAAAATAGTAGCATTCAAATTGCTATTTTGAACTCATTGTTTGCCATTTAATGCAATACGATGCTTAAAATATCTTGGATAGTTTTTATTAGTAACACTTACCGTACTTGCCCAAAAAAAAAAAAGGTGTAACACTTACCCTTTTTAGAGAAAGCTTTGAGGTAGGGAAGGATTAGTGTTCAAGTGTTTGATATGCTTTTCAAAGCTGCCTCTTCGCAGAATTTGATGGATTGAGATATAAGTTTGATCAATCGAACACCTTTGATCAATCAAGCTCCCTTGTCAATTAAGATTTATGTTTCTGAAAACCGTTTATGCACTTTAAAAAAAAAAAAAAAACATAAAGGACAAATTTGAAAATTAAAAACCCAAATATGTTTAATAATATGAATGCACGCTTATTGCTTATGATACCTAAATAAGTGAGTGCAAAAATTTGAGAGTCGAACTTACCATTTTTCTTGATTAAGATTTAAATTCACCATTTTGTCCTTGAATAAAGGTAATCCAACTAACTACCAATTCTAACTTTTGAAAACATAAACAAAAAAGTGAATCACATTATAGACCGTCTTGTATGACATTTGTTAGGACGCAGTCAAGTACACTGGACACAAATTTTTTACGTAAAAGATCAAAATGGGAGAAACCTAGACTTGAGCACACAAATTCACTATGAAGAAAAAGATTATTACCTTTTTCACAAGTCTAGATTCTACCCTAGAATCATCCGTAATTGATTTACCTTTGATTTACAATTTTGCTACGGCTAGTATATAATCTAATTCCTTTGGGCCAGCTTTCTGCTCTCTCCACGTCACCGATTACCTCCTCTGCTCCGCTCCGCAACCTCTTTTTTTACTAGTGATCTGCTACAACCATAGTTGTTAAAGGCGCGCCTAGGCTCCATAAAAAAAACCTAGGCCAATCAAGACCCAGTTAGAGGCCTCAACCTACTACAGGCAGGCCCCTTCAGTTAGACTCACGTAAAGCCCTCAAACATGCGCTTTTTAGTAGGCTTCAAGCTAAAACAGCGCACTTTTTTTTTTTTTTTTTTTTTTTTTTTTTTTTCTTTTTAGTAATATATATATATATATATTTATTTATTTTATTTTATATTTTAATGTTGTTTTTACTTATAAAAAAAAAAAATTTTTTTTTTTTATATCATTTTCGTTTTTGTTTGATGGCCATTAACAGTAGCATGTTCTATATTGTCACAATCATATTTAACTGATCATATTGTTCAACCCTATGATATATTTGACAAAACTCATAAATTCATAATCGAGTACTTAGATTAATTGCATTTTCGCTTTTTGAATACTTATAATAATATATGTTTAAATTTTTACATCATTATAAACTTTTTTTTTTTTTTTTGGTTTCACATTTAATTTGGTCAATGCATATGCATGTGAAAGGATGTATGCTCACTAATTCACCTGATCCTCTTAGTTGATACATCAAAATTTTCATTTTTAGAGAATGTTTAGCTAGTTGTAGTGCATATCTTGAATTGTATTGATTGCACATTGATTTAATTGGATTCGTATACAACTTGAAAAGGTGAATGTATGTTGATTTAGCTAACCGATTGAATTAATATGTTGAAAAAAATTCCTCTAGTTTGATATCACTAGTTTGTGTTGCATATTTTTATTAATATATATATTTTTTTGATAAGTAAAAATTCATTAAAGGCGCTCAAAAGGAGAGCGATCCCAAAAGAAAACACAAGATGCTACAACTTTAAGCTATCAAAAAAATCCAAAAGACGATCCGTAGATATACAATTCCTCCCATTTACCCAAAAAAAACAAAGAATTCAGTATATTGTATTTGAGAGCCCAAATACGAGACTCCTCCCCAACAAAGGATCTCCTATTTCTCTCACTTCACAGCCCCCACCATAAACATAGAGGAGTGGCCCTCCAAGCATCACACACTCGGCTCTCCATTATACACCCTTTCCAAGTCTCAACTAGGTCGACCGTTGACTCAGGAAACACCCAAGCCAATCCAAAAGCAACCAAGAACATATCCCAAATATCTCTCGCCACTGGACGCATGCAACACTAACCCACCACGACCTGGCGTCTCCTTCTGAGGTTATCACAAGTGAGAATGCTTCCAAGGGCAGTGGTCCATGCAAAGAAAGCCACCCTCAAAGGGGCTTTCGTCCTCCAAACAGCTCTCCAAGGAAAGTGTTGGCTAGGAGTCTCCATCAGATTCCGGTAAAAAGATAGAACCTCAAACACCCCTCTCGAGGAAGCCTCCCACACCATCTCGTCCATTCCCACACCCTCCACCACCTGGTAATTCAACAATGCAAGGAAATCAGTGACCTCCATAATCTCCCAATCTTGAAACTCTCTGCGAAATTGGACATCCCAAGGAACCCTTCCATTATCAAGCTGATAACGGTCAGCAACTACAACATGTTTATTCACAGAAATTCCGAAAAGGCGAGGAAATCTAGAAGCCAAAGAAAAATCCCTGCACCATCGGTCCTCCCAAAATCTGATGTGTCTTCCGTTTTGGACTTTGAACCTGATACGTTTGGAGAATTCATGCCACCCCTTCCAAATGAGCTTCCAAGCCTCCATACCTGCTGGGACTCTCGCTTCCCTTGAAAACCACCCCCCATTTCATTCCCTGTAGCGACAAGAGATAACTCGCCTCCATAATCTTTCCCTCTCGCCCCCAAATATCCATCTCCATTTGCCTAACAAAGCTTTGTTGAACACATCCAGCCCACGGATCCCCAAGCCTCCTTTAAAAATAGGAAACTGTCTCCCAATTGACTAGGTGATATTTGAACTCATCTCCCATGCCTCCCCAGAAAAAAATTCTCTGAATCACATCAAGTCTCTAAGCCACTGTCTTAGGCATCTGAAATAGGGACAGAAAGTATGTAGGCAAATTCAAAAGAGTGTTTTTCATAAGCGTCACCCTCCCCCCTTTCGACAAGTACTGCTTTTTCCACCCCGCAAGCCCCCTCTCAAATCTTTCAACCACCGGGTCCCAAACTGATAATCTTCTAGACGACGCCCCCAAGGGAAGCCCCAAATATGAAATTGGAAAAGAACCAACTCTGCATCCCATGATGTCTGCATACTCCTTAATCTACTCAACCCTCCCCACTGGGACTATCTCACTCTTCCCAATATTTATCTTTAACGCCAAAACCACTTGAAAACAGGCCAACACACATCTCAAGTGTCTCAACTGATCAGCTCTAGCATCACAAAAAACGATTGTGTCATCCTCGAAAAGCAAGTCAGAGATTGTCAACTGGTTGGGAAGTCTGCCCACTGAGAATCCTTGGATAATTTTAAGCTCTTCTGCCCTTCCCATCAATCTACTAAATGCCTCCATAACAATGATGAACAAGAATGGGGAGAGAGGATCACGTCTTATATTACCCCTTGCATCATTTGGCACCTTAGTGCGCCTTGAACCTTTAACAACTATGGTTGCAACCACTCTCTTTGAGCAACATCCGATACAATTGAGCACTGTCAATGTTCTCCAAAACTAAGACTAGTAGCAAATTTCAAATGTGTACCAAATGAAGTTCAATACTTTTGCTGAAGATCTTTTTTGGATGGGCAAACTAATTCCTTAACTTCGATCAACTTCAGCATAAACAGTTGTACTTTTGAATGATTTCTAAAAGATGCCCTAAATTATTTCCTATCGCTCAAAAGATGTTTTCTTTAATGTATATCTGTGTACTTACCAAAAAAAATGTACATCTGTCCAAAACTTACCTAGCTGTATGATTAGTATTCCATATGGATCCTTGTCAGTTTGGACTTGTTATAATTTGATTCAAATTAGGAAACTTCACAGATCTTAATAGAGTTTGGTTGTGTTGGTAGATTTTTTAAAGAATTTTTAACTTTGTACATGTAGAAATTAGCAATGTTCTTGTTCAAAATTGTACTAGTAGAAAAGTCATTGGAGTAAGTTGTACAGTTGGTGAAATTAAAATATACATGTGCAAAAGTTACTTGACGATGTTGTATGGGTAGATTAGAAAAGTTGCATTCGTAGATGTTGTAAAGTATAAAACGGAAGTGAAGAGATAAATAAAACGAGTAAAACACACATATATTACGTGGTTCAGCCACTAGGGCCTACATCCACGACGCAAAGAGCCCAAAGGGCTACATCACTTTTATAATACTCTCTCAATTCATACCACAATACAATGGTGGAGGCTCCTTTATATAGGAGAAGAAATTATGAGAATGGAAAGAGATAGAAAATAGGAAACATGGAGGATTTTTCTCCACTGATTCCTCCGGTAACACTAAATCTTCAATATTAGGAAACAACATCAATTACTGAAAGATTTTCCTCCACTGATTCCTACATTAAATCTTCAATAGTAGAACTGTTATGTACACTTAAGAGTGTTAGTTAGCCATTTCCACACCTTCTCCCAAAATATTTTCACATCTTTTTCAGTTTTTAATACGGCCAAATACTTTTTAACATATCTTAAAAGTCACACTTAGGTCCGAGGAAGATCCAACTTTTAACTAGAATTACCATCTAAAACCTAAGTTTTTATGTGGTCTCAATCACCTTACCTAATGTGAGATATGAAGCAATGAAGAACTTCACCAAGGTCTCTAAGAAGTTCCATCTCAACTTTGGATCTCCACTTCAATATTGTATCCTCCTTGTATGTTGACCATGACTCACACAAACTAGACTCAAACTGACTTGGACATTTTCTACAAATTACAGAATCCTTTATTTTGAAATTTGCCAACATTTGTCCTTCAAAATTGTATACTGGAAGAACTAGAATAAAATTGCATACTGGAGGAGAGTTATCAGTTCTAGGTTTGGAGAGGATAGGATAGATAATTTAAAGCACATTCGATTCAGGGTGCGAAGTGTAGGGACATTCATTTTTGGGAGGATTTATGGTGCGAAGATCAGCCGCTAGCGTGTGCCTATCTGAGACTCTTCCGAATTGCCATGGATAGATGGGCTTCGGTTGTTGACTGTTTTTGGCTCGATAATGGGAGAACGACTTGGGATGTGTAGTTCCAGAGGCATTTGCAGGACGGACTGGGTGTTGAAGGATATCATTGAGTTCCTGGTGTTGTTGTATCATAAGGTGGATGGAGTAGGGATTGACAATTGGTTCTGGGCGGCTTCCTCTCAGGGGAGATTCGAGGCGTGTTCTTTTTATAGGAGATTGTTGGTTGCTTGGGGCATTTATTTCCATGGAAGGCAGTATGGCGCACCAAGGCTCCTCTTAAAGTGGCCATTTTTGCCCAGACGACAATTCTATGGCGGATATTGACTATTTACAATTTGAGGAAGAGGAAATAGATTATCGTGAATTGATGTTGCTTGTACAAGAGGGATGAGGAGTTGGTGAATCATCTTCTTTTGCACTGTCCAGTGGCTTGGGACACTAGGTTGTGCTTTTGGGTTTATTTGGGGTTCACTAGGTCATGCCATGTACCACGAGGAGTATGATTGAGGCTTGGAGAGGCTATATAGTGGGAAGCCAAGCTTGAGATGCTTGGAGGGTGGCGCCCTTGTTTTTGATGGGGCTTGTAGAGGAAGAGTAATAGGAGATTCTTTGATGGAGAGGAGTGTCCTATTGTGGTGCTTAAGATCTTTATTGTTAGCTCTCTTTTTTAATCGACTCTTGGGCGAAATTGTTAATCTACGGGGGAGATAGTGGATATGTCGAGATATTAGGGGCCCTATTTGGCCCTTGTGTAGTAGTTTTGCAAGATGTGTTCCTCGTTTGAGTGTTTTTTTTTTTTTCCTTCTTCTTTCTACTGATACTTGTATAAAAAAAGAAGAGTAAAATACATCAACAATCTTTGATGTTCTGACATCAAATGACTAAATTATTTTAGATCTGACTAAATCTAGTGAAAAATGAAGGAAAATAAACTTAAGGATTGAGTGAACTTGTGGAAACTTTTGAGTTGCGATGTTATTTTAAATCTTATGTTTTATGATAAGTAGTAAATTCAACGTTTTAAAAATCGATTGTATAAAGAGAAACAAAGACTAGAGGAAAAATTTGCAACAATATTTGAATTGAATAAGGTTTTTTTTTTTTTAAATAAAATAAATCTATCTATATATAGATGGAAAAAATAAAACTAAGGAAACAAAATACTTAATGGGTAAGAAAGATAAGAGTGGTTTTACAAGTGACTTTGGAAACCAATGGCATTTAATTTTTTTTTTTTGTTTTGTTTTGTTTTTCAATACATAACGGATTGGTTAAATATAGTTACACAAAGAAAGTTTGTTTTTGAAAGTCAATGACTTCTGGGATGATTGTGCATTTTGGCGATTAATCAATGGACATTTTAGTTGTTTCTTGAATACACAATGGAGTTTGTATGTAGAGAAAGAATATGACTTAGGGAATATCAATGACTTTTGTGTAATGGGTAAGAATGACAATACCGGATTAAGTTGTCTTTCAGAGGTGGTTCAACTTAGATAGGTAATTGTTAGTGAACTGTTATGTAGTTTAAAAGGAAAAAAATATGAATATATATATATATATATATATATATATATATATATATATAAAATGGAAACCCTATAAGCTTTTATTAGTAGTTAAGATAGATTAGAGTTAAATTTAGATTAGAGGCTAAACGTATTGATTTAAGAGTAGTATTTAAATAATGCATTACTGCTTACGAGGTAAAATTTCTGTAGTGGTAAATAGTGGACCATGCTCCTTCACGACTCGTACACTTCTCAGTTCACCTTCATTGGCTGTATTCATTTCCTTCCTCCTTAGTTCTTACATAGCGCCAAGTAATACAATGAATGCCAACAATATAGACATAAGTAAAATTCAAAGTTTGAGGTGACATGTTTTGAACCTGGGATTGGGCCTAAGCAGTTGATGCTTCGGTATTTGACTCTTGATATCTTTTTATTTATTTTCTAAATTGTTAGCAGCTGCCCGTGATTTATATCATTACAACATATTCAAGCAATGTAAAGAAACATACCCCATACATATAGGTGGTCCGGAGTTCGCACACTTAATAGTTTATGTGTTAAACGTTCTCAAACTCTTGTTTGCTTCTGGTTCTCATTACATTTTAAGTTTCTTTTGCATGAACTAAGAGCTAAGAAATGATAACACCTTTGTTTGAGCTGCAGCTCCTGATTTGGGGTCAGATGATATATACGGGGTCTGGAGAATTGATGACACAGACCACAGTTTTTCAACGCAGCCTTTTCGGATCAGATATGCAAGGCAGGATGTTCTTTTATGCATCATGATTTCATTCAACCTTTCTCTCAGTAAATATGAGGTAGTGCTCTCTCTCCCTCTCTCCCCGTCTCTGTGTGCGTGTGTGCATGTGCATGTTAAGAAAATGATTATATGAAGAAGCAGGAATCTCCTTCAAGAGCAAGTGAGCAAGGCAATGCATCAATTCTCGGAAAAGGTGCTTATATCTGCATGGCTTTTTAGCCCCTAGCTACTGTGATGGCATTAGGATTGTTTCCTTCCACATTGATGTTGGAAAGTTGCTGTGCATTGCTATCCTTGGCCCATGGGGAAAGAATTTGTGTTGAAAAATCCCAGTGTCTATTTATCTGTCTAACCTTCTCTGCATGTCCCTGTTTACCCTAAAATTTTGATATTGATGATATATTGTTGGGGAAACTGATATGTCGTAATATTACCAGGGTACATCCACTTCTGCTGTGATTTTGAAATTTGAGCTTATGTATGCGCCTGTATTGGAGAGTGGGTCAGTTGATGGAACTCATTTGTTGGCTTTTGAACCGATTTTAAAACCCAAATCAGTGATTTTTTTATGCACTATCTGCAGGTTTGAATTGCAGGATTCTCTCGATGCATGCCCTGCTGCAGTCCATGAATTTCGAATTCCTCCTAAAGCTCTTCTGGGATTGCACTCATATTGCCCTGTCCATTTTGATGCTTTCCATGCCGTTCTTGTTGACATAAGTTTACACATCAGTCTATTAAAAAGTGGTGTTGACACTGCCCCGTCGAAGGTACCCAGGTTTGTCACATAGTCCAGTTTCTTAAATTGATAATGGGGTCAAGACCATTTTACCAAAATCCAGAATACTATGTTCTTGGGTTTTTAATGCTACTATTGGTGTTATTTGCTGGCTAATTAAATATATGCTACTAATTTGTTATAGTAACTTTATTAGTTGGATTCTTTTCAGTGTCTCCACTGATCGAGATGTTGCTGGTGAAAATTCTGATAAGTCGAAGCAGGTGCTCTCTAAGTTGAATTCTATATTACTTACACTTCCACCTGATTTGATTGGTTAATTACTCATTCTTTTACATATCTACATGGAGCGCTTTATTTTATTGCTGGTCTTCATGCATTTGATGTTTTTAAGCTCCTGGAACTTTTGCGCCTCTCTCTCTCTTTAAACATATCTGCGTGTATGTCTAAGAACTTATGTATATATGTAGCTTGTTTTACTTCAGACAAGTATTTAATATAGTGTAGTTTGATTTTTCTGCTCTATCTGTACCTGTGTTAAGGTAATATCTTCATATACAATTGGTTGACTTTGATGACTTCCTCCAGAGATGTAGACTTTAATTCATGTCACATTCCCTTGTTTATAATGTATATTGATCGCTGTACTAGAAATCATATTTCGGTAGAGGAGTTACTGTTTCACTTTTGAGTGTATAGTTCCATATTAGGAGTTATTACTTTTATTAATTTGTGCTTAGCCTAAATAGCACAGATGTGGATGTGGGTCATAGGCATAATACAAGAAGGCAAACCCTTAAAAAGTAGGACACAGACACAATAGTATATAAATATATAATTTTAATTTATTTTCTGATTTCTATATAGAGATTTGTGTAATTGGAAGAGGAGGCTCGAAAAATATCATATAGATTCGTCTAAGTTATTATGTATTTTTTTTACATTGTTATTATTGTCCTCTTTAGCACCCTTTTTTGTTGGGTCCTAGGGAGATAATGTAAATCCATGGAGGAGCTTGTAGATTGATTGGACTCATTGAGGGTTTAGAGGGCTTGACTGGCCTTGTGTAGCTTTTGAGGGATGCGTTCCCCTTTTGAATGCTTTTTATACAATCATTACTTATAAGAGAATTATTATTTTTTTGACTCAACATAGAAATAAAGAGACTCCAGCTTTTGTTACGAAATTTGCCAATTTATGGCACTAAGTCCTAAAAATGGGAAAAATGTTTTGTAGCTTTGGTAATTGACGAAAATGTTTTAACCTGTAACTAGATGATGAGCTTTTCTAGCCTCTGAATGTACCACTTAGTAGCTTTGTATTCATAGAAGATTCTTTAATGTGGTAGCCCTGTTTGTTCTTTAAGATCTTTTTTGCATGCTTGAGAGTCCATGTTGGAGCCACTAGTTTTATGCTTGAATATGGCTAGGAATCTGCTAGTGGTATTTATATTATTGATTTATTTATTATTGTCAACCATTTTTATATTATTGATTTTTTTATTATTTTCAACCTTTCCTTCTATATTTTTGTTAAAACAGGTCAGGCTTATTAAAGCTTTATTAACTGCTCGTGACATACTTATGGAAGAGCTCCAAAAACTTAGCAAAGCAATTAATCAAACAATTGATTTAAATGATTTTACTTCAAACCTGGACGATACAAAGTTCTCTGGTTATCGCCTGCAAACGAATGTGGAGAATGCAGATGCTGGAGGTTTTGGACAGGTATCATGCGAGCCATACAATGTTATTTAGGTTCTTCATTAATTCCATGCAGCAAAATATTTATAATTCTGTTTGTAATCTTGATTCTTTTATGGATTTTGCTTAATCCATGTTCTCTCTGTCTGTTGAACAGAAGCCAAATGGTATTATTGATGTTCAAAGCAATGGGTCTCTCCATTCCTCATCTGCGGATGAACTATTGAATTCTTTCCACTCACTTGGAAATCAAATATTGTATTTATGGAACACATTTTTGAAGTTCCACAGGTTTGTTTTTTCAGAATTTACCACACTTTTGTTTTAATCTTTTCTCAAATTCAGCGCATCATTTATTGGTGCTTTGAAGTAATATTTTAGGCTTTTTAGCATGCAACTCTATTTTTTGTGTTTGCTTTAGATTTATGGGACAAATATAAGGAAAAGACAACCTTAGTAGATACAGGAGAAGTTTGTTTCTAATTTTCCCCTATTGACCATCATTATCATTGCCTTCATCCCACATGAATGGGGTCAGCCACATGAATTCTCTATCTTCACTCCTTTCTATTACGTGACATATCGCCTACAATATTGAACATTTTGAAGTCATTTTTAATAACATCATCTCATGTTATTTTTGGTTGCCCTCTCTCTTTTACCTTCTAAGACAACTACTCTTCCTCCTTTGACTGGCGTGTCACTAGGTCTCTTATGTATTTGATTGGTGTGTTACTCGGTCTCTGATGTATTTGACTGGCCTGTCACTAGGTCTCTGATGTATGTGTCCAAACTATCTAAGTCTACTCTCTAATTTTCTCACGCACTTTCTTTCTTTTTGATTAGTTTTCTTGTCTTTTTATAATTATTTACTATACTGACTGATGGAGTGGGGTTCTCATGCACTTTCATTAGTGAACCTATCTCTTCTAATCACTCTGCTCATCCATCTTAACATTCTCATTTTCACTACATATTGGCACTGTTCTTGTTTCCTTTTTAGGGCCCAACACTTCGATCCATACAATATAGTTGGTCTAATAATGGTCATATAGAATTTTTTTCAGCCTATATGTTATTCTTTTATCACATAAAATCCCACCAACTTGTCTCCATTTGGTCCATCCTGCGTCAATTTTACTAGATATCACCATCTATCTCTCCATCCTTTTTTATTAACGATTCTAGTGGTGGTTTTATCTACTAGATCCCACTACCCATCTCTCCATCTTATATCACTCAAGTGGTTGTTTTGAGTAAACTTTTTTATTTTGAAGTGTTATCACTATATCATTGTTGAAGGATTTAAATATTAAAGTTACACCCTCCCTGATAGCTTAAGCTTTTGGAGTAGATGGTTGTTAATATGGTATCATAGAAGGTAAGGTCCTATGTTCAAACCTCATTGTCACCTTAATAATTAAAATTGAAACACGTGTTGGACCAAAAAGATGGCCACATGTGAGGGGGCGTGTGGAAGGAATTAAATATTAAAGGTACACCTTTTTTGATAGCTTAAGCTTTTAGAGTATGTGGTTGTTAACAATCATCAATGTCCGCGTCTTTTTTAAAGGTACACTCCATATACTTGGTTTTAGTTCAACTAATTCTCAATCCTTTCGATTCTAAAGTATTTCTCCACATTTCTAGTTTTTATGCTACCTTTCCTTTGGAGGTATCTAAGATCTATATCATCCGCAAACATCTTGCACCATGGAATCTCATTTTGGAAGTCTCTTGTTATTTCATCTAAAGATTATTGCGAATATATATGGGCTTAGCATCGATTCTTGGTGCAATCCTAGGTTTATGGAGAAATCACTATTTCGCCACACGTGGTATGAACTTTAGCTTATGTTTTGATATACATATCTTGGATACTTTTTATGATTTGTGAAGGGATGTGTTTTCTTTGTAGAGCCCACCAAATTATGTCTCTTTGGACCCCCCTATTAATAGTAGAAAATAATCTTAAACTTGTATCAGATGCTTCATATAGACAAGGATCAAAGGAAAGTTTTCCAAACTATGAAGACAAACTTCCTGATCTCTAGTCAATTCAGCTAGTGTTAACACCTCTAGGTTGGCTACATCAATGCAATTTCTTGATGTAACGAACTACTTTGAGACATGGGGGGCCATGGCTTCCCAAACAATTTGTAATACATCTTTAAAAAGGGAGGCCTTCTTATGAATAGTGAGCTTTAAAATGGTTAAAATATTTGCATGTGGTCCCCCAAAACTTATAAGCTCAATTTTGAGTCATTTTGGTGTTACTTATGGAAATATACTTTTAAAAGGAAAATTAAAAAATTCCATATAAAACTCCTATCCTCGTTTTTCTTGCATGAGGTAATAGAAGTAATGTAGAGGTGTCCTACATTACCTTCATTCGTAGTCTCAATGTGATACCTATTACGATGTAGGTCTCTAATGCTCAATAGGTTTCTTCAACATTTGGTAGAATATAGAGAATTATCAATGCGTATTCTTGTCCCACATGGTAACATAATATTGGCTCTTCCGGAGCCTCCAATCAGGTCTGTGGGACCTGATATTGTATTAACACTAGCCTCAACCAATTTTAAGTGGGAAAAATATTTTTTATCACGAAGGATTGTGTGTCGTTCCACTGTCTGCAAGGCATACGTCCTCGCCATTCACCGTGGAATTAGTCAATGCATTAGTCTGGTCCATGCATATTCATATATGCAAAAATCATATTTAGTTCTCATTACCTTAAAAGAAACTTTTGTGAAGAAAATAAAAGCATGCTGGAAATAACATATTGGATATCATATGATGAAGAGGAAGTAAAGCTAATCGGTGTGGACATTTCCATCACCAAGTCCATATTGGTCATTATGATCCTTAAAGAAATTTGACCATCTAGACTAAGTGATGCCTATTGGGCCATTATAATCAGTGAAATTCATTTCTATCTTCTTTCCCTTGTCTTATAATGAGGCTTGGAAAAGATCAGCTAAATGCTTAGGCACACGACAAATACTTTGCCAATGCCCTTGCATTCCACACCAATAACAAGCATTTTCATGTGCCTTAGGAGGTTGAGGCAAACCCTTCCCCTTTGCTTGCTTGATCTCATTTTTGTCCCACTTTTGGGGATATGATGTGAATTCTTATTATGACCACGGTGGTTGTAGCTATTTCTACCACGTCCATACCCACGACCACGTCCACGTCCACAACCACGACCGCGAAATGATACAGCATTCTCTTTAGGGATC
This sequence comes from Cornus florida, assembly GCF_030987335.1. Lineage (NCBI taxonomy): Eukaryota > Viridiplantae > Streptophyta > Magnoliopsida > Cornales > Cornaceae > Cornus > Cornus florida. The sequence continues at coordinate 55,975,239 of NW_026775571.1, read as the reverse complement.
GGTGCCGACCCGGTTGGACATGAATGTTGATTTTACAACAAAAGCTCATTATTTTGTGCTGCCACAAGCAGGCATGAGATCCCATAAATCTCTGCTCTCGATATTGCTGATGTAAAAGCACATTCTAGGCGTGAAAAGTGGAGTATGTTTTCTCTAAAATATCCTCCACAAAATTATTCTCTTCACAATTTTAATGTAGAGTTGATTTAGAACATACCGAATTATATTTGCATACCGATTATAATCCTGCAACCGGCAGGTGGATCCAATCGAATTGAGCTTTTGGGAGGATTACGGTCTTTTGATGACCGTATCTCTCCTTAAAGTTTTTCCACAAAACAAGTGGGTCTTTTACCTTGAGGTATTCAATTTTGAATTCCTCATTGATATGGCGGCGAAGGAAAATTATTGCCTTCGTCCTATCTGCAGACATATTTCACTTCCCTCTTTAATTGTATATCCAAGATTTGTATTTTAAAATCATATATATGAACATATATTCATATGTATGGTTAGATTGTAGGGATAAAGAAAATAAGCACTTAGCCATGTGTTCGGCTTGAAAACATAAATAAATAAATAAATACTTAGGCTTGCTTTCTGCCTGAAAGCGGAATGCTTTCTGCCTGAAAGCGGAAATAAATAAATAAAGCACTGGCCGTGTGTTGGACCTGAAAGCAGAAATAAATAAATAAAGAACTTAGCCGTGTTTTCGGCCTGAAAGCAGAAAAAAATAAATAAAGCACTTGGCTGTTCTGAAAGCAGAAGTAAATAAATAAAGCACTTGGCTGTTTGTTTGACCTGGAAATAAATAAATAAAGCACTTGGCTGTTCATTCGGCCTGAAAGCAGAAATTAATAAACTCAGCCATTTATTCGGCCTGAAAACAGAAGTAAATATATACAGGCTGTTGATCGGCCAAATAGGAAGGATAAATGAACACAGGCCGTGGTTCGACTAAATAGCAGGAATAAATAAATAAATAAACACTAGCCGTGAGTTTGTCCAGAGAGCAGAAGTAAATAGATAAATATTTAGCCGTATGTTCAGCTTGAAGGCATAAATAAGTAAATCCTAATTTTCTTACCCCGAGAAAGAAAAATAAGATATTCTCCTCACTTGGTTAGAGCACTGTGCTGATAACGTGTTGTATAAATGAATTGTTCAACAAAGCAAGCAAACCCAACAATCTATCAAAATTAATATCACGAGACAGAGATATAGTGTTGAGATAGAGAGAGGGAGTGAAAGCCTTTAATGTCAGACCCAAATATAGAAACAAAGAGAGAGAGAGAGAGAGAGAGAGAGAGAGAGAGCTGATATAGAGGGAGTGAGAGCCTTTAATGGCAGACCCAAATATAGAAACGAAGAGAGAGAGCTAAGAGAGAGAGCAGATAGAGAGAGAGTGATTGCTTTTAATATATTCGGCCAAAGAGTCAATATTTACACACATTAGCTGCCCATACAATGCTCATATATATAGGCAAAGGTCTGCCTTGGTCATCACTCATTTGCCTTGGTCACCACACAAATGTGGTGACATACGTGGTCTCTTTATTTCCAAGAGCTTTCTGTCAAAAAAAAAAAAAAAAAGAAAGTCCAAGAGCTTTGTATATACACATGATATAAGTGTGTGGGGTCCACACCAAATCTTTTCCCACAATTTTCTTGGACATAAAGAGGCCGCGTATGTCACCACATTTGTGTGGTGAGCAAGGCAGACCTTTCCCTATATATATGAGCATTGTAGAAGCAATAAGTATGAATGAAAGAAAAGAAAACAGATTCTGGCCAAAGTAATAATAGAAAGCAATCTCTTTCTATCAGCTCTCTCACTCTTCACTTTAGTTCCTATATTTGGGTTTGTAAAGACTCTCACTCCATCTCTCTATCTCAGCTCTACACATCCATCTCTCTTGAGATATTAGCTTTGATGGATTGTTGGGTTTGCTTGCCTTGAAACAATCCATTATTACACAACATTACTTTGCTTATAAATACCGTACTCTTAGGCAGAATACATACACATCTACAATAAAATTGACAGAGCATTTAGAGAAAGCTTATTTGTGAGTTCTAGAGTTGCATAATATTCTTCTTTGCGTTGGCTCAAGATTCCATTGGCTTAGCACAGAGTATCTTGGTCATGCGGGATAGGAGATGGGTTTCTAAAGTTGATATGTGAAAGGGGAGATTTTTAGTCTCTTGTGTATTCTCTCTGGTGGGGGATGTTTCTTGGTGGTTGTTCTCAGGGGTGTACGTTCCTGTTGAGGATGTGGAGTGGGGCTTATTGTGGGAGGAGTTAGGTTATGTGTGGAGGAGATGGGATTTTCCTTCGTGTGTGAGTGGGGATTTTAACGTGGTTAGATTTGCTTTGGAGAGATCCACGGGTGGAGCAGTTCTCTGAGTTCATTGATGCACAAGAACTAATTGATTTGCTGATGGAGGTTGCTTCTTTTATGTGGTGGCAGACATTCATTCCTCATCTTGTTTGGATAGATTTTTGATCTTTGGGGATTGGGAGGAGAAGTTCCAGGATGTTGCTTAGGTGGCATTGGCTAGACCAGTTTTGCATCACATCTAGTTGTTTTCGGCATGAAGAGGGTTAAGGAAGAGGAAAATTACATTTAGGTTTGGAAACATGAGGCTCCGTGTCGAGATCTTCAAGGAGAGTAAAGAATTGGTGGGATGGTTATAACATGAGGGGTAGTTGGAGCTTTGTCCTAGTTAACAATTTTTTATTACTGAATGAGTATATAAAGAAGTGGAATAGGGAGGTGTTCGGTAACCTTGAATGGTAGAAGATGAATATTGTCCAGTTAGATCATAAAGAAAGGGTGGTGGGTTAAGATGTCATGGAGAAGTACAAGAGGAAGGAGTGTAAAGTGGAGATTGTCAAGATTGCTATTCTGGAGGAGATTTCGTGGCGCCAAGTGTCTAGGGCTTTGTGGTTCAAGGAAGGGGATAGGAACACATATTTTCATTGATTGGCTAATGCTGACCGGATAACTAATCACGTTGGGAGAATTTGAGTTGATGTGATTTGTTGAGCAAGGAGGAGCACATTAGCAGAGGGATTGCTCATTTAATCAACAGTTGCACGTAGAGGGATCTAACTGGAGATCCTTGCTGAATGGATTGGTAGTTTGATATGATTTCAGAGGAGGAAAGAGATCGACTGAAGAGACCTTTTGTTGAAGAGGGGTTTTTTTGGCTTTGAAGAGCTGTAATGGGGACACTTATCCGGGAAAAAAAATAGAAGAGCTGTAATGGGGACAAGGCTCCGGGCCGGATGGCTTCAGTATGGGGGTTTTTCAACAGAATTTGGAGGTGGTCCGAAAAAAGGTGATGGACGCTGCCAACTACTTCTATATGCATGGTCGGTTTGAGAAGTGTCTGAACGCTTCCTTTATTGTGCTTATTTCAATGAAGGGTGGGCAATTGATGTTAAGGATTTTAGACCTATTATTTTTGGTGTGTGGAATGTAGAAGCTAATAACTAAAATCCTAGCCTAAGATTGAAGGAAGTTGTTGATGGCGTGATCTCAGAGTCCCGGAAGGCTTTTAATGGTGGGCGTCAGATTTTGGGCTCAATTTTGATTCTATCGAGTCTATGGACTCCAAGATTAGTAGTGGGGTGCTGGAGGTGTTTGTAAGCTTGATGTTGTGAAGGCTTGTGATCATGTGAGTTGGAGTTTTTATTTATTATTTATTTTATGCATGTTTTGGATAGGATAGGCTTTAGTGAGAGTTGGGGAGATGGAATCGATTCTACATTTCCACAGTGAGATTTTCATTTTTGGTGAAAGGGCCGCCATCCGAATTCTTCGACAACTTTCGGGGCTTGAGGCAGGAGGATCCTTTGTCCTCTTTCTGTTCATTACTGTGATTGCGGTGTTCAACAAGTTGATGAGTGCGGCAGTGGTGTTGAGTTATATTAAAGGGTTCAGAGTGGGTAGGGAACCCTCCAATCAGTTGGAGATATCTCATCTTCTATTTGCTGATGATACCATCGTTTTCTGTGATGCGGAAGAGGCTTAGTTGAGGTTCATGTGGTGTGTTTTGTTGTGCTTTCAGGTTATATTTGGGCTGAAAATCAATATTGGGAAGTGTGAGATTGTGCTGTTGAGGCCGTGAGGGAGGTTGGGGAGATAGCCTCTTTGGCTAATATTCTGTGGTGCGATGTTGGGGCTTTTCTGCTGTTATACCTGGGTTCACACTGGGGGCACCTTTGAGTAGGGTATCTTCTTAAGTGGTTTGAGAGGAGTTTCGTAGGTTGGAAGAAGCAATATCTTTCAAAGGGGGACGGTTAACTCTTGAAGAGTTTTGTTCCGAGTCTTCCAACTTACTTCCTCTCCTTATTCTAGATACCCTCTTCTATCATAATGAGGATTGAGAAGGTTCAAAGGAACTTCTTGCGGGGTGGCATGGGTGATGAATTTAAGTTCCATCTTGTGAATTTGAAGCAGGTTTGCAATCCAATTCTGATTGGGGGCCTGGGTGTTAAGAGGTTGGATATGTTCAACAAAGCTTTGTTGGGCAAGTGGTTGTGGAGATTTGGGGTGAAGAGGCACAGATTATGGAGGATTGTCCTGTGCAAGTTTGGAGAAGCTAGGGGTGGATGGTGTTCTTTAGAGGTGAGGTCATCGACAAGGGTGGGTGTTTGGAAGTTCATCCGGAAAGGTTGGGTCAAATTTTCAAAACATATTCAGTTTAGGGTGAAGAGTGGGAGGCATATTTGTTTTCTAGTGGATGATTGGTGTGGGGATAGACTGCTAGTGTGTGCTTTCCCTAGACTTTTTTGGAATGTTGTGGACAAGAAGATCTCGGTTGCCGACTGTTGTTGGCTTGATAGTGGGACGATGACTTGGGATGTTCTGTTTGAAGGCATTTTCAAGATTAGGAGTTGGAGGATATCGTTGAGTTTCTACCATTGATTTATTGCCAGCATGTGGTTGGGGATGGGCTTAATGAGTAGTTTTGGGTGGCTTCCAGTAATGGGAAATTTGAGGTGAATTTCATCAATTGGAGACTGTTGGATGCTCAGGGGATCTCTTTTTCTTGGAAGGCAGTCTAGCAACCAAAGCCCCACTAAAGGTGCCTTTTTTTGGATGTTGGATGCTTGGGGGATCTGTTTTTCTTGGAAGGCAGTTTAGTGCACCAAAGCCCCTCTAAAGGTGACTTTTTGTGGATGGACGACGTCTTGGGGAGGACCTTGACAATAGATTGGCGTCAGATTATAGTTAATTGGTGCTGTATGTGCATGAGGGATGAAGATTCAGTCCATCCTCTTCTTTTGCGTTACCCTGTCGCTAGGGATGGATGGGCGGCTGGGCCATGTATTTTGCTATTTGCTGGTCATCGAGTCTTCCTGGATTCCACGAAGAGCTTGCTTGAGGCTTGAAGAGAATGTACAGAGGGAATCAAGCATGAGATGCTTGGAGGGCAGCTTCCCTTTGGGAGGTCCTTTGATGGAGAGGTGGTTCTTATTTGAGTGCTTAGATACTCCATTCTTAGTTCTTTATTCTTTTGGTTTCACGGGTGGAATTGTAATCTGTGGAGGAATTTGTCGATAGTTTCAGAGTATAGTGGGTCTTTTTGGTTTTTTGTGCAGTTGCATATGGATGTGCTCCCCTTTTGAGCACTCTTTAATGAAATTTTACTTAAAAAAAGAAAAAGTAAAACAGTTTATTTGGTCACTATCTTTAGATGAACAGTGAATTTTTCACATTGTAAATATTTTACCTACTTGGCACTTTTGTATATTTAACTTTTAGTTTTCATATAATTATCTAATATTCTATGACTAGATGAATTATAACATATAAAGTTATATAATCACTATCATCCTTGTCATGTAAAGATGATCATAAATAAGGATATAATGTAGATGATTTTTTGTGCGTTTATGCATGTACATAAATATGTGAACAAAATATTATGATGCCTCTTTCCTTTCCAACTCACTCACTCGTTTACTAAGCCTGTCTACATCTTTTTGTAGAAAGACTAATTCAATGTACAAGGTTAGTAAGTCCCATGTTGGCAAGTGCTTCAGAAGGGTTGGCCATATGTCCGAAATTAAGAAATTTATTTTTTAAATTATAGACATCCAAATTTATCCCACCTGCCTCGAAGGATCCTGGAGTGTTGGTGTCCAACATATGTCAAACATGAATCTGTATCTTAGCAACGGCAATGTTTGTTGCGTCTATTTTTGCTTCCTATTGACATCTTCATGAGTACCATTATGCATTTGATCTTGCTCCTGCAAGATGCAAAATTTTGGAACTGTTTGCTTGGGTATCTTTCTCATCTGCTGCCAAACATGCTTGACCTTGCGTGTTTTGGAGCTTGTGTGGCAATGGGCACGTTTTGGACAAAACATTTAGCTGTGAGAACAATTGAAATGTATCCATTCAAGCTCCAGTTGTTGTTTAAACCATTTTCCATTAGGATTTTTGAGTGTTATTGTGTTCACTGGCTCCTTTTCAATATCGTCTCTTGAACCCTGAAATGAGCTAATATATCTCTGTGCCATCATTTTGTAAGTGAAGAATTGCTTACTCGTATCATCTGTAATCTTACTTGAACCTAGTGGCAGATCGAGTGTGTAGATGCAAGTCTGGTAGTTCTAATCCTTAGAGGAATGCTCTTGATCTTTTCCATTCCAAGTGAACCTCTGGTTACCATTGCTTTAAACCAGAGGCTTATCATAAAATGACCATGGATTTACTTCCAAAATGTTTTGCTGCAAAATCTGAAGTAAGAGCTCCAGAATCTAATAAATAGACATTGATCTCCCCAAAACTCTTCGTTGTCTATTCACACAGCGTTTTTTCACTTTGAGAGGTTGCCAAACAACTAAACATATTTAACCGAGCATTTCTTTGTATCACATGTCATCTCTGATTTGCTCTTTGGTGCAAGTCACAAGTTTCCCTTCCCCTTCATACATGGTGAAATAATGTTCTGCTCCAAGCCTTTTGCTTTTAAACATTTTCTCTTACCTGGAGCCGGAGGGTTTTGACTTGTGTTCACTTGCTGTGATGGGTGTCTCTTTCAGGAGTTTTACCTGTATTCAGAGAGAAGAATTGGGACTTCGCATCCAACTGAGTTTAGTAGAAATTGTGTTTTGATTTGATACTGCATGATTACTTCTTGAGTGAGTAGTTGGTCAGGCGATTCTAAAAGAAGGCAGGCATGACTACATGAGTTTAGTAGAAATTGTGTTTTGATTTGATACTGCATGATTACTTCTTGAGTGAGTAGTTGGTCGGGCGATACTAAAAGAAGGCAGGCATGACCTTCAGTATAGGAGTTACCTACTTCACGGAATGCTGCATCACTTGATTTTTTTTTTTTTCTCCAACCATGGCGAGCCACAAACTACTCAATATCCCTTGACCCAAACTTTCAGTAGTACTAGGAAGATCACTGTAGCCACCTTGTCTTTTTTATTAAATTTTTTATGAGGGTGTTATCATTTTTTAGAAAATATCATGTACATCCCTCCTATATGATTAGCAAAATTTTCATTCTGATAAATTCTCCCCTTTTAATTGACGTGGCTGAACTAGTAAATTATTTATTATTTATTATTATTATTATTATTTATTATTTTATTTTATTTTATTTTTACATTTATATTATGTAATCCTTGCTTCGAGGCATGTTAAATTTCTCTATTATGTTAATTTGATTGTAGTGTAGGGATTGAAGGTTTCTTGAGATAGAATATCTTTAGTTTATCGGATAGTTGAAGCTTTATCTTTATAGCTGTTCATAGGAAGAGTGAAATGGAGAGTTGAGCTTCTGATGTTATGTTGAACTATCTGTGCTTATTGCTTTGTACCATTAGTTCAGATGCTGATATTTTATTTTACTACAGGGCTAACAAAATAAAAATTCATGTTATGTTGAACTATCTGTGCTTATTGCTTTGTACCATTAGTTCAGATGCTGATATTTTATTTTACTACAGGGCTAACAAAATAAAAATTCTGGAAAATCTGCGGGATGCATGGGCTAATGATCGGAAAGCTGAATGGTCAATATGGATGGTTTACTCAAAGGTTGAGATGCCACACCAATATAGTGGAGTCGATGACTCTTCCTACCACAGTGTTCGTGGGAAGTTATTGTTACGAAAGTTAACTGAAGATGTAATTGCACCAATACAAACTTTTTTATATGCTCCATTATTAGTGTGCTCAAAGTAACATTCTTTGCTTAGGTTTAGGTAAATTAATAGTTTGCTCACCTTCACGCCTTTCTTTTAGTGAGCACTGGAGGTTCTCCTCAGCACTCAGTCTCTAATCTGGAATCTGTTTTGCTGTGTGCAGCCTGCCCAGACTGCAGCTATGCGTGCTGAGCTTCATCGTCGAAGTATTGCACAAATGCGGGTGAGTTGGTGCTTCTGTATGGCGTACTACATGGTTTAATCTTCTATGCAGCAGCTTATGGTCATATATTATTTCAATGCAGATTAACAACCGGTCAATTCAAGACATGCATATATTTGGAGATCCTTCAACCATTCCCATTATAATTGTAGAACGTGTTGTGAATGCACCACTGCGTTCAAATAGTGTAAATTCATTCTTCAGTAGTGTGGACCAGATTGACACACCTATCTTACTTGCTGGAGTAGGCTTTAAGAGCATAAACAAGTTATCTAGCGCTAGCCCTCAACAAATTGGTCGCATTTTGAAGATTGTGGTCTTTGTCCATGGTTTCCAGGCATGCTTCTGTTCCCACATCATTTGCTTAAATTATCCTCCTGCATGTATTGTGCCGTTGTTGATTCTTCTCTTTTAAGGTTTTCACGTTCAAAATGATCTCTTTACAACATCAGACAGATCTTTCTATTTGAAAGTAGTGCCATATCTATCTGACCATTAGTTTGTATATGCTACTTTTTTGTCAAGGATTTCAAAGTTCGACTTTAGGTGAAACTTCACCACCCACTTCCTTTACCATGTGGACTTATGTAGAGTCAATTACAATAATGCTCCCTAACATATCTAAACGTCGTGGTTATCGTAAACCATTAGTACATTCATTGATTTGCTATCTTGATCACTGAATCTGGAGTCTGGACAAATGGTACCATTCAAGTTCATAGTGTTGGTTGGGGGATCAGGAGAAGTTATTGTAATCTTTTCCTTTTAAAACAACGTAGGTTAGAAAAATATTGAAATGAGGCCTGGGTACCTAATTAAACTGACTCTTTTGTTTCATCTTGATTATGGAACAGTTAATGCCTTGCTTTATGTGACTTGATACTTCTAATAGGTTTCATAATTTGAACAGGAAGCATTTGAGGACAATAAGTTGGTCCAACCAATTCATTATCCGTTTGTTTCAACATGCAATTTTTTCTAGATAATATTTGTCGCATATTTTGTGTTTAGTTGCACATAGAATTGGGTAACAGGTCAGAATGTTGTACACCTTTTCTTACAAAAATGACTTGTGCATCCAAAACCTCTCAAGTTATTTTGCTCTCCTTTACACGGACCTATCTGGAAACATTTTCCTCTGGTGAATCTCAGTAATTATCGAAACAAAAATTTTTCTCTCCTACATTCTCAATTCATCTCTCTTCTATTCGTCTTTCATCACACTTTGAAAAATCAAAACCTTGATTCTCTCTCTCTATATCTTCGATGTCCGTATATCTTCAGAACTCATTAAAGCGTAATTGAAACATTCTCTCTCTCTCTCTCTCTCTCTCTCTATATATATATATATATATATATATATATATATATATATATATATCATGGTTATTGGACTTTGGTTGGAAAATTTTGTGTCCAAAACTTGAGTCGGTAATTTTGGTTGTTAGTTGGAATTTTGAAAGTTAGCTTCAAGTTTACCTTTTGTATAAAGGGTAGAATTGGTATTGAAGCTACTATCAAGGGCGAAAAGCTAATCTATTATGCTAAGGGTAAAAGGCTAAATTGATACTTATGCATGGACTTACCAAATTATGTTCATGCATTCATCAATTAGGTTTCATAGATTTCATGTTTAATAATGGAAAAGTTGTTTTTGATATGCTTTATGTGCTTTTGGGAATTTCTAAGTACGCAGGGGATTTCAATCTATCGAAGGGATCAATTGAGGGATTTTGGACTAGTGTCGATCCGATTCATTTTAAAACTTCAAAATCATAATTTCTTTCTGCTCTTTATAGACCTGTGGTTCAGAAAACCTAATATATCAAGAATACAACACAGAGAGGCTTATGCTGAGCGTGCATTCATCATACTGCTTTTTGTTTGTGATTTATCTTAGCAGTCCTCTGCTAGGATTTTACTTTTCATTAATCCTTCTTTATAGTTTGGCGAGTGAGATTACGTGTTGAATCGATCACTACTACTTTTCTTATTCAAAGTTCAACACGAGTCAATTAATCCACAAAGGTTGGATTTGATAACTAGACTAGAAGATTGAAGTGCTAAGGAGAAGTAGATTTCTGGAGGAATACGGAGAGGATGAATACCTTTGAGACTCAAGTTGAGAGTTTGGCGCCAGTCTATGTCAAGAGATAATTAATTGAAATGTTAGCCGATGGTGAGAAAACATGAGAAATATCATAAAGAAGAGATGGGTTACATGTCATGTGATCGGATGCCCTTGAATCAATGATCTAAGGTGCAGAAGATGAAGCATAAAGACACGTATTACCTAAACTAACGATGGTAGCGGTGGAGGAGGGCTGATTTGCACGCTCACGCTTTACCAGAGAATCATACTTGGCTTTGGAGAGAACGACTTGTTCATTTGCAGGAGTGGGAGTAGTCTCCTCCGAAACCGAAGCTTGATTAGCCCAAGCTGGCTTTCGATGAAGAGCCCAACAGAAGTCAACAGAGTGATTGTTTCGGCCACAATAAGTACACTTCTTGCTGCCGCGACCCTCTCTGACGCCACGAGTACCACGACCGGGGTTGAAGGACCTCTGCCCCCTCGTCCTCCACGGAAAGTATTATGTTGCTCACTAGGAACAAGAGCAGAGTGGTTGTCCTTCTCAATCACAGGGGCATGAATGGATGCTCTTCGAACTTGAGCAAAAGTCTCACTAGCTGTGGGTTCCTTGCCAGACAAAATCTGCGAACTGATCGGACCGAGTTTGGGTTCAAGACCAGATAAAAATTTTGCCACCCGAAACTTCTTCCTATGCTTTTTTGTTGTTGTTCTATGTCTGTAGTCAATGGTTGGTAGACATTCAATTCTTCCCACATACCCTTCAGTTCTGAGTAATAATCTTCAACAGAATGATCTCCCTGTTGGAGATTAAAAAGATCCTGGTGCAATTGATAAATACGAGAAATATTTTTCTCTGAAGAATACATGTCCCCGAGATTTTCCCAGATATCTTTGGCAGATTCTAGGAATGACACATTGTTGAAGATCTCAGGCTCCAAGCTGTTCAATAACCAAGTCATAATCTGAGCATCTTCTTTCTCCCAAGCCTCAATAATCTTTTCATCATTGGTGGGTTTGGTTGATTTAAGATTGGAAAGTTTTCCTCGATCCTGTAAGAACACCTCTACGGCTCGAGACCATTGAAGGTAGTTTGAGCCTTTTAGTTTGGTGCTGGTGATTGACCCAAGTAGATAAGATTCCTTAGTATCCATAACAAAAGCTGCCGAACAAATGTGATATAGTAGTGAGAGGGAGCCGAGATAAGAGAACCATGATCAAGCCGAGATGAACCCAAGAGAATTTACCGAGGAGAGAGCCGAGGAGGGATCCGAGAGAGATTGTCGTGATGAGAATTGAGATCACCGAGGAGAGAACGCCTAGAAGAGATTGCTGAGAGAAAGTTGAGATGGAATCAAGATCGGAGTATGAGTAAGACTGAAAAAAAATTAAAAAATTTAAGGAGGGATCGATTTCCGCTCTGATACCATGTTGAAAGAGAGAGAGAGAGAGAATATATATGAAAAGTATATATTATTGAGTGAGTAATACAATAATATAATGATGTTTATATAGGAGAAGTTACGGGAGTAGGAGAGTGGAGAACAAGTAAACCCTATACAGGGTACTTCTATATATGGTAATGAGGGGTAGGTGAGTGGGCTGTAGAATACTGAAAGCCCTAATATACAATGTAATCTAACTGTACACGTGTGACAACTCATACAATACTGTACAACAATTTCAATGTAAATCCAATATGGATATTGCATTTGGCCTTTTTTTTTTTTTTTTTTTTTTTTTGCAATTGTATTTTCCCAATCATTCTTATTTTCATGAATTTAGTCATCCATTATTTCAAAATTTTCATTATATTTACTTTTTATACTTTAATGAATGACCCATATAAGTTAAACGGGTTAAACAGGTCATTAAACGAGTTGTGTCATTACTATGATATGTTTATTAAACAGGTTACATGGGTCGTGTTTTGTTACCCATTTAATGAACGGGTCATGTTCGTGTCAAGGTCCCTGACACAATTATTAAATAGGTCTTGTTTTGGTTGACTTGTTTAGTAGAATATTCATAGGTCCACACGACACGATTATAACCTGCCAACACGAATTGCCTCCCGTAGTTATCAGTGGTGCATCTATAGGTCGACATTGAATATGTCTATACTACCGAAGTTTACTCTCTTATTTTCTTGCTAAAAGGCGCCACACCTAATTTCTCCCTAACCCTATGATTTTTAATCTTATCTCTTCTACTTACTCTCTTGTTGTTCGTGGTTCTTTTTTAACATCCAACACTTAACTCTGTATAAATAGCCTGTCTAGTGACCGTCATATATACTTTCCCTTTTAACTTATTCAGTGTTCATTTATCGCATAAAATCTCACTACCATTCCTCCACTTTGTCCAACCATTCCAATTCTACTACTTTATGATCAATCTCCCTGGTTTTTGTATCGCTGATCCTATATATCGAAATAATGACATTGAGTGATGTGTTGATCTGGAATTTTTCTCGCTATACTATCCTTTACTATAGCATTACTAAATTTACATTCCATATATTGTGTTATAGTTCTACTAATTTTTAAGCCGTTTGACAGTCTTCAAATATATCAGAAAGAGACTCGTCCTGAAAATTTAGTTGCCCTAGCCAAGTGACTGTTCATTGCTTTCAAAGGATTCGTTTGGATGCAAAAGGCACATGATTTGAATCCAATCCTAGCAGCTTCAAATATGTCAGAAAGAGATTCGTCCTGAAATCAATTTTATGTAAAGGAATATATTTTGAACTGATTGGTGAGTTTGCATCGAACCTTCTTGTTGACAATCACTCATGCTGGTAAAACAATTCTGTGGTCGTAGCACTGAATAATCTGCGAGGGAATTTTGAACTGATTGGAGAGTTTGTATCAAACTTTCTTGTTGATGATCACTCGTGCTGGTAAAACAATTCTGTGGCTTTAACTCAGAATTTCTTCGCTTCGATTCTGCCCCTACTTCAATTAAAGCTAGCTCCTACTCTTCCTTCTCCTTCATCGTCGTTGGTCTGTCATTCGTAGTGGTCATCGTATAGTGAGAAAGCTCGCCCCTGCCTTTAGACGAGAAAGCCCTCTTTTGCAATCCTAGCAGCTTCAAACAGCAAAGAACAAATCATCCCTCCTCTCTCTCTCTCTCCTGTTCTTAATGTCATTTCTAAAATGATGCGTTGTTTCAAAATTTGCAGCAAAGAAATCCATTATTTATTCATTCTTTAAGAAGTATTTGCTTTGTCCATTGTAACTACCTGTTCTTGATCTGAGATGCATATCAATTAGCAATATAGATTTGTTCTTTCTAAACAGTTTTCATCTCAGGGTTCAGACCCTAGTTCTACCACAAATGTGAACATCTGTGGTACATCCCGCCACAAAAGGGAAGGTCCTAGTTGGGTTTGGGTGCACGTGTCTTACTTATCCACACACACAAAAAAAAAATAATAATAATAAAATAAAATAAAAGGAGAGAGAGAGTTTGTGTTCCCAAAAGGGAGTTCAACTATTTGGAATATTATGTTGGATTGCAAAAGCTTGGGTACTACATTGCATGTGCTTCATTTTTTGTACTGCAAAAAGCTCTTTAAAATGATGAGTTTGATTTTTAGAATATTGATTTTGAAGTCTGTTTCTTTAATCTTTTGTATGGCATCATTATTCAAAGGGTTGTCGTTTAGAATAATTTTTTTGAAGTTTATTTCATGAATCTTCTGTATTGCATCATTATTCGAAGTGTTGATGGATCAAATTATACTCATCATGACTCAAATCATATATAGGGACATCATCTTGATTTGCGGCTTGTTCGGAATCAGTGGCTTTTAATTGATCCCAAGGTGGAGTTTCTTATGTCAGAGGTGAATGAAGAAAAAACTTCTGGAGATTTTAGAGAAATGGGACTAAGGTTGGCTCAAGAAGTGATTTCTTTCATTAAGAAGAAAATGGATAAAGCCTCAAGATCTGGACGCTTAATAAATATCAAGCTCAGCTTTGTTGGGCATTCCATCGGAAACGTCATTATAAGAACTGCCTTAACGGGTATGTTTCATAGCTTTGGAGGCTTTATTTGTCTATTAGCATGTAATTTAGTTCTAAGTTTGTGTTATTCTCATTGCAGAGAGCATTATGGAACCATACCTAAGATACCTGTATACATATGTTTCTATATCTGGTCCACATTTAGGTTATCTGTACTGTTCAAACTCTCTATTCAATTCTGGGCTGTGGCTCTTGAAGAAGCTCAAGGGCACACAGTGCATTCATCAGCTCACTTTCACAGATGATCCGGATCTCCAAAACACTTTCTTTTTCAAACTTTGCAAGGTAATAACTAGATCCGATCTATTTCCATTTATTTATTTTTGTCGAGAACTGACGGGGGTATGGGTTAGCAAAACAAGATTGTTGAGTCATGAATTGTGGCCTCTTACAGTTGGAGTGCTTTTCACTCCACTTGGAATGATATATGTTTGGCAAACTAGTGGCACTATACATCTTGTATCAGAACGTGATTTGGTTCATTTCAAGTCGAAAGGAGACAGTTGTTGTGTTCTTTCTTCTCGGGTGAAAATTCTGAAACACTTTCTTTTGTTCTTTCAGCAAAAGTCACTGGAGAATTTCAGGAATATAATTCTGTTATCTTCACCCCAGGTATTACCTTCTCTTTTGCACCCATACTGTAAATTTGCTTATGGTAATTGTTTTAACTCATTGACAGAACAGATTATACTTGCATTTCTCCACCATCTTATTTTCACCACAAATGGTGGGAGGACTGTGAATAGGTTTGACTAGAATAGGGCAATCTCCTGTTTTGATAGTGAGATTTTTGTGTTTATTTACCAGAACACGACACTATAAGCTGGTCTTTGTTTTTATGCATTGAAAGGTTCTGTGACTTCTGTCTATACCTGCAATGAAATAATGATGCAAATGACCATATTGAAGATTGCTTTTCTTCTTTGGGAAGCTGAGACAGAGAGAGAGAGAGAGAGAGAGCCCCTTTTGGGCAACAAAGAAACTAATGTACATTTGCATAAATAAATGGATTTGAAGTCGAGGGATTTGAGATTAAATAATACAGCAATCATTACTCGATTAGAATCCTTCTGGCATGGATTTTAAATAACTCCTTGTACCCTCCCTCCATTTTTTTTTTTTTTTTGGGTGGAAATTAACTCCTTGTACCTTGCTATTTGAAATTTACATATAATATCCTTTGAAATCAATCCATGCATGTTGTTAAAACTTAGATCTAAATGATTAAATCTATATATAAATTATACTTCTTTTGAGCGTTATCTACCATGTTGAGGACATTATTGCAGATACATTACCATACAAAACAACAAATCAGATTAATAACCCCTGTTTGGATTTGTATCAAGAGTGCTGGGCAATTGCATTGTGGTTTTGTTGACTGGAACTCCAAAGGAGCTTAAGTTCAATGCAGTAACTGATATCTATATTTAAAATAGCATGCAATAACTGCTATATATATTCAAAATAGCATCAAGTTTTGGCTCAAAATACTAACTTTTTTATTGTTTGCGTTGAAATTCCTTTGGTTCAAGATATAAGTTGATTGAATAAGTGAGACTAAGAAGAATTACTTTTATGTTTTATTCTTGTAATTTTCATTTCCCCCCAACCCCCCTTTCCTGCGATTGCAATTCTTACAAATGATCGTCTCTCAGGATGGTTATGTTCCATATCATTCTGCAAGACTTGAAACTTGCGTGGCATCTTCAGCAGACTACTCAAAAAAGGGCAAAATCTTTCTTGAGATGCTGAATAATTGCATGGACCAAATAAGGGCCCCATCTTCTGAGCATAGAGTGTTCATGCGATGTGATGTTAACTTTGATACCTCATCCCAAGGCAGGAACTTGAATACCATCATTGGACGGGCTGCTCATATAGAATTCCTGGAGACCGACATCTTTGCAAGGTTCATAATGTGGTCATTCCCAGAACTGTTTCGTTAATTGTGGCGGATATATGTGGAATTAGTGATGGACCTGCATTTGTATTCTGATTGAAATCTTGGCACTCACAAACTGTCACTGGCGGCCATCCCACCTCCTATTTTTCAAAATGAGGACAAGGGATGATGACCTGGTTCAGGGGCTGCTGCTTGAAGTGACTGGCAATTTCGTCCTTGACATGTGGGTGGCCTGAGATCTATGAAGATACGTAGCTTTGTAAATTATTGGCACGAAGCTGATCAATAGAAGACAGTTAAAGTTTTTAGCATAAAATGAATTTTTAGATGTAATTATATCTGTAGGTGAAGTAGATTCATTGGTTGTGATTCTCATTTCCATAGATCTTTAGCAACGCAGAGAGATTACGCGTTTTGTACACTGGAGGGGATGGGCGGGGGATGATGACGACGATTGGAAGGGCTTGTAATGAATATCAAAGCATCACACGTGTTGAAGACGGATCTTTAATAAACTGTTGTGCAGTAATAAAATTTAGGTTCTCCAAGTTTTCACTACCTTGTTACTTTTATTATCTTATGTTTTTAGTTGGTGATTGTCAACCCTGTAAAGCTTAACTCACTTGCAGGTGGCGTCAATGGCTGCTCTTCATTTCCTTTTGCCCTAATTGGCTTTACTTCATTATTTTACAGACACACAGCTCTCCTCACCAATGGGAGTATCATAAGCACAGATCCAATAAGGTGAAACTCTTATCAAGTTCAAGCTTTTTTCTTCTGTTTCAGATCTTACCAAGTAATGGTAACACACAAGTAGTATCACTTATACTGCATCTGTATACCACTTTTAGTATTGACATGTATTTCGGGGTGGGCGCGGAGGAACTACAGCAACCAGTGAAATTAAAGAACTAAAAGCTGCGGAAGAACTAGAGCAACGCAAACCGTATGTTCGATTGGTTACGTGAATTTTATGTTTCCATTCCACATTCCGCTCTATATAATGCCTTCTTTTACGACAACTCGGTTCTTTCTTCTAATTCCAACTTGAGGTGCATCTTGGAAGTCCTGCGTTGGTGGTAGAACCATAAATCTCAGTAGAATTTGCTTTTGAGCTTCCTGCAATCCGTTGAACAAGTTGTTCTCATCAATTGCAGAAAAGAAGAGATTTGGCTGCCTTTGCTTAAATGGAAATGAAATGAAAAACAAATATATGACAAACTTTTTTTTTTTCTCCTAAATAATGTATGACAACTTTATTAGCCACAAGGGTGAGTAAAGAGAGATTTGCAAAAGCATAACATGCAAGACAAATACTAAGATGTAGCCTTTCTATAAATAATATAGCAAGAAAAGAATAAAATTTACCTAAAAAAGTGAATAAATTGAAACTGAGAAAGCTATAGGAGTTGAAGAAAAGTTCCATTGTGAAAATAAAATGAAAGAAAAATGATGAAGAAGAAGATCTGCCTCAAGATATTATACATGATCCTTTGACATTCACAAATTTTTGAGATTTCTCACAAGAGTAGCGAGGATAACTTCTTAAAATTACTATTCCAGCATGACCTCTTTAAAATTTTAGGTCGTTCTAAGAACAGATATGTTGTGTTTAAGAGTATCGAATCAGTTACATAGAATTAAAATTAAAGGAAACTTTTGAATTATGGTTAAAAGGGGAAGTAGAAATAAAATTTGTTGCACGATCTATTCAATTTGTGAATTCGAACCTCATTGGACCTTGAAGGGGCCACATGGAAATTCTTTTGCGAACTCACCTTATTAAGCATAGATAATTAATTTATAAATAAGATTGCCAATATATATATATATAAAATTTTGAGTTTTTTCCTATCTTTTTGAATGTCTCTTTGATTTCTACACCAATTAATCAGGTAGCTTATTAGTTCTAAATTATCAAGGAACAATTTACGAAATTAAAAAGCACACAATTATTAATACTAAAATGATTTGTGAATTCGAGCCAAAGACTAAAATGATTCATTGGAACTTGAGGGGTCACATGTAATTTCTTTTGCAAACTCACCTTAGTAAATTTTCCACCTTAATAAGCCTATATAGTTAATTTATAAATAAGATTTCCAACAAATAATAATAATAATAATAATAATTAGAAATTGTTCAAAATTGTTTACTATGACCTCATAACTCTTTGAATGTCTCAGACATGTAGAAAGTTCCCTCAACCTTATATCAACATTATACTCCTGCTCAAATGATGTTCCCAATGGTTCAATCAGGGTATATCACTATCACAGCTTAATAGGGCTTATGTCTGTATAAAGCCTAGGGTTTCAAAGGCCAAATACCAAATGACCAATTCTCTATGAAAATATCAACTTGTACAACCTTGAATCTACTACTAAAACTTGCTCAAATGATAAAGAGTTCAACTCACAGTAAGATAATATGCATATATACTCATTAACAGAAGGCTAAATGTGATAACCTGATTTCAGAACACGGGTTGATCAAGTCCGCGCACAAAATCAAGGGATATCAAAACAATTAAAGTATTTTAAACAAGTACAGAGTACAAAAAAAAATAAAAATAATAAATAACTCGCTGAAGGAAAATCTATTAAATAAAAATTTCCTTAATAATTCTCTAAAATTTAAAACTCGGGAATCCTGTAACTCAAGGATCCCTTAACCAAAATTCACTGTCCAGAAATTCATTATTGAATATTAATATCAAATAAATTAATAATATCATACTTTTAAATAAACCGAAAGAATGGATAAATCCTCTACCTGCGGATCCTCAACTATGAGACTTGAACTTCTAATAATCTGAAAAACAAATCGTGGGTCAAACACTACGAGCAAGCTATCTCTACCAAGCCTCTGAAAACCAATAAGTAGATAATCTCTGATCAAAACCAAACCTAATAAGGAATTTAACTTTAATATAGCATGATATACATATATATAAATAATTATATATATTACACTAATCATATCCATTTATAGATTTATTAAATTTTCAAACCTATTAAATAATGATTAAATAGTAATCATACCTAGATCAATCCATCATTTCTTTTAAAAAGAAAATCCTTTAACCTTAATCCCATCCTAGTTAGTTGTTTAATCATTTAAAAAATAAATTATAATAAAAGGAATATTATATTTAATCCTAAAACCCAATAATGATTTTAATTATTTAAATCACAAATCCAAAATCTAAGCTTTGACAAATCATTCATGTCTCCACCAATATTATTTTATTAATATAAAATAATGCACTAACCAGTAATTACTAGATTATTCTAATTTAAAAATATCTAATCCTAATCCAATATATACATACAATAACCATAGATAATATTTTAATCATAGAACACATAACAATTTAATTACACTTTGGCAAATCAACCATGCCGTTATAAATATTTTCATTTATATATTGGCAACTCAATCATGCCTCCTTAAATATATTAATTTATACATTGGCAATCAAACATGCCTCCTTAAGTATATATTTATTTCTATTTTTAATTAGCAACTCATCTATGCTTCCCACGTATATATTTTTATTCATACAAATAATGCAAGATATTTAAGTCTTTGGCAACTTATCCATGCCTATAATTCAACCATGTACTAAACCTTAAAAGTTAATTTATCAACCAAACAATTCTTACATAGGAAAATTAACTTACAAATAAAACAACTCATACCTAGGCATTCCATGCATATTTTATGCATATAATTAATTTAATAACCAGCCTATCCATATAAATCAAGTAAGAATAATAATTTAATCATCTTAAATGATATATACATATACCAATATATTATACAATATATATATGTATAATACCTTCCATAAATAATATATATATACTTCATTCCATACGAATCACAAGTTAAGTAAACTACATATACACATATATAATTAAATATATATATATATATATATATATATATATATATACACACACACACTTCCTTCCATACAAAACACATATTAATTAAACCATATATATATATATATACATATAAATTATTGTTTCTATATATATATAGATATATATCCACACCTCCTTCCATTACAAAAAGGTACTAATTAATTATGTATACGGATATTAAATGTTACTAGATACCGGAGTAGTACTTTATGGCTCTTAGAACACCAAGAACACCTCCTCTAATGGTTGCTTCCAACCCTAATGGCTTAAATATCAACTCTGGGAATTCACCAGACCCCACAGGAGCTTTCCGAGACCTCACATGCATTTCCATGCGCCCCCACGTGCCGCCACATGCTCCTACACTCTCTGCACGCGCTTCTACGCGCCATCATTCACTGGCAGGCGCGTCCACGGGCCTGTACGCTCTCCCACGCGCCTGATGTTATCTCGGAGTGAGGTGGCTGTTTCCTATTGGCCATCTCTCTTTGTTCTGGTGCGCTTGCCCGCACTAGATTATTTTATGCTTACTGGACCGCATCTATGGTCCAGATGTATGCGCACACCAACTTAACATGTGCCGCGTTTCACCGAATTATCCATCACTCATCGGCACACTCCAACGGCCCAGATCCGCATGTACATGGTAGTATCTTGTGCCGCAATGCACTAAATCCATCCATTAAGTTTAAATAAATCTAATGGCTTATATCAGCGTACATACCATTACACTATGTCATCACCGCACTGGATAAACTTCCCATTGAGGTGTCGATTATATAAAAACCTTATATATATATAAACAGTATATATAATTATCAAAAAAAAAAAAAAAAAATAAATCAAATAAATTCTTAAAAAATATAAAAAAATACTAGAAAATTCCAGAAAAATACAAAAAATTCCCAGGAATTCCAGAAAAATCCCAGAAACTCTAAAAACCTTAATTAACAGATCCAACCTATAACTTGATTTTTAAAATATATGTAACACATATATATATACAATTTAAAATCTAATAATTCAAAAAAAAAAAAAATATAATAATTTATTTTTTTAGTTATTCCGATCTAACCATGATTTTAAACAAATAAATTTAATCTAAATATTGATACTCAAGATGATAAACTTATGGGTCCTAAGAGGAGAGTTAGAAAAGAACTTGCCTGAAGGTTTCGAAACGAAACCGACGCTTCAAACTTTAATTGTCTCTTTCAATTCCAGCGTCTTCTTTCTCTAATCTGGCTTCCTCTTTGTCAGCCTTCTCCTCTTCTCTCTCTACTTCTCTTATTTTTCTAACGTGTAAATTTTTAACCCTAAAACCTTTTGTGTATATTTATACACACTAAAATCCAAATCCTATTCCAACTAGGACTATGAATTAAAATAATAATCTTTAAATAATATATATATTTATAAACATATATATATATATATATATATATATATATATATATCACCATCAATGTATATATATATATATATATCATTCCATAACACTTATTAATTAATTATATTTATATATAATTAAATATATATATTTATAATTATACAAAAATGATCATTTAAATAATCAAATAACCATGGACCTTTATTAATTAACCTAATAAGGCTTCATACAAGCCCAAAACCACATCTTTTAGTCCAACTTTCCTTAAGCTCAAATCCAATTAAGTTAACTAAATCAAATAATTAAATAAACACTTAAATTAAAATAAATAATTACATGAAGCACATAAACAAAACAAGAAATTACAATCAAGTCACACCATACTAATAAAATTAACGCATCAATAATTCAATCAATAATCAAACACACATACAACAATTATCATATCAATTACGAAGTATAATTTAATTAAAACAAGACAATTAATCTAAGTGCTCAATTAAATAAAACAAATCATATAAAAATTTTAAAAAATTAATTAAACGCAATTAAATCAAACAAATCATTTAAAAATGAAATAAAAATAATTAATCCCTATAAATAACTCCTTTTAAAATATATGGGAATTACATTAAACGAGAAAAACAAGTAATAGATAGAGGTTTGAGACATAAAACTCAACTACAACAAGAATATGAACAAGACCACAAGTTCTGCAGTTATAAAATAGCAAAATAAACTTGCCTCAACCTCTGGATACATTTGAACTTGACTCAAGCATTGATTGAACCTCTAGACCAAGCATCTGCAGCAGAAAACACTCAATACACAACCTTGTACTTCATCTTCAATTGTACTCTCACACTAAATGGATTACTGATATGAAATAGATTACAAATTAGTTTCAAAACTCAGTATAAGGTCATTGTTCTCGGTGTCTTGAGTGTATGTCAATATTGCTTGCAAGGATGCTCAAGTTATGCCTTAAGAGACTCGTTTTCTATAACAACATATATATAGGATACAATGGAATGTAGTCCTAACCTAAAGAGGAAATCCACATGGCATTATCTACCCATCATTGGCCAGAGAATGTTATGACATTCACTCGGGCCACATTGCCCTTGCTACAACTCACTATTTTGTCCTCTAGTGAGCATATAAATTGATAACTTGTATATATGTATACACCAGCAATATATATCAAGCTTAGCCAATAAGCAATCCACAAAAGCTTCATTTTCTAACACTAAGACCACATGACACGTGTTACAAGGATGCTCATCAATTGCATTGACCAAAATACCCTTGTAAGGGACACTTGTCAATAAACACAGTTTTTTGCAGCTACAACTATGGATACTTGATGAAACCGTGAATAAGAGCATTTTAATACAATGTACTATCACAAACAAGTCTATTATGATGGAATACAAATGTGAAAAGACTTAATTGCCCCTGAAGAACTCTGTAGCCAAATATCAACCTTTGAACCAGTCCTGTAAACCCTAATTTGACTGTAACAAGTACTGTTAACACAATGTAGTTTCCTCAAGCTATCTCAAGTGATATCACATGAATGTAAAATGACAATGCTACCCCTATAAGCTTCCATAATGCACCAACCACCTAAGAATCAATTTAAGCTAACTGAAATGGACATGTGACAACTTTTTGACATTTAAAAAGGCAAATCCTAATTCAAAGATGGGACCAATACATATATGCTGTGTTTAAGAGTACTGAATTAGTGACATAAAATTGAAATTAGAAGAAATTTTTGAATTCTGGTTAAAAGGAAAGCAAAAATAAAAGAGAAGTACTAATTGCAGTCGTGCTAGCGATTGCCCTTCACAGTCGCGCTTCTTATTGGTCACAATTTCTATAATTACACGTTCATTTATGAGATGTCTCTTGCCTTTATAGAAATTAAAAATATAAAATTTTAAGGCAAAATTACCCTTTAATCTTTTCTTATCTCATCTCCTCAGTTTCATCCCTTATCCAATATATATATATATATATCTATATATATATATATATATATATATATATACACACGGGAATATATATATATTTTTTCTTTTTGGATGGCCAAAACAAATAATATTATGGGAATGAAATATTTTATTTCCTTTTTTTAATTATATTTTAACTATATATATATATGTGCTATATATGGATTCATGTTCAATTCCTATAATCACAATTCATATTATTTTCTTTCCTTTTAGATTTGCTAAAACGAGTACCATTATGAGAATTGATTATTTTATTTCCTTTTTTAAAATTATATTTTAACTATGTATATACGTGCTATATATTTATGCATATATGAAGGTAGTTATTTACATATATATATACACACACATATTACATATTATATATATACACGTACATCAATTAAGTGAGAAGAGAAAAAAAAATATATAAATTGTGATTATAGGAATTGAATGTGAATCCATATATATAGTTAAAATATAATTAAAAAAAAGAAATAAAATAATCTATTCCCATAATGTTATTTGTTTTGGCAATCCAAAAAGAAAGAAAATCATATATTCCGGTATGTTTTTTTTTTTTTTTTTGCAATCTAGAATGTTAGGGATAAAAATGAAGAGAGGAAAATAAAATGAGAGAGATAAGAAAAGGTTAAAGGGTAATTTTGTCTTAAAATTTTATATTTTTAATTTCCTTAAAAACAGAGACATCTCATGAATGAACATGTAATTACAAAAATTGTGACCTAATAAGAAGCACGAACTAAAATGATTCTTTTGCAAACTCACCTTAATGAGAAGATATTGGGTACCCTAAAGCACCGTGCAGCAGACTCATCGGAGTAAATATTCCACCTTAATAAGTTAGATAGTTAATTTATAAATATCTTTGAACGTCTCTTTGATTTCTGCGTAAATTGATGTGGCACACCATTATTAATACTAAATTTATAACACTTCCCTTTATCTTCTATCTAGATTTTTTTCCCATAAAGCAGTTGAAATTCACATGCATTCACTCAATGCTACAAACATAACCATATAAACACTACCGCCCTAACGGTGTCTTATCTTTTCCACCTTCACAAGAAACCCCATTTACCTCCCTGCTTTTTCA
Source organism: Cornus florida (assembly GCF_030987335.1). Classification (NCBI taxonomy): domain Eukaryota; kingdom Viridiplantae; phylum Streptophyta; class Magnoliopsida; order Cornales; family Cornaceae; genus Cornus; species Cornus florida. The sequence goes on along the minus strand of NW_026775571.1, from coordinate 55,950,366 downwards.
TCCATCTCCTTCAACAAACTAATTGAATATGACAGCCACATCTCTTTTCAACAAAAATAACATTTCTCACAAACCCATTTCTCAGAACCAATTTTAGATCAAAAAATGGCTCATGAAGGTGATCAAGAACCAAGAAATCTCCATTACCCACTCGAAGCAAACTGCTACAGAGTTCTGGACGAGATTGGGCAAGGCGTGAGTGCCATTGTGTACAAGGCCATCTGTGTCCCGTTGAACTCGACTGTGGTGGCCATTAAAGCCATAGACCTCGATCGATCTCGAGCCGATCTCGATGATGTTCTGCGTGAAACCAAGACCATGTCACTCCTCTCCCACTCCAACATCCTCAATGCTCATTGTTCTTTCACTGTGAACCAAACACTCTGGGTGGTCATGCCTTTCATGTCCGCAGGCTCTTTACAGTCCATCGTATCATCTTCTTTCCCGGATGGCTTGTCTGAATCATGTATTGCAATAGTTCTCAAAGACACGTTGAATGCTCTGTGTTATCTTCATGATCAAGGCCACCTTCATAGAGATGTGAAGGCGGGTAATATTTTGATGGACTCGAACGGTGCAGTGAAGCTAGCAGACTTTGGTGTCTCTGCTTCGATTTACGAGCCGAGTTCGGGTCGAGGGTCGTCGGGATCATCGTCCGGGAGGCTCACCGACGTCGCCGGGACGCCGTATTGGATGGCTCCGGAGGTGATACACTCGCATACAGGGTACAGTTTCAAGGCTGATATATGGTCTTTCGGTATCACTGCGTTGGAATTAGCTCATGGAAGGCCACCTCTGTCTCACCTCCCTCCTTCGAAGTCCCTCTTCATGAAGATCACAAAGCGGTTTCGATTCTCGGATTATGAGAAGATCTACCAGAGCCTGAAGAACAAGAAATTCTCGAAATCTTTTAAGGACATGGTTGCTTTGTGCCTTGATCAAGACCCGTCCAAGAGGCCTTCTGCTGAGAAGCTATTGAAGCACCCATTTTTCAAGAATTGCAGGGGCTCGGATTTTCTTGTGAAGAACATCTTGCAAGGGTTGCCTAGTGTGGAACAGAGGTTCAAGCTATCGAAGCTTCAACGCCTGGTTTCGATGAGCAAATCCGAGGAAGAAGATGAAGGGAGTGAAGGGTCTTCACTGGGTGATAATAATGACAAACAGAGGAGGATTAGTGGGTGGAACTTCAATGCAGATGGTTTTGAACTAGACCCAGTGTTCCCAACTGATAAAGCAGATGATGATATTGTGAAACTAGTTCGATTTGGTGGCGAAACATTCATTGGTGGAGATGAAGGAAGAGAAACCAAAGTTTGTGATCAAGCTAGTGAGGGATCAAAAGAGATTGGCAGTGGTGGTGGTGGTGGTGGTGAGGCTGAGATTGGTGGTTCGGCGCGGGTTGATAGGGAGGTGATGATGGGGAGTCTTCTATTTCTGAAGAACAGTTTGGATGATCAGAGAAAGCAGGTGATGAACATGATTGGTCTGTTTCGCGGGGAGGAGAGTGTGGAGGTGAGCAGAGAAGAGGAGATGATGCAAATGATGGAGAGATTGAGGATGGAATTGGAGAATGAGAGGAAGAAGAACTTTGAATTGAAGATGGAGTTGGAATTTTTGAAATTGCAGCTCTGAAAAATAAGGTCATTTGATTTCAGCCGTCTCAGTAATCTATTGCTTCTTTCTTTGTTCATTTTATTTGTGTTTGCTTTTAACAAGACCATTAATAAATAATGTCTTTTCACCACAAGAAATAAGAATTGAATCACTAACAAAGAATGGATGAAATTGATGCGTTTGTGATGTTCTGTTTTCCCATAACTATTTCTTTCGTGAAATCCAATTTGTGGACTTTTGTCATTTGGCTTCATCAGGTTTGATATATACATTTTTTAATTTTTTTATTATTATTTTTTTTTATGGCAAAAAATTTAGATAGTGGCTTGGAAGGCGGGCTCTTTGGGACAACTGGGAGCAACCAACCACTGGGTTACTAAGGTATTCACAAATTAGATACATGCTTTAAAATGGTAATTTTTGACAATAGCCATTCACTAATTTTGACATTGTTTACCCAGAACAAGAGTTAATATCATTAGAAGGTTGAGTTTTATCATTGTATCAAGTAATAAACCTGATTGTAATATTCATTTGAATTCATATTTTTTTTTTTTTTTTTTTTTTTGTTTAAAAGTGAATGTGAACTATGTTTGTGTACATGCATATATACACAAACACATTTAAAGTACGATTAGTTTTTTGTTCTATGAAAAAAGTGTGTCTTTCTAAGTGACTTTAATGATGTGACAATGGATGTTATGTTCCGTCCGCATGCACTAAATTTTCATTTTCATTTGAAAAATTGCAGTTTGGATGTGCAATCTACTTGGCTGGCAGTTATTTGTGGGTTCAGCACCAAGAGGCAAGTGACTTTAATGATGTGTGACAATGGATGCTATAGGCTGTTCTTTTCCTGTAAATCTGTAGTAGTTTCATAATTTCATTGAAAAAATAGCATATATATATATATATATTTGTGTATATATATGTATATTTTCCTATTGAGATCTCATCAATTTGGAATGTAATCTCTTAGTACTTTTGGGTGTTGAAGTTAAATCATGATCACAGATTAGATGAAATTCATGATGAAATGCTTGCCATTCTGATCAGGATTTTGTACGAGTCCATTTGGTTTACTGGCAGATTTGCTTGGACGTACTGAGCTAGTATTTTATGCAACTATATAAGAAAAGGAATGCAAGTAAATGTGTTGGATTATGTGACATATATGCATTAGGATTATAATATTGAAAAAGGTCATTAAAACTTAATTGTAAAGACCCAAAATCCGAGGATCCGAGTTGCCATCCGGGTCCTTACCCAAATCCATTAATCCGCTATTATGGTCATTTTACATCGTAAAGTCCGCAAATATGGTTGGTTCTATCTTATTCATCATTAAAGAAGTCAAATATGTTCATTACGTTGAAGTCTCAGGCCAACGGAACAAGTCTCCCAAAAAGTCCCTAGCCGAGTGCTCAGTTGCTTCCCTCTAAGTGCTCGGAGGGTGTCCTGGGCACCCTTGCGCGTGTGTAGGGCCAATGCCACGCGTGGGGGTGGGCACGGCCTGAGCGCTTGGCTAAGGAAATTCCCCTCTGAATTTCTCGGCCAATGGTCGAGCGCTCATAGCAGAGACAGCGAGCCCTCGAAGGAAACTAGAAAATGGGCTTTTTGCCCTTTTTCGTTCCCGTCCCGCACCCATTCCCGAGCATATATGTGGTCATTTTAACCTTGGTGCCCCAGTCCCAACTCACAAAACATGCATAAATAAGTGGCCAATGCCGTCTCATCACATTTAATTACATCATTAAGGTTCATAATACTCCAAAACTTGTAATGTTGGTAAAATATGAACATGGTTAACAATGTCGTCACTTACATGCCCAAATTGTATCAAAAGTAGTCCAAAAGAATATAGTCACAAGTTTGAGACTATTAAGGTCTTAAATACAATACTTTACATGGTATCAACGAATAAGGTTACCTTTACAAAATAATCGTCATCAACTACGCATTGGTTACAAAAATTGCAAAAGGGCGAGTTCTTCATTTTCATCTACGCTTGTGGTGGTATATCATCCATTACGTCCTTGCTATGTCTTGAAAATATTAGAGGAAGGGCCAGTACCAAGGCTCAGTATAAAATGCCTAAGGCACCAACTTTAGACTTTCTTTGGTTAAGTAACACATAAAAAGGTTTAAAGAAAATCGGGATCATACATTAGGGATTCCATGGAATTCCAAGTCATAGTTCAATTTCAACATTTGTCACATATACAATTTATCTCAAGTATGCATGAAATTGCAATGCAATGCATAACCGTCCTAGCTTTGGTCCCAAACCAACCCAACTTACACTGAAAGCCATTAACCAACTTTACCGAGGCAAGATTGATTAACTATGCTTGGCCTCAAATCCGATGACCATTTGGGGTCTAGTAATCAGTGTTACATGTCCAATAACCATCACATGCTCTCTCTAGGTCAAGTTAGCACCGAACTCGCAAAATTCGATTCTTTTATAGAATCTATTTCACAACCCTTTCTATTTTGATTCATTTGACATTTCTGTTCAACCTTCCCACTATGTCATATCATGTATATAAATCAATGCATCAACTTAACTTCAATTTAATTAGTATAACAATAATGACATAGGCATAATATTTACTAGAAATCAAACATAAGCATGCTCATAATTGAAATTCCTTCGTCACAATCATGCTAGCATTTGTAAACTAAGTACTCTTACATTTTGACAATGGCATGTACTTCATAAACATAGAAATGCACAATTTTCATCTCACACAAGCATGCTTTCATCACATCATCATATTATTATCATTTCATTCATAAGTTTGCATTCAATTATGAAATTTAAGAGGAATCAAAGGAAAACTACTGAAGCTTAATGCATTAAACATCCCTACCTCAAGAGGTGCAAGCCAAACAAGCCCTTAGCTACCCCAAATTCGAAATTCCTCCAAATGCTAGCAAGTGTGGTTCCAAATGGAAGCCCTAAATGTGTAGAGCAAACCTCTCTTCTTTGATCCTAGCCAAATCTTACTTTAAACCTCTCAAATGTGGGCTTAAAATCTGTAGTATATAAGTGTGTATATAGATATAGATAGAGAAAAAGAAGAAGACTAGAGAGAGAATGATGATGGCCTAAATGAGGAGAAAGATAGAGCTTTCTACCGATGAATTCTGACGCAGTTCTTTATCAAGAGGTGAAGGAAATGTTCCTTCACACCGTAAAACCAACAATGAGATCCTTCTATATCAGACAGATCCAGGTGAGTGGGAACTAGAGTGGATAGCGGAAACGAATTGGAGTGACTGCAGTATGGGAATTTAGGCTCTCTCTTTGATTTGTTGTCCCAAAGTATAGATAGATGAAACCAATTTGGTTGGTGGTTGCAGGCGTACGGCTATTCTATTAAAGAAATAATCCCTTTCACATCTGATTTACGCTAAAACGCGAACCAAGATCCATGATACGAAAACTAAATTCAGAATGAGGAAAAAAAAGATATCGTGATGTAGGTCTATTAGTCCTTGCATCATAGGTGTTGTTGCATCTTGAGATCCTAATTGCCTTGGTTCCGCTGCATCGCAAGAAGAAATTGTGAGGAATAGCCATTCTAGAACAATCATTTGCTTTGGTTCATTCTTTGACTGCTCTGCTCCCCCCCCCCCCAAAAAAGAGAGACTTTGTTCTTGCTCTCCTAATTCAGGAAGATGGAAATCGCCGGTTGGGTTGGTCCGACCAAGAAAGGCATGGGAGTCAAGGGGGTGGTTGCTATATCTTCTAAATGGTCAATAGGTCCTTCTTGTGTCATGTGTCAACATGTGGTCCAAACTAACTTTTTGCTAAAGTTTTTCATTTATCTCTCTCATGTAGGGAGTGCAAGTTGGGTGGGCTAGCCCGCCCAACCCAAACCAACTCAAAATATTTTGGGTTAGGTTTCTAATTTTAAAACTTTGGGTTAGATTCAGTTGAGCAATGTTCAGTCCGGCCCAAGTCGGGTTGGCATCAGGTTAGAATAGTTCTAACCCAAGCCCAAGCTGTCCAACCTGAATTGGGTATTTAATTTTTTTTTTTTTTTTTAACACTTGATCCAGAGACAAAAAAAAAAAAAAAAAAAAAAAAAAAAAAAAAAAAAAAAAAATAGTCGTTCAGAAAAGCAGCTTTCACCCCGTAGATGATCGGAGAATATGTGGATGAGATTTTCGATGACGGCGCGGATTTTTAGCCTGGACCCTTTCTCTTCCAGCCAAACATTTGCGTCTTTCACAGCCTGAACCCTTTCTCTCTCTAACCTGACCACGTTTGATCTGTCTCCCTCTGTCAATTGTTCTCTCTCTTCCTCAGCCTCAATGATTTCTCTCACCCATCCCAAATATAGATGAAAATCTCTCTACTATTAAGGGATAATTACATAGTATATGGTTTTTCTATTATAATTTCGACACATTATTGATTAGATTTTGCATGAGTGCTTGTATTAAAAAAATTAATAATTTGTTGTTGTTGTTGTTTTTTTTTTTTTTTTTTTTTTTTTTTTCACTGCATCTAATTAGGTTGGAGAGAAAAACTCATGCTTTTATTTATTATTTTGCATGCTTTCAGTCGTAGTGATGCCAAAGATTGTTAATTTATTCAGTAGTAGTGTTTCAAATTTTTTTTTTTTTTTTTTGGTACTTTTGTCTTCCTTGTTGTGTTTTTATAAAATTTCAAATTTAAGTAATACATACAAAACAGTATACTTCACAAGAGTATATGAGAATACATGATATTGACATCTACTCTTGTAAGGTTTCCTTTGGGAGAAAAGGAGCTTGTGGTAAGGACATCTATGAATACGAGGAGGAGCTGAAGGGAATGGGAGTTGTTGATTTCAAAGATGGTTCCAAGTCTGTGATTTCTGGGAGGTAGCGTATATGAATATTTATTTTATTAAATTTTCATAAAATTTTTGTTATGATTTTTTTATTGATATTTTTCGTCTCACCATCCTCTAATTTGAAATATTGAAAATCAACGGGGATTGTTAGTTTGGGGTTAAGTTAGATTGATTAAATGGTATATGAATGTTTTTGCCTTTTCAAAGAAAAAAAAAATTAAAATAGAAAAAAAAAAGGTCAGTGCATGCCTTTGCAATGATAGGAAATAGCCCGATTGGCGCCTTTGCAATGATAGGACATAGTACAACTGGTACACGCCAAAGTTTGCTATTCGGGTTGGGTTTCACGGGTCAAGAACAAATTTGGGCTATCACAGGCTAAGCCCAATCCAACTCGAAGCCGGGTTGAGGTCGAATTCGGGTTGGGCTGGGTTTGCAAGCCCAAGTTGTACCTCTGCCCTCATGTCATGCAACTCCCTATTTTCCCCTTAAAATATCTTCCACATAACATACACACACATATATAACACGCCGAATACCACAATTAATGGACATGAAAAACACAGAGAAAAACCTTGCGCGCAATAGTCGGTTCCGAGTTTGGAAATTTCTAAAATCAAACTCGTAAAATCTAAGATGCATAAAATAATTAAAATGTATTCCTAAAACTCCCAAACTCTTGAAAATGTCCCGAATGACCCTTGGGACACAAGAAATAATTTATAAAAAAAAATTACTGAATTGAAAAAAATCCTGGACATTACATTAATATTTGATATTATTTGAAAGAAGTGATAGTTTCACGTGAACAGGGATTCTCTAGGTGGAAAGTATATTTTAGTCTCAAGTCCATTTGGGATTACTTAGAGTATCTTCAGCTGTTAAAATATTTTTTTGTATAAAATATACACTACCATGTATGATATGTAATTTTTTTATTTATCTCCCGTAGTCTATTAATATACACTAGCGTGTTTCCAATGTGTAAAATTATTGTATACTTTACACGACCTTTTTATTAAAATATTTTTTTTTGAGTAAAATATACACTATCATATATGATATGTAATTTTTTATTTATCTCCAGTAGTCTATTAATATACACTAGCGTGTTACCAATGTGTAAAATTATTGTATATTTTACACGACCTTTTTATACAGCCATATTATCATATTTTCTTTCTCATCCCTCTTTCTCATTTCATTAACGAATCAACCCTATATTAAGTAGGTTTGTAAAAATTATCTGAGATCCATACATGACATTGGGTGGTTGTTATTGGAGGATATATTTTTACACAAAGATATAAAACATTGGAGATAAAAATAAATAATCTAAAATTTTTGTGTAAATCTATTATGATACATCAGATTTAAACAAATATATATATACACACACACACACAACGGTTGAAGATCATTTTTTTTTTTTTTTTTTTTTTTTTGTGTAAATCTATATGTTATAATAGATTTATACAAAAAAAAAAAAAAAAAAAAAAAACAATTGATCCCCAACTGTTTGTGTGTGTGTGTGTGTATATATATATATATTTGTGTAAGTCTGATGTGGTTATAATAGATTTATACAAAAATTTTAAATTATTTATTTTTAGTTCCAGTTGTTTTGTGTGTATATGTATATATATATATATATATATATTTGTGTAAGTATGTTGTGTCATAATATTTTTACATAAAGATATAAAGCAACCATTGAAGATAAAAATAAATAATCTAAAATTTTTGTGCAAATCTATTATGACACATCAGATTTAAACACACACATATATATATATACACACACACACACAACCGTTGAAGATCATTTTTTTGTGTAAATCTATAACACATCAAATTTACCAAAAAAAAAAAAAGAAAAAAAACAAAAGAAGATCTGTGTCATAGTAGATTTACATAAAAAATTTAGATTGTTTATTTTTAGTTCCAGCTGTTGTTTTATATATTTTGTGTAAAAATATATCCTCCCAATAATAACCAACTAGTGTCATGTCTGGACCTCACAAAATTTTTACAAACCTACTTAATATAAGGTTGATTAGTTAATGAAATGAGAAAGAGGGAGGAGAAAAAAATATGCCGATGTGATTGTGTAAAAAAGTTGTGTAAAATACATAACAATTTTACAAATTGGTGAAGCGTCAGTATATCTTAACAGATTGCTAGAGATAAAAAAAATTTATATATCATTTTACACCCACAAAAAAAAAAAAAAAAAAAAATAGTATTTTACATATTAATGGAGATGCTCTTTAGTGTTTTTATTTTGAAAAACTGCGTTTAGATGTGTTTGGTAACCATTAAAAGTGAACCATTAAAAGCATTTTTAATTGTTACCAAATTTAGCTCAATAGAACGTTTGAATGAAGATAGAATCTGGAGACTATAGAGAATACTTGGGTCCTCCCGTGGGAGGATGAACTTTATCCTCCCAACTGAAGTGGTCAAATACAATTAAGACACATGTCCAAATTTAACCCAAACCCAATTTTTTTTTTTTTTTTTTTTTTTTTTTCCCAATCTCCATACTCAACCTCAATATGAAACCCTAGTCTATTTATATCGATGTGACACAAAACTGTACCAATCGGATACTCACAAACTTTTAATCTTTCTTCTTCTTCTTCTTCTTTTTCTCACCGATGAGAGAAAGGGGAAAAAAGAAGAAGAAAAAACCAACCCTTGACTCTTATCAATTGAAGGTGTTGGGAATTTGGGACCAAAAATAGATCTATGAGAAAAGTTAGCTTTGACTAAGAAATATACATACCAGAAAAGTTCTATTTAAATATAGGTTAACATCAAATTTTCATATAATATTTTAAGCTTCTATTCCTTCCCTATTCAACATTTGATATACTATATTCTTTAAATAAATTTAGTAATTTTTGAATTTGGGTATAGAAACAATCATTCTACACCCACGGGAGGACCCAAGTATTGTCCTGGACAGTATTAGAGGTTGAATATTTTAGATAACTCTTTTTCATTACTCAATTATATCATTTTTATTTTTTATTAAAACAATTACACTCATTCCTTAATAAAGTTGTTATTATCAAATATGGTAACATCCTGGATATTATTGTAAAATTAACAATATAAATGTTTAAAAAGATATTGTTACAAAGTAAATTAAAAAATAATTTAATTATAAAAAAATACTTATTATAATGTGTCACCAAACACCTAATAACCTGACTTTTACTTATCTCAATTTTTTAACCACTCTATTAATAAAAACAGCAACTAGCTCTTAATACTATGTAAAATAAAAAAAATTCACTTGTGACTCTTGTCTATCACAATAAAGATAAACCTATATAATTGATATACGAGAATTCAGTGAAATCAGCCCCTGCCTCGGGTTTGCTAGTCTGATTTGGCTATTTACCTGCCTTCTTTGGTACATTATACGCCATTTGTAACATTTACCTTTACAAAACAAATAATAATAATAACAACAAACTAACAAAGCTTGTGACTCTTGTCTATCACAATAAAGATAATTTAGATAAACATATATAATTGATATACGAGAATTTAGTGAAATCAGCCACTGCCTCGGGTTTGCTAGTCTGATTGGGCTATTTATCTGCCTTCTTTTGTACATTATACACCATAAAAATAATTTAGATAAACATATATAATTGATATACGAGAATTTAGTGAAATCAGCCACTGCCTCGGGTTTGCTAGTCTGATTGGGCTATTTATCTGCCTTCTTTTGTACATTATACACCATTTGTAACCTTCACCTTTACAAAACAAATAATAATAATAACAACAAACTAACAAACTAACAAAGCTTCTATGAGCCTTGCAGCTGCATTATGCTGGGCAGACATTTTGGATTGAGCACAAGACTTGTGGGTTGGAATTGCCTACATCATCATAATCACAACTTTGAACTTGAAGCTGAAACTTGAGGTGGGATTCAATGCTACTTTTTATTTTATCGAATATCATATTACATAGCAACTAACCCAATGGTAGCTGACAACAAAATCTAAAATTATAAAAAATAAAAAATAAAAAAATACAAAGAATTGGATAATACAGGTTGAATTCTTAGTATTAATTTTTATTCATTTTCAGCCATCATATTTCACTCTTGTGCCCTCGATCTAACCTCAAACCAGTACAATAACAAGAAGTACACCTTTTTGCCGTAGCAGATTAGCCTGATATTCTCATATATGAAAAGATCTATCTACCATTTACTCCAACTTGATGTCAAATACATCAAACAAGTACACCTTTTTGCAGTAGCAGATTAGCCTGATGTTCTCATATACGAAAAGATCTATCCACCATTTACTCCAACTTGATGTCAAAATATCGAAATGACGGCAATGGAGAATAAGGTTCTTGATGTCAAAATACAATTAAGATAAGCACAAAAATTAAAGCTTCTATAAATACGGATACACCCAATACATCGAAACTCATTGCCCATGGATAAAGAAAAACCGTTTCAACATCAAAAACAACAAAAACTAACGCAAACATATAATAACGGATTCTAAATTGTAACCAAGCGTCGCCCATTGGTACGGCAATGGAGAATAAGGTTATCAATTTCTTTCACTCAGGCAAACTTTTGGACTTGGTTGTTTTTATATTTGATTTCTTCCAATATCTTAGTTACTAAAGTAGTGTGTCCATTTTAATATGAGGGATGAGAAAATGAACTAAATCAATCTATTGAAAAGTTTTATAATCAACAATCATCCGGAGAAACATCAGAAGTCATGCACTTCAAGTCGCTCAGTCATGCACTTCAAGTCGCTCATGCTATCATGGCAACCATCACATGCACTTTAGTGGTTCATACTCTCATTGTGCTGTAAAACTAATACCAGCATAGTGGATTACATGACTAAAAATCTAACAAATTTGAAATTAAATATCTTATTACTTATGAGCATGTTATAGAAATCTTGAACTATCATTTGATGGACAGTATTTGTCTATGTAAAGGACAAAAAAAACAAGAACGGGATTTAGGACAATTCAATCTTTTGACAATAATATCATTGAGGAAATTTGTATCTTTCATATATATTAAATTTGTATATCAATTTCCACTGTACTCATACACGTATACAGTTTCAAAGAGAGTTGAAAGTTTTGTTAATGATAATTACCTCTTTTTGTGGTAGTGAAAATGGCAAGTACTGAACCCTCCTTGTCCATAATATTATGATACTATGTTCGAGATTCAAGCAAATTGTAATGAGTACTCCATATCAGAATATATTTTTTCCTGCCAAATTAGGAAAGACTTGAATACGGACACTCTTGAGAAAGCTGAGCTCTTTACCAATTAGGCCACTCGTTGGGAGAGCTGAGCTCTTTACCAATTAGGCCATTAACTAATGCACATATCAAAGTATATTTAGTCCCACCATTTTCACACGTGTTAAGTCACCCGCCACATATACATGCTAAAATGTGTGGTGTTATATTTCTGTTCAACACATAAAAAAGCTAGAAAATCACTATAAAACCATTTCCTTGCTTTCTCTCTCTGGTTTTGCTTTGCAACTTCTTGAATCTCAAAACCATCTCTCTCTCTCTGAGAATTCATTTCTTGCATGCTTTCAGGGCTGATCATGAAGAAAAAGAACGAAGAGATCAGGTTCTGATCTCCTGAAACCTCTCGGTCTTCACAATCGATTATCTACTCTGGGTTGTAATTAGGTTTATATGAGCTATATAGTTCTTTACAGTCCATCATATGATACTCTATCTCAGATAATCTTTCTAACTCTTGCATTGCCATAGTTCTCAAAGAAACGTTGAAAGTTTTTTCCATCTCCAAAATATATATGTTTGTTTGTATTTTTTTAAACATAGATATGAATATAAACTTATTACGGGCATGTCTATCTTGTTACATCCTTTTTAAAAATTTTTATAATGGTTATTATCCTACTGGTTAAACCCAAATCCATTTTTTTTTTCTTTCCCTATTTAAAATTTTTAGAATCTCGTAAACCCAAACCCAATTTTTTCCCCCTCCCCTCTCTCTCTCTCTCTCTCCCCCCCCCCCCCAATCTCCATGCACAACCTCAATCTAAAATCCTCAACTTTTATTTAATATTATACAAACTAGTAACAACCTCAATCTGAAATCCTCAACTTTTATTCAATATCAAAATTGAATTTGCAATATTCACAAATTTTTTGTCTTTCTTTTTCATATTTTCCACTGATATATAAAAATAATAATAAAAAAAATAAAATAAAATCCCTTAGCCCTATCAATTGGAAGTGTTGGGAATTTGGGACCAAAAATAGATTTATGAGAAAAGTTAACTCTGACTAAGAAATATATATGCGAAAAAAGCTCTATTCAAATATAGGTTAACATCAAATTTTCATATAATATTTTAAGTTCTTATTCTTTTCCTATTCAACACTTGATAGGCTAACGTTCTTTAAATAAATTTAGCAATTTTTCAATCTTGGTATAGAAACAATCGTGATTCTTTTGGGAGAAAAAAAAAAACTTTAGGATTTAGTTTAACCGATAAGAAAATGAGTAATGATTATTTTTAGAAAATTTAAAATTTTAAACGTGTCTAAATTATAATGGTCCACATCAGCTGGGAGGCCTCCCATGGGAGTACCAAGTATTGTCTTGAAAATTATTAGAGGTTGAATGAATATTTTAGGTATCTCTTTTTCATTAGTCAATTATATCATTTTTATTTTTTATAAAAACAAATACACTCATTCCTTAATAAAGTTGTTATTATCAAATAGGGTAACATCCTGTTAAAGGATATTATTGTAAAATTAACAATAAAAATATTTAAAAAGATATTGCTACAATATAAATTAAAAAATAATTTAATTATGAAAAATACTTATCATATAATGCGTCACCAAACACCTAATCTTCTTTTTACTTACCTCAAATTTTTCATATCCCAAACTAGCTCTTAATATTCTGTAAAATAAAAAATCTCTCGTGACCCTTGCCTATCAGAATAAAGATGAACATATATAATTGATATACCAGAATTATGTGAGATCAGCACGACTTTGCTCGTCTGATTTGGCTATTTACCTGACGTCGTTTGTACATTATACACCATTTGTAACATTTACCTTTACCAAAATAATAATAATAATAATAATAACAACAAACTAACAAACAAACAAAACTTCTATGAACCTTGCAGGTGTTGGAACTTAGAGAATTAGGTTATTCAGTTTTTTCACTCGATTGGGGTGTTGGAACTTTTGGATTTGTACTGTTTTTATATTTGGTTTCTTCCAATATCTTAATTACTAAAGCAGTGTGTCAATTTTAATATAAGTGATGAGAAAATGAACTAAATCAATCTATTCAAAAATTTTATAATCAACAATCATTTAGAGAAACATCAAAAGTCATGCACTTCAGTCGCTCATGCTATCATGTCAACCATCAACAGTCATGCACTACAATGGTTCATACACTCATTGTGCTGTAAAACTAGTACCAGCTTAGTGGATTGCATGACTAAAAATCTAACAAATTTGAAATTAAATGTCTTATTACTTGTGAGCATGTTATAGAAATCTTGAACTAACATTTGATGGACACACATTTAAAGACAATTTGTCCATGTAAAGGAAAAAAAAGAAAGGGATTTAAGACAATTCAATCTTTTGACATTAATATCATTGCGGAAATTTGTATCTTTCATATATTTTAGAGTTGAAAGTATTGTTAATGATAATTACCTCTTTTTGTGGTAGTGAAAATGGCAAGTACCGAACCATCCTTGTCCATAATATTGAAGTAAATTGTACAATATATGGAGTACTCCATATTAGAGTATAACAAATTAGGGAGGACTCGAATACGAACACAATCGTTGGAAGGCCTTGGTAATGCACACATCAAAATATATTTAGTCCCACCATTTTCACATGCGTTAAATCACCCGCCACATATACATACAAAAACGTGTAGTGTTATATTTCTGTTTCAACATATAAAAAAGCTAGAAAATCACTATAAAACCATTTCCTTGCTCTCTCTCTCTGGTTTTGCCTTGCAACTTCTTGAATCTCAATACCATCTCTCTCTCCCTGAATTCATTTCTTTTATGCCTTCAGGGCTGATCATGAAGAAGAAGAACGAAGATCTCCTTGAACCTCTCGGTCTTCACAGCATTGCCATAGTTCTCAAAGAAACTTTGAAAGTTTTTTCCATCTCCAAAATATATATGTTTGTATTTTTTTAAACATAGATATGAATATAAACTTATTATGGGCATGTCTATCTTGTTACATCCTTGTAATCGGTGGGCAGATTGAGAGGCTAATCTTTAGAAAAAGTGCACAAGTTTAGTGAGAGCACTCCCATTCTAGCTCCACTTAATAGCTTAAGTTTTTGGGTCGGCCCGTAAAAAATCCGGCCCATTACACCTAGAACAATGAGATCTCCTGTATAAGAATGAAGAATTATAAATTTACGAACCAGTAAAAATTTAGGCTTCAAGCATTCTTGAAAGGAAAGTAAAATAAATTATTTAGTATTAGCAGGGGTAGATAGTGTCCAACAAAAGGCAGAGACTTGAGGCCAAGCTTTTCCAACATCTTGTGGGATGACAATATAATTTGACCAAGAGATCCTCAAGAAAACTTTTAAATTAGTCCTCAGTAGATAATTTTAAAACTTTAATGAAGCGCCAACACATTTAACATTACTCGGTACATGAGAATGACTTTTTACCCTCAAGTTGAGATGATAAACAATTTGGCATGATTATAGCTCTACAATGTCTTTGAATTTCGAAAAAATTTACTCCTACACACACGCCTTTACTGGATGCCTCCACCCATCTCTATGCAAAAGTATGAAATTTGCGGAGAATTATGCAAGAAAATAAGTTTATGTGATTTGTAGACATACATGCAACAGGGCATCGTTCAGTGCAGAGGTGAAAATGCTCGGTTTTCAAGCATGAAAATGAAGGGTTCAAATGCCTAGTCAACAGTACAGAAATAGTCAAAACAGTTTAATCGTCTCAGTCAACAGTCCGAAACAGCACATATAAGTTGTTGTTGTTGTTTTTTTATTTTTATTTTTATTTTTTATTATTTTTTTAATAAAGATATTATTAACAAACTAGAGCAGGAGGGCATACCCCACCACCAAGAGAAACAAAGAAAAACCAATTTCAGAAATTCGTTAATATAGCCTTCAGAGCAAAAATGGAGCCACAGGAAAGTCTAAACACATAAAATGGAAAAGTCTATTCCGTGTGCAAAAAGAATTATTCAAGAAAAAAAGTTATGTAATTTGTAGACATACATGCAACAGGACATTGTTCAGTGCAGAGGTGAAATGCTCGGTTTTCAAGCATGAAAACAAAGGGTTCAAATGCCGAAGTTTAGGTTTGTATCTGATTTATTCCTGTCAACACCCTTGATTAACTAGAATCGTAATGGGTAAATGACCTTTTTGACATTCAGCACATTCATAAGGCCTTAGCATACCTCCAAGTATATTGTTAGAGTTCCCTCTCAAGACTTTGCAATACATCTCAGCAAATTCGTTGCCTTCCTTGTGAACAACGAAATGCAATATCTTATTATTATTATTATTATTATTATTTATTATTATATATTTTTTTTTCTTTCTGAAATGCAGTATCCATATCTTACAAACAAGAAAACCAGAATAGCATAATATACTGCTCCATTAAAATGCAAAACATGCGTTGTTAAGTTATTCTTAGATATAAACACATAACATAACCATGTCATAAATTCATAACTATGTATTCAAATTACCAAAGAACAATAAAATATATATACGTAATATATATATATATATATATAAAGACAAAATGATCATCATTCTTGGAGATTAATGCTAAAGGTGAGGACATCCACAAAGATTAATAAATTTAGGAAAATACTGCATCTTAGAAATATCTGTTGAGGAATGACTAATTCTATTCAAACTGAAAAACCCATTCATACGATTGGTTTAAACAACCACATCTAATGTGTGCGGGAGCAATGGTGACCGCATTGAATTTAACATGTAACTATGCAATCCTTGATGGTAGACATCTAATTATGTGGCCATGGCACAAACAACTTTAACTCATAATCAAAAAGAAAATGAAAACAAGAAGAAAAAAGGAAGAACTAGGGAAAAAAAAAATTCATCTGTGTCAACTTTTCAATATCTAACTAAAAAAAAAAAATAGGAAAGAAAATCAGCACACTAGTTGCAGATCAGTCTAGGTACAATGTCCATATTCATCCATAGCCAGAGAAGGAAGAACAATGAAATCAAAATCAGCCACCTCAACATCATCATCACTGCTTTTTTTTTTTCACATGAATAGAGTAGGCCACATAATACTGCTATCGGCCCCTGCACTTTGTCATTCCCCTCAATGCTGTTGGGGTCAACTAGACTCTCCACAAATAAATCCGCTTTAGAAACACAAGGACAATCACAAAATTTCATAAATGTATTTTCTTTATTATTGTATGATCCTAATTTTGATCAACGTAAAATCCTGATTTTGATCGATCAATCTTCATTAGAAGTTCACCATTCCTCAGTGTTGGCACCAAAACTTGGCAGCCACCTCAGCGGTGACGTGGACCAGTGATGGGCCGACACGTGTTTAGCATGATTCCAAGGAAGGTCGGCCAACAGAGAGACAAAAGGAGGAAATCTAGGAAATATATTTCAGCCACTTTATTTATAAGTTTGTTGCTGAAAAAATATATATATTGTAACAAGAATTTGAATTAATTCAAAATTGGTTATTGACTTAAAAGGGAATACTAGAGACACGGCTAGAGAGAAATCCCTATGAAGTAGGGATTTAATCGGAGAAGGGACTCCAACAAAGAAAGAACAGTCATATGGATTCAAAAGCTATAAAAGGTTATTTAGGCCATTAAAGGGAAGTACTTCAACCGAGCTTAAGGAAAGAGATTGCTAAAAATTAGCAACTACTCTACCAACTTTTTAGCAATAAATCTGCAATTTGTATTTGACTAAATCAAAGAGAGTCTTCAGCAAGAATTTTTTATTAAATTCTAGTGAAGCAAGATGAAGCAAGACATAGAAGATTACTGGGGTCGTGACCTAGTTTGAATAAAGCGAAGAAAATCAAGGGAAAGAGGATTTTTAGAGCAAATAGTTAGGGAATAAGTTAATTAAGACTTCTATAAATAGAAGTGTTGTAATTTCTTTCCAATTTGTCCAGCACCAACCGCAAATCAGCATGAATAAAAAATTCATCAAATGACTCAACGTCATCTTTATCGTCAATTCATTTGTCCAAATAGCAAATTTCATTCGAAGAAACTAAGTTCCAGCAACTTATTCTTCTTTTGCAATGCTTAATTATGCTATTTACAAATTTAATCTTTGTTTTATGCAACGAATTCAAATGACAAATCTTCAATCAGATTTATGTCAATTTAATTTGGCCTGTTCTATTCCATTGCACCATTACTTTTCAGTTCATTTCATTTCAGCCATCTTTATTTTAAGTCAATTTAAATTTAGCCAGTTCATTTAAATTACTTTACTTTTCATCGCATTTTTACTTCTTTTAGCACCTAAATAAAAAGTTCTTGCTATAAACAAGGCATAAAAAGAACCTTGCTGGGAGTTCTTACTTCTCTCTCCTACACATTTGCCTGAGAGTTAGCCATCGGAAAAAGGGATAGGCTGGTGTTCGAATCAATATTTTAAGTGTTTTATACAAATACTCTGGCACGCCCGCAAGAGTCCATCGACCGGCGTAAGACCAAAAAACCGCGCGAATATATTTTGGCACGCACGGTGGGACCACTAGTGGGTGTTTAGAAGAGGCAAAGATGCCACCACAGCTTACAAAAAATTCTAAGGCCGTGGCTATTGATGAAGATTTGGAGGAAGGTCATCAGCCAGCTTAGGCTGAGAACTCTGCATCAGGTCCTACTGATGAGTTAGCAGTGATGCAAGCACAAGTGAGCTCATTGGTAGATGCAATGGGAAGAATGGGAGCACGTTACAATGACCTGCATGAAACTATATCCCAACTCTCAGCCGCAATTTTGAACAAGCCGACTCAGGTTAGCAGCTCCAATAATCAGGAATCGGCTCTTCAGCCGAATCCGTCACAATCTACTCGGCAGAGAGGGCATTGAATCATCACAACCATGGCCGCCCCTAATGATACTCCAACCAGGTGCAACATCAAGTCAGCCGGTTCATAAGCCACCAACTTGGGCAAAAAACCACCAGCAGCCTACTGTGTCAGTTTTTAATCAGCCACTAGTAGCAGCTCTGCGGCCACAGATAATTCCACCAAACCCTCCTCGGGTACCTTTGAACTCGGGGGCAATCAGATCAGGTGGAGGCCATCGAACCCACTAAATACTCATGTGCCACCACAGGTTGGGCTCGAGGGGCAAAATATGGCTAATCAACCCCATAATTGGCCAAATTACTATCAACTAGTGGCTAATCAGCCGCCAGTTTATAATCAGGTACCACTAATAGTAAATTAGCCACCACAGGTCATGTTAGATAGAAGACAATTAGCTGATTTACTTACCCAAAAGTACGGCCTGGAACTTAGAGGTGCCGACCGACCAATTTATAGAACTCCATATCCAGAAGTGGTAGACCAAGTTGAGTTTCCTAGAGGATATAAAGTCCCTGACTTTGTAACCTTTAGTGGCGAAGGGAGTCAATCGACCGTGGAACACCTTGGCAGCTTCACAGTTCAATGCGGAGAGAACAGTGTGAGCCCTTGGTTAAAATTAAGACTTTTTCCTAACTCTTTGACACGGACAGCTTTTTCATGGTATATTCGCTTACCTCCTAACTTTGTTTTTAATTGGCCACAGATGGAGGAATTATTTCATAATCAGTTCTACCGTATGGAGCCAGAACCAACTCTGGCCGATTTATCCAGGCTGAGCCAATTGCCTAGTGAATTGGTCGAAACATTCATTGCAAGGTTTATAAGGGCAAGATTAAGATGCCGTGTACCTCTTCCAAAACAGGAGTACATCCGTTTAGCTTTGAACGACCTTGATTTTGAACTCCGGAAGAGGTTTGAAGGAGTCCCATTTCGTGATATGTATGACTTGGCCGAGAAAGCTACCAGGTATGAGTTGGTCCTCAAGGAGGAAAAAGAACGAAAGAATTCCTCGCAAGGTACGTACTATAGGGATCCCAATTATGAAGTTTTTTCAACCGATGTGGTTGAAGAAGAAGATCTTGATGCTAATCTTGCTGAAATTATTATTAAGAACCTTTATGTATGTGAGGCTTTGACAAAACCAAAGGCATCTACCATTGGTACTCAGCCATCAACATCTTCAGCTAGAAAGGGCACGACCGACACTGGTAAGGTTTATACGTTTAACTTGGCCAAAACAGAATAAATTTTTGATCATTTATTGGCCGACAAACAAATTGTTCTGCCAACAGGACACAATATACCATCAGCTACTGAATCCAAAGGAAAAGAGTTCTGCAAATTTCATAATTCATGGAATCATACTACTAACAATTGTTATGTATTTAGAAATGTATTGCAGAAAGCAATTGATGAAGGTGTATTGAAATTTCCTGAGAAGAAGCCAGATGTGATGGGGGTTGATGGTGATCCATTCCCTAATATTGTAAATACCAATGTAATCAGCCTGGCACTTGAAAAAGCTGCTGATAATGGTAAGCAAGAAAGATCACCAAAACTTTTTGATAGTTCATCATCAGCCAGCAACGATGAGCAAAGGGTAAAGGACTTGGAAAATCAATTAAGGGAGGCTCAAATTGCCCTCATCAACCACGGTTGTTGCCCAAGTTGCAAAGGCCGTGGGAATAATCAAGATAAGAGGAGCTATTTTCAATCGACCAGGAAGCACAGTGTCCATGAAAGGTTGAGTTATCAGCCTAAACAGAGTCCTGAAGAAGTTAATCGACCAATATTCAAAGAAAACGGGCCAAGGGCAGTAAGAATCATTCGATCAGAAAGATCTGTGGCCGATAGAGTTCTACCAGAGCAACATTCTTATCCTAGCTTCAAAAGGAAACCAGTAATTCAGTCAGAAATATGGGTTCAAAAGGGGAAAGAATCTAGCCGTGTAAGAACGGTCAGACCTCCTTTGGTTGACCATGGCAGATGGACTCGAGTGAATCATCCGAAGTTTTCTAAGCAGCCTCTTACACGTACTCAAAAAAGGAGGATGCAAAGGAAGAATGCAGAACTTAGAAGAAAAGAGGTTAAGATTGATCAGGTTCAACCAGCCAAGGAAGATGAACCAGGGGTGGCTAAAGACATGGAGGTTGCTATATCTTTTGGGAATGAGGCATCCTCTTATGAGGAGAAAGACGATCATGAAGATCAAGATCCAAAGCATGCGGCCAAGTACATAATTCGTTTTGGTTCCCTTCCGAATGAGGTAAATTGTAACACGGTATTTGTTTTACCTTATATTTTTGAAGCAAGGACAGAGCCAATGATGATCAGGTATGTTAAATCAGCCAAACTTGAAGAGGAGGCTGAATCATCAGAAATTAAGAATGACTCGAAGAATTCATTGGCCGGGGTAGGATTAGTCTCTCAAGGCCAACCAACTAAGACCGATAAAATCATCTTTGAGAAACCACTTCTAGCCATGACACAACAGTTGAGGCCGTTGTATGTTAAAGTATGGGTTGAAGGTCAGCCAATTAATAGGGTGTTGGTTGACAATGGTTTAGTGGTAAATGTCATTCCAGCAACTACTTTGAAGAAATTGGGTGAAACCATGGATGATGTGGTGCCAACCGACATGGCCATCAGTGGTTTGAATGGAGGATCTAGTAATACCAAAGGTATTCTGCCTTTGGAAATTACAATTGGTGGCAAAACATCCTTCACGGCCTTCTTTATCATTGACTCAACCTCGGCCTATAATCTCCTTTTAGGCCGAGATTGGATTCACCCTAATATGTGTATCCCATCAACATTGCACTAAATGTTGATTTTTTGGGATGGAAATGAGGAAAAAATTGTTGAGGCCGATAATAAACCCTTTATAGCCAGGGTGTATTCAGCCGGAGCTGCACTTTATGATGAAATTGTTGTACCTATCAAATTTGTTGGCACTAACAGGATGGGTCGACCAGCAGCAGTAACAATGAAGAAAAACCTAGTAAGTACTAATATTGAAGAACTATTGACAAAAGTAGTTCGGCCGAAAATTGATATTTTTAGGTCGACCATCAAAGAAATTGAAGACATTTCTGATAGATCACACAAATAACGAAGAAAAGAAGCGGCAAGCTTTTAGGGCCGCTTGCATAAGACTGGAAGTATATCTGGCTTAAAAGAGATTGGCCAGAGAAGAACAGTTATATGACGAGGTATCAGCCAACACGGCCGATATAGTTGAAGAAGGTTTTGAAAAGTTGGATGCAATCTAAATTGAGGATTTGGAGTCAACCCCTTCCAGGATAGAAGATAATAAAGCTGAAGTTTAAGATCCTTTATTTGAAATTAATGTCGGTACTGAAAAAGATCATCGGCCATTATTTGTTAGTGCTTTGCTTGAGCCTAATTTCCAGGCTGATTTGATCAAATTATTAAAGGAATATAATGATTGTTTTGATTGGAGTTATGAAGAGATGCCTGGCCTATAACGGGAGTTGGTAGAACACAGATTGCCTATCAAAAAAGATTTTCAGCCTTATAAACAACCACTAAGGAGGATGTCCTTGGAAGTGATGCTCAAAATTAAGGAAGAAATTGAAAGATTTCTTAAGGCAGGATTTATTCGAACGATCAGGTATGTTGAATGGTTATCTAATGTTGTTCCTGTAATAAAGAAGAATGTTTGTGTGGATTTTAGCAATTTAAATAATGCCACTCCAAAAGATGAATATCCAATGCCAGTGGTCAATCAACTTATTGATTCGGCTGCTAAGCATGAAATATTGTCCTTTATGGACGACCATTCAGGATATAATCAAATCTATATAGCCAAAGAAGTTATTCCCAAAACGGCTTTTAGATGTCCTGGGTCAATTGGTACTTTTGAGTGGGTTGTAATGCCATTCGGCCTAAAGAATGCAGGGGCTACTTATCAAAGGGCAATGAATTCAATCTTCCATGATATGATTGACCGATTTATAGAAGTTTACATAGATGATGTAGTTATGAAATCATCGGCCAAAAAACAACATTTGGAACACTTTAAAAAGGCCTTTGAAAGGATGAGAGTCCATAAGTTGAAAATGAACCCATTGAAGTGTACTTTTGGGTATCAGCTGGGAATTTCTTGGGATTTTTGGTACACAAACGAGGTATAGAAGTTGATCAGAATAAGGCCAAAGTTGTTATAAATGCTATGGCTTCAACCAACAAAAAACAGGTGCAAAGGTTTCTCGGCCAGGTAGATTTTCTTAGAAGGTTTATTTCTAATCATGCTGGCCGAGTACTGCTTTTTCTCCTTTATTAAAATTGAAGTCACATGAGAAATTCCATTGGGATGAATCCCATCAGAAGGCTTTTGACAAAATAAAAGAGTATTTGGCAAACCCCCCCGATAGTGATGCCTCCAAGGAAGAAATGGCCGTTGAAGCTTTATCTATCGACCGCGGAAGAATCAATTGGTAGCATGCTTACTCAGAATAATGAACTTGGGAAGGAACATGCTGTTTACTATTTAAGCAGAGTACTAACTGATGTTGAATGCAGATATTCTTCAATTGAGAAACTTTGTTTATCTTTACATTATTCAGTCATGAAATTAAGAATATATATGCGGCCGGTTGATGTTTATATTCTTTGTCAAACTAACGTGATTAAATATATGCTATCAAGGCCATTGATCACTGGCCGAATAGGTAAGTAGGCATTGGCCTTGATGGAATTTAAATTTATCTTTGTCCCACAAAAATCAGTTAAAGGAAGGGTCCTGGCTGATTTCTTGGCCGATCATCCTTCAACTGATATTGATCCACAGGTTTATGATGAGTTAGAATCATCAGCCATATTCCTAACTCCTTGGATATTGATGTTCGATGGATCAAGCACGACTGATGGAGTAGGAACAGGTATTATTATTATTATCTCACTAGCTTGAAGAAAGACTTCATTTTTATTTTTCTTAGATTTTAAATATTCAAATAATCAGGTCGAATATGAAGCACTTATAATCGGCCTACAAATTCTAATTGAAATGGCTGTTGGCGATGTTAAAATTTAGGGAGATTCAAACTTGGTACTTAGTCAAATTATTGAAGATTTCAAATGTTTAAGTTGGCAATTTAGGCCGTTTCATTCTCTGGCCACATCATTGTTGAATCAATTTAATACTGGTCAACTTAAGTTCTGGCCGAGGGGGCAGAATAAGGAGGCCAATAACATGGCCCAAGCAGCCTCTGGAATCAGGTACCAATTGGAATGGAGATCAGTTGATAAAAATAACACGAAGATCATTGCCTTCGGCTGAATTAAGAAATACTATGTTCGCCGATTCCTGGGTAATTGATATAGAAGATCTGGCCGATGATGATTGGAGGATACCATTCATAATGTTTCTTCGAAATCCAAACATCAAGGCTGATAGAAGTATCAAAAGAAGAGCAATCAACTTTCTACTTCTTGATGGGGATCTATACAGAAAAGGCCTTGAAGATGGACTCCTACTACAATGCATAATTAAAGAAGAGTCACTTCAAGTTATAGTCGAGGTACATGAAGGTAGCTGTGGAGCCCACCAAGTAGGAATTAAAATAAGATGACTGATTCGAAGGTATGGATACTATTAGCTAAGAATGAGAAAAGATTGCATAGATTATGCAAAAGGATGTCAGACCTGTCAAAAACATGGGCCGATTCAAAATGTATTAGCAAAAGAATTACAGCCAATAATCAAATTATGGCCGTTCAGAGGTTGGGGCCTTGACCTCATTGGTAAAGTGAATCCACCATCAAGCGAAGGCCATCACTGGGTGATTGTTGCCACGGATTATTTTACTAAATGGGTTGAGGCCAAAGCTTGTAAAATGGTTGATCAACAAACAAACAGTGATTAACTTCATGGAACAACATATTGTCCACAGATTTGGAATCCCAGAAACACTTGTTTCAGATAATGCAACAGTGTTTAGGGCAGTTGATGTGCTACAATTCAGCCACAATATGAACATCCATATGTCAGTACCATACTATGCCCAAGCAAATGGTCAGGCTGAGTCCTCAAACAAAATTTTGATAGAGATCATTGAAAAAATGATTAAAGATAAACCAAGAAGATGGCATGAGACTTTATCAGAGGCTCTATGGGCCTATAGAAATTAAAAACAGAACAGGCACAGGAATCACACCATATATGTTAACTTAAGGATATGATGTTGTTTTGCCTATGGAAATGAAGGTTAAATCGGCAATAATCTAACTCCGGCTGATTACACTCAAGCAATGTTAATAGAGTTGGAAGACTGGATGAAGTCAGGTTGGATGCTTTGGATCACATCATAGCTCACAAAAAGAAAGTAATGAGGATCTACAACAAAAGGGTAAAACTAAAGTCTTTTGCTGAAGAGGATTTAGTGTGGAAAGTTGTTCTGCCAGTGGGTAAGGTTGACAGAAAATATAGGAAGTGGTCCCATAAATGGGAAGGGCCATACTTAGTTCATCAAGTCCTAAGTGGAAGAGCATACAGGTTGAAGTATCTTAGTGGCCGATTGCATGATTACCCTATTAATGGCAAGTACCTCAAGAGGTATATGCTAGCGATCTTTGAAAGGGAAAATTAGAGTCAGCCAGTACCTTTGGTTGACCAAGTGTACCTTTATGTAATAAATTCGGCTTATTTAATAGGCTGATTTAGTTGTTTGAATTTTAATTAAAAAAAAAAAAAAATTGTTGAAATATTGGATTTTTTGTAATAAAAAAGGCCATTCATTATTGAAGTGTAAAGGTTACATCATTTGAGTGCACACACTGAAAATGGCCACAAAAAAGGCGTCCCACTAAAAAAGATTTACATATTTGCAAATTTCTCCTTGAAATCGGCCCAAATCACTAAGAACCGATTAAAAGCAACCATAGCCCGTCTCTTTGATTCTTCTAGTCTAGGTAATTCTTCACAAAGACTGGCATGCTTGTGAGCAAGGTCTTGAGCTTCAAACTGCAATGTGGCAGTCTCGGCAGACAAGATGGCCTTAAGAACATGAATCTGGTCGATCTCTTTTTGAAGGACTTTCTCTCTTTCCTCAAGGCTGATGAATTCTATGTTCACTCGGTCAAAGGTGGAAGCTTAAGTTAACAACTGGTTACCAAGAGTTTCCTTCCTGCTCTTGCTTTGTTGAATTAATTGATCGATTCATTGGCTTGAAAAATCTCATCAGCTAAAGCTGGTAATTGACCTTTGAAAGTAGCAATGGTGGCTTACAGGTCGACTGGGAAGTCTGGATACTAGCTGAGTGTAGTAAGGACAGCCGTGAGCTCACTTTCAAACTTAGGAAGATCAGCAACATCTCTTTGCAAGATTTCAACCAAAGTTCTTTTGGTTTCTTCCATGGTTTGTATTGGAACACTGGCTGATAACTGGAGTCGCTCCTGAAGATTCACTTTCTCTTTCCTCTGTCACTGAAGCCACCACATCTTTGAAGAAATTACTCAAGGCCAGAAGGGAAGAAGCAAGAGCTTTTGGTAGAGGAAAAGAAGGAATAGCTTAAGTTTCTTCATGTACAACTTGTCAATATAGAAAAAGGTTAGAAGTTTAATTTTTAAAGTATGAAAAAAATTACAGGTATGAGATAGTCAATACTTTGGATGATTTGGCCATAGTTGCATCCAAATGTGATTGATGGCTGACTACTGGTGGAAGAAACTCTGGCTGAAGAGCTGTGCTGTCTCCTTGAGATGAAGCTTTGGCCAGAGTGACTTGAAAATTTAAGGGTACCTCAATGGGTTCATGAAAATCCTTCAAAGGACTAAAATTCCTAACTGGCCTATAGACCAAGTCAAGAAGCGGAGATTGCTGCAAAAGAGAAATCAATGATGTTACCAAAAGTGATGAGGTTAAAAGCTTAGGTAAAAGTTATCATTACCTCTTTTTCCTCTGAGGAATGATCAGAAGGATCATCAGTAACATTAATTATGGGGTCACGGCCAGTTCAATCACCGGATCATCAGTTACGTCTTCTGTAGGCTGAAGGCTTCCTGGATCTTTCTCTACCTCATGTTTCTTACTCTTACTGAATTTTGTCCTCTTTAGAGTCACATGAGCAGTTGATTTCTTTCTTTTTCCCTGAAGAAGGAAATTTTATTAAAGATTGTCTCGGCCGATAATAGTTATGGCCGAGAATTAGGTATCAATATTGGCTAAGTATTTGAGTAATACAGCCGATATGCTTATCTTCGTATACTAATAAGTATAAACTTTTACCTTGCCTATAACTGGAGGGCTGGAGGAACATCAAGGATGATGGCTGATTCAGTTGCTGCAGGCTAAGGAGGGTGACTGGAGGAAATTTCATCATCTTGAGGCTCAATGTTCTCTGGATTAAGGGAGGCTGACAAAGTTTCATCATCTGGATCTGCAAAAGGGTAAGAGAATTTAGCTTAAAACTTTTAAATATATATGTATGAAAATAAAAGAGGAATATACCTTTGAGAAGGCTGGCTGTGGCCTTAGCCTTAGCTTTTTTCTCTTTATTTATCCTTGTTGGAGCATCTGTTGGCTGAGAAAAAGGAAGTTTTTTTGATCGTTTGTTTCTTGCCTTTGGGAGGATCTTTTTGAGGTACTTTCTTTGGGGTAACAGCCCGAGTAATTATAAATGCCCCTTCAAAGGCCACAAATATGAATTTAAATGATTCCAAGATTTTAATGACAAGGGACTGGCACTCAGCCATCTTAGTGGAAGTAATGTAGGAAGACTACCATTGGTCAAAACTGGAATCTGAGGCTGGATTCTTGATGAAAGGTTGGAGAATCCAGCTTGCAAACTAGAAAACCGAGAGGATACATTCTTAACAAAAGAGTCATCCGGAAATACTACACACTGATTGAAATTTTTGTTAAAGGAAAGATAAGGAGGCATAGGAATCATTTGGGTCAGGCCGAATTGCCTAGCAAGTTGACTAGAGTTATAAAACTCAACCTTAACCTTTGAATTTACTGTCCCTACAGGACCAGTATAGAAATGAAGATCCCTTGAAATAAGAAAATTGGCCCACATGGCTGAAAGTTCATCAGTAGTTTTTTTTGTAGATATTCCTTGAGGAAGAGTCAGCCATCAAGGGGCTTAAAAACAATGAGAAAGCAAAAGAAATTGACTTATGGTCCTGTGCTCGCAGCCAGAGTAGAAGAAATTAAAACAATCCCCAAATGAGTGAGATTTGGGCACGGCCGATGCATAACTCACAGAAAGGAGTGGATCATTGGCCGATGGCCTTACCACAGGCCTAACTCAGGAAAGTATACTTGTAGCCAAATTTAAAATAGCCAAAGGGGGCCACCATAACGTCCAAAGTTGGAAGTGAGCAAGTCATAAATTCCCCGGTATAAATGGGAAAGCACTGAAGGGGCTAGAGCAAAGGGTTTACCTCTGGAAAGAGCAACGGCCACATGGATGTAATTTTTAGTAACTTGGAAGGCCGGTACACATAGAAGGAACTTGTTCAGCCAGGCCAATAAGAAAGCAATATGCTCGGCATCGTTAATAGGAACACGAGGATCCATGGTAGAAGTTAAATACTTACCATAAGAAGATTCGGAAGATTTGGTTCCAGTTTGCTTAGAAGGGAAAACAAAGGGAGAATCCTCCTCTACCAATAAGCTGCTCACATCAATCCCAAAAGGCTTGAGGCCGGTTAAATAGCATATGTCTTGAATGGTTGGGGCCATCATGCCACACTTCAAGTGTAAGGAGTTAGTGGTGGTCGACCAGTTGAACATAGCCGCTATCATTAAAGCCCTGTCTTGAGCAATATTTGTTTTGCTCAATTGACTGGCATCGTAAATACCACAAGCTTTCCACGTCTCTCCTTTTACAGCCCCAACCCGATCGACCCAATTGATCTAAGCATCATTAGGAACATGCCATGTCCTAAAATGAAAATGTGGCAAACTGCCATTTTCATTTGGAGGAAAAGTTTGAAGAAACGGAAGCACATCAGCCGACGGATAGAATGATGATATGAATGCAGGAGCTTCATCAAGGAAGGCAGGACCTAAACCCTTGAAGTCAGTACGAAGATCTATGAGAGTATTGAGACAATATTTATAAGAACAAAGGGTTTTTAGTGATTTCTCGATGATATTGCCGTGAGTTGAAGAATCTGAAGGTTGTGGGGCCAAGGTAGAATTTATTGACTTGGTTTTCTTAGGAGCCATGAAAGATCGTCAAGGGAAAGAATTTGGGTTGTTAAGACTTGAGAAAGGGAATTTTAGAGATAGCAATTTAAAGGTAAGAAGAAGAATAATTTCAGGGTTGTAAACATGGAGCTAATACTAGTGGAATAAAATAGATATGTCCAATCACCGCTTTAATTGGGAACTGAAAACCATTAAGGCAGGTGGTTGGGTGATGGAAAGAGTTATTGCTAAGAAAAGAAAATTTTTGAAATTTAAGTTTTGGTCGATTAGAATTCCAAAAGCCTCTCATCATAAGCGATAAGGCATTTGAAATTCAGGGGGCATTTCTTGGCACCAAAACTTGGCAGCCACCTCAATGGTGACGTGGACCAGTGATGGGCCGACACGTGTTTAGCATGATTCCAAGGAAAGTCGGCCAACGGAGAGACAAAAGGAGGAAATCTAGGAAATATATTTCAGCCACTTTATTTATAAGTTTGTTGGTGAAAATATATATATATATATATATTGTAACAAGAATTTGAATTAATTCAAAATTGGTTACTGACTGAAAAGGGAATACTAGAGACACGGCTAGAGAGAAATCCCTATGAAGTAAGGATTTAATCGGAGAAGGGATTCCAACAAAGAAAGAACAGTCATATGGATTCAAAAGCTATAAAAGGTTATTTAGGCCATTAAAGGGAAGTACTTCAACCGAGCTTAAGGAAAGAGATTGCTAAAAATTAGTAACTACTCTACCAACTTTTTAGCAATAAATCTGCAATTTGTATTTGACTAAATCAAGGAGAGTCTTCAACAAGAATTTTTTATTAAATTCTAGTGAAGCAAGACGAGGCAAGACATAGAAGATTACTGGGTCGTGACCTAGTTTGAATAAAGCGAAGAAAATCAAGGGAAAGAGGATTTTTAGAGCAATTAGTTAGGGAATTAAGTTAATTAAGACTTCTATAAATAGAAGTGTTGTAAATTCTTTCCAATTTATCCAGCACCAACCACAAATCAGCATAAATCAAAAATTCATCAAATGACTCAACGTCATCTTTATCTTTAATTCATTTGTCCAAATAGCAAATTTCATTCGAAGAAACTAAGTTCCAGTAACTTATTCTCTTTTGCAATGCTTAATTATGCTATTTACAAATTTAATCTTTGTTTTATGCAACGAATTCAAATGACAAATATTTGATCAGATTTATGTCAATTTAATTCGGCTTGTTTTATTCCATTGCACCATCACTTTTCAGTCCATTTCATTTCAGCCATCTTTATTTTAAAGTCAATTTAAATTCAGCCAGTTCATTTAAATTACTTTACTTTTCATCGCATTTTTACTTCTTTTAGCACCTAGATAAAAAGTTCTTGCCATAAACAAGACATAAAAAGAACCTTGCTGGGAGTTCTTACTAGTCTCTCTCCCATACATTCGCCTGAGAGTCAACCATCGGAAAAAGGGATAAGCTGGTGTTCGAATCAATATTTTGAGTGTTTTATACAAATACTCTGGCACGCTCGCAAGAGTCAATCGACCGGCGTAAGACCAAAAAACCGCGCAAACAAACAGGAAACATAACGGTGTGAAGTCAACACCCACGTTATATGGCATAGTGATAAACTTATTACAAGATACCTTCATGCTATATTCCTTCACTAACCACACCTCAAGCAAAGCTGTTGGGTTAAACCAGAGACTCCACATACAAAACTGCTTTTGAAGAACAGGGACAATTAAATTTTTTTGTAAATCTTTCCTTTTAGTATTGTACGATCCTAATTTTATTTGATCATTGTAGCATATATCAATCTTCAGTTGAGGAACGACTAATTCTATTCAAACTGAAAAACCCCTTAATATTGCAACTTTAACTATAATAAAAAAGAAAATGAAAACTTCCCAAAAAAAAAAAGGACAAGAAACAGATGCACAAATTTCCATCAAAATAATCACAGCAAACTCTCTTAGCACAAATAAATGGTCAGACAGTTTAATCATCTCTATCAACTTTTCAATGTATAACTAACATACGTTTTTAGCATACTATTCCCTGGGAAAAAAGAAAAGAAATGAAAAGAAAATCAGCACACTAGTTGCAGATCAGTCTCTAGGCATAATGTCCAACGCAATCAGATTTTTCTTTCAAAGTCTGGCATCCAAGATTCAACATCCATCCATTGCCAGAGAAGGAAGAACAACGAAATGAAAATCAACCAAATCAACATCATCATCTCTGTTTTTTACACATGAATGAGGTCGGCCACATAATGTTACTGCAATTGGCCCTAGCCCTTGGGGCTGCATCAATGTATGTTGTATTATGTGTGTCGTACTACAACTCAGAAATGGTTCTATACTTGTCCTATTTATGCTGCAAACCCTTGTCCCTCCCATCAATGCTGTTGGGTGAAACCAAACTCTCCATATACAAAACTGCTTCAGAAAAATAGGGACAATTATAAATTTTCGTAAATGTATTTTCCTTAGTATTGTATGATCCTAATTTTCTTTGATCAACGTACGGTCCTGATTTTGATTGATCAATCTTCAGTAGAAGTTCACCATTCCTCAAGAAACATAACAGTGTGAAGTCAGTGCCAACGTTACATGGGATAGTGATAAACTTACTCCAAGATGTCTTCACACCATATTCCTTCATCAACCACATCTCAACCAGACCTCCATTGGCACCAGATGAGAATGACACTGCATAGAAACAGTCTTCTAAAACACCCAATCTGTGAAACGGATAATCTGTTCCGCCCTGAATATCTAGGTACATCTCACAAAATACCTCCTTTGATAAATCAAAAGAAACAATAATTATGTGAAGTGGTCTAGAACCAAAGGGTACGGGTAACCCTAGCCAATGAAGAGATTCCATATGTTCAAGAAGATTCCATTACCACACACCACAAAGCAACTATAAGTCAGATCTTGTAGTCTTCTCCAAGAATTGTGTCTAAGACTGAACAGATGGAATCTGATACTTTTAGAGGCAAAAATGTTGTGAGCTGCCATAACGACCTTGTAATCGTCTGAGGAGGAGTCAAAAGCAAACCCATAATAATACTTAATGTTATCATTTTTACAAGAGAGTGGAGGAGTAGTGGGTGGTTCTGTCAATTCCTTGGAGACTCTAGTGGAAGGGTTGTATAAGATAACTTTGATACGATCAACAACATAACTAATCAAGCCATTGCAAGAACCAATTACAGAGACGTGGCTATCTTGCCTCCGCAATGGACAATCCAACTTCACTAATGCATTATTATCAACATTAATATCGTTTTTGTTGTTGATGTCAAGTAATGATTCATAGTTTATTGATTGGGGAGGGAAACTAGAGAAAAATATGTTCTGGCAATTCTTGGAGAGAATTGATCGATTGAGATGTAATTTGACAAAATGGGGATGAGAAATTAAAGAACTTGATTGTTTGGATACACACCTGAATTGCAGAAGAGATTTAACTGGAAGTCTTGAGAGTATGTCCATTTCGATTTCTTCAGGTAGGTTCAGCTCAGCCATTGCGTCCCCAAATCTTCGATTCACGAATTTCAGAAATCACAAACCCTTGAGAGAGTACGTCACTCCTTCAACGGTTGGGACTGAAGTATGAGGGTTCCAGCGGCAGCTGAAGGGGGGGAGAGAGAGCTTATTGTAGAGAGACACAAGAAAACACCCAATAAAATGTGACGGGCTCTTGTTTCGATCACACCCAATTTTAAAATTATAATAATATTTTATTTTGGCTGGACCATTCAACACCTATAATATGCATATAGCTCATATATTTTTTTATAGGTTTTAAAAACTCCTTAATATTTATTGTAAGGAGAAATAAGATCGTCCGCCATTAATGAGGTGATAAAAATATTAAAATATTCTTCTTATAATTAAAAATAAATATAAATAAAAATTCAAATAATGTAAAATTATTATTATATTCTTTATTTTTGAGAATTATATGCAAAAGGGAAGGGCTTTTTGCGAATCAATAAAAGGTAATTTTGGTATTTAATCAGTTATGTGCCAGATACATGTTTTTTAAACGGTGCATTTTTAACGGCAACAACTAAAAAGTCATTCTTTACAACATTTTTAAATTCTTGATGGAGTTACATACCCAAAGTAAAATAAAGGAGTGTTATTTGCTCAAAAAGTAAATCTTAGGGGTGTTTTAGATACTTAGCCCTTTTATTTTTACATATTTCCAACAGCGCCTTTACACTCATCATTTAAATGGATAAAGTGCAATAAACCCCCCTGAACTATAAAGCAATTGCATAAAACCCACCTGAATTAAAAAGTACCCCCTAAATTATTAAAAAGTTGCAATTAAGGACAAGTGAGTCTTCGGCATCGGAAAAATAAGATTACAAAATTACCCTTTAGTGGAATAGCGCCGTTTTGATGCTTGATTACTTGTGATGCTAACATGTCAAACAAAATCTCAAGAACCAATAAAAATTCGCCTGCACATCACCTTTTCACTAACATTTTAGTAAGGCAGACCTGTCCTACCTCGTTTTAGTACCAAAAAGGACCATTGCCGGTGTCAATGAATCTCCATCAACACCGGTGACAAAAGAAAAAAAATCCCACCATTGGTGCAAAGTAAATTGTGTTTGTGTGAGAAGAAATATAAAAGAAAAGGAGGAGGAGGAGGAGGAGGAGGAGGAGATGACCAAGAAGCTTAGTGGACTAGTGATAATGAGTAACAATCACATAGCACCAGCGGCAATGCGCGATAAGGACACCGAACACCTCTAGCAAATAGCGACGATGGGGACGCCGAACACTTCTTTATCCATCCCTCACCAAATAGTCAACTCCGATTCATCTTCATCGTCTCACTCTAACCTTCCATGCTCACACTTCTCATCAAATCATTCCATCTCTCCCATCAAACTGCTGGAATCCTACAAGTTTCACGATTAGTTGAAACCCTAACATCCTCATAA
Source organism: Cornus florida (assembly GCF_030987335.1). Lineage (NCBI taxonomy): Eukaryota > Viridiplantae > Streptophyta > Magnoliopsida > Cornales > Cornaceae > Cornus > Cornus florida. Next base: position 55,916,557 of record NW_026775571.1, on the reverse strand, counting down.
CACTGGTTATCTTACAAAGACGAAGAAAACCAAACCAACACACACAGAGAAAAATATTAGGTAAATTATACGGACCTCCCCTATGGTTTGCCATAATTATAAGAACCTCTCCTTTAGTTTGGTAAATTACTCAGACCTCTTCTAAAAAACCAAACATTATAACATGGGCCTCCCTTTTTAACGGTCAATGGTCAGTAAACGCCAAAAGTAGCTGACATTATGAAACTTAATTGATTAAATAGCAAAAATGCCCTTAATAGAATACAATGAACCTTTTAACCTTAATATATATATATATATATATATATATATATATATATATGTATGTATGTATGTATGTATGTATGTATGTATGTATAAACCCAATTCTGTATCAGGACTCTCTCTCCATTTTGTTACTTTTCCCCTACTTTGGGTTTGAATCACTCACACTCGTCGAGATCAACTAAGGACAACACATGGTAGCTCTCAAACTTGAAGTCAACTTCAGATCTATCCAAATATGTGGCATCCCGTTTGCAAAAGTTAGTGTTTGGATATGGTTGATTTAAAGAATTACATACAAGAAACTTTAGTGTATGTGTACATGTATATGTGTAAGAGAGAGACATAATAATAAAAGGTGTTGGATTCAATAATACATACATGTGTGTGTGTTGGGGGGGGGGGGGGTAAAATTTCTCCATTGTATTTATGTCCATATATTTTCCATATAAAATAGAACCCTTAAATCCCTTCATTCAGTTCCATTTTCTTGGAGATATGGAGAAATATTTTTTGCTTCCATGGAAGGGTTATTTAATAGATGGTGGGCCAATGATAGTAAAATTGGATATATACATAAAAAAATATCTCAACGCCAACCTTCTTTGTTTCTTTCCTTTTCTTTTCTTTTTCCTTCCTCAATTTTAAATCAATTTAATCTTGTTATTGGTAGATTCAAAGAACTTAAATTGGGTTTTGATTATAGTGGAAAGAGAAAAGTTTAGAGAGAGAAAGGGAAAGGGAAAAGGAAAGGGAAAGAAAGAGAGAGAGAGACATGAAAGAAATCTCAAAACATAAACTCCATACCTATTTCTTGAAAATCAATTTGATGAACATCCAAAAGGTAATTAATTGAATAGGGGTAGATAAAGATGAATGACCTGGGTTGAATTTAAGATTTCGCTAAAGGGACCATAACTGAGCTTTTGCCTTGAGATTTTATCGCGGATAATATTGTCAAGCTTGTTAATCAAGTTATAGGGTTGTAGTATCCCCTTCCCTTGAGCCACATACCGTTGAACACATTCAAAAAGGAAAGAAAAAAATCAAATTAATAACAAAGCCTAAAAGACCTTGCTTGTCGGCGTCATTCATCGCCGCCGTTGGAACTATTATCCTTTGAAAGCAGGATCAAACCCAGAAACTCATGTTTGAAAGTAAGATTTAACCTAACCCAAGAATCGATGTAGTCCTAATTTAGTCACTAGCGAACAATGTAGGGGTGTGGTAGTGGTCAGCCGGAGGGGGGCGGTTGGTGGTCGGTCGTGGTGGGGGTGGTGGTGGTCGGCCGGTGTAATACTCCTATATTTTAAAGGAATTATTTAATGGCATTAATTACTTTTATTTTATTTTAAATGATTTATTTGATTTAATTGGGTGTTTTGATTAATTGTTTTGTTTTAATTAAATTATATTTCAAAATTTCTTTGATGATTTGATATGTGTTCTTGTTTATTCGAAATAAATTGATTGTGTGTTGTTTTGGCTATGCTTGCATATGTGTTAATTATTTTATAATTAATTGATTAATTGATTATGGTAATTGTTTTATTTATTTATTTAATTTTCAAATTATTGGGTCAAGGAGATTTGGGCCAAATGAGGCGGTCTTGGATTTTAGAAGATGGTCTTAATAGGCCAATGATTATTACGATAATGGATATATGTATATATACACATATATACGAATATTATATATATATATATATATTCATGTATATTTTGTATATATAATATTTTGGGTAGTCTTATTAGGGTAGGATTAGGATGAGTGTGTGTATATATATATACATATTTTGTAGTAGAGGAGAAGATTGCACGTGAGAAAAGAATAAAGAAAACAAGGGGTGGCTGAGAGAGAGAAAGAGAAGAAAGGAAGAGAAGGAGAAGGGTGGGCCGAACCAAGGAAGATGAAAGAGAGGCTGGACAGGTGGAGAACGACGATAGCGACTTCAAGTCTGCCGGAGTTGCAATACAAGATTGGAAAAGCTTGCGGCGCGTCGGTTTCATTTCGAAACCTTCAGGCGAGTTCTTTCTCTAACTCTCCTTTTAGAACCCATAAGTTCTATACCTTGGGTATCATAATCTTATAATTAAATCTGTATGTAAATCACATAGACTTAGGTTAATAGCATGCAATCGTAGTTGCATGTTCGTGTATATATATATGTATAGGTGTTTATATATATATATGTATGTGTGTATAAGATTAGTTGAATATGCAATTTGAATTATTTGATCTTCAATTTTAATGGCTTAAAACATGTATATAAGTTAGTATTGATGTATGAAAAATTAATTGGGACCTAGACACATGATATAAGACCCGAATGACGAATTTCAGATTAAAAAATGGATCTATATAGCTAGTTCTGGGAATTAGCACTCAAGCGCTGTTAAACAAGGTTCGAGCATTGTTCTAGGCTTAAGCACTATTGGTTAGGGCTCGTGCCCTGGACCTGTTTTACTCCAAAAATGTTCCGAAAGGCCTCGATGTGATCTTTAAAGGTCCAGTAAGTGTTTTAAAGCGTCGGGATCAGTGTTTATGATGTAGTTACGTGAGATTGGTTTTAAACTCCTATGTTTCGAGATTTATATGGAAAGATTTAATCATAATTATGTTTGAAATCTTGGTATGTGGTATAAGTATGTGTTAAATGATTATTTAGTTTATATATGATATTTATCATGTTCTTGCATGCTGTAAATAGAAGGAAATCATAGTAGGCTGTGTTTTATATTTTATTCTTGCATAAAAACGCATATGATGCCTACTTGTATGATTTATGGTGTATTTAATTTTAATGATGACGTGTGGTTTATTCGGAGGCATAGAGAAGTTGCTAAAGGCATAAATATACTGCCTTATAAATTGTATGAATATAAGATATACAATGGAAGCATGGATGATATGCTATTTTGTAAGTGTGGATATAAATATAGTTAAGGAGGCAGGGAGGAGTTACCAAGGCATTAATATAACGCTATGTAATTTAGATGATTAGATAATTGTCTATGGGTATTACGTTTGTGGCTTAGGGGAAGTAAATAATCTTATGTTTGAATGAAATATTATTTTTTGGCTAATAAGTCAATATATTATATTTATGGGTTGAGGAAGTTAGTTTCCAAAGAGGATAGTTATCTAGTGTTGTATACAGAGTCTATATACACACACACACACACACACACACACATACACACACACACACACACACACACACACACACTATTATCTATGGATGGGATCCTAGATTTATTAGATTTCTTGTTGATACCATGTAAAATTACTGATCATCTTTTATTAAAGGTTAAAAACGATATTAGGATGGTTGTGGTTAGAGATACACTATTTATCGATTTTTAGAAGCTTGTTAGAGGGAACTTGCTCGTGGGATTGACTCACTTTATTTTTTTAAAATCTTTCAAGTTTTAGAAGTTCAATTCTAAAGGTTGAGGATCCACAGCTTGGAGACTTATCTGTTATCTATTCTTTCCAGTTATTTCAAAGTAGGACATTACTCTGTTATTTATTCTTAGTATTTTTGTTTATGGATTATTGGGCATTGAATTTTGGATTATAGGGTCCTTGAGTTACGGGATTCTCAAGTTGTATCCTTAGGGATTTCACTTAGGGTTCAGTTATAATTGTATGAATTTTAAGTTGGAAGTTTATTAAAGGAATTTTAAATTATTAGATTTCTTTCAGCGGTTAATTTATTTATTTTTATTCTTTTCCAAATATGTTCTGTTAAATATTACTTGTAATGACCCGGTCATTTTTCTTCCTTCCTTTTTCTCAAATTTTCACGGATATATATATATATATTTTTCCGTTGTTCTTTTCCTTTCTCAGTTCAGTTTTTCATCACTTAGTGTTGTCTCGAGTGCTCTGGAATGATTTCCGAGACTCTTTTTCTTGGATTGACAACTTCCTTTGAGGACCGAGTCATTCCCACATTTTTCGTTTTTTGACACTATTCACTTTTCGTCATTTTTCCTATTTCATCTTTTTCTCTATTTTGTCTTTTTCCCTTTTGTCACTTTTTGGCACAACCTCACTTTTCATGCTTGGAGTTGGTTTTCGACTTCACGTACCTTCATCCTAAGTGGTTTCCACAAAATACGTATCTTTACTTTTGTAAGAAAGTACTCTAGTTGCTCCCGGTGTCCGTAGGGGCATGGATGCACAGTTTTTCAGAATCTTTTCCTTTTTTTGGAGTGTTTTTCATAAATATCTTTTGAAGATATTTTATTTCAGGGGTTTTTAAGAAAATATTTTTGGAAGATATTTTCATTCTGGGTCATTAGTGCAGTTTTCACTTTTTAGAGGGCTCATTATGCAATTAATGAAAGTTATTACAAAAATACCTCGTTTTGAACTTGGGTCCTCATATGGGACTCATTTTCACTCTTCGTCGAGTCATGTACTCTTAGTATTGCCTTCTGGTCATTTTTCTCCAGTTTCTGGGTTTCTGGCCCCGGTTGCCGCTGAACTTGTTCAGGGGATATCTCTCTGCTCGGAACTCGGTTTTTGACGCCATTTCTTCCGTTGTTTATATTTTCTCATTTTGAATCTTTTTTGTTCACTGAGTTTTGCCGTTTAAGCGCGTTCGCTCAAATTCCACTTTTCCGGACTCGGCGAGGCCCTTTCGGGGCACTTTTTGAGATTTCCTATAAATAAGGAGTTATAAAATTGAAAAGTCACTTTCTCCTCCTTTCATGCATGAGCTGAATCTGCCATGGCGGCCCAAGGGGGGCTGCCACCCTTCTCCTTTCATTTAAACCTCCTTCCCTTTGTTAGAAAGTCATAGTGCCTTTACATTTTGTGTTTGTCTTGATTACGCGCTTCTTTCCCCCTTATTAGAACCCGTTTTTGGCCAAATTTTGAGTTCGGGTTTGAGATCAAGTTAGGATTTTGGTAGGTCTTCTTTGGAGTTTAATGTTCACGGCGTTGTCCTTGACAAAACCTCGAAGTGTTGTCGGATTCGGAGCCGTTTCATTTTGGTGGCTTTTGAGATTTTCATCTCAAATTGAGGTAGGAGATGTTTTAGGATTATATATGTGTTGTATTGAGTATTTCTCATGATTATACAACTTGTTTGCATGCCTTGTATCAAATTTAGAAAATTAGTAATATTTATTTCTTTGTATGAAATTTAATTTACAAGGATGTATATAGCTTAGAATTGAATTGTGGCATGATGATAAATTATGCTTTGATATGTTTGTTAACATATATTAAATTGGGATTAATTGAATAAGAATTGCACTTTTTATTTAATAATTATCTTTTGTGAAAGTTTAATTATCATGGACGTACCTTGCATGAAATGAACTTGTAATATGCTTTTAAATTAAGTCTTGGTATGTTCCTTAACATACTTTAATTTGAGAGCATTTGGAGAAATATAAAAATTTAGAGATTTTAATTAAAATGATTAATTAAAATCCATTTAATGGTTCAATTGGCCTAATTATGTCTTTAACTTGATAATTGTGATGACTAGGGCTTGTATACTAGTATATGTTAATTTGGGACCATTTGATGTTGTTTTAGAATTTAGGGATTTAATTATCATGTTCTAATTAAATTCCATCATGTTGATCCAATGACCTAAGTAAGCTTTTGACTTGATTCATGTAATGAATAAGTTATGTTGTTTAACATGTATTGATTAAGGTTCATTTGATTAAGATATGAAACTTAGAGAAATTAATTAGGTTATATAATTAATTTTCGTTTCTATTGCATTATTGATTAATTCATGTGTTTAACATTGATATTATGTTTAAAACATGATTTTAGACTTGTAATGGACTTATGCGAATATGTTTCAATATTGAATTATATTGCTATAACGTGTAACGAATCACACACTGAAGATTCGACATGTGATGTTATTATAGCGTGTAACGAATCGTGCTCTGAAGATTCGACATTGTCATCCTATAGTAGTTGTGGATTTAGGGCATGTATTGTGTGGTTTTAACCTACTTGTGCATGAAATGTAGTTTCGTGCTGATATATATATTTCGTATATAAGTTGTTAACTTATTTATTTTGGACTTTTGGGACATTATTACTGTGATATGGCTAGAGTTTGGCTTTAGTGTGGGAGGTATGAGTCCTCCCCATTGAGATAGTGCGCACTAGGGTGGTATTCCCAGCGGGATAATACCCGGAATAACCATTTTGTTCTTGGTTTAGTTCGAGACGTGATATCTAAGTCTTTCACTATTTGTTTTCGCAGTCAATTCCAAGTTGACAACCAATGTTTAATTGTGACTTGTGGTTTTGGTTATTGGCGATTTAATGTTGTTCAATACATTTACGCATTATGGTTTTGAATGAATCATAGCATGCTTTTAATGTTGTTTAGTACATTCATGTTTTTATGATTTTTGATGATTCAATGTAAACCTTGATGTTGTTAAGCACATTATATTGTATTGTTCAAATGTAGCTTAGGAATGATCCTATAAATTCATTTGGAACGTAAACGTTAGGTGGCATGACCCACTTTTGTTATCTTTGTATTTTAGATTTCAAGTTGATAACTTTGAGAATCTATATATTGTTGCTTTGTATAGCATGCTTCTATGTTACTTGAATTGCATGAATGATCTGATTTATGCTAGAAATGGTTTAAGGTAGCTTAGGATGTTCCCTGAGTCTCATTTTGACATAGACGTTAGGTGGCATGAGCCCCTTTAACATGTTTCACCTTAAGGTGATAAAATTGTAAAATGTAGGTCGATGCATGCTCATTTCCTACGAGTAGCTTTATGTTGCTCACCCCAAAGTTACTGGGGCATATTTCAAGTACAAGAATCAAGGTTGAGATTTTCTTTATGCTTAGGCGATTAGTGGACCTGAAGGTTCCATTTTGTGAAGGTTGGCTTGAAATGCCATTTGTAGCCTTATTTGTCAAATGTGTATATTTGATTCTAAACTTGTAATGTGTGTCTAAGCACACTTTTTGATTATCATTTTATGTATATGATATAAGGTGAAGGGCCAAATTTCATTTGAAGTCCATGTTTATTCATAATGGTTGTATTTTGCCTTTAATGAGAATATGTGAAAAAGCATGCGTTTTAGTATGTTATTTTGCACCGGAGTATGCTTTATGTATGAAATTCATTTTCTAGCATTCATTTAATATGTATGAGGTATGGCCAAGGGCTAAACACCATTTAGTTTTTATTTTTGCATTTTAGTTCACATATTGCATTTTTGGGCTAAAATAGTAGAAATCAAGCCTTTAAGGGTTCTCTCATTAATCATGCATGAAGTGTGGCCAAAGGCCAAACGGTAATTTTAAATCATTTGTAAATTTTAAATTTTAAATTTTCCATTTCATGTGCATTTTCGCCCTTTTGGCCGTTGGGGGGTCAAATTTTGCATCGGTGGTATTTTTAAGCCATGGACCATTATAACACGTCCTAATAGGTATGTTACGTTTGCGTGCATGGTCGTTTCCGGGCAAACCTTCTTCTTTTGTGAAATGAGCCTCCTATGGACTCATTTTGGAACTTTGTTGCATAATCTGATCTAGGGGCATTCTAAAACATTACATCAGTTTTTTTTTTTCTTCTTTGAACATGGTCGCTTAGAAAATGTGATTTTAGGGGGGGGGGGGTTTCTTCTTCGTGTTTTTCCAGAAAATGTCATCTTGGTATCGGAAATCCCTCGGGAAGTTCAGTTTTCTATTTTCAATTGTAGCAGCTTTTTGGCCTTCATGACCAGATTTCATGGAGGGACATTTTGGGTGTTTTACAGTGAGTTTTTTTTTTAATTCTCCACAAGTTAGGTAGAAAACTCAATTTTGATGGGGGTTTCTTCTTTGTGTTTTTCCAGAAAAATTCACCTACTAGCCCGTTTTCGCTCTCTGTTCTGGCAGATTTCAAAAAAAATCATGTAACAGCTTTTTGTTTTAACCCTCTTGGCCTAAACTGATTTAGGGGCATTTCAGAAGTTTTTTTTGAAAAATAAATTTCAGTCTTGATATGGTCACATAGAAAACATGATTTTAGGAGGGGTTTCTTCACAACATTTTTCCAAAAAATGTCATCTTGGACCCGAAAACCCTGTGTCAAATCTGATTTCCTGTGCGCATCAACACTATTTGAAAAAGTCTGTTGTAAGGGCATTTTGGAGATTCCACGTCGAAAATAAAAATTTCTTGTGACATGGTTAGTTTGGAAAAATTATTTTAAGGGGGGTTTCTTTTTTGTGTTTTTCTAGAAAACGTCGTTTAGTGCCTCAAAACGGCACACGATTTCAGCATTTTGCCCAGGTTACTATTCACGAACGCGGCGAAGTCAAAACTTTGTTTTGACTTTTCTCTTTCATCCGGACTCCGAATCAAGTGATTCTTGAGTTCTACTTGATTAAATTTTTGCTGTCTTCCCAGTGGTGTGCTCGGTAGCACCCTATTTTATATTTTTTAGAAATGACCATTTTGCCCTTGGGGCTATTATTGTCCGATTTTCTTGTAATTTCGCTTCCGCTACTTTCTTTTGAGTTCCGTGACATCACGGAAGTCATAGATGTGTCTCGGAAATAATATACATTCAGGAGATGTCATTTCCATGTAAAATGACTATTCTGCCCTTGGGGGCTTATTTGTCATATTTTCGATTTTTTGCTTCCGCATAAGTTCTTATTGAGTTCCACGATCTCATGGAAGGTCACTTTGACTTCTTAGAGTCTTGTTTTTTTTTTTGTTTTTGCTTTCGTATTTCGGATCCGTTATCGGATCATCCTTTCGGTTCATCACTGATGCACTGGCCTAAAAACCAGGGCCGTCACATTACTCCCTTTGTCCAATATTAGTTGTCCACTTAGAAAACTTTAACTTACTGCCACATTTTATCTTTGAGTCATTTGAGGTTATTTTTAGTCATATTCCTTTTATATACTTATATACTATCTCCATCCATATTAGATGTCCATTTCAGGAACTTTGTTTCACAAAAATTATAAGTTAAAGTTTTCGAAGTGGACAACTAATATGGGACGAAGGTAGTAATTGTTTTTGATATTCTATGATTTTTGAGTGTGGACTTAATCAACCCATGTCTCTAAAATTAGGGGGTATCACATCCAGAGGAAAAGGTAGGCGAGTGGGGGATTGTTGTGTGTATACTGTGTACGTGTGTGTATATATATACATCTAAAAGCATATATTGGGTAATTTAGTCATTTTTCATAGCAACTTGAGGGCATTTTAATAAATTAAACAGGTCTGTTAGTATATTTGACGGTCCGTCACTAGGAAGGGAGGTATATGTAGGTTAGTTTAATTTTAAAAGAGTTTGAGTAATTTCCCAAACCATAAGGGAGGTTCCTATAATTATGGCAAACCATAGGGGAGGTCTGTGTAATTTATTCAAAAATATTGTAACAGAGCTTTTCTCGGCAATGTAACAGAGCTTATCTACCAAACTAGTACATATAGATCAAGAAAGCTTCGCTCAACAATACCTTCATTTTTCTCACCGTAAATCAAAGAAATTTCACTTATATAGGGTTTATAGATCACATACAGTTCACTGTAAATTAAAGAAATTTCACTTATATAGGGTTTGTGGATCACATACAGTGCTTCAATTTGTGAATCGGTTTAAGCTTAGGGTTCAAATGGGCAAAAACAAGGCTTCAATTGTTGTTGTCAATTTGGGGATTTCACTTTTATATCTTAAACATCGGTGACAGAAGCATCGTTGTTTCCTTCGATGGAAAAGATTGAAGTGGTTCCAATGCTCTTTTTATCTTATCTTTTACCTTTGATTCAACTATAATTGTATCCTCTCATCTTTTTGTGAGATATATATTTTGAGGAGATTGTGAAAAACATATATTTTGTTTATTGGCTAATTTCATTGTCAAAACAAGTCCAAGTCGAGTTGTAATTTAAGTTACTATATTGGGATCGACGGCGACTACGGAATTGGAAAGTTGTTCAAAGTTACCTTACATGAAGATCATTTGAAGAAAAAGGTAAGAACAACATATTATGAAGTAATCTAAACAGATTAGGACACGTTCGACACTTAGTAGTTATTTTAAACTTACCATACAGTGTTTTCAGGCTTAAAAGAACCAAGTTTCAAGTTCTGGTCAACTTGAATCGGTTCAGCCTCTCTGAACCGGTTCAAAGCTTCAAGATTGGATTCGAAAAAACAATATGCCAAACTTAAACCGTTTTAGCCCCTCTGAATCAGTTCAAGCAGTCCTGACAGTAATCCAACTTTCAGTTTCCTGTTTTAGAATTGTTTCCTAGTTGGTCTAGAATTGTACCAAATCCTATGCATGAATTTTTCCATATTTTCAGAGGAATTAAGTCATTTTATACTTCATATAAACCTTGTCATACACATAGGTTTATACACGGTTTTTGCATACCAAATTCAGATCTATTAGAGGGCCATATTTGAGAGATATTTTTATTCAGTAAATCAATCTGATTTTTTTGATTTTATTTTTGAGAGCATACACATAAACGCAAAAGTGATTTAATAATGTTATTCTCTATTTCATCGCAATTGGAGCATAATTGAAGATTCAGAAATTTCAAAAAGCAGAATTCATTCATTCTTTGTTAAATTTAGATCTTGAAGAAAATGGGTGAAACGATCACACTTTGAAAGGGTCAAAGCATTCGTGGAGTGTTGTTTGATCTACCTGCAACTCTTCTACAGAGATCAAGAGTAAGCCTGAGGTCGAGAGCTGTTAGACGGGGGAGTCACAAAGCCAGGGATTGTCAGCGATTGGTTTTTGGTAGAACGATAGGGTGTGAAACTGAGTCAAAGTTCGGTATACTTTGCTTCAAATATAGTGGATTGTTTATCTCAGGACTGCAAAGTCCAACGAGGTTTTTCCTGTTACAATTGGTCTATTATACCAATTGGAGTTTTCTCGCTAAAATCCTGGTGTCATCTCTCAAACTGTATTTACTTTACTTGCACTTTATTTTTGATTTGTGGTTTGATTTTAGTTTTATTTCAGTAAAATTAAAATAAGTAAAAGTTAGATAAAAGAGCAAATTAAATCTATTCACTATCCTTTAAGTTATCTATTCATATTATATATTCCACAACCATTCCGCTGCGCATAAACTCTTAACACTTTTCTCTTTCTAAACTCTAAAAGATTTGCAACTTTTAGTTGTAAGAAGACTCTAAACTCTCTGCAAATTACTACGTGAGTATAAGATTTTTGATTTGCCAGGTAGAAACAGAGGACACCCAACTGGTTTATATAGAAATTGGTGGTGGAGATTAGGGATTAGGGATTACTAATTTGGCCCCAATAAAGTAAGATAAATGGTAGTTTTTTCATTTTCAATTTATAGCCATGGCACGTGATCGAGGCCACTTTAACTGGAAGAAACAACTGGAACCTCACTGGAGGGTAAATTTTGAAAAATATTTGATAGTTTAGGTGGTTAACTGTAAAAAAATGTTCAGGGGGGCTTTTAGGGAGAGAGAGTAAAGTTCAGAGAGGTTTATTGCACTTTACCCTTTAAAATTTAATTTACAACCCAAACAATTATATGATAAACAATCCAATGGATGGGTGTGTCCATGCATGAAGGATTTGTAGAGCACACATTTATGTTTAGGTTGAGTAATAATTTTAGTTTCCTCTAATAATATGATAGTACTGCTGTCAAAATTTTAAAACTATTTAGAGAACATCTCTAATACCCCCAATTTAAAAGTTTCTAACATACTACCAATACCGTGTAAAATTATTTGAAAAGAGTATTTTGTCCTTTACATAATTGATTCCAACATTAGGGCTCCATATGTAAAATATTTTTATTTTTTATTTTTTGATGTTTGATTGTCATAAAATATTTACTAAAAAAATATTAAAATCTATCAAAAATAACTTACCTATCAATTTTTGAAAAATTATTTTACACGTCCTACTTGATGAACTTGACCTAAACATTTGCCAAATACCGAAAAATAAAAATAAAAGAAAATATTTTACTTGAAAAAGGAAAATATTTTATGTCAAAACAAATGGAGCCTATATGTAGATGTATGATTTGTCACACAGGAAATGCTAATCCAAAAAATGAAAAATGGATGATAGGTGATGGTTTGGAGGCCGCATTACCACCAAGCTTGGAGAGTGTGCATTAAGGTAGGGGCCAAGTTTTACATGTATAAAAGCCACTACTACATTATCTAAAAATATAGTTAGGGTGAATAGGGATCGTCCCAAGGGATTGGAGTCGTACTTGATTGTGGAATCGCAATTAGGGTTAGTAGGTCGAGTGATCAAACAAATGGTTGGTTGGTTGATTAAACTAGAGAGCAACTAAATTAAACTAAATAATTGAATGCAACAAAGGGTAAGTAAGAGAGAGAGAAATCTTGGGGTTTAGAGGTCACCACCAAGCAATGCTTTTCTACACCTCTAACTAGTGACTAATGAGGGTAATGTGTGTTACAATATTGGTGTGTGTGTGTGTGTGTGTGTGTGTTTAGTTGATTCAATTAGCAAGGGTGACCAATTAAGCATACATTGTCTAATCAACATGTGAAAAGCACAATATATCTACCAATTAAGTATATATTGTCTAAATAGCATGTGAAAAGCACAACATATCTAGCAAGTCATTAATCCTTTCATTAAGCTCACAAGCCAAATACACCACAAGGTTAGAGACATATGTTACTTGCATTCAAAAGTAAGGAACATCAAACAATTAGCATGGATTGTCCTCTCATCTAACAATTATGCTATCACTACACTACAATTAGGCTAATGACATGAAATTAAACGAATGAAGCTAAGGGAGAGGCATAATCCATCAAGAAATGAGCATGGACCATCTAGAAAATCACAAGAGCATTTTTTTAAGCGCAATATTTTGACAATCTCTAAATCTATAGCATTAATACATATAGACATGCATCAAAAACACAAGAAATAGAGGCAAACACATGAACATCTATTCTAGCATACATAGACATATGTATAGAATGAAATGATCAATTGGAAGCATTAAACCACATAAATCATTGAATAAACAAGATCTATATATATATAAGTGTCAAAACATGTATTACAATATTAATCCCTCAATAATACAGAAGATTAAGATATAAAAAGCATGCTTGGAGCTAACTCTAGCCCCAAGAGGATGTCTAGCCACTTATGGTGATGTTGCTCCAACTCTCAAGGGCTAACTCCATGGAAGAGATTTGCTCCTTGGTTGATGAAGAGTCTCCAATGGTGTCTCTAACCTCCTCATCCTCTAAACTTGTTCTCCAAGAGAATAAACCTTAGAATTGTATATATCTCAAAAAGTGCATCATATTCCTTTTATAGGTAGGTTAAGTGACACACAAAATGAGCTGGGGTCATGCAAAGAATATTCTCTAATGATTGGATAGAGGATGGATTGAACAAGCTGAAAATTTGACTTTTACGCACTGGAGGAAGTTCGATCGATCGAACCTTGGACTTGGATCGATCAAACTTGCTGAGATCCATCGAACTGAGGCTGGATCGATCCAACTAGTTGAGCTTTTTGGGAAAAGAAAAATCTGAGATATTTTGGGAGATATTTTTGGGAAAAGGACAAAAGTGGTTAGTGGGTGGTACAACTGTGGATAAGATCAATCATTTGAATAAGGACAAAAGTATTCGATCGATCGAAGGGTGGTGTTGGATTGATCGAACTTTGGACTTTTTGCTTTGGGTCAAGGCTTGGATCTATCTTGAAGTACTGAGATCGATTAGTGTTCGATCGATCGAACCTTGAAGTTAGATCAATCAAACTTTGCTGCTTCCCACATTTGGCTTCATTTGCTTTCTTCTTTCTCCACTTTGCTCCTTTCTTTGTTTAATCCCAGAATTGCTTCAATTACTCTCTTATTTGGCTGAGTTAGCTTATTTTCGGGATAAGTGTCTGAAAATGGAAATAATACGAAATCAATCTAAAACGGTAAAGTAAGATAGATAAAGATACTAGAATGCCTAAGCTTAAGGGGTTTAAATACGCACTTTTCAGCGCTCATCACACCCCCAAACTTAAATATTGCTAGTCCCTAGCAATGAACTATGAAGTAAAGGAATGAAATGAACAACTATATAACTATGAACTAGCAAATAATAAATGGAAAATGCCACTTTCGTAGGGAACATGATTGCACTTAGCACATGCAACAAGCCTTTTAAACCCCTAGGTTACCCCTAGTGGATGAGTGAAGTCTCGTGAGGGTTTCCAGAAATGGTACCCTTAAACATTAAGCTCATTCTTTCAAAAGAGGCACTAATATTGCAAACAAGCATTGGGAGAAAACTACCTCAAGTATGCAATGTTTCAACCATTTCCAAGCAATCTCCCAAAATCTCAACATCAAGCAAACAAGTATGGTCCTCCACACATCAAGAAAATGATCATGCAAATCAAAACAACTCTAGAATTCTTTTGAGTGGACCGACATCAAATGTGTTGCTATCTAAGCCAACTAAAGAATTAATCACATCCTTACCCTCAAACTAGCATACAAATCTAGTACCGATCATCAAGACAAAAAGTGGACCTTTTATTAAAGCTTTATTGCTCTAGGTGCGCTTATTCTTTTCACTCGATTTTTTTTTTTTTTTTTTTAGGATCAAAGATGGAAGCATGGTGCAATGTGTTGATCTATTAAGCTTTCTAGTGATTCATGAGGTCGAGCGTTAGGTTAATGACTCCCAAACCAGACGGCTTTAGGGCATTAGGCATTCAAATACCCCTACAGACTTACAAGCTCAAATCAACTAGGCTACAAATCAAGACAACCTCCATCTAATCATTTCCCACTTCTCACCTTTTGGGAGAAGTCCTCACTTGAGTTTGGGCCCTCCACCTTTCGGTGTGAGAAGTTCAGTGCTTGATGAGGCTAGAATCCCGGTTACTTAGTGAAAAGGGGTTGTTATCCACTTTTATCAAGAATGAAAGCTTTCAATGTACTACTAGCTCAATTGGGATATAACCAATTCAATAATCAACAAAGCATGTACCCCACAAATGAATGTTAGTGTGCGCCTGTGCTAGTGTAGAATCCTAGAATGAATCTCAAAACAATCACAAAATCAAGATGATGTGGACCACAAGTGTAAGCAAGATATCAATCTTTCGAAAAATTTACTCCTAAATGGCATTCATAAGACATATAAGGAGTATTGGACTCTCAAGTCAAGCAATTTTTAAATTTTAAGCAATATAGTCCTCAAAAGATCAAAATCATAGCTAGATATGGACCAATCATAGAAATATCCCTCAAATACACAAGTCATGCTCAAAATTTTGAATTTAAAACTAACACTGCAAAGCACCATTCCCCCTAAACTTAAATGGCACAATGTCCTCAATGTGCAAGAGAACAAGGGAAAGAGTATACCAGTGTAACTAAGTAAGAATGATCGGGACTGAAGTATCCGAAGTGGGTGGCATGGCCCCCCCAAACTTGGGATAAACTGCGGTCCTGAAAATTGGCACTTGGATAAACTCATTCGATAACAAAATGGGATAATTAGTGCACAGTGGACATGCGAGTGTAAATGGGATAAACAGATAAAGAGAAGAGAGATGTATAAGGGTGGTCCTGAAAATCGGGTAGCACTCTCTCACTGAAGTTACTGTGATGCACCTGATGGAGTTAAAAGTTTAGATGTATCAATAAAAGCATACGACATCCATCATAGATAAAAACTACAATAAAGTGTAATACATCCAGTGTCAAAGCCGATAGACCCGGCTGCAAAAATAATAGTATCACAAATATAGTAGACACATAACATAGATAAAGAGCATAAAAAGATAAAGAGACTGGGAGTCTCAGGCAGAGGGAGCTCCGCGGATCTCCCTGGCTAAGTCATCAATGGCAGTCAAGATCTCCGTACGGAGGCAAGCAATATCAGCTCTAATGGAAGCCATCATATTCAGACGAAGGGTAGCAATGTTAGCTCTAAGGGCAACCAGCATATCCTCCAAACTCTGAAGGTGCTCCTCTAAGCAACATATTTGATTATGAGCCTTAAGTGTGGCTGAAGTAGAAGAACTGGCATTCTTAGTCATGGTCTGCAAAAAAGGAAATCTTGCAATGGGAGTTAGCGCTAGAATAAATAATTGAAAGCACAATAGAAACATGTATGTCAAGTAAAATAAACAAAACAGATATGGCATGAATCTCTGCAAGTGGCAGGATGTGAAGCATGCTAAGCAATATAAGTATGAAATGCATCCAATATGGAATATCATAGGCATTGCCCATATATAAGATAGCATGAACACAAGATATAAAGAATGAAGTGTGTGTGTGAGATCTGTGAAATTCGATCGATCAGAAAAAGAAGTGAGATCAATCACAAAAGTTGGATCGATCGAAAATAAGTGAGATCGATCTCACAACTTCGATCGATCTGAGACACAAGTTTGATCGATCGAATTATGTTTTGTGAAAAATGAGAAGTCACAGATCTGTGACTGTGGGAGCACGGGACCCACACGAACATGTTTGCAGGCCCATCAACACAACAATCATCAATTCTAATCACCTAGAATGGCTCACACTCCCAAAAATCAAAGTGACTCATTACAATGGATATGGCATAAAGACGAATATGGACATATATACATGAAAAGCTTAAAACTTCATCCATGGCCAACAATCATCATGAATATTGGAACGGATCAAACACTTAAAGCATACTCTTAACAAATCGAGGTGTGAAATCAATAATGGGGTCTCGGATCTTACCTTCAATTAAAGAGAGGAGAGATGAAATGTGAAGAGGAAGAAGATCCGAGAAGAGGGAGAGATCGACACCTAGTTCACTTTGGAGATCTCGCCAGAGATGGAGGAAATGGGTGAGGTTATGGCGGTGTAGGAACTAGGGTTTGGAAATGATGGAGAATGAGATCTTATCCTCTATTTAAAAACTGTCGCTCATAAGTTCGATCGATCGAACTTCGAATGATCTCTTCACAAAGGTTTTTTTTTTTTTTTTTAATAAACAAAAATGTGAATAAAATAAAATAAAAAAATATTTTTGGATTTTTGAAAATTGAAAAGGTCAAAACAAAGTCAAACAATGAAATGGAGAACTGAGATCGATCAGAACAAGAGTTCGATCTATCAGACAGAGAGCAAAAATATGCAGGTTTTTGGTTCAGAAAATTGGCTAAGTGTTGGAACTTGGAGATCGATCGAACTTTGAAGTTGGATCGATCAAAGAAGTTTAGATTGATCTTGAAATGTTTCGATCGATGAGACAGAGAGCTGAAATATGTAGGTTAATGCAGGCTTAAAATTTTTCTAAGTGTTGAATCATTAGATCGATCAAACTTTGAAGTTAGATCGCTCGAAGGTCTCCTGATCGATCTGAGAACAAGTTCGAACGATGGGACCAAGAGGTGATTTGGATGCAGGTGGATGCAGGTAGAAAATTTTTCTAAGTGTTGGATGCAGGTGGAAGTTCGATCGATCGAACTCTTATTTGAGATCGATCGAACTTATGCTCAATACTCAATCACAACACAAAATTTCATGCAATCCTAATCACAGTTCCTATCAATGCATATGAACCAAAAACATGTATCTAGACTTCGCAAGAAATGAAATTTAAGATAGAAATAGGGGAGGAATAGGGTTTTGACACCCTACGAATGCTTTTGCTAGTTTTTAACGTCTCTAGCAAGACGTTGGGCTCTTTTAGCCCGGATTAAAGATCTTGTTATGCATCCCCTCCTTATTGGGGTAATGAATGCTTTGAACTTTTCCCAACAAATGGTTCTTTGAAGAACTTGTTGGATTAAGCTCAAAAGAAGCTTTTGGTTCCTTGTCAATGCCATCTTCTGTGTGTTTATACACTGGGTCAACTAGATGTGCAGCTTCCAAATGTTTTTGAAAGACTTGAACCTCGATGTAAGGTTTCAACCTTTGTCCATTAACTTTGAAAATGTTCCCCTTCTTTAAGTTTTTGATTTCAACCGCCCCATGAGGTGTAATAGAGATGATTTCATAAAGACCCTCCCATTTGGTTCTCAATTTCCCAGGAAAGAGTTTCAGTCTAGAGTTGAAAAACCAAGCTTTTTGACCGGGTTCCAAAGACTTTTTCACAATATGCTTATCATGAAAGGCTTTGGTTTATTCTTTGTAGATTTTGGCATTATCATAAGCATTGTGTCTCAACTTTTTTAACTCACTCAATTGAAGTAGCCTATTCTCTCCAGCTTTATCAAGGTCAAAATTTAGCTTTTTAACTGCCCATAAGGTTTTATGCTCTAGCTCAACTGGAAGATGGCAAGGCTTTCCATATACAAGTCTATAAGGAGACATGCAATGGGAGTCTTGTATGCCGTCCGATAAGCCCACAAGTCATCATTTCGCTTTCTTGACCAATCCTTCCGGGTGGCGTTAACCGTTTTCTCAAGAATATGCTTAATTTCCGGTTATACACTTCAACTTGCCTGCTTGTTTAAGGATGGTAGGGAGTGGCTACCTTATGAGTAACGGAGTACTTAAGAAATAAGTGCCTCAGGAATTGATTGCAAAAATGTTTTCCTCCATCACTTATTATAGCCCTTGGCATACTAAAACGAGCAAAGATATTGGATTTGATGAATTGAATGACCACGGAGTGGTGATTTCTTTTAGTAGCACATGCTTCTACCCACTTGGAAACATGATCAACGGCAAGGGCATATTGGTCAAGGGCATCACATCTCAACAACAAGTATATTGGTCAAGGGCATCACATCTCTTCTAGACATTGTCCCCATCTTTTGACATCTCTTACATGATTTGAAAAAATTGTAGGCATCTCTATGAATAGTGGGCCAAAAGAGCCCACTTTGAAGAACCTTCAAGGCAGTCTTCTTTGCACTAAAATGCCTACCACATGTAAGAGTGTGACAAAACACTAGGACGCTTGGAATTTCACTCTTCGGAATGCATCTTCTCACAATTTGATCCGGACAATATCGGTATAAGACAGGGTCTTCCCAATAGTAATTCTGGATGTTGGCAAAGAAACAATTTTTTTCGTTCTTCGACCAAGAAGTTGGTTACTTGCCTACTGCCAAATAATTTACAGTGTCGGCAAACCCAGGCATTTTTCCATTAGAAATTTGAAAGAGTTGTTCATCCGAAAAAGAGTCACAAATTGGTAGACTAGGGAAAGGCTCTATCGATAACCTAGAAAGATGATCGGCAACCACATTTTCGGTGTCTTTCTTGTCCTTGATTTCAAAATCGAATTCCTGAAGAAGCAAAATCCATCTAATTAGGCTAAGTTTTGTTTCCCTTTTTGTCAATAGATGCCTCAAGGCAGCATAATCAGAATAAACAATAACCTTGGACCCTAAGAGATAGGAATAAAATTTATCAAGAGCATATATTACGGTATGTAATTCTTTCTCGGTAATGGAGTAATTCAATTGAGCTCCCGAGAAAGTTTTACTTCCATAGTATATGGCACAAGGAAGCTTACCCACTCTTTGTCCCAAAACTGCCCCCATGGCATAATCAGAAGCATCACACATGATTTCAAATGACAATGACCAATTGGGAGGTTGCATGATAGGAGCAGATGATAATAATTCACGCAATTTATGAAAAGCGTCTAGGCATACTTAGTCAAAGACAAAAGGAGTTTCCTTGGCAAGAAGGTTGCACAAGGGTCGAGCAATTTTGCTAAAGTCTTTGATAAAACGGCGGTAAAAGCCAGCATGACCTAAAAAAGAGTGAACCTCTCTTACCGTTGAAGGTAGAGGTAATTCAGAAATAAGCTCGACCTTCGCTTTATCTACCTCTATTCCTCTCCTTGAGATAACGTGACCCAAAACAATACTTTCTTGAACCATGGAACGGCTCTTTTCCCAGCTAAGTACAAGGTTGGTTTCACGACATCTCTTAAGCACTTGATATAAAATTTTGAGGCATGCACTAAATGAAGACCCAAAAACTGAAAAATCATCCATGAAAACCTCTAGATACTCTTCCACCATATCCGAGAAAATTGATATCATACACCTTTGGAATGTGGCGGGTGCATTGCAAAAGCCAAAAGGCATCCGTCTATAAACAAATGTGCCGAATGGACATGTAAAGGTGGTTTTCTCTTGGTTTAGTGGGTCAAGGGCTACTTGATTGTACGCCGAATACCCATCAAGGAAGCAATAATATTGTTGCCCAGCCAATCTCTCTAGAATTTGATCAATGAATGGCAAGGGGAAGTGATCCTTTCTATTGGCGGCATTCAATTTGTGGTAATCAATGCATACATGCCATGAATTGGCGGTACGCTTAGAGATTTCCTCACCCTTTGCATTTTCAACCTCCGTAATCCCCGATTTTTTGGGAACTACTTGAGTTGGACTCACCCATTTACTGTCGGAGATTGGGTAAATGATTCCGGCATCTAAGAGTTTGACAACTTCCTTCTTAACTACCTCCTTCATGTTTGGATTAAGTCTCCTTTGGGCATCCCTAAAGGGTTTTGCATTATCTTCCATAAGTATGCGATGCATACAAATTGAAGGGTCAAGTCCCTTAAGATCCGCCACACTCCATCCTATGGCTTCCTTAGAATGCATACTTGAGATTGGAAGAGACTTAAGAGAGCATCTTCTTGGTCTTTTTCAAGACTTGAAGAAATGATAACCGGAAGAGACTTTTTTGGTCCTAAGAATGCATACTTGAGATTGGAAGTAAGAGTTTTAAGATCAAGAATTGGTGGAGAGACTAAAGATGAGACCGGTGGAGTGCTAGAGAGTGGAGGAAGAGGTTCTATTGGAGTTTTTCAAGATGGAAAATCTAAGCTTGTAATAGATTCCATGAGATTGCTTACTTTATTCATTGAATTTTCATCATCAAATCCACAACTTCCATACATTTCAAGAAGACAAGAAGCTAGAGGATCATCGGATAAAAGAGATGAAAGACTATCCTCGATTGGTTGTTTCATTACCATCGTTGGAATCGATTCCTTAACAACCTCATCTAACACATCTACAAGGTAATACTCATCTTCATCTATGGGATGTCGACTTGCATGAAAAACATTAAGTTTGATCATCATATTGCCAAAAGAGAGGTCCATAATCCCGGATCTACAATTAATTATTGCATTTGCGGTGGCAAGGAACGATCTTCCCAAGATGATTGGGATGTGGTTAGAGGGATTAGCAACCAGTTCGGTATTAAGAACTACAAAATCAACCGAAAAGTATAATTTATCCACCTTGACAAGAATGTCCTCAACCATGCCCCTAGGTGTTTTGACGGATCTATCGGCCATTTGAAGCACCACTGAGGTTGGCTTCAATTCATTCAACCCTAATTGGACATATACAGAGTAAGGAATCAAGTTGACACTTGCACCTAAGTCAAGAAGAGCTCTACGAATTTCATGGGTCCCGATTACACAAGAAATAGTCGGAGCACCGGGATCTTTGAACTGAAGTGGAATGTTTTGTTGAAGAATGGAGCTCACTTGCTCCGTGAGGAACACTTTTTTAGGGCTTGGTCCCTTGCTCTTCCTCTTTTGTGTGCAAAGATCTTTCAAGAATTTTGCATAAGGTGGAATTTGCTTAATGGCATCCAAAAGAGGAAGATTGATATTGACTTGCTTAAAAACTTCTATCATGTCATGTGTTTTCCCTTCTTGCCTCCCATAAGGTGAAGTTTTTTTTAAAGCATAAGGGAATGGAGCTTTTGGTTCACAAGACTTTGTAATTTGAGAGAATGATAAAAAAGATTGAGAATTACGGTTAGGAACATTTTCATTCAAAGGAGTAGGAGTGGAATTAGAAATTGGATGGGTGACAATTTTAGGTTGCATCGATTCACTATCTTCCTTTGGTAGTTCAACCCTATTGTCCACTTGCTTACCACTTCTTAAGGTGGTGATGGCTTGCACTTGAGCTTGGGAAGAATACCCCGATGTAGGGTTTGCTTCCACATAAAATTGGGCCTTTGGATTCCTCTCGGGTTGACTAAGTAATTTCCTAATTTCTCTTGCATTTAATGCATTAGCTATGGTCCTAATTTGGGATTCAAGCTTTGATATAGATTGAGAGTGGGAATGCAAGAAGTTGGTATCCTTCTTTAAGCTACCCAAGGCCATCAAAACCTTGTCTTCAAATGTGGAATTACTAGAAAGTGCTTGAGGATAATGGAAGCC
The DNA here is from genome assembly GCF_030987335.1 of Cornus florida. Classification (NCBI taxonomy): domain Eukaryota; kingdom Viridiplantae; phylum Streptophyta; class Magnoliopsida; order Cornales; family Cornaceae; genus Cornus; species Cornus florida. The sequence continues at coordinate 55,894,083 of NW_026775571.1, read as the reverse complement.
CACTTGGGAATCATACATTTGAGGATGTGAGAAGTCATTCATTCTTTAATGATGGAAAAAAAAAGAAACGAGCCCTTGAGAACCTCCATTTCTTTTATGAGGTGGAATGTATTTTCTTTGAAGATTTTTAGCTTGATAAGGGCTTTCATTCCATAATGGAACATATGCATTTGAATAGGGGAGAACAAATGTAGCATTAACTTGTTCAAAGTGTTCATTAACAACATGTCCGTGGGGACAATCGAAAGTAGTATGCAAAACACTTGAACATGTCATGCAAGGCTCACAAAGATGAGTTGTATGATGAAAAGGAGATACATTGATAGCTGGTTTTTGATTCAACAAGAATTGATCAAGTTTTTGAGAAAGAGTTTTAACCTCGGCTATAATTTCCCTTGAATTTTCAATTTGACACACTGTTACACTTTTCTCCTTTTTAGTAAAACCATGATCAAGCCGAGCAGTGTAATATTTGTGCAAAGAGTTTTCATTCATTTTTTCAAAGAGGTGCCAAATGTCATCTCCATGTTTTCCAAAATATAAACCTCCATATGAGGTATCAACTATGTCTTTTTGCATGTCGGATAGGCTTTCATAGAAGTATTGGATAACTTGCCATTTTGGAATATTATGATATGGACACTTTCTTAGCAAGTCATTCAATCTCTCCCAAGCCTCATGCAACAACTCTCTTTCCCTTTGAGAAAATTCTCTAATTAAAGCACATATTACATTGGTCAAACTTACGGGGTATTTTTTTTTAAAAAACTCATTTTACATTTGTGCCCAAGATGTTATTGAATTTACCCCTAAAGTATTGAACCAATGCTTTGCTTTATTTTTAAGTGTGAAAAGGGAAGAGGAGTAATTTAAGGACCTCCTCCGGGACATCCATGTACCTCACAGTGGAACATAGTTCAAGAAATTCATTAAGATGCCTATATGGTTCCTCTTCATCCAAGCCATAAAAGAGTGGGCACATTTGAATGGTCTCGGGCTTGATTTCATATTGATTAGCCTCAAAATTAGGCAACACAATGCAAGTAGGTGCACGGTATGCATGAAGATTATAATGATCATGAAGGACCATTGGAGGAATTGGAGCTTGAACTCCGGGGTCATGTTGATTAAGAGGTAGGTTTTGCATGAACGTGGGCCTAAGTAGCCAAGATTACCCTCTAGATTTTCTATGTGAAAGCCTAGAATGAATGATATGATAAGGTCTATACAAGACTACAAATGACACACAAATCATAACAAAACAAACAAACACTCCTCCTTCGTAACAAATCAACAATCAACAAACTTCCTCTACATATAATGATCCCATACTCCCATGCTCAAACAATAATGATGCAAAGAACAATTAAAGATTGCCTCCACGCGGGCTCACGATTTATTTAAGAAATTAAAAAGTAGCCTCTATGCGGGCCGACGATTTAACTAAGGGATTGAGTAAGAAAGTCTCACAAAGGTCCTTTAGCACTTCAACTCCAAATTTAAAGTTTAGCTTAGCAAATTTTTTTATTTTTAGCATTTTTCCTTACTTGCTTAGCTCCTTTGCTTGATTACTCTCCTTTGCATGCCTCCTAGCTCAACGCTCCTTATCAAAGATGAACAAACACAATTAGTAATCTAAAGAAAAATAAAAACAAAGTAAAGACATGATCAAAAGAGTACTAATTCCTAATGAATTCCACAAATATAACGTTGCCTAATCTCCGGCAACGGCGCCAAAAACTGATGGTTCGGAGGCTGCATTACCACCAAGCTTGGAGAGTGTGTATTATGGTGAGGGCCAAGTTTTACATTTATAAAAGCCACTACTACATTCACTAAAAATATAGTTAGGGTAAGTAGGGATCGTCCCAAGGGATTGGAGTCGTACTTGGTTGTGGAATCGCAATTAGGGTTAGTAGGTCAAGTGATCAAACAAATGGTTGGTTGGTTGATTAAACTAGAGAACAACTAAATTAAACTAAATAATTGAATGCAACAAAGGGTAAGTAAGAGAGAGAGAAATCTTGGGGTTTAGAGGTCACCACCAAGCAATGCTTTTCTACACCTCTAACTAGTGACTAATGAGGGTAATGTGTGTTGCAATATTGGTGTGTGTGTGTGTTTAGTTGATTCAATTAGCAAAGGTGACCAATTAAGCATACATTGTCTAATCAACATGTGAAAAGCACAATATATCTACCAATTAAGTATATATTGTCTAAATAGCATGTGAAAAGCACAACATATCTAGCAAGTCATTAATCCTTTCATTAAGCTCACAAGCCAAATACACCACAAGGTTAGAGACGTATGCTACTTGCATTCAAAAGTATGAAACATCAAACAACTAGCATGTATTGTCCTTTCATCTAACAACTATGCTACCACTACACTACAATTAGGCTAATGACATGAAATTAAACTAATTAAGCTAAGGGAGAGGCATAATCCATCAAGAAATAAGCATAGACCATCTAGAAAATCACAAGAGCATTCTTTTAAGTGCAGTGTTTTGACAATCTCTAAATCTATAGCATTAATATATATAGACATGCATCAATAACACAAGAAATAGAGGCAAACATATGAACATCTATTCTAGCATTCATAGACATATGGATAGAATGAAATGATCAATTGGAAGCATTAAACCACATAAATCATTGAATAAACAAGATCTGTATATATAAAAGTGTCAAAACATGTATTACAACACTAATCCCTCAATAATACACAAGATTAAGATATAGAAACATGCTTGGGGCTAACTCTAGCCCCAAGAGGATGTCTAGCCACTCATGGTGATGTTGCTCCAACCCTCAAGGGCTAACTCCATGGAAAAGATTTGCTCCTTGGTTGATGAAGAGTCTCTAATGGTGTCTTTAGCCTCCTCATCCTCTAAACTTGCTCTCCAAGTGAATAAACCCTAGAATTATATATGTTTCAAAAAGTGCATCATATTCCTTTTATAGGTAGGTCAAGTGACACACAAAATGAGCTGGGGTCATGCAAAGAATATTCTCTAATGATTGGATAGAGGACGGATTGAACAAGCTAGAAATTGAACTTTTTTGCACTGGAGGAAGTTCGATCGATCAAACCTTGGACTTGGATCGATCAAACTTGCTGAGATCCATCGAGCTGAGGCTGAATCAATCCAACTGGTTGAGTTTTTTGGGAAAAGACAAATCCGAGATATTTTAGGAGATGGGAAAAGGACAAAAGTGGCTAGTGGGTGGTATAGCTGTGGATAAGATCAATCATTTGAATAAGGACAAAAGTGTTCGATCGATCGAAGGGTGGTGTTGGATCGATCGAACTTTGGACTTTTTGCTTTGGGTCAATGCTTGGATCTATCTTGAAGTACTGAGATCGATCACTGTTCGATCGATCGAACCTTGAAGTTGGATCGATCGAACTTTGTTGCTTCCCACCTTTGGCTTCATTTGTTTTCTTCTTTCTCCACTTTGCTTCTTTCTTTATTTAATCCCAGAATTGCTTCAATTAAGCTCATATTTGGCTGAGTTAGCTTATTTTCGGGATAAGTGCCTCGAAATGGAAATAATACGAAATCAATCTAAAACGGTAAAGTAAGATAGATAAAGGTACTAGAATGCCTAAGCTTAAGGGGTTTAAATACGCACTTTTCAGCGCTCATCAATAGGAGCATAGTTAGCAAAAATTCGTATTATGTTCAAATAAATGCACGTATATATGATTATTTTCTTTCATTTGCAAGAAATACACGTCACTCACACACTCACGTTGTCCCTTTGGGAAGGAGATACCATTAGGCTGCAAGGCCATTAGTCATGTATATATAATTAAAAAAATTAATTTTTGTACAAATTTTAAATTTAACAAATAATACTTGTATTTTTAATTAATCGTACTACAAAAAATACTTATTTTTTTAAATTTTGTATGTATTCTTTACGTGTTATAACATTATGAAAAATAATTTAATAATATAATTATTTTAAAAGAATTTGCATTGCTTTAATCATTTTATTATAAGAAAACACAAATTTTACATGGTGTGTAAGTAGCATAACTAGTAAATAGTGATCAATATATATATATATATATAGATATATATATATATATATATGTATTGACATTGGCAAGAAACACTTTGCACACACTCGGGGTCAAACCCTTCTCCTCATCTTTGTAGATGGGGAGGTTATATTATTGGAGTAGATGCCTTTGATAATTAATATAACATAAAATTTAATAGTTTAATGAAAGTTAATAGTTTTATATATTATGAGTCATATATAGCACCATATAATATTATATATATATGGTTAAATGTTATGATGAATTGAGCCAATTATGTAATTATACACACTTTAATTTAAATTATATTAATAATTAAGAAAAAATAGAAAATTTATTTTTTAGGAATTTTTTTATCAAAATTTTTAAGGAAAAAAAATCATATAATAGTTTTTCGGATAAAAAATGTAAAGTTAATGCCGGGTCACAAAATAGAGAACAATCAAATTGAAGTTTCTGCGTACTTTACGAAGTGGCAGGCTTAGTGGCAGCCACTTTGACATCTTATGGCCCAATAATACAGTGACACATGGCATTTACTGATGGTAACTGAAAGCCCAACATTTGTGTGGTGCGACAAATGACAAGTGTGCAATATTTCAGTTGACACTTGGAAGAATGCAGAAGTTCACATACAATAGAATGTATAGTACCAGCTGGCTATATAATTTAGCCATAAAAATATGTATAATCAGCCATAAAGTGGGCAAAACAAGTCCTAAATTCAAGGCTAATGGTTACCATAATGGGTTGAATTGGTTCCTATAATTAAGGAGGAGAGTAGGCACAAATAGTATCCTTATATACGTGAATAACAATGTTGCTATAAAAGAGGATGCAAGTTAGTTTGTTGCTATAAAGTAGGAAATGGTGGTACACTTGGTAGTCAAAGGCAAGAAGTTAGGGATAGCTACAAATAGTGGACACGTCGCTGACATCAGAACTGCCAGGTGGGTTAGTTAAAAGTCAATTTAATGGTCCATTGAATAGATTAATGGGGCACTTGTCCAACACATAAAAAGGACACATATCAGACCCTAAAATAATGGGAGTGAGCTGAGCAATGGTTAATAATGGATCAAGATGTTATGGACACGTGGCAGATGACAGAATTGCTAGGTGAATAGTTAGTTCCTATAATATAGGAAAGTAGGCTGAGAAGTGGTAGATCATGGATCAAAGTAAAGGACACATGCAATTTTCAAATTCAAAGCTGGAATTAAAGATCATGCAAGCAGAACATGGGTTAAAGGAATAGGACACATGACACACCAAAGTTGGAAGAAGTCATGCAGATCATAAGTTTAGAAGTTAGTTTATCATAGAACATGGGTCCTTCTCGTAAGGCTTGTAAAGTCTATAAATAGCCTACTTAAGATTACATTTGAAGCCCCTTCCACGACATCAAACAACTTCAATACTTGTTATTTTATTCCTGCAATATATTTTCGTACAAGTTATTTCAATCCCTTTATATTCATGCACTTGCACTTTAATTCTGTAGCTAGCATTGGAGTCTTGTTAAAAGTCATTTCATCAAAGGCAAATCAAAATCTTTCATAATCGCTTGATCATTTCAAAAGTGTAATATCCCTAATTTTAAAAGGATAGTCTCGGTATTTATTTATTTATTTTAATTGTATTTTTAATTATTTAATTGATTATTTGACTAATTGCTTATGTGTCTAATTGAATCAGGTTTTATTTGTATTATTTGTTTATTTGATTGTGTGCTTAAGTTGATGTGTTTGATTAATTGTAGTTAATTGTAAAATATTATTTTATGGTTATGGTTAATAGTAATGGGCCAACTAATTAGGTCCCATGGACTACTTGGATAGGAAGTTTAATGGGTATTGATAATTATCCATGGATAGTTGTATATGTGTATATATATATATATATATATATATATATATATATATAAGGGAAAGTAATTTATTAATTACTTTTATGGTAACTTTAGTATTAATATTTAATCTGATGTATATATTTTATATATTTATATAATAAGGATATACGTAGATTTTATACGTATCATATTTTAAAGTTACCTTTTAATATTATGGTAACTTAAGTATTATTAAATAATCTGTTAATAAATAATTGTATGCATATAATTTGTTTATTTAATAAGGATATACATAAATTATATACGTATCATATTTTAAGTTATTTTATTTTATTTTTAAGTTGACTTGGATTGGGAAAAGGATTAGGGTTATTTTATTTAGCCTATACAAAAAACAACTATAGGTTGAAATAGGGGGTTAAAATTATATCACGTAATATATTCTAGAGAGAGAGGGCGTTAGAGAGAGAAGGAGGAAGAGGAAGAAAGGATGAGAAAAACCTTTAGAGAAGAAGGTCAAGGAAGAAGAAGTTTAACTTTCGAACTGAAAATTTAAGGCAAGTTCTTCTTCTATCTCTTTCCCTTTGATTCGTGTTTCTATACATGCCTAGGAAATTTCAAGATGCTTAAATATTAAAATTAAATAATTTTGCATGTTTAATTGGATTAGAACATAGGTTGTATGAAATTGGTTCATAATTGTTCTTGTTTTATGAATTGTTAAATTTATGGATTTGATTTGATTCCGTTATGAATTTTTATATGTTTAAATGATGTTTTTTCATATCTGAGGATTGTTGTAATGTAGAAACATGCCTAGGATTCCTTAAACAATAAGAATTGAATTCACGGTAGGGTTTCTGGGTTGAATCGCATAACAGTACTCGATCCGCCGTTACAGTGCTCGAGCCTTGGAAGCAAAGCTCGAGCTATAGGAGGAAAGCTCGAGCTATTGATGTAAAGCTTGAGCCATGGATTGAAGGCTCGAGCAATTGGAGAAAAGCTCGAGCTATAGTTAGGAAGCTCGAGCCATAGGTGAAAAGCTGGAGCATTGGATGTAAAACTCAAGCCTGGGATGTAAAGCTCGAGCCTAAAGCATGATGCTCGAGCTTTGGACAGAAAGCTTGAGCAATTAGGACAAAAGCTCGAGCCTTACTTGGAAAAGTTTCGGAATCAGCGTTAAATAAATCTTAATTGATTTTGGAGGGTCCTGAACATTAAATAGGGACTAGGGATGAGTTTAAATAAATTTTAAATAGACTTGATCATAACGATGCTTGCTATTTGAATGTTTTAAACAAACGAATGGATTTAATCTTTTAGATTGTTCTAACAATTGATATTAAATGTGTAGGATGAATTAGTTATGGAGAATACTTATATGACTGTATAATAAAATATCAGTATGTGTAAGATTCAATATGTGTAGGACATGTGATGTAGGAAGCTTAAATAATTTTATAAGTCATTCCTATTTTGTGATAACATGATATCAAATTATTATATTTATTCTGGATTATTATGTTTAATTATTACATCAACTGTTGGATTGTGTGGATGTAATGCACTAGTATGGGATGGTGGCACTCTAGGGATGGATTAACTTATTAGTTAAGTCCTACCTATCTTATAAGGGAACAGATTAACTAAAATGTTAAGTCCTATTTATATTTGTGTCAAGTTAACTGAACAAGTTGGATGATACATAGTGGATTAATTTAGATCTGATATATATATATATATATATATATATATATATATATATATATATATATAATTATGGTGCCATGATATGAGTTTGAGTCTCAAGATCAGTGGTTAGGGTGTGTATATCGCCTGGAATGGATAACTGGACATAGTAGACACCTGATCCTTGGTAGGTCTAGGTATACATGCCCACTTTATGTGCGATTTGCATGTTACCTTCTATTCAGGTTGAGACAGGCCTATAGTCCAGTGAGCGTCCTATAGTGTGTATTTATATATGTATACGGACTACTAGTTATTGTTGGATTGACTAGGATGTATACGCGTATCAGATCTCTGCTTGAACTGTAATAGAGTAGAATTTGTTTGTGGGCCTGACCCACCATTATTTTTCAGGTGTTCGTCAGGAGTAGAGGTTGTTCGTGCTGAGCAAGGATCAGTCTACTTCATTCTTCCGATTCTAATTAGGAGATTCGTTTATGTTTCAGCTTTCAGTTTGGATTTTCTAGAGGTCTACATAGTATGGATTTTCGAGTTGTATTTTTTGGAGGATCAGTTGTATCAGAAGAGTTTATTAATGAATGTAAATTTATTATGAGGTTTTATTATTAGATTATCATTTTAGTTTCTTTTCAGCATTTTATTTATTCTTATTTATTCTTTTGCACTCGGTGTTCGATTATTATCAATTTGTTTATGATATCCTCGGGTATTCGAGCGTGGGACTGGCCACCCCGCATTCAGAAATCCAGGGATATCACAAAAAGGGTTTTCCTTTTGTTTAATTTTCTCTCAGTTTTCCAAGACTCTGGTATGCCTGTGCACTTCCAAAATTGCATTTGTGAGCGAACATAAATTGGCATGCTCGGCGGGACCGTGTCAAGATTGTAATACCACCATGACATAAAGCAACTAGACCAACCACAACTGGTGACGAAAGCTAAAAGAAGAGGTTCAACCAGTCCAGGCTGAAAGTTCTTATCTCGGTCATGTGCAAGAATTAGCCATACAACCCCAAATATCAATGATTTAAGCATAACTGTCATCTTTAGTGGAGGCAATCGGAAAAATGATCGCTCATTTTGATAAGATGCAAGAATCAGTTTTCCAATTATCGGACAATTCCCAAAATAGGTATAGACAATAATTTCTTAGAAATTGGTTTCCCAGCCGATTTCTCAATAACCTGTTCAATCATTGACCGTACAACCACTAGTGGTTATTCCATTAGTGACTACTCAACCGATCCCATAACTCCTGTTAGCAGTATCTTACCAGCCAATTCTAGTAACTAAGTTTTTATAAAATTTGCAAACGACTTGGCCCAAAGTTTCGCCACTGTGATACACCTCGATTCCGGGACATGGGTTGATCAGGTCCGCGCACAAAACTGAGGGATATTAAAAACATTTTGGTAATGAATGCACACAGATTACAAAAGAATAATAAAGAATAAATAAATAAAGCTTAAAGGAAACTAAAATAATAATTAAATAAATCATCCAATAATAATATCCCAATAAAATAAATCTCAAAATACTCTAATACCAATAATCCTCTAGAATACAACTCGAGAATTCATAATGTGGACTAATAAAATCCCAACTAAAACAATAACTGAAATAAATATCTTAATCCAAAGTCTAAAAGCATAAAGTAAAATCTTACGTAGATAATCGGAAGAGTGATGAAGACTGGTTTATATTCTGCATGAACAATCTCTATACCTGACGAATACCTGAAAAATAATAATGGGTCAGGCTCACAAACAAGTCATTTTCTACTACATCCTAAACAGAGACCCGATACACAAATACATCCTAATCAACTCATAGAATAGCTACGTAGTCTGTATATATACATAGATGTACACTAAAGGACTCTCATTAGACTATAGGGTGGCCTCAACAAGATAGTAGGCAAAATGTAAAGTACTATGATCTACCAGGGCACACAACAATCTATTATATCCAGCTATGCATTCCAAGGCAATATACAATCCCTAACCACTGATCCTGAGATCTCAAGCTCATATCGTGGCATATATATATATATATATATATATATATATATATATATCCTATCCATAACAATAAAATAAATTATCCGCCGTAGTATTTCAATGGTATGTCATCCATATGGTTCCATGACCTGACACGAACAGATGAAACTAAACTTATTTGCCAACCCATTCATAATATGCCCCCATATCCTGACAATGGTGCATTAATCCATAACCATATCCAAACAATGGTTTCCAATCCAAATAATGATGCAAGCATGTTCGTACATCAGGTAATCCAGAAATAAACATGATATTAATCATACAAATATTCATTGTATTCAATTAAACAATATACAACTTTAAGTAGCATGCAATTAACTTACAAAACAAGTAATTAACTTACATCTCAATTAAATTACATAAATCTCCACGTCATTGCATATTATTATATATTATGCATTGTGTGAATTAATCAACTCATAAGTTAATCAAATTTCATTATGTCTTCAATCTTTAGCATTTTAATGTATATTATGCATTCTAAGGGTTTATCAAGTCCTTTTCAATCATTTAAATCGCCTAACACGAGTTAAGTAGCTTTGGAAACCCCCGAAAATAAATTTGGAACCCAAAAACATAATTTGAAACTTTTTCTAGCAAGGGAGCCGACTCTCTTTCGCAAGGGAGGCTCTTGCCTTAAAAGCCGTGAGATTTTCAAAGGGAGCTGGCTTCTTTTTGAAGGGAGCCGGCTCTCGGCCTGTTGCTCTCCCTCCTTTTCATCTCCAACGACTTTAGAACCCTTCGATCACCTCCGTTAAGGGTCCTAAACGTCCGTACTAAGTCCCAAATGATCCTAATTAATTATTTAAAGCCATTATGCATTATTATAACAATTTAAAACAAGTTTTCATGCAAGAAAATTCAAGATCAAGCAAACACAAACACATAATCAAACTCACTATTTTAAATCCGTTTAAACATGCAAACATGGAATAAAGACAATCTTAGCGGTGGTTCGAAATAAAAGAAGTTGATGATTATTTTGGAGTTCATTTGCCTTTTTATTCCAGATAGTAGTTTAGTTATGGTTATAAAATTCTCTTCCTATACATATTTTAAATTAAAAAAATCTTTTTAGCTTAGGCAGCCGTAAGACATTTGAAATTTTGGGGCATAATGTTGACACACAGAAATGGGCGTTCACGTGGACAAATGAAAGAAAGACAAACATACCAAATTATTGTCCAATAATATGGTGACATGTGATATTTGCTGAAGGAAACTGAAAGCCCAACACTTGTGTGGTACTGCAAATGATAAGCTAGTGTGCAATATTTTAGCTGACACTTAAAAGAATATAGAAGTTCACATGCGGCAGAATTGTATAGTATCAACTGGTTATATAATTCAGCCATAAAAATATGTATAATCAGCCATTAAGTGGGCCAAACAAGTTCTAAATTCAAGGCTAATGGTAACTATAATGGGTTAAATTAGTTCCTACAATTAAGGAGGTGAGTAGGCACAAATAGTATCCTTACATATGTGAATAACCATGTGATAAGTGCTTAAATGTGATGCATTTTAACACCTAAGCTAAGCTATTTTAGTTCATTCATCTATCTTACTTTCCTATTTTAGTTCTAATTTATATTTTTGTCTATTTCAGGTCAATAAGGTTCAAACAGGCTAAACAGAGCATTTTAGCTCAATTTTGGAGCTAAGGAGAAGATTCAGAAGAAGTCAAAAAAATTGCACTGATGAATCTTCGATCGATCGAAGGAAGTCCCGATCGATCGAAGGAAGCTACAATCGATTAAAATGCAGGCAGTGCCAGCTCAATGAATAAAGTTACCAACTGTCCAAAATATCTTGCCACGTCAGTTTTGATCGATCGAAGCAAGTGTTGGACCGATTGAAGCCCTGTTCGATCGATCGAAGTAAGGGCTGGCAGTGAGCTGTTTTAATTCTCGAGCATCCACGAACTCCACCAACTTTTGTAATTGTCAATTTTCACCAATCAAAGGCCTTATTTCTGACTTGTTGCCTACTCAAAGAGGCTAGTATTTAAATCAAATGAGCTAATTTGTATAGGGTTGTTCAATTTCATATTTTACCAATTATAAAAAAAGGATAGTTTTTCTCTCTAAAACTAGGGTTTTGGAGCAAAGTAAAGAGGAAGAAGATGGTGCCTACATTGAAGAAAACCCTTGAGGGTTCCATGGCCACTACCATGAGTGGCTAGATCCTTCTCTTAGGGCTAGAGATAACCACTAGGCTTGCTTCCTAAACTTAGTATTTTGTGATTTTTTGGGGATTTTAGTTGTAAATGATGTTTTGACCATGAATAAATATAGATCTTATATTTTTGCATGATTTGTATGAATTAATGCTTCCAATTAATCTTTTAATTCTATTTATATGTCTATGTATGCTAGAATGAATGGTCATGTGCTTAACACTAGGTTTTATAAGTTTGATGCATGTCTATGTGTGTTGGAATTGTAAATCTAGTGATGGTCAAGGCATAGTGCTTAATTGATTATTCTTATGGTTTGTTTGATGGATCATGCTTATTTCTTGATGGGTTGTGTTACCTCCTTAACTTAATTAGTTTAATTTCCATGTCATTAGCATAGTTGTAGTGTAATTGTTTTAATTTTCTAGATAGGTAGACAATCCATTCTTATTGTTTGATGGTCCATGCTAATAAGTGCAAGTAATACATTTATCTAGATTCTTGTGTGTGCATTAATTATGATTTCATTGAATGGTTAATGGTTTTGTTTGATATGTTGTGCTACTCACTAGATTGATTAGACAATTTATGCTTATTTGCCATCCATTTTTAGTTTTCAATTAATGACACACACATATTTGATTCACGACATAAAATTCCCCTTAAATTGACAATTGCTAATATTTAGTGAAGTGAAGCTTAGTAGTGAACTCTAAGCCCCAAGACCTTTCTCTCATTTTCTTTACCATAATCTCTAGATTGTTGTTAATTTGCGTGATTTTAATTGAACCATTAGTTAATTCAACCAACCAAACCCCTATTATATCATTCGACCTACTAATCCAACATTGATTCCGGAATACCTTGCAATTCCCTTGGGACGATCCCTACTCGCTCTTGCTACGTTAGTAGTTAGTAGTGGTAGTAACTTTTATAAATTCAAACTTGGCCGCAAATCACACACATTTTGGCGTGCATGCGATAAACACCTACCAAGTTTTGGCGCCGTTGTCGGGAATTAACGATTTTGTTGGAATTAGACTAGGTAATAGTGTTCATTTGATCGCTTCTATTTTTATTTTATTTTCCATTGTATATTCGTTTCTCATTCTTGATATTATTTGTTCAATTAGGTACTTGACTACAAGGAAGGCAAACATTGGATCTTAAAACAATTGTTGGACCTTAAAGCTAACATTGGAATTTGAAGTTGCTTAAGGACCTTTGTGAGAAATTCTTGAAACTCTTGTATTTTAATTGTGCACTTCTTTGCATGCTTGTGATAGCCCTTGTTGAGGCTAATTTCATTGTTTTAATTTTTGTCCAAGCATCGGCTCTTGTGGAGGCCAATATTTTCTTGCATTTAGATTTTAATTGTGAATGGAGAAATTGTTTGATCTAAGTTTGGGGGGGAATCACATCCCTTCACCTTATGCCCCTTTGTCATATTTTAATCCTTTTGAGATTGAGTCCAATTCATTTCGTGCATCATAATGAGCGCTGAAAAGTACGCATTTAAACCCCTTAAGCTTAGGTATTTTAGGACCTTTATCTATCTTACTTTTCCGTTTTAGACTAATTTTGTGTTATTGCCCTTTTTAGGTACTTATCCCCAAAATAAGCTAATTCAGCCAAATAAGAGCTTAAAAGAAGCTAACTCAAGCTGGATGGAAGAAAGGAGCAAAGTGGAAGCAGATTGAAGCAAAGTATGGAATTCAGCAGGTTCGATCGATCACAAGTATATTTCGATCGATCGAAAGTTCATCGATCTAGAAATTTCAAGATGGATCCAAGCTCTTTTGTCCTTATCCAAAGATCCCACAAAGTTCGATCGATCCAACAATTCTCAGATTGATCGAAAAGATTCCATCTTATCCTGTTGTACCACCCCACCTACCACTTTCGTCTCTTACCCCAAAATATCTCAGATCTGTCTTTATCCAAAAAGGCACCGCCATGGGAGGATCAATCCAGCCAAAGTTTGATAGATCTCAGCCATGTTCGATCGATCTCACCATAAGTTCGATCGATCGAACTTCCTCAAGCCCAAAAAAAAAAGCCAAAATCCAGCTCATTAAAGGTTGGCTCATGGTACAACCATTGGAGGAATATTGATGTGTGAGCCCAGACTATTGGGTGTGACATTTTAACCTATCTATATAAGGAATATGAGCCATTCTTGATAGCATACTTGACATAACTTACATATTGTATAACATATTCTTAGAGAGGAGGCTAGAGACATTCTTGAGAGGTTTTCCATCTACTTCAAGAAGAGGAGCATTTCTATCATGGAGATAGCCCTTGAGGGTTGGAGGACACCATTCATGAGTGGCTAAACATTTTCTTGGGGCTAGAGTTAGCCCTAAGCATGCTTTCTTTATCTTGATTCATGTATTTTTGAGGGGATTTGTATTGTAATACATGTTTTGACATCTTTATATACATAGATCTTATTTATTCAATGATTTATGTGATTTAATTCTTCCAAGTGACCATTTCATTCTATCCATATGTCTATGTATGTTAGAATAGATGTTCATGTGTTTATCTCTATTTCTTGTGTTGTTGATGCATGTCTATGTGTATTAATGCTATAGATCTAGAGATTGCCAATACATAGTGCTTAATAGAATGCTTTTGTGGTTTATTTGATGGTTCATACTTATTTCTTGATGGATTGTGCCTCTCCCTTAGTCTAATTAGTTTAATTTTCATATCATTAGCTTAGATGTAGTGTAGTTACTTTAGTTGTTAAATGGGAGGACAATCCATGCTTATTATTTGATGTTCCATACTTATGAATGCAAGTAGTATATTTCTCTAATTTTGTGATATGTTTGGATTGTGATCTTAAAGAAGGATTAATGGCTTACTTTGATATATTATGCTATTCATTGTGTTGTCTAGACAATATACACTTAATTGGTTATCCATGTTTGTTGAAACAACCACACACACTCATTCTTGTTGCAACATATGCCTTCCCCTCATTAATTGTGAATTGAGTATAGAGAAAAGTGATGCTTAGTGGTGATCTCTAAATCCTAAGACCTCTCTCTCTTGTTTTCTTTATCCTTTAATTACTTGTTTGATATTGATCTTGTTTAGTTTTAATTATAGTTTAATCAACCAAATAACATACCTTTGATCACTCGACCTACTAACCCTAAGCCTTGTTTCCACTACTAGTGCACCCTTAATCCCTTGAGACGATCCCTACTCACCCTAACTATATTTTTAGTTAGAGGTAGTAGTGGAATTTATAAATTTAAAACTTGGCCACATTGCACATTCACTACCTTTTGAATATCTTTTTAGGCTTCGGTGCTTGACAAGCACCACATCATCTTGTTATGGACTCGATCACTCTTTTAATCCTTCTTATGACTACTACCCTCTCCCACCATTTTATGATGAACCAACTTCACCATCTTCTAGGTACTCACCTGGATTTAAAGAAAAAGTGTTAACTTTATTTGATGTGTATATTTCACAAACTCAACTTATTAATTCTCATTGTCAAACGTTAGCCAAGTTAGAAGCTCAAGTTGAGCAAATTGCAAGTACTCTTTCTCGTTAAGAGGAGGAGGAAGAGGCAAATGAACGAATGGGAAAAACTTTAATTTATATAAATGAGGATAAGTAGGGTGAAGAGGAAAAAGTAGCAAGTGAGCAATTTGAGGAGTTGATGAGTCCATCAATAGCTAATCCAATAGAGCACAACATGACTTATGAGGAGTTTCCTTATTTTGATCATGATTTTATTTCGGCCTTTGATACTTTAGAGAGTGAGGAGATGTTAACCACTATAGAGGTAGGAGAGGAGGAGGAGGAACTTGTTGAAGAGAGCATTCCTTCTATTATTTCCAAAGACCATCTTGAGACATGCTTTTTGAAATGTATAAAAATTGTGGTTTTGACCTTGAAAGCTCCAAAAATGATGTCAACTCTCTAATGGACTCCTTGGCTATTTTAGAGGGTGAGGAGATAGTTATTTTTGAGGAAAAGAAAAATGATAAAGAAAGGGTGTTTCTTGATAATCCAAATGAGTCTTTAAAAGACATTGAATTGCCAATTCACAAAGGAAGTGATTATTTGAATACACTTTAAGAGCCCAAAAATAAGGCAAGGCCAACCATTATTGATTTTGTTTTCAAGACCATAGATGAAATGAATGAAATCATCTCTTTCATTTCTTTTCAAGTCATTCTTTTGAAGGATGATTTCATTGTCCTAAGTGAGGCATTAAATGAGAAAATGAAAAGATGGTTAATAAAGATATTTCATATCCGGTTTTTAACACTTTCAACTAATGAGTCGAACCAACATCTTGCTAGAGACGTTAAAAAGTAGTATTCGTAGAGTTTCACAACTCTATTCCTTCCCCATATCTTTTTATTTTTTCACTTCTTGCGGTGTCTAAATATGTTCGATTGAGCTTCATTGAATATTTCAAGCATGTTAGGCATGATAAAAAATTCTGCCTTTGAAAAATGTGCCAAAAGTTTCAAAAATTTTCCAAATTTTTTTTCTGACCAGAACTAGTTCAATCGATCTAAGACTTTTTTGATCGATCCAGTCTTATCACAATCGATCGAAAAGGTTGTTGATCGATCGAAGCCTCTTTTGATAGATCGGAATTAGTCAAAAATTTTCATAGCCCAGGGGCATCCTTCGCAGAATTCTCGATGGATCGAGAATTTTCTTGATCGATCAAAACATTTTTTTTCTCCAAAAAAAAAAAAAAAAAAAAAAAAAAAAAAAAAAAATCTTTGCATTCTTTATTTCATTGCATTTTTATTTCTTTACTTTTTATTGTTGTTTGTGTATATACATGTTATGTTCTAAAACCAAAAAAAAGGACGGTTGTTCAAAGTAACATTCTGTCTTGCTAGAGACGTTAGACTTAGCACCCACAAAACACATTGTGTCTTTTATCCCTTGTATAATGCATGTTTACTTTCATTTTCATTTTTTATTTTTCTTTCATTTTGTTTCTTTACATACTTTCATAAAAAGAAAAATAAAAATATATTTCACTATTGTGCCCTTATGTGTAGTCATGCTACTTTCATGTTTAATTGAGGGGTTGATCTCATATCTCTCTTGCATCTTATGCTATATTGCCTTATAATGCTTGATTTGGTTATCTTTATCCCATTTGATATTTGATGTGAGTTTGCTAGTGTGGTTATTTAAGTAGGTTGTTGATTCCAAGTTTGGGGGTGCATTCTTTCCTAATGGGCTTCATGTCTTTGCCACCATGGTACACTCTTTCCATTTTTTCCATTGTTCTTATTGCACATTGAGGACAATGTGCGGTTTAAGTTTGGGGGTAAGGTGTATTTGTTGCATTCTACTTAAAGTTGAGTTTAAATGCATGGTTAAGATTAGAGATCCGTGATAGCTATGATTTTGATCTTTTGAGGACCATGATACTTATAATTTTAAAATTGCTTGACTTGTGAGTTTAATACTCCTTGTATGCCTTTTGGAAGTCATTTTTGGGCAAAAGTTTTCAAAAGATTAACATCTTGCTTGTTTTGTGGTCCACATTATCTTGATTTTGTGATTACTTTGAGATTCACTCTAGCGTTCTACACTAGTACAGGCGCCCACTAACATTCATTTGTGGGGTACATGCTTTATTGATTATTGATTTGGTTATATCCCAATTGAGCTATTAGTGGTTTGAAAGCTTTCATTCTTGACAAAGGTGGATAGCAAACCCTTTTCACTAAGTAGCCGTGATTCTAGCCTCATCAAGCATTGAATTTCTCGCGCTAAAAGGTGGAGGGCCCAAACTCTAGGTTAAAAAAAAAAAATGCAAATTTGCAAAAGCAAATAAAGTGAGAACTTCTTACCAAAGGTAAGGAGTGAGAAATGATTAGATAGAGGTTATTTTAATTTGTAGCCTAATTGATTTGAGCTTATAAGTCCTTAAGGGTGTTTCTACACCTAGTGCCCTAAAGCCGTCCAGTTTGGGAGTCATTGACCCAACGCTCGCCGTATGAATCTTCTAAAAAGCTTAAGAGATTAATTTATTGCACCATGCTTCCATCTTTGATCCTAAAAAAAAAAAAAAAAATTTGAGTGAAAAGAATAAGTGCACCTAGTTGAATAAAGCTTTAATAAAAGGTTCATTCTTTATCTTGATCATCGGTACTAGATTTGTATGCTAGCTTGGGGACGGATGTGATCATTTATTTAGTTGGATTAGATAGCAACATATTTGATGCCGGTTCACTTAAAAAGGATTTTAGAGTTGTTTTGATTTGCATGATCATTATCTTGATGTGTGGAGGACCATACTTGCTTGCTTGGTGTTGAAATTTTGGAGAATTGCTTAGAGATGGTTGAAAAATTATATACTTAAGGTAGTTTTCTCCCAATGCTTGTTTTGTATATTGGTACATCTTTAGTGAGAAAGATCTTAATGTTTGTGGGTATTATTTCTAAAAACCCTCATGAGACTTCACTCGTCCACTAGGGGTAACCTAGGGGTTTAAAAGGCTTGTTGCATACGCTAAATGCAATGGTGTTCCCTACAAAAGTGGCACTATCATTTCATTGCTTTCTAGTTCATAGTTACTTAGTTGTTTATTTCTTTATTTTCGTTATAATTCATTGCTAGGGACTAGCAATATCTAAGTTTGGGGGTATGATAAGTGCTCAAATGTGATGTATTTTATGTAATACCCCTAATTTCAAAATGATAGTTCTGGTATTTAATTTATTGTTTCAGTTGTATTTTCAATTGTTTAAGTGCATTTATTTATTTGCTTGGTTTTATTTTGTGTGATTAGCTGCGTAATTGATTATTTGTTTAAATTGATTTTAATTGAATTACTTGTTTACGTTTAATTATGAATTAACAGATTATTTAATTATAGTTAATTAGTTAGTTATTTTAATTGCATTTATTTAATTGAATTTTATTATTTTCTGACCTAACGGGACTGTTTTTATTGTTGTATACATATAGTTACATTAGGGTTACAATTGATATATGTAGCCGACGTTGATTATAACCTAGGTTGTTTTGTGGGCCGAGTAAGTCAGATTAGGGTTTAATTGAGCCTAGGATTAGTTTGGCCTATAAATATACATCTAAGGTTTCTGCCTAGGGTGTTAGAACCCTGTTCATGGTTGTGGAGGCAGAGAGAAACCAGAGGGAGCAAACAGATTGTCGCCGGAGGATTTAAGAGAACGTCGGTGTAAGGCAAGTTCTAATCCTAACTCTATCCCGTTGACTTGTGTTCTTTGCATGTCTAATACAACTCCAGGAAGGTATAAGGATTAAAAGTAAACTGGTTTGCATGACTCTGTTATTTTTAAACTGAACGTAGCCTTGTGTATATTGCTTGTTCTGAAATCTTTTGTATGTAACGCATAAATTGATACATGTAACTGGATTTATAATTCATGTAAACTGATATATACCGTGTTGAGTTAATTTATAACACTCTGATAAGCCTTAATATTACTCTGGTTCACATGGTGGATTTAGTTAGAACCGCGTGTGTCTTGAAGGATAAACTGAACATTCTAACTTCTTGTTACATAGTTCTTGTTCCGATTGTCGTCGGTGAATGACTAAGGCATTGAACTGTTTCTGGATCACGTTGGGACATAGGTTACCCAGTTGTAGCCTTAGAAATTTAGGATGAATGCACTGGTCGTTGCCGGAGGGGACAGAGTTGGAGGAAAAGAGAAGATTTGGAGCAGAGAGGCAAAGAGGCAGCTCCCCACAAGGGGAAGCCAGCTCCATTAATGGTGGAGGCAGCTCCACATGGTGTGGAGCTGGCTCCACTCAAAGGGGAGGCGGCTCCCCTTGTGGGGAGACGTCTCCTTCTTCCTCTGTTGGGTTTTTGACCCTCTAGGTTGTTTCCGGACTGATTTCTGATGTTACGGGTGTGTTTAGGAGCTATAATTAGGAGTTTTGGTTGGGATTTAGGGTCAAATTAAGTATTCAGAGGGCTTGATAATGCATGATAAATCAAGTAAGGTTTGCTGTTAGAACAGTATATAATTTTTAAGTAAAAATTAGCAGACTGTTTTTGGACTAAGGATTTAAATTGCACAACCTGATGGGTAGCAGTTCATCTGTGAGGGAGTTATGGTTTGTTCATGTGTTTGTAGTAAATTATAAGCATGTTAGATTACAGGATGATTGTATGCTTATAATGGATAAATGGTGAAAACATACATTCAGTGTGTCATCAGTTCCTGAACAATTACGTAGTATTATAAGGTGAGCATGTAAATCTGTATATTCTGTTATGCTATCTTGGAGTTAAAATTGATGTTTATATGTATGACATGTATTATCAATTATTGGATCTTGGGAAAGTACTATGTATAAGCCTGTTAAATAATACAATTTTACCATGCTTAATCTGGAACCACTGATGTTTGTATCTAATGTTTTACTATAAATTGTTAGATATGTGAAATAGTTGATAACCACAGTTATTACTTGTTTTATCAACTACTGGATGATGGATTACATGCACCGATATGGGACGGTGACATGTCTAGGTTTGGATTAGTTTCAAAATACTACATCCCTGATGCTTAAGTCAAAGAAACTGCACAAGCTGAATGACTAACTGGATTACTTGTTATATATGTTAAGTCAAGAAGCAACACAAGCTGAATGACTAACTGGATTACTTGTTATATATGTTAAGTCAAAGAAGCTGCACAAGCTGAATGACTAACTGGATTCTTGATGGATAATTAGGATCGAACTTTAAATATATTTTTATGGTACCGCGATATGAGCTTGAGTCTCAGAGTCGTTGGTTAGGGAGCGTATATGCAGTACGATGCGTAGCTGGATATGAGAGGTTGAGGTGTACCCTGTTAGGTCTAGGTACTCATACCCACCTATGGGTGCGTTTTCGCATGTTGCCTTCTATTCAGGTTGAGACCCTCTCCATAGTCCAATGAGAGTCCTGTAGTGTGAATATACATATGTACGGACTATTAGTTATTGTTAAGTTAGTTAGAATGTATATGCGTATAGAGTCTCTGCTTGGATAGTAGTAGGATAGAATTTGTTTGTGGGCCTGACCCACTTCTATTTTTCAGGTGTTCGACCGTTCCAGTCATAGGCTTGATCGTACTGAGCAGAGACCGTCACTCACTTTTCCGACGACGTAGGACTTCTCTCCATGGTTTACTATGGATGTTCTTTTAGTAGTTATCTTTTCAGTTTGGATTATTATTAGGGGTCCATTGGGGATGGATTCCCGAGTTGTACTCATGGAGATTTCGGAAGTTGGATTTATTTAATTTTTGTCAATTGGGGATTTTATATTAGTATTCGTTTCAGCTTTATTATTTTATCTTTTTAAATCTATTTTTTGTGATCTGTGTTCGTTTTTAAATATTAATTGTTAGATATTCCCTCGGGTTTGGACCTAGGCCTGATCAACCCGTGTCTCGGATCCGAGGGGTATCACATTTTAGTACCTAAGCTAGGGTATTTTAGTCCATTCATCTATCCTACTTTTTCGTTTTAGTTCTAATTTATGTTTTTGTCTATTTCAGGTTAATAAGGTTCAAACAAGCTAAAAAGAGCCTTTTAGCTCAATTTTGGAGCTAAGGAGAAGATTCAGAAGAAGTAAGAAAAATTGCACTGTTGAAGTTTCGATCAATCGAAGGAAGTCTCGATCGATCGAAGGAAGCTACAATCGATCGAAAAGAAGGCGGTGCCAGCTCAATGGATAAGGTTACCAGCTATCCAAAATATCTTGCCACGTTAGCTTCGATCGATCGAAGCAAGTGTTGGATCGATTGAAGCCCTGTTCGATCGATTGAAGCAAGGGCTGGCAGTGAGCTGTTTTAATTCCCGAGTGCATCCGAACTCCACCAACTTTTGTAGTTGCGAGTTTTCACCAATCAAAGGCCTTATTTCTGACTTGTTGCCTATTCAAAGAGGCTGGTATTTAAATCAAATGAGCCAATTTGTATAGGGTTGTTCAATTTCATATTTTACCAATTATAGAAATAGATAGTTTCTCTCTCTAGGACTAGGGTTTTGGAGCAAAGCAAAGAGGAAAAAGATGGTGCCTACAATGAAGAAAACCCTTGAGGGTTCCATGACCACTACCATAAGTGGCTAAATCCTTCTCTTGGGGTTAGAGATAGCCCCTAGGCTTGCTTCCTAAACTTAGTATTTTGTATTTTTTGGGGATTTTAGTTGTAAATGATGTTTTGACCATGAATAAATATAGATCTTGTGTTTTTACATGATTTGTATGAATTAATGCTTTCAATTGATCTTTTAATTCTATTTATATGTCTATGTATGCTAGAATGAATGGTCATGTGCTTAACACTAGGTTTTATGAGTTTGATGCATGTCTATGTGTGTTGGAATTGTAAATCTAGTGATGGTCAATGCATGGTGCTTAATTGATTACTCTTGTGGTTTGTTTAATAGATCATGCTTATTTCTTGATGGATTGTGCTACCTCATTAGCTTAATTAGTTTAATTTTCATGTCATTAGTATAGTTGCAGTGTAATTGCTTTAATTTTCTAGATAGGTAGATAATCCATTCTTGTTGTTTGATGGTCGATGCTTATGAGTGCAAATAATACATTTCTCTAGATTCTTGTGTGTGCATTAATTGTGGTTTCATTGAATGGTTAATGGTTTTGTTTGATAGGTTGTGCTTCTCACTAGATTAATTCGACAATTTATGCTTATTTGCCATCTATCCTTAATTTTCAATTAATGACACACACACATTTGATTTACAACATGAAATTCCCCTTAAATTGGCAATTGTTAATGTTTAGTGCAATGAAGCTTAGCGGTGAACTTTAAGCCCCAGGACCTTTCTCTCATTCTCTTTATCGTAATCTCTAGATTGTTGTTAATTTGTATGATTTTAATTGAACCATTAGTTAATTCAACCAACCAAACCCCTATTTGATCATTCGACCTACTAATCCAACATTGATTCCGGAATACCTTGCAAATTCCTTGGAACGATCCCTACTCGCTCTTGCTATGTTAGTAGTTAGTAGTAGTATTGACTTTTATAAATTCAAACTTGGCCATAAATCACACACATTTTGGCGTGCAAGCGTGTGCATAAAATAATACACAACACTTTGAGTTTAGAAATTAGTGTCAAGTGGGCATCATACTTTAAATTTATAAATCGCTTAACACGTATACTATATAGTATGAGTGAGAAGGGATCGTCCCAAGAG
Organism: Cornus florida; assembly: GCF_030987335.1. Classification (NCBI taxonomy): domain Eukaryota; kingdom Viridiplantae; phylum Streptophyta; class Magnoliopsida; order Cornales; family Cornaceae; genus Cornus; species Cornus florida. The sequence continues at coordinate 55,870,981 of NW_026775571.1, read as the reverse complement.
ATTATACGTGTTGGAATTTTAACTTCGACTTTAGTGATTTAAATGATTGCAAAGAGATTTGGGATGGTGATTAAACTACTTCAATTAATGAAAATGTAAATAAAATAAAACTAAAATTGAGCTAGGGATTTAAGAGATGAGAAGTGAGGTATTGGGGTACATTGGAATCGCCACAAAGCTCGTTCACCAAACCACACACTTTCGACTAATTTGGGGAAAACCTTTTTGTGAACAAAATGCGACTACCAATTTTAATATTAAGCATGGACCATCAAATTCAATAATGAATTGTCTACCTAACCGACAAATAAACTAAATGTAGCACAATCCATCAATTCTAAGCATGACCCATCAAACTAGTCACAATTGTAGCACACATCAATCTAGAGAATCATGGAATTTGCAATAATAAGCCATGGAATATCAAATCAAATATAGATTGTATACCTAACTACAAACATGAATTAAGTTGTAGAACAACCCATCAAGTATAAACATGACTCATTAAATTAATTGACAAACCCATTCAATAAAAACCATGTATAGCTATTACTAAATCCTTAATTCATCACACATAGATATGCAACAAACATAGAGAAAATAGTGCAAAGATCAATTCCCCAATAATCACACATACGACAGCATGTAATTACATAGAGAATTAGATGGAAGTATTTAACCAGAGAAATCAAAGGAGAACTCAAGATTCATTAAATTCACAAGGCTAAAATACTAATCCTAAGATATTATTCCCCAAAATGTATGAAAGAGATAGAGGTTTAGATTTAAAAACTTGGGGTTCATTCAAGCCCTAAAGAGAAGTCTAGCCAATCATGGAGGAGGTGGGTGTAATCTTGGAACTCTCAAGGGCAATTCCTAAACATAGCTCCATCTTCTTCCTCTTCTTCTTTGTTGAATTCTAGAGAGAGACTGTGTATAAATCTTGAAATGTGTTCTTAGTGCCTCCACTCTTCTCTTGTCTTCTAACCCTAATCTCTAACTTTTCTAAAGAGAGAAACTAACTATTATAATGTAAAAATAAAGTAATAATTGAAGACCATTTACAAATGGTTTAATTCCCCCTTTATACAAGCTTCTTGGAGTAGTAAACAAGTCAAAAAATAAATATTAAAAATATCTAATCCCGCAGCCATGTGGTAGGTGGAGTTCAGGTGTGCGAGAATAAAATAGCTCGCTGCCAACGTATTTTTGATCGATCCAAAATATCTTCGATCGATCCAAACCTACTGGTGGCGAAATTCTGCGTTTTTGAACTTTTTCTAGAATTTTCTCGGAACTTTTGCTTGACTCCAAAAAGGCTGTAATGGACCATTTTTAGTCCGTTTGAACCTTAATAACCTGAAATAGACAAAAACATAAATTAGTACTAAAACGAAAAAATAAAGATAGATGAATGTACTAAAATACCTTAACTTATGTACTAAAATGTACAACATTTGAGCACTTATCACGTTGTTTCTATAAAAGATGAGGTGAGTTAGTTTGTTGCTACAAAGTAGGAAATGGTGGGACACTTGGCAGTCGAAGGCAAGAAGTTAGGGAAAGTTACAAATAGTGGACACGTGGCTGATTGTAGAATTGCCAAGTAGGTTAGTTAGTGGTCGATTTAATGGTCAATTTAATGGATTAATGGAACACTTATCAAATACACAAAAAGGACACATATCAAGCCCTAAAATAGTGGGAGTGGGTTGAGCAATGGTTAATAATGGATCAAGATGTGATGGATATGTGGCAGATGACGGAATTGCCAGTTGAATAGGTAGTTCCTATAATAAAAGGAAGCGGGCGGAGAAGTGGCAAATCATGGATAAAAGTAAAGGGCACATGGCATCTTCAGATTCAAAGCTAGAAGTAAAGATCATGCAAGCAGACATGGGTTGAAGAAATGGGACACATGGCGTCACCACACTATAGCTGGCGAAGCCATACAGATCTTATATGGGTTTAGAAGTTAGTTTATCATAGAACATGGGTCTTTCTTGTTAGCGTCTATAACTAGCCTACTTAGGACTATATTTGAAGCCCCCTCCACGACATCTAACAACTTCAATATTATTTGTCATTTTATTCTTGCAATTTCAATACAAGTTTATTTCAGTTCCTCTACATTCATGCACTTGCACTTTAATTCTGTAGCTAGCATGGTAGTCTTGTTAAAAGTCATTTCATCGAAGGAAAATCTGAATCTTTCACAATCGCCTGAACGTTTCAAAAGGGTTTTTCTTTTGTCCGATTTTCTCCAAGTCTTCGAAGACTCTAGCATGCCTGTGTACTGTCAGTGTTCCAATTTTGTGTAAACATTAACAAAATTAAACAATAAAGGACAACGCTAGAAGTAAGGGCATTCCTTGCAAAAGAAAGCAGCAAACTGTGGGCTGCACTGAAATATAAAAAGGGCATACCCTTGCTACACACAAAAAAACCTATCCTGATCTATGTTAGGTGCATGATTTGTCATGTAACAATTGTCATTCCAAAAAAAGAATGGATGATCAGACTGATAGGACATGTGCAAGAGGTATTAAATTGCCTAAACTTGCCCGGGAGAGAGGGAGAAAAAAAAAATATAATAAATAAATAAAAATAAAAATAAAAGAAGAAAAAGAAAAAATCATATGTTTGTCACACATCACAAATTATTTTCAGTAAGATGTGTTGATTCCATAAATCAAAAGAAAATTACAATTTTTAATCCAAAAACCTTAATATATAAGTTCATTATATATATATTGACTAAACAACTTTAGGATTTCATGTATGAAATTGTGTACAAGTTCATTATTCTTCCGGATTCAAGATTAGAAATGAGTTGCTTCAAGTTTTTAGTATACTTATACTAAAAAAAATTTTATTTTGTACTGAAAAGCTACAACTCGTAATAAGATAGCTTGTGATTTAACAATCTTTTTAGTAAGGCAGGTAGCATTTAAACTTCTTTACTTTTATAAATTTAAAATCAATTAACGAAATTAACAAAATTTTGACAATTAATTTGATATAAATTGTTAGTACAATGTACTTCAGAATTAATTTGGTATAAATTGCTAGTCCAACCAAAAAAATTATGTTATTGGCCAATAACGATTTTATTATTTAGTCAATCAATAATTAAATGTTATAAGTATATAATTTAAAAATAATTAATCAACACTAATACATAAGTGATCATATTTGTGAGGTATATACAGTGGATAGGTCACCGTATCCACCTTGTTAGGAAGAATGATAACTTTCAACCTTATTCTTGAGCATTGAAAATCGCACTATCACCACCTATCCGAAAATAAGCACCTAATATTTTTAATTTCCCCTAATATCTCAGGTAAAAAGTTGTACCAAAGTTTTAAAACTATTAAAAACAAACATCTCTTTTCCTATAATTTCTAAAATTATATGAAACATAAGTAATTGCTCTATATCATTGTTGTAGTCCCATATATAATGAAATCAGAAACAATAGAGCTCGAAGGTTTTGCATACTTTTGGACACGCTGGATTTGTGATTGAAAAGTTTTTCGAAATTAGTTCTTAACATGCATAACTCTTGTTAGGACTTTCACTCATTTTCACAACTAGATATGCAACCTAACTCTCAAGTGAACTAATTGTTGTAAATACATACCTGTTAGTACATTCTTAGTCCCAAGTCTCACACACTAGAAGAATTGATCGAATCGATCTCACTCTTACTTCCTGAAATCGAACTCCATTATATTAGAATATTGTGTTACATGTTGTGAGTTTTATATATACCACTCGCAAGTGCACGAATCTTTGTAGATAAGACTTACTTGTAAGGGTGTCGTACCGAATAGACTTGTGTAAATTAAATTTGTCAACAGATTTCTTAAATTCCAAATTAACTTGAAAGTAAGATAATCAAATTGTGATGATTTATTTTAAATAAACTAAGTAGAAAAATAAAATAAGAATAATGATTAAATAGGATGTAGAAAATAGAGAGAGAACTAGGGGCATGACTTCACCACTAATGTCGCACCACCAGTTAATTACATCAATTTTGTTGATTATCATAGATAGAGACAAAGAGAGAGACATAGATCTGTATATTGAAGTGTAATATAAACTGATGTATTGAATTGATATAATAATAATAATGATACAAAACAAGTATAAATAGGCTAACATCAAACAACTAGTAAATCACTATTACAAAGGATATAATATAATGTAACTATGGTAGCAATCTAAATAACGACTATAATATAATCTAATTATATTAACATCCCCCCTCAAACTCAAGATGGTAGAGCATAAACCAACTTGAGTTTGAACAGAAAATCTAGAGCGGGAGACGAGAGTCGGATTCGTGAGTATCCGACACTTTGCATGTGAAATGAATGAAATGAATGAAGACCACTGATGGAACATGGTGATACGGTACCGGAGTTGTGAAGATCCGGTAAGATAAGGTGCTTAGAAGCACATGATAGACCACTTACGGCAAGTGTGGTAATCTTGAGAGAGCTCTTGAAAGCAAATACTAACGTGAACTCATAGATTGAATTACTACTTGAGAGACGCACGGATGCGTATGACAGAGCGGGAATACTGCTTGAAAGAGTGGTATAACGACTTGAGAGGTGCACAGGCGCATAAGGATCTTTTTATGGCAATTGTGGTAGCCATAAGCTCTTGAAAGCGAATAATAGAATGGAATCATAGAGTGGATTTACCACATGAGATGCACGAAGACGCTTGATAGAGCACTTGGAAGGGCATGACGTAGCGCTTGGAAGCGCATTAGAGAGCCATTGATGAAACTAAGCGGGCTGTACACCGGAACTGGAACTGGAACTAGTTGAAATACACCCCCCTCAAGTTCTAGAGGATATCAGGAGCACCTAGACCTTGAATCTCAATATGAAAACTAGAAACAAATAGAGCGGAAACTAGGCCAAAATTGAAACGAAATTGGCCAAAGCTGATCTGGGCCTTTAACTTTAGCTGAATACTGAACTGGGCCGGAAGCCGAAAACTGGGTTTGGACCAGTCCAAACAAGCGAACAAATTATTATTATTATTATTATTTTTTTAACAATGATGCTGTCAGTGGGGCATGGTGTAGAAGGGTCCCACATCCTTTTGATTAATCCAGCACGTTCGCAATCTGCCAGACAGAATATTTTATACCCCCAATATAGAGACCAAACATATAGGTAAGAGAAATGTGCGGGGCATGGAACATAACGCGTGTGGAAGAGATCTGGCAGAGAGATGGACAGGTCACCAATGACAAGACTGAGAGTCAAACAGGGGCCGGACAACAGAACGGTGGGCAAGGTCGGAGGGGAAGCGGTGGGACTGAACGACGGCAGGAGAACAAGGATCACAACGACACGGATGATGGCGGTTGTGTATGGCTCAGATGAGGGCGACTGCGGAGATGGACGGCGGGCAAGAATTGGCCGGCTGTGGGGTAGCGGCAGCTGCAATGAGCTGCGGCGATGGACAGGTTCGATCATGAAGAGCTCGTTTGTTTCTTAACTGGTTTAATAGAATGAAGCTTGCCGGACAAAAGCTCGTAGGCACCGGACTGGGTCTAAGAAAACTCGCCGGAGAAGATGGGTTTCACTGGAGAAGAAGTTGTTCGCCTCGAAGCTTCTTGCCGAAGCTAATGAACGCTGCTACCCTAACTTGTCTCCACACGGTATGGGCCTTTGTGACTTGTCGAAGTGGGTTGTTGTAGAAGCTTGAAGCTCTACTTTCACCGGAGATAATAGAAGTTGCTGTTCGGATGTCATGGTTCCAGAAGCGGGCAAGGATGGCGAAGATGGCTGAAAGGGCTGCAGACCGGCGACAGTGAGGATGGACTGCTTATTGGCAGAGATAACGGATAATTTTGCCGGCGAGGGTAGCGAGAACCGCTGAGTCAGAGTTGTAGAGCTTGACCGGTTTTGAATTTTTGACTGCAGCGGTGGTACGGCCAGTAACTGTTGATGAAGACGACGACCACATGATGATTGGGCCGGCTCGGCCAGCATGGAACTTCACCACGTTGGCTGTTGGCATATGAGCCAGAAGATGAAGATGGTGACGTCGATAATGAAGAAAACCGGTGGGTCGTGGAAGCCCTCTGCCGAATATAACAGTTAAGCCGATGAAGCAGAGGCTCGTGACGAGGACGACAGTGGGCGAGATCTTAAAGATGATGAAGAAGATTCACAGAGAAATGGGTCTTTGTACATACTGAGGCCGACGGTATTGATGAATTTGGAAGACGCCGGTGAAAAAGTGGTGGTCCGATACGGCGGCATAGATGTGATATGCCGGCGAGGATAGACGGTGGAGCAAGGAATGACGCCTAAGGTGGGAGGGCGGAGTGTCTTGAAATTCAGAGAACAAATATAAGACTTCAAAATTCTTATTGGATATTATTCATGATGAGATTACATTGGATTTGAGTAATATTTAGCTAAAATAGAAAACTAAATATACAATAATTGAAAAACTAATTATCTACCAATTAGCCTTAAATCAATGAGAAAATAATTTAATTCTACAGCTGTATAATAGGTAAAATCTCAACACTCCCCTTCAAGTTGGTGCATAGATGTCACACATGTCCAATTTGTCTAAAAATTTTGAAAACATATGATTTGAGACTGCTTTGGTGAGAATGTTGGCTCGTTGATCCTCAGATCGAATTTTAGGTAACTCCACAATTTTTCCATCCAACTTCTGCTTAATGAAGAATCTGTCTATTTTGACATGCTTTGTACGATCATGTTGAACTAGATTATGGGCAATATCACATACTGCTTTATTATCACAATATAATCGAATCGGTTGCCCAGGTAAATAACCCAAATCCCGCAAGAGAAGTCTTAACCACAAAGTTTCACAAAGTCCAAGTGCCATACCTCTAAATTCAGCTTCTGCACTCGAGCGAGCAACAACATGTTGTTTCTTGCTTCTCCATGTAACAAGATTACCTTCCACAAAAGTGAAGTAACCAGAAGTAGATCGCCTATCATTTATAGCTCCAACCCAGTCAGCATCAGTATATGCATCTATGTTTTGACAACCAGCATTTTTAGTGAACAAAATTCCTTTTCCAAGAGCAGATTTCAAATACCTCAGAATGTGCATAACTGCATTCATATGTTGCTCTCCAGGATCATGCATAAACTGGCTAACAATGCTCAATGCATAAGCCAAACCTGGTCTCGTGTGTGCTAAGTACATCAATCTCCCTACAAGTCTTTGGTATCTTCCTTTATTAGTAGGTACTTGATTGGACTCAACACATAACTTCAGTCCTTCTTCCACTGGTGTCTCAGTTGGTTGACATATCGTCATGCCAGTCTCTTGTAATAGATCTAAGGCATATTTTCTTTGAGATAGAAAGATTCCTTTATTCGATCGAGATACTTCAATCCCAAGAAAATATCTCAAAGAACCTAAACCTTTCATTTCGAATTTTCTGGACAAGTACTTCTTGAGAGCCTTCATTTCTTCAGGATCATTTCCTGTAACCACCATGTCATCTACATATACAATGAGTGCAGTGATCTTACCATGTTGTTTCTTCAGAAATAACGTGTGGTCTGAATTACTTTGACAGTAGCCAAAGGATATCATAGACTTTGTGAATCTTTCAAACCATGCTCTTGGAGATTGTTTCAACCCATATAATGATTTCTTTAACCTGCTGTGAATCTTCCAAACCATGCTCTTGGAGATTGTTTCAACCCATATAATGATTTCTTTAACCTGCAGACCTTCCGACTATACTTTTCGGGTATCATACATCCTGGTGGGAGATCCATGTAGACTTCTTCAGATAATTCACCATGCAGAAAGGCATTCTTCACATCGAATTGTTGCAATGGCCAATCCAAGTTTGCAGCTAAAGACAACAAGACCCGAACTGTGTTGATTTTGGCTACAGGTGCGAACGTCTCTGTGTAATCGATTCCATAGGTTTGGGTGTAACCTTTCGCCACCAATCTTACTTTAAAGCGTTCAACTGTGCCATCGGCTTTATACTTCACAGTGTAAATCCATCGACATACAACTGGTTTCTTTTCTGGTGGAGGATCAATGGGTTCCCAAGCTTCATTTTTCTGTAAGGATTTCATCTCCTCGTTCATAGCTGCTTTCCACCTAGGGTCAGCTAAGGCTTCCTGCACACTGTTAGGAATAGATACAGCAGATAATTGATTTACAATTGACAAATTTGATTCTGTTAAACAATGGGTCGACATATAATTGTTCATGGGATACTTAACTTTACTAGAAAGTTTGGGTTCATGTATGGGTTTAGGAATACCTCCAGTGTGACGCGGTGGTAATTGTTTTGTGAGTGGCTCAGGCACTAAATCAGGAACATCCTCAGCAGGGGATTGGTTTGATATGTCAGTTGCGAGGGACTCGAACTCGAACAACGATGGGTTTAGCGCCATACTTCCCATTTCTGGGCGTTCATCACTACTTTGATCCAAACTTATACCACTTGAATCCAATTCGCCCAATTCCTGATTGGTTGGTCCAACTTGTGAGTCATCAACACTAGAATCACCATCCTCAAAAATGTGATAATCATAATCTAGAGTCTGAATTTTGTTCTGGTACTCCCCCTGAAGTTCAGATGCAGAGGAAAAATATATCAAGTCTTCATAGAAGACAACATCCACTGTGATAAACATTCGCCGAGTTGGAGGGTGATAACAGCGATATCCCTTTTGATGAGTAGCATATCCGAGAAAAACACATCGCAATGCTCGAGGTGTTAGCTTGTTGCGTTGATGCTTATGAAGGTGTACAAATGCTACACAAACAAAGACATGAGGAGGTAGATTTGGGACGGTTGTGGCAACAACTACTTCAGTGAGAGCCTGCAATGGTGTCCGAAAGTCAATAGAGCTGGAAGGTACTCGATTGATTAGATATGCTACAGAGGTAAGTGCTTCTCCCCAATATGATAATGGCATATGCGCTTCGATCAATGAAGCACGAACAACCTCCAATAAGTGGTGATTTTTTCGCTCTGCAACCACGTTCTGCTGGGGTGTATTGGAACAAGTGGTTTGATGAATAGTTCCATGTGCTTCCAAATATTGCTGAAGGTCAAAACTCTGATATTCTCCACCATTGTCACTACGAAGAACTTGAACATGTGCATTGTATTGAGTTGCAACCATTTTATGAAACTTCTGAAACAATAAGTTCACTTCACCTTTGGACTTCATTAAGCACAACCAGGTCATCTTGGTACAGTCATCAATAAAAGTAACAAACCAACGAGATCCACCTAAAGTAGTGACTTTGGACGGACCCCAAACATCAGAATGTATAATCATAAAAGGGAGTGAACTTTTATGCAAACATAATGGATACAACACACGGTGGTTCTTTGCTAGTTCACAAACATCACAGCAGAAACTCGAAACATCAAATTTGGCAAACAAACTAGGAAATAATTTTTTCAAATAACCAAAGGAAGCATGCCCCAGACGTCGATGCCACAGCCAGATTTCAGATTTTTTTCTCTCCCCCTCAGAACCATCCACGGTTAATGCTTGTCGTAGCTTGTCAGAACTTTTGGACATCAAGTCCAAGTAATACAGTTTCTCTCGCCTAATACCTCAACCAATCGTCTACTTTGTTTGGATGTCCTTAAACACACAAAAATCAGGCCAAAAAATGATAACACAAGATAAAGCTGTGGTTATTTGGGAAACTAACAAAAGATTAGACTCTAAAGATGGAACAACTAAAACATAATCTAAATGCAAATTATTAGTGAATTGCAAAGATCCTTCCCCAATAACTGGGATCGAAGTCCCATTAGCAGTAAAAACAAATTTGTGTGAGGATGAATTAAGAGGGGAGACCTGTCTAGAATCAAATGTCATATGATCTGTAGCACTAGAATCAATTATCCATGCATTATTAGCAACATGTGTAGAAATATTGAAATTCTTACCACCAGTATCGGTTGTCTTAACAACTGCTGCAGTGGAGGTCTTTGTTGAATTCTTCTTCCAACGGTGAAGATCCCACCATTTTGGATATCCCACAAGTTTGAAACAGCGACTTTTGGTATGACCAGTCTGGTTGTAATGAGTGCATTTGTAGGTAGACTTGTCTGCTCCAGATGATTCAATATTTTTTTCACACATATTTTTTTTTTTTTGGAACTGGTTTATCATAGAACTAGTTTTCAAATGAGGTTACAAAAAATTGGTTTAGTTTTGAACTAATCCAGAATTAGAATAGGAGTACACTTGTGGCCAAACAGATTTTTTTTTTTTTTGATATATATATATATATATATATCAGAATCAGAAGAACAAAAGAAGAAAGGATTTGTGGAAGACAAGTCCTGCGAGGAGAAAATGAATCAGCGGTAGAGCTCGGTTATGAGCTCCGGTCGAGGAAGGCGACCGGCGATGTCGGGTTGTTAAGAGATCGGCACCGCGAGAGAGCAGTTTCGGTTCGGTTCGGTACGGTAGTTCCGGCGATGGAGATCAGATCTGGCAGCGATGTTGGAGCCTGCAGCTGTGGGTGTTTCTCCTTGTTCGCTAACGATAATGGCTCGGCTGTGATGCGGATATGACTGGTTCAGACGACGTGGCCGATTCGGCGATGGCGATACAGGTCCGGCGACGACGATACATGACGACGGCCGTTCCAATACGCCAAACTGAATGTAGTGAATGTGTGGTTCAAGAAAAGCCTTTTCTACTACTAACGGCCGTTCCAAAAGGCTTTTCTCCTTCCTACTCACTGAATGTGTGGTGCTCTAGCTTCCCTCCTTCCTCCTCTCCAAGAATAGCCTCCAAGAGGATTTTCAATGTGTCACAAGAGACTCTAGGCTCCTCACCAAAAAGTGTATCATATTCCTTATATAGGTAGGTCAAATACACCCTATGATGAGCTGTGGTCGTGCAAGGCATATTCTCCAATGATTGGGTGAAGGACGGAATAAATGAGCTGGACTTTAACTTTTTCTCGCTGGAGGAAGTTCGATCGATCGAACCTTAACTTGGATCGATCGAAGATGGGTTCGATCGATCGAACTGCATCTTGGATCGATCGAAGTGGTCTGACTCCTCCGGATAAGGACAAGGCTGAGATATTTCGAAGATATTTATGGGGAAAAGGACAAAAGTGGTTGGTAGGCGTACAGCTGTGGATAAAATCAATCATTTGAATAGGACAAAATAGGGTTCGATCGATCGAAGGTGATGTTGGATCGATCGAACTTGGAATTTCAGCAAAGGCCAAGGTTGGATCTATCGAGAAGTACTGTGATCGATCATAGATGTTCAATCGATCGAACTCAAAGTTGGATCGATCGAACTTTTCAGCTGCACAACTTTGATTCCTTTTTGCTCCTTGCTTTCTCCACTTTGCTCCCTCCTTTGGTTTATCTCAGGATTGCTTCAATTAAGCTCTTATTTGGCTGAGTTAGCTCAATTTTGGGATTAGTGCCTGAAAATATAAATAACACGTAATAAGTCTAAAACGGCAAAGTAAGATAGATAAAGGTACTAGAATGCTTAAGCTTAACGGGTTTAAATGCGCACTTTTCAGTGCTCATCAATACAGAGCCGTCGAGGTGCAGCGGTTCGGTTACGGCTGTTGGTCTGGCGACGGCTAAGACTTGTGATAGCAGAGGCTGAGGCTTCGTCGTTGTCGTTTCAGATCCCGATCCGGTGAGATCTTCAGCGGTTTGGCAGCGGCTTGTGATGGGTGAATCAATGTGAATGTGTATGGTTATGTTGTATGGGTATGATTATGTTGTATGAATGTATATAGATAAATTGGTTGTGTATGGGTCTGGGTATGGGTTCAAGGCGAAATTCAAAGAAATCAAAAAAAATACGGATGGCTCTGATACCATCTTGAAATTCAGAGAACGAATATAAGACTTCAAAATTCTTATTCGATATTATTCATGATGGTATTACATTCAATTTATAGAGTAATATCTAGCTAAAATAGATAACTAAATATACAATAATCGGGAAACTAATTACCTACCAATTAGCCCTAAATCAATGAGAAAATAATTCAATCCTACAGCTGTACAATAGGTAAAATCTCAACAGAGTGTACCCAGTTATGTAATTGGGTAACTGGGTTTGATTGATGATGGTGGGTTTAAGGTTTTATAAACCTTAACTGTGAAGATTGAGGTCATGATTGATGCCTTGAGGCCGCGTGAATGGTGAAATGGTAGCGCGAGTGATTGAGGACTTGGACCGCCGCTAGAGATGCAGTTTATGCTGCCATCTCCGATGGTGGCTCTGATACTAAGGCTGCAAGTTGGACTGGCCCAACCCAGTCCGGTTCCAACCCAACCTCAACCCATTCGGGTTGGGTTGGGTCAGCCCGAATTATACCCAACATGGGTTATGGTCATAACCCAACCCAAATATATTCGGACGGGTTGGGTCGATTGACGAGTTGATTTTTTTTTTTCCAGAAACTTATAAATATATATATATATATATATTATATTTGATTATATTATTATTAAAAAATAAATTATATAGTATATATATATATATATATATATATATTATATTATATTTAGGGCAAATCATTTTAGCCTCCCTAATCGCCTCCATCTCTATTCTCTCTGACACACAATTGCAAACTACAAACACACTGACACACACACAAAGATTCACACACACAATAATACATAAATCTGTGTAGAAAGAAAGAGAGGAAGAACCAGGGCTAAGTTTCTGCATTGTCGATTGAATTAAAGAATTGCCCTAAATTTTCAACATGCGTGCAGAACTAAAAAAGTAAAGAAGATATATACAAACACATTGGCGCACACACGCATATTTATATATACATGAATATACAAATTGCTGTGTAAAGAGACAGAGAAGGAGGAGAACCAGGCCTAAATTTCCAATGGATATATACATATATATATATATATATACATGTATATATATGAACAAACACACATACATATATATATATATATATATATTATAATGAATATATAAATCTGTGTAGAATAGAGAGAGGGAGGGAGAACCAGGACTAAATTTTCGATTTCTTCAAAGAACTGCTCCAATCAAACTATATATGTATAAACACATACACATATATTCATACAAAGAATATATAGAACTAGATATATGCAATCGCGCATATATATGTGTGTGTGTGAAGAGAGAGAGATGAACCATATCGCCCGCTGCAAGAATCAAAACCCAGATCTGCAAGAATCAAAACCCAATTGCAAGAATCAAAACCCAAATTGCACGCTATAAGAATCAAAACCCAGATCTGCAAGAATCAAAAGTTTAACTGCAAGAATCAAAAATCAAAACCCAGATCTTTCAGTTTCCATCGCCCGCTGTGTGATACCCCCGAATTTCCGGATGCGGGTTGGCCAGGCCCACGTCTGATAACCCAAGGATATAAAATCAATTAGTAATAATCGAACACAGAATACAAATAAGAAAAACAAGAATAAATAAATTGCTAAAAAGAAACTAGAATAATAATCCAAAAACCTCAGAATAAAATTTAATTAACAAAGAATGATTCTGATACATCTTACTTCTCCATTTCTATTACAACTCGGGAATCCATCTAGTGGACCCCTAAAATATCTCACTGAACTCAAAAGATTTAAAATGAAACCCAAGTCTAAAATATGAAATAAAACCCTGGTCATCGGTAGAGTGAATAACTGTATCTGCTCAGCACGATCCAGCTCCAAGTCTGGAACTAACAAACACCTGTAAAAATAAGAGTGGGTCAGGCCCACATGCAAATTCTTCTCTAACTACAATCCAAACAGTGACTCGATACGCAGATACACCCTAGATATCTCAACAATAGCTATCTAGTCCATACATATATATATATCCACACTAAGGGACATTCACTGGACTACAGTAGGGGTCTCAACCTGAATAGAAGGCAACATGCGAAAACGCACCTAAAGGTGGGCATGAGTACCTAGACCTAACAGGGTACACCTCAACCTACTATAGCCAGCTACGCATCCACTGCATATACGCACCCTAATCAACGAGTCTGAGGCTCAAGCTCATCTCGTGGTACCATAAACATATATATAAAGTCCGTCCAAAATCAGGGTATGTAGTTCAAATATTTATTGAACTGACATACAATAAATAAGCTAGTTAGTCTATCAACTTATTCAGTTGATATGACTTAACTGTCATCCATTAATTCAGGAAGCCACTCAACTTAGTTGCAGTTGATTTGACTTAACACAATTAGGATTCAATATTTTTAAATCCATTCCTTTAATCCATTAGGTTAGGTTTAGGCGTTTTGAGCTAAACCGTCCCCTAGTATGTCACTGTCCCATACCGGTGCATACAATCCTCCATATCCATGTAATTGACAGAATATATTTATTCAGCAATTTAAATCCAAAACCATGTAAAAATTACAGACTATCAATAACAGTACAATAATTTAATAACTAAAACCAAAAGCCAGGTAATTGCAGAATAGTTTATACAACACTACAGCAATTACAGTTCAAAACCATAATCCAATTACTTATATGATAATATCTAAGATCCCACAATTAACATCCAAACCATGTAAATTACAACCTATAAATAACAGTATAGCAATTTACAATCCAAAACCATCCCAAATAATTACAGAAGACTATTTATAGTTTCAGCAATTTAAATCCAAGAGTTAAACCATGTATTTGCAGGAAACGGTTTAAAGGTTCAACAACTAGCATCCATAGCATGCACAGATCACATCTAATATATCAATGACTCTATCATGCATTAAAAATAAGTTTTTAAATCACATTATAGTCCCATAAATTGCTAGATTAATTTGAGCAACTTAATTTTCTCCATCAGGTAACCGCGTGCTAAGTTGTATACTGATATTCTGTTTAATCTGTTAGCACAGAGCCCCAATCAGCTACAAGTCTAATTGTTATTCAAAAGACTCCATCACACATTTAAACTTTAATTTAGAACTATATTATAGCCCCTTAAATTGTCAAATTAAAATTAGACAATAAATTTCCTTCCAGCCGTTAACCGTACGCAAAGTGGCTAAATAGCGCACAGTTAATTCCGTTAATACCAAGAGGCTATTTTATGCATTTCAAGACCTTAGTTACATGTTAAAATAATTATTTAAAAACCCATTAAATTTCTAAACCTGTTCAATAACCCAAAATGCCCAAACAGTAGCTAAAAATTATAGTATGCGTCAAATTGAGAAAGAGCCTGCTCTTGGAAAAATTAGAGCAGGCTCCATTTTAGCCTAGAGCCGGCTCCATACAACCTTGGAGCCAGCTCTAATCAGGTGGGAGCCGGCTCTCTTCCCCCCTGTGAGCCTTCTCTCCGTTCTGCTCCGTTTCAGCTTCTCTGCTCCTTCATCGACTTATTCCTATCACTCTGTAGGATATTAAAACTGAACTTAGGTGTCTAATTAACACCCAGTAGCATCCCATTAGTTCATTACAATCGTTGGAATCAATTACAGGAATTTAAATTTGAACTAAATTTGCTACTGAACTGAAACATGCTTAAGGAACTAAACTGAAATTAATTTGAAACAACAGTTCCACTCCAACCCCTCTATTCTTCCTCTAATATAAATTTTTAAAGGTTTAAATCTCATCTAGTATTAAATTAGATCTTTGTTTATAGCAGTCAAACTCAATACCATGTTAAAACAGTGACGACCTTTTTACTCTAAAAACAGAGACGATGCAACCATACATGATACAATTATTATAGATAAATTTCACGGATAACAGATAACCAAACTTAACATATAATAGTCATGCATGGTTAAATTAATGTCCAATTAATCCTTAGAGGTTATCTAGGTGCACAGAACATGAGCCAAAGAGAAGAAGAAAGAGAAGAACTTGCCTGTGATTTCAGTTATGAAATCCCGGCGTCGTCTCCAAGTTTCCGGCAACTACTAACTTCCTTTAAGCCTCCTATGGGTGTGATCTAATCCACCACAACCCTCCTTTGACCCTCTCTGTTCTTATCCTTGGTAGCTCTTACAATTGCCCCTGTTCTCTCAACTCTCTCTCTGTTACGTTCTATTTTTACTGTGCCGTGAATAGGGTTCTTCCAAAACCCTTAGTGAAACTCATACACGTATATATATAGGCCTTTAGAAAACCCTAATTAAACTAGAGCTAAGGCAGAACCCTAATTAAACTAGAGTCGGCCCATAAACTTAAGTCACATACACGTTAAATACTTGTATGATGGCTCCAAGAAACCCTAACTGAAAACTGTTAATTCAACTTCTACTTAAGCACTTATTAAAGACAATTAAATAATTAACCAAATAAGGCATTTAAAATACAATTTAAAATAAAACAAACAATACAATAACTCAGATAACTAAACAAACCATAATTCAAATAAAGAAAATATATAACTAAATAAGGAAATACAAATACACAAATAACAATTTACAAATAATTAAATAAAACAAACAAAATACAACAATTACAAAATCAATAGACAAAATGCACATAGAATGAAATTTAAATCCCAATTTTATCCTTTTTAATTTTAGGGGTATTACACGCTTTTCCAGTTCGGGTTCGTCGTTCGCAAGCTTCAGCCGCTGTCTCTTTAACTCTTAAGCTTGCCCCCCCTCTCTCTCTCTACAATTGCTAACTTGAATGTATGGGGATGGTGGTAGAGAGAGAAAGAGAAAGAAGAGAGAGAAAGAGAGGAGAGAGAAAGGAAGAAAAAAAATGAATATATATATATATATATATATATATATATATATATATATTTTGCGTTTTGAGTTGGGTTCGGGTTGAGCCTGAACCCAACCCGAATTTGTTTGGGTTTTGACAAAACCTGTGATACTCCTCGGATCCGAGACACAGGTTGATCAGGCCCAGGCCCAAACCCGAGAGATATGAAACAATTAATATGTTAAAACAAACACGAAATACAAAATGAATTTAAGAAACAATAGTTTAAGCTGAAAGAAATCTAAAATATAAAATTTAAAATCCTCAATGATATAATTGTTAAAATCCGATAATCCAAACTCCATAAGTTTAACAACTCGGGAATCCATCTCTAGTGGACCCCTAATAAAAACCAAACTGAATAACCAATAATTCAAAGAACATCCTAATATAAGTTATGGAGAGAAATCCTACATCGTCGGTAGAGTGAGTAGAAACGTTTGCTCAGCAAGACCATGCCTAAGTCTAGAACCGTCCTGAACCTGAAAAGAATAATAGAAGAGTGGGTCATGCCCACGAGCAAGTTCTAATCTAACTGCAATCCATATAGTGACCCGATACCCAGATACATCGTAGATACCTCACAATATCTATCTAGTCCATAAATATATATTTATCCACACTAAAGGACATTCACTGGACTACAGCAGGGGTCTTAACTTGAATAGAAGGCAACATGCGAAAACGCACCCAGAGGTGGGCATGAGTACCCAGACCTAACAGGGTACACCTCAACCTACTATAACCAGCTACGCATCCACTGCATATACGCACCCTAACCAACGAGCCTGAGACTCAAGCTCATCTCGTGGTACCATAAACATATATATAAAGTCCGTCCTCATCCAGGGTATGTTGTTCAAATATTTATTGAGATGACATACAATATATAAACTAGTTAGTCACTCAACTTATTCAGTTGATATGACTTAACTACCATCCATCAATCCCGGAAGCCACTCAACTTAGTCACAGTTGATCTGACTTATTCACAATTAGGATTAAAAAAATTTCAATCCATTCCTTTAATCCATTAGGGTAGGTTTAAGCGTTTTGAGTTAAACCATCCCTAGCATGTCACCGTCCCATACCGGTGCATACAATCCTTCATATCCATGCAAGTTACAACATATAAATCATACTGAGTAATTTACAGTTGAAACTAATATCCAAATAATTGCAGAGATGTTTATTAATATCCTAGCAATTAAAATCCAACGGTAACCCAAGAAATTATAGAAAAAGTTTAATAATTCAACAATTAACATCCCAATGCATATATAGGTCAAAATAAATATGCAGAGAACCCTACCATACAATTAAAAATAGGTTTGATAAACATCCCACACCCCATTATATTGCTAAGAATTAACTAAGCAATTAATCCATCTTTCATCCGGTAACAGTACACATAATTCCACTAATTTTCTACTGTTTGTACCAAGTGCTTAGAACTAACTTTTAATTAATTTAGAGTCTTAATGATACCCAAAATGACCCTCTTAATCATTCTGTACAGTCCTAGAACAATCAGAAATCTCCGTGCTCCAAGTAGTAACACACAGTACGTAGAAAAACTAAAAAAAATAAAAATAAATCAGAATGTAAATTGAAGAGGGAGCCTGCTCCAAATTTTGGGAGCAGGCTCTTTCAGCCTGGAGCCGGCTCTAAGAGTCCTTAGAGCCTGCTCTACTTGTGTGGGAGATGGCTCCCACATCTAGGGAGCCGGCTTTCACCCCTTTTGAGAGCTTTCGGCCTCCTACTGCCCTGTTTTAGTCCATCTGCTTCATCTCTGGACCATTCCTACCATTCTGTTAGCTTCCAAAACTCATCTTCAGAGTCTTATAACACCCTAGTAACATTCTCATGGTTCGTTTACAGTAGTGGATATTAATTGTAAAGACTAAAGTTACAACAGAATAACATGCTTAAGGAATAGAAAACTGAAACGAGACATGCATGAACTGTAACAGATTGGATTTCAACACAATTAGATCATCCGTATAACATATATTAAACATGAAATTTCCAGTTATTGATTAATTAAACCCTAGAGATTATCTAGGTGCACAGAACACGAGCTAAAGGGAAGGAGAAAGTAGAAGAACTTGCCTGTAGTTTTGGTCTCAAAATTGTGTTGTCGTCTTCCTAATTTCCGGCAACCACTAACAACCTTCAAGCCTCCTATAGTTTTGGTTTAATCCCCCATAACTCTCCCTTGGTCCTCTCCGTTCTTCTCTTAAGCCTTGTTCTATTTTCTCTCGCTCAGTTCTCTCACAAATCTCTGTTCTACAGACTAACTCACGTTTTGTTTTGTGTTGTTTTAAACCCTAATCCATTGTAACATACATATTTATAGGTTTAGACACTCAACCCTAATCCACATATAACTCGGTCCATAGAACAACCTAAGCTATATTTAATTGACGGCTGCCTATGTAAACTGTAAACCCTATAAGAAAGTCACGTTGAAAACTAACTAAACCTAACTAAATCAGTCATTTAAAACAATTAACTTAAAACAATTAAATTATTAAAATCCATAAAATTAACTCAACTAAAAATAATTAAATTACAACAAATAAATCCATAAATAAGACAACTACTTAAACCAAAACAATATAAATAAAACCAATAATCAATTTATCACTTAAAGCAAAAAGCAAAATCTAATTAAACAAACCCACAAGTAATTCACACAAACAAACAAACAAATACAAAACAAATTAAATGAATTAAAAATACAATTAAACAATTAAGTAAATACCAGGACTATCCTTTTAAAATTAGGGGTATTACATTTTTCCCCCTTAACAAAAGGAATTTCATCCTCAGAATTCGCTTTTACCTTCTTTCAATATGCAGGAAACTGCGAGCGAATGACATCCTCCCGTTCCCTAGTGGACTCAGCCTCATTGTGATGATTCCACTGAACATGTACCAAAGGAATAACCTTATTACGAAGGATTTGACCCTGACGGTCGACAATCCAATATGGTGGCTCTAAATAAGTTGCATCCGGCTGCAATTCAATATCCCCAACATCGATATGCTGATACCGATCCTTATCTCGCAGAAATTTCCACAACATGGACACATAGAATATATTGTGTACGCGGTTCAAATTATCCGGCAGTGCCAACCGATAAGCAACAGCTCCAACTCAATACGTAATCACGAATGAACCGATAAAACGCAGAGATAACTTCCCTTTCTTCCCAAAGCGCATAATACCCTTCATAGGAAACACTTTGAGTAGAACCTGATCCCCAACCTGAAACTCCAATGCCCGAGTACGACGATCAGCATAGCTCTTCTGCCTACTTTGGGCAGTACGCATGCGATCTCGAATCAGAGCTATCTTTTCAGAAGTATCCTTGATGAACTCAGGACCCAAGAATCTGCTCTTGCCAACCTCCATCTAACAAACAGGCGATAGACACGGTTGGCCGTATAACACCTCAAAAGGTGCCATCCCAATAGTCTTCTGGAAACTATTGTTATAAGCAAACTCCACAAGCGATAAGTAATCCTCGTAGTGGCCCTTGAAATCAAGAACACACGACTAAAGCATATCCTCCATAATCTGATTCACCCACTCAGTCTGTCCATCAGTATGAGGATGATAAGCAGTGCTAAGATGCAACTCTGTACCCAAAGCCTGCTGAAAACTCTTCCAGAATCCTGACACAAAGCTCGAATCCCTGTCCGATATAATAGACAATGGAATGCCATGCAACTTCACAATCTCTGAAATGTAAAGCCTCGCCAACTGCTCCGAAGTGAAGTCAGTGCGAATAGGCAAGAAGTGAGCTAATTTCGTCAGTCTATCCACAATAACCCAAATGGAATTGTGATCTTTGAAGGAATTTGGCAACCCTTCCACAAAGTCCATAGAAATGCTCTCCCATTTCCACTCCGGTATCGGTAGTAGCTGTAGAGCTCCTCGTGGCTTCTGATGATTAATCTTGACCATCTGACAAGTACTACATCGCGAGACAAAAAGAGCAATGTCCCTCTTCATACCTGCCCACCAAAACTGCCGTTTCATATCCTGATACATCTTGTCGCCTCCCAGATGAACAGAAAACTCAGAGTGGTGAGTCTCAGTTATCACATCCTTCCTCAAATCATCAGCAGAGGGTACCACTAACAGTTCCTTATACCTTAAACCTCCATCAGCCCCAACATAGTAAAATGGAACCTCGCCGGAAGCTATCTCTGCAACTTTGTCAATGCACTACTGATCCGCGAGTTGTGCCTTCAAAACCTTGTGAATGATAGAAGGTGTAACTACCATACAAGCCATGAACGCATCCGAAAATTCATCCACCTTCTTCAACGCATTCCACTAATTAGTGAATAGAGCGGAAAGCCTACAAATAGGTCGGCAACTGAGTGCATCCGCCACCACATTCACTTTCCCTGGATGGTACTGTATGGAGAAATGATAGTCTTTCACAAACTCCAACCACCGGCGCTCTCTCATATTCAGCTCCCGTTGAGTGAACAAATACTGCAGACTCTTATGGTGGTTAAATAATCTGAAGAACTCACCTAATAGATAATGCCTCCAAATGCGTAAAGTAAAGACCACAGCTGCCAACTCTAAATCATGTGTTGTATAATTAAGCTGATGAGGCTTAAGCTTCCGAGATCTATACGAAATCGGTCGCTCCTCCTGCATCAAAACACATCCAAGACCCTGCAAAGAAGCATCCGTGTAGACCAGATACTCTATCCCGCTCTGTGGGGTAGACAAAACCGGTGCAGAAGTCAACCTAATCTTCAGCTCATCAAAAGCTCTCTGACAATGTTCATCCCACATGAATCGTACACCCTTCTTAGTCAGATGAGTGAGTGGTCTTGTTATCTTTGAGAACCCCTGAATGAACCTCCTGTAATATCCTGCCAAATCGAGAAAACTTTGAATCTCAGTAGGTGAAGTAGGCTATCCCCACTCAACTACCGCTGAAACCTTGGCCGGATCCACCGCTATTCCCCTTTCTGACACCACGTGACCCAGAAACTTCACCTCTCGCTGCCAAAATTCACACTTCTCGAACTTGACATACAACTGTTGTTCACGAAGTGTCTACAACACAATCTGTAGATGTCTAGCATGGTCGTCCTCTGACCTCGAGTAAATCAAAATGTCATCTATGAAGACAATGACAAATTGATCCAAGTAAGCCCTGAACACTCTGTTCATCAAATCCATGAAAACCGCTGGTGCATTAGTTAACCCAAACGACATCACACGAAACTCATAAGATCCATATCTAGTGAGAAATGCTGTCCTTGGAACATCCTGCTCCCGAACCCGAAGTTGATGATACCCAGACCACAGATCAATCTTAGAGAAATAGGTAGCTCCCTTCAACTGATCAAACAAGTCATCAATACTGAGCAAAGGATACTTGTTACGAATCCTAACCTGATTCAACTCCTTGTAATCTATACACAGGCAGAGCGAACCATCCTTCTTTTTCACAAATAAAACCGGTGCTCCCCAGGGTGAAATACTCCTGCGAATGAAACCCTGACTGAGTAACTGCTGAATCTGATCCCTCAGCTCGTGCATCTCCACCGGTGCCATCCTATAGGGTGCCCTAGCAACAGGCATAGTGCCTGAAGCTAAGTCTATCACAAAGTCGATCTCGTAACTAGGTGGCAATCCTGGAATCTCCTGAAATACATCCGAAAAATCTTGTACTATCGGTATGTTATCCAATGATACAGTAGTCCCCTCCTCCATGTCCTCCTGTATATGGAACAAATAAGTGCTAGTGACCCCGCTAGAACGTGGCATAGCGATGACATACATGTCCTGACCAGGTATGGTAAACACAATAAACCTATCAAAACAATTGACTTGGGTATGGTAGTGCGATAACCAATCCATCCCAAGTATCACATCATAAGTGTGCATGTCCAGGAGCAATAGATTGACTAGAAATCTGAGTCTGCCAATATTTAGTGCCACAGGCCCATCACTCTCATGAAGAATGGCTGTATCGCCTAACGGTGTAGAAATACCCTGTGGTCTACTGCATACCCGAGTCATCATCCTAGACAAAGCAACAAATGATCTAGCTACAAATGAATGTGTAGCATCTGTATCAAATAACCCACGTCCAAGTAAACCATGAATAGGAAACTTACCCTCAACATCCTGAGGTGCCCGTATATCCTGTGGCATGGGATTATACACCCTACCATAATGTAACTGCTGCAGTGCCTGTCCCTGAGGCTGCGGCGGTGCTAGTAAAGCCGGATAATTCTATCCCTGAAACCGTGGAACCTGTGGAGCTGGTTAAGGCACTGGCGCCCTTTGCCCCTGGCGCCCTTTGCCCCTACTGCACATGCTGTCCCTGTCCCTGTCTTGTTGTAGGACACTGCTTGAAAGTGTAACCATACTCTCCACAAGCGTAATAACTATCCTGGAAAGTACCAAATGGCCTCCTCTGTCGGTTAGCCTGTGGCTGACCCTGTCTTGCTTGTGGTATCCTATTCTGCTATCGCTGAACAGGTGCCACATCCCTAAGAGCATCTGATCCACCCTTGTGCTTCTTCTAAGGCTGCTGTCCCTAGAACTTGCCCTTGTCATTCTATCGGTGTCCATTCCTATTCCCTTTCTCAGCTGACTGATTAGCAGAGTCTCTGTCACCCCACTTCTCACCCTTGGCCTGCCTGAAATCCACGGTCAACTGATACTGTTGTAGAGCGGCGTCTACCACCTGAGCAAAGGTAGTATAGGCTGGACTACCTGTGATAGCTTTCTTGATAGACCACATCAGTCCCTTAACGAAACTGTTGCGCTTCTTCTCCTCTATATCCACCTCCTCTGGTGCAAAAAGAAACTAGCGTGTGAACTGTTGCTCATACTCCGCCACTGTCATGTTCCCCTGTCGTAGATTGAGAAATTTAGTCTTCATAGCTGCCCGGAGAAGTACTTTTCATCAAAGCGTGCACTGAACTGATCGTAAGTCAATACCATCCTCTCATCTGCGGTGGTAACTGACTCCCACCACTGTAGTGCATCCCCAACTAGCTTGAATGTAACAAACATCTACTTCTGAACCTCCGTGCACTGAACCAAACGAAGATGTCGCTCGATGTCCTGTTTCCACTAGTGAAATGTTCTCGCATCGGTAGAGCCTGTGAACTCAGGGGGACTCCCCTTTGTGAAAGTGCTCCTAGCCTTTTCCCAAGAATCCGTCTGAACCACTGGTGCTGGTACAGGTGCTTGCTGAACCCGTGGTTGGGTCAGGAGTGCAGCTGTTACCCCAGCCTCTATAGCCCGAGCAACAAGGTTATTGAGGTGTGGAGGAATCTCTGGATCTCTGACCTGACCCTGAGCCTGTTGAACTTACTCCTGCTCCTCCTGAAACCCTGGCATTTGTTGCTCTTCCTCCATTTGCCGACGTTGTAAATGTTCTTGCTGTCTACGCGCCGCTCTCCTCTGTTGACTGTTCATGTTCTGTCCACTTCCAGTGTTAACTATGCTGTTAACATAGAAAGACAGACATCAGTACGAGTTTAAACAAACCGAAAAAGAATTCAACGAATCCTAAACATAAGCTCTATTCAAAAGAAAACGCTACGCGAAAGTCTTAATACGAAACGTCCTAAAGACACTTGAACCTGGAGTGCTCTGATACCAACTGTGATACCCCTCGGATCCGAGACACGGGTTGATCAAGCCCAGGCCCAAACCCGAGAGATATGAAACAATGAATATGTTAAAATGAACACGGAATACAAAATGAATTTAAGAAACAATAGTTTAAGCTGAAAGAAATCTAAAATATTAAATTTAAAATCCTCAATAATGTAATTGTTAAAATCCGATAATCCAAACTCCATAAGTTTAACAACTCGGGAATCCATCTCTAGTGGACCCCTAATAAAAACCAAACTGAATAACTAACAACTGAAAGAACATCCTGATATAAGCTATGGAGAGAAATCCTACATCGTCGGTAGAGTGAGTAGAAACCTTTGCTCAGCACGACCACGTCTAAATTATGAACTGTCCTGAACCTGGAAAGAATAATAGAAGAGTGGGTCAGGCCCACGAGCAAGTTCTAATCTAACTGCAATCCATACAGTGATCCGATACGCAGATACACCGTAGATACCTTACAATATCTATTTAGTCCATAAATATATATTTATCCACACTAAAGGACATTCACTGGACTACAGCAGGGGTCTC
Source organism: Cornus florida (assembly GCF_030987335.1). Taxonomy (NCBI): domain Eukaryota; kingdom Viridiplantae; phylum Streptophyta; class Magnoliopsida; order Cornales; family Cornaceae; genus Cornus; species Cornus florida. The sequence goes on along the minus strand of NW_026775571.1, from coordinate 55,845,974 downwards.
AACCTAAATAGAAGGCAACATGCAAAAATGCACCTATAGGTGGGCAAGAGTACCCAGACTTAACAGGGTACACCTCAACCTACTATAACCAGTTACGCATCCATTGCATATACGCACCCTAACCAATGAGCCTGAGACTCAAGCTCATCTCGTGGTACCATAAACATATATATAAAGTCTGTCCTCATCCAGGGTATGTCGTTCAAATATTTATTGAGATGACATACAATATATAAACTAGTTAGTCACTCAACTTATTCAGTTGATATAACTTAACTACCATCCATCAATCCCGGAAGCCATTCAACTTAGTCACAGTTGATCTGACTTATTCACAATTAGGATTAAATTTTTTTTCAATCCATTCCTTTAATCCATTAGGGTAGGTTTAAGCGTTTTGAGTTAAACCATCCCTAACATGTCACCGTCCCATACTGGTGCATACAATCCTCCATATCCATGCAAGTTACAATATATAAATCATATTGAGTAATTTACAGTTCAAACTAATATCCAAATAATTGCAGAGGTGTTTATTAATATCCTAGCAATTAAAATCCAACGGTAACCCAAGAAATTGTAGAAAAAGTTTAATAATTCAACAATTAACATCCCAATGTATGTATAGGTCAAAATAAATATTCAAAGAACCCTACCATACAATTAAAAATAGGTTTGATAAACATCCCACACCCAATTATATTGCTAAGAATTAACTAAGCAATTAATCCATCTTTCATCCGTTAACAGTACACATAATTCCACTAATTTTCTACAGTTTGTACCAAGTGCTTAGAACTGACTTTTAATTAATTTAGAGTCTTAATCATACCCAAAACCACCCTCTTAATCATTTTATACAGTCCCAGAACAATAAAAAATCTCCATGCTCCAAACAGTAACACACAGTACGTAAAAAAACTAAAAAAAAAAAAAAAATCAGAATGTAAATTGAAGAGGGAGCCTGCTCCAAATTTTGGGAGCAGGCTCTTTCAGCCTGGAGCCGACTCTAAGAGTCCTTAGATCCGGCTCTACTTGTGTTGGAGCCTGCTCCCACATCTAAGGAGCCGGCTCTCACCCCTTTTGAGAGCTTTCGGCCTCCTGCTGCCCTGTTTTAGTCCATCTGCTTCATCTCTGGACCATTCCTACCATTCTGTTAGCTTCCAAAACTCATCTTCAGAGTCTTATAACACCCTAGTAACATTCTCATAGTTCGTTTACAGTAGTGGATATCAATTGTAAAGACTAAAGTTATAACTGAACAACATGCTTAAGGAATAGAAAACTGAAACGAGACATGCATGAACTGTAATAGATTGGATTTCAACACAATTAGATCATCCGTATAGCATATATTAAACATGAAATTTCCAGTTATTGATTAATTAAACCCTAGAGACTATCTAGGTGCACAGAACACGAGCCAAAGGGAAGGAGAAAGTAGAAGAACTTGCCTGTAGTTTTTGTCTCAAAACTGTGTTGTCGTCTTCCTAATTTCCGGCAACCACTGACCACCTTCAAGTCTCCTATGGTTTTGGTTTTATCCCCCACAACTCTCCCTTGGTCCTCTCTGTTCTTCTCCTAAGCCTTGTTCTGTTTTCTCTCGCTCAGTTCTCTCACAAGTCTCTATTCTACAGACTAACTCACGTTTTGTTTTGTGTTGTTTTAAACCCTAATCCACTGTAACATACATATTTATAGGTTTAGACACTAAACCCTAATCCATATATAACTCGGCCCATAGAACAACCTAAGCTATATTTAATTGACGGCTGCCTATATAAACTGTAAACCCTATAAGAAAGTCACATTGACACTTAACTAAACCTAACTAAATCAGTTATTTAAAATAATTAACTTAAAACAATTAAATTATTAAAATCCTTAAAATTAACTCAACTAAAAATAATTAAATTACAACAAATAAATCCATAAATAAGACAACTACTTAAACCAAAACAATATAAATTAAAACCATTAATCAATTTATCACTTAAAGCAAAAAACAAAATTTAATTAAACAAACCCACAAGTAATTCACACAAACAAACAAACAAATACAAATAACAAATTAAATGAATTAAAAATAAAATTAAACAATTAAATAAATATCAGGACTATCCTGTTAAAATTAGGGGTATTACAAAACCCAACCCGAACATGAACCCGATTTGTAAACTTAAAGCCCAAATTTCAAATTTTCGGGTTGGGCTGGGTTAACCCGCCCAAGTTGCAGCCCTATCTGATACAATGTTGATTATCAAACATAGAGACAAAGAGAAAGACAGAGATCTGTATATTGGAGTGTAATATAAACTAATATATTGAATTAATGTAATGATAATGATACAAAGCAGGTATAAATAGGCTAAAATCAAATGGCTAGTAAATCACTATTACAAAGGGTATAATATAATGTAATTATGGAAGCAATCTAAACAACGGCTATAATATAATTTAATTATGTTAACATTCTTCCTCAAACTCAAGGTGACAGAAAATCTGGAGCGGAAGACTGGAGTCAAATTCATGAGTATCCGGCACATTACATGTGAAATGAATGAAGTGAATGAAGACCACTGATGAAACATGGTGATGTGGTACCAGAGTTGTGAAGATCCGATAAGATAAGGTGCTTAGAAGCACATGATAGACCACTTACGACAAATATAGTAGCTTTGAGAGAGCTCTTGAAAGTAATTACTAGCGTGGAATCATAGAGTGGAATTACTACTTGAGGGACACATGGATGCGTATGACAGAGTGGGATTATCGCTTGATAGAGTGGTATAACCACTTGAGAAGCGCACAGGCGCATAAGGACCACTTTACGGCAAGTGTGGTAGCTATGAGCTCTTGAAAACGAATAATAGAATGGAATCATAGAGTGGATTTACCACTTGAGATGCACGAACCGCATGGTAGAGCGCTAGTTTGGAAGCGCGTGATAGAAATGCCGATGAAAGGGCGCTTGGAAATGCATTAGAGAGCCAGAGCAATGCCGGGAAACTAGATGGGCTGTACACCAGAACTAGAACTGGTTGGAATACGCCCCCTCAAGTTCTGGAGGGATATCAGGAGCACCTAGAACTTGATTCTGAATATGAAAACTAGAAACAAATAGAGCGGAAACTGGGCTAAAATTGAAATGAAATTGGCCAAAGCTGATCTGGTCCTTTTGTTTTAGTTGAATAAGAATTGGGCCGAAGCCGAAAACTGGGTTTAGACCAGTCCAAACAAGCAAACAAATTATTATTATTATTATTATTAATTTTTTTTTTTTTTTTTTTTTAACAATGATGCTGTCAGTGGAGCATGGTGTAGAAGGGTTTCTAACTGTTTGGTCTCTAACTGGGTTTGATTGATGATGGTGGGTTTAAGGTTTTATAAACCTTAACTGTGAAGATTGAGGCCATGATTGAGGCCTTGCGGCAGCATGAATGGTGAAATGGTAGCGCGAGTGATTGAGGACTTGGACCACCGTCGGAGATGCGGTTTATGCCGCCATCTCCAGCGGTGGCTCTGATACCATGTTGATTATCAGAGATAGAGACAAAGAGAGAGACATATATCTGTATATTGAAGTATAATATAAACTGATATATTGAATTGATGTAATGATATTAATACAAAGCAGGTATAAATAGGCTAACATCAAACAGCTATTAAATGTCTATTACAAAGGGTATAATATAATGTAATTATGGTAGTGATCTAAACAACGGCTATAATATAATCTAATTATGTTAACAAATTTATTGGAGATATAACGTATAACATGCATAAGGAAATAATAATGGCTACAAGCACATATTAATTCAGCTAGAAGATAATATAATTTAAAGTTTAGCATGGACTATATTTGGTTGGCATAAACCATCCACCTAATTACTTTACTCTAGGGTGTAGTATAGTCTATCTCTTTTAGGCATAATTCATCAAATCTTTATTATATTCAGAGAAAACCATTGTGTAATCATCTCACTCACAGCTACAAGAAGTGAATGAGTTGTGTTCAATCACAAGATTCAAATATCTAAGACAAGATAGAAAAATATTTGTATTTGAATTAAAATTTTAAAACCGATTCTTATTGAAAAGTCAATTAAAAATTCTATAGATTACACAATCATGCATGATAATAATTGTTCTCCAATGAATAAATACAATCAAACTAGTGGTGCTAAGTTAGGGCTACATCATAACCCTAGCAAATCGTTTAGCCAAACATGACTATGTGGAATTCTTTATGGTTGAGGAAGACATCTTCACCGCCATGGATTGATCTCTTCTTCTTCATTTTTTTTTTTTTTTTTTTTTTTCTGAATACTTCTTCTTTGATCTTAGCCTCAAGCTCCTCTATATGATGCCCTAATGAAATAGAGAACTCCTTTTAAATAAGAGAAGATCAACCCTAAAGTTCCATTTTTCACATAAAAGACATATATGGAAATTCTGCTAAACAAGAATTTCAAAATTCGTACAGACTTTCAGCCCAATTTTGATAAGGTAAAAAGCTATTTTATGAAATCCTCGTGAAATACAAAATTGTAACTCTTCGAATTTCCTTTTACACATTTCATAATTTAGCTGTTTTGACTCCCAAGTAGAGAGATACAACCAGATTACCAAAATAGGTTCAAGTTACCAACTTTGGTGAAAGTTTCCTTGTTGGAGAATGATTTTTCCTTTTTTTCTTCTTTCCATTCTTATCAACTTGTTGCTTCTCTTGGACTCTTTTCTAAGTCTAACTAGACTTGGATCTTTAACATTGTTCGGTCCCATGGAATGTCATCTTTTAAAGTTCGGAATCACTGGTCTTGACTGATTTTACAATTAAAGCCCTGAAATAAATAAAATAATAAAAAAATGTAAAATCACAAATAAACTACTATTAAGAGAATAAAACACGCAAGATAAGGAGCTAAAATGTACAACACTTAGGGCCTAACATTACACATATACGCTAAAGCTAGAATGTTTGATATTGTTAAGAGAGAGGAATACTTGGGAGCTATGCAATTTCGTGAGTTGGGTGAGCGCGAGCCATGCATGGAATTAGACTCACTTAGAATAATAAATAATGATGCAGGACAAAATTTCAATCAGTTTAAAGGAGTCTATTTTTGATAAAAAAAAAAAGAAGAAGAAAGAAAGCAGAAGAGTGTTTTCTTGAGTGGAAACGACCTATTAAACAAAACCCACTAGCCTTTGCTAGTGAGCCATATAATTTTTCAGCTAAAAACTTAGTTTAGGGCTTCCAAATCGGGCTTTTCTTTCTTGTAGGAAGCTTATTCATTATTTTGAGATTTTTGTTCATGGCCTAAATGAAGACAGAATGCTTTTGTTTAGGTTTCTTATTCTATTTTTTTAGAACTTTTTGAGAGAATTTATTTTTAAGCTTAATTTTAGCATTAGTTTCCTAGTCCAAAAATCAATATGCATGTATGCAAGACAAGAAGAGCATAATATAACCTATTATTAATAATATTTCATATTGCTTTGCAATTTTTGTTCAACTTTGTGGATTTAAATTTACCCCTTTTTTCTTGTGAGCGATTTTATAGTTTCCACTACGTCAATTGGTCTGAATGGATGGAACGCATGTTACACGATGTCTAGCAGGCTATCGCTAGACTTGGGATTAGTGGCAATCATGTTCGTGAACCAATATGAGTTTGCGCTGATAATGTGTCGCATTCAAACAAACATGGGTTATGTTCATATACATACACATAGGCCGTCGGCTTATTTGTATTTGTTTGAGTATGAGGAATTCAGATTTATATAAAGTTGTAATGGATCGACATGATAGAAACTATAGATATCTGGACATTCACAAGTTTTTTTTTTACTATAAAAAACTCGATTTACTTATTTTTACTTCTAATTTTTGTGTTGAGGATGTCTTGAATTGGTTTAATGAAGTTGAATACTTTCTCGAGTATTTTGACATATAAACACAAGCAAGTCCTGCTTGTAGCATTCATGCTTAAGGGGCTTGGTGGGATCAACTTAAGATTAATCGGAGGAGGTACTAAGGAAAACAGCATGTATGGTCATGGTCAGAAGGTTAATTATGGTTAGATTCCTACAACCAGATTATGCATAAATATCCTGTCACGAATATCAAGATTACAACAAAGAGAGTTGGTCTGTCAACGAGGCCACAGAGGAATTTTACAAAGCAAGAACGATAATAAAATTACTCTAGTATCATGTTTCTATAAATGTCGCAAACCTCGGGGAACTGAGTACAATCTAACAGAGCATGATGACCACTCTTCTTGTCAGAATTTTTCGTGGATGCGTTCTCGGTGCCTTTACAACTATGACCTTCCATACCTTCCTTGCAGAGATTGGCAAACAGGCCTGGCGGGTACCTCCCATAAAGATGTATGTAGCTGAACATGGTGGAAGCACAATTGCTCTTTCGGTCATTGATCTGGTCAGTAAAAGGGCAAGCGAATTGTTTGAAGGCCTCGCAGCAAGGTTTGGGTGAGTATTGGGGTCCTTTGCACTGGCTTGTGATAACAGTGCAGTTCTGATTTTCAAAGTCTATAGAGCAAGCTGCAAAAATTTGAAGACATACAAATGATCATCGCAGGACTCTTTCAGAGATAACTAACTCAACCCTTTAATAGCTGCAATGAATTTTTCAGCCACTTTTTAGAATAATCTAATGAAGATGATATTATGCTCTCACCCCAATAAATATATATATATAACACACACACCTACAAATAAAAAAAAAAAAATAAATTTCTGCTATCTTGGTATTTGTTCTTGAGCAATGATATTGCAATTGATACAAATATTGTAAAATTTTGGTCTTCATGATATTTTCATTTCCACTTCTTCATGTACTGAATTTTTTTTCAAAAGTTATGCTTCAACATACTAGTAGGAAATGGTGGTACACTTCGCAGTCAAAGGCAAGAAGTTAGGAAAAGTTATAAATAATGAACACGTGGTTGACAACAAAACTGCTAGGTTATCGGTCGATTTAATGATTCATTAAATGAATTAATGGGACACTTTTCCAACACCCAAAAAGGACACATATTAAGCCCAAAAATAGTGGGTTGAACAATGGTTAATAATGGATCAAGATGTGATAGACATGTGGCAGATGACGGAACTGCCAGGTGAATAGTTAATTCATATAATATAGCGACGAGGGTTGAGAAGTGGCAGATCATGGGTTAAAGTAAAGGACACATGGCATCTTCAAATTAATTCAAAGCTAGAAGTAAAATCTTGCAAGCAGAACATGGGTTGAAGAAATGGGACACATGGCGTCACCACACCAAAGCTGGACGAAGTCATGCAGATCATATATGGGTTTAGATGTTAGTTTATCATAGAACATGGGTCCCTCTTGAAAGGTTTGTAAAGTCTATAAATAGCCTACTTAGGACTACATTTGAAGCCCGCATCAGACAACTTCAATACTTGTCATTTTACTATTGCAATTTCAAGACAAGTTTATTTCAGTTCCTTTACATTTATGCACTTGCACTTTAATTCTGTAGCTAGCATTGTAGTCTTGTTAAAAGTTATTCAATCGAAGGCAAATCAAAATCTTTCACAATCGCTTAAACGTTTCAAAAGGGTTTTCCTTTTTTCCGATTTTGTCTAAGTCTCCTGAGACTCTGGCGTGCACTTTCAGTGTTCCAATTTTGTGTAAACATTAACAAAATTTAACAATAAAGGCCAAGGCTAGAAGTAAGGGCATTCCCTTGCAAAAGAAACTAGCAAATTGTGGCCTGCACTGAAAAATAAAAAGGGCATACCATTGCTGCACACAAAAAAAACCTATCCTGATCTATGTTAGGTGCATGATTTGTCATGCAACAGTTGTCATTCCAAAATAAAGAATGGATGATCAGACTGATAGGACATGTACAAGAGGTATTAAATTGTCTAAACTCGCCCATTTAATTTGAAAAAAAAAAACCCCAAATTATGTGTTTGTCACTCACCACAAATTATTTTCAGGTTGATTCCATAAATCAAAAGACAATTACAATTTTGAATCCAAAACCTTAATATATAAGTTCGTTATATATATATATTGACTAAACAACTTTAGGTTTACATTTATGTATGAAATTGTGTACAAGTTCATTATTCTTCCGGATACAACATTAAAAATGAGCTTACTTCGTGTTCTTAGTATACTTATACTTATACGAAAAAAAAAAAAAAAAAAAAAAAATTGTTACTTATACTTAAAGCTTCAACTCGTGATAAGAAAGCTTGTGATTTAACAATCTTTTTAGTAAGGCATGTAACCTTTAAACTTCTTTACTTTTATAAATTTAAAAACAATTAACTAAATTTAACAAAATTTTAACAATTAATTTGATATAAATGGCGAGTACAATGTATTTCAGAATTAATTTGGTATAAATTGCTATTACAACCCAGAAAATTATGTGATTGGACCAATAAATATCTTTTATTATCTAGTGGATCAATAATTAAATTTTATAAGTATATAATTGAAAAATAAAGAACCAAGATAAATGATCAAAAGGGTGTGTGAAAGGAAAGTTTCTGTGGCTTATATACACTAGAGGATAGATGTAACAAGGGTTATTTTGTCCCACATCGGAATCGGATGGGAAAGAGATTGGGTATAAATGGGTGGGTATGCAGCCTTACCTAACAATTCGACCTTTTGGGTAAATGGGCAAGCGCCCACCTGTTACAGTTGGTATCAGAGCCAAACCCAGTCCTTGATCCGGTGTCACGCCAAGCGCCCGGCTCGGAAGGCGTCTGGGTGAGTCCACCCGAGTAAGCAGGGTGGCCCAACCGCAACGAGGGCGTTGCGAGTTTGGGTGGGGGAGAATGTAACAAGGGTTATTTTGTCCCACATCGGAATCGGATGGGAAAAAGATTGGGTATAAATGGGTGGGTATGCAGCCTTACCTAACAGTTCGAACTTTTGGGTAAATGGGCAAGCGCCCACCCGTTACAATAGACCACTTTAGTGATACAAGTGTATAATATTTTATGCTAAGATTAATAATTATAGGTCAACCATATTCTTCAGTTTCAAAACTGCACTATAGCCATCTATCCGGATACGAGCAACTAATATTTTTAATTTCCTCTAATATCGATCTCATTTAAAAAGTTGTACCAAAGCTTTAAAACTATTAAAAACAAACATCTCTTTTCCTATAGTTATTTTATAAAATTATATGAAACATAAGTAATTGCTCCACATCATTGTTGCAGTCCCATACATAAATGATTGCAGCCCTTAGGTATGTGATTTGTCATGCAACATAAATAAAAAATGGATGACATATAGAAGAGGCTTGTAGTTTATGCTGGGTCATGAAATCGGAAACAATAGAGCTCGAAGGTTTTGCATACTTATGGACGCGGTGGATTTGTGATTGAAAAGTTTTTCGAAATTAGTTCTTAACATGCATGACTCTTTTTTTTTTTTTTTTTGGTTAAAAGGTAAGCTTTAATAAATAAAAATGAGAATTTACAAGAACAGCTCAAAGGCACATCTAAGCACAAGGCAGCCAAACAATCATAAAACATACAACAAACAAACCACCATCATCTAAAGCATACACCCCCACCTGACCAGCTTAATTACCTAGACAACACAGACAAGGATACACTAACCAAAATAATCACAAACTAATCAGCAAGGCACCATGTCTGTCCTTCTGCAAAGGAGCATCCTTGCATAAACAACTGCAATAAGTTCTCCTGTGATCCAACCATCCTGAGATGACTACCATCCCTTAGTGTCAAAGATGCAAGCTTGGCCCGAACACAACTTTTAATGAGGCAAATGATGTGATAAGGGGAAGAAGCTTTGTTCCTAAAAGCCCTTGCGTTCCTCTCTAACCAGATAGAATAAATTGCAGCATTGAAGAGCAGTTTGTGGATGAAGAACTTTTGTGAGGACCATGAGGCAGAACACCACTTGATTATTTCCCCCCAGCTATTCGGCAAAATATAGAACCCAGCAACATGTTGTATAAACAACCAAATATGAGCACTGAAGTTGCAATTAAAAAAGATGTGGTCCATAGATTCATTGTCAGCAAGGCACAGAAAGCATCTATTAACATAGTGCTTGCTCCTCATTGGCTTTGAATCAAGTGTGAACAATCTACCTCTGCATGCTAGCCAAGCAATCACACTATGTTTTGGAATATTGTTCCTAAACCAAAGCAGATGAGCCCAAGTAAAAGAAATTGAGGGAGGGGTTAGGTATTTGATGTTATGTGCTAGTGAAAAAATATTTGTGGGGCTCAGAGTCCACACCACAGTGTCCCTCTCAGTAGAAGGCAAAGGGAGAGAATGCAGCTGGGATGTGAGCCTGTGTGAATTGAAGACCTTCAAGTGCTGTAATGATGGTGGGATCACCCACTGAGTGCTGGAAATTAGCCTATTAATTGTGATACCTGGATCCAGTTGAAGAATTTCCACCTCAGTTAGGTTAAGCTGTGAGCACAGTGATCCATTTGGTAACCAATAGTTAAGCTACATCATAGTATCAGTGCCAGTCCCTACTCTGTGCTTGATCAGCCCCCTAGCCGTCCCTCTCAATTTGAGCAGCCTCCTCCAAAACCTAGAACTTAGAAAAGTAGCTTTGACAGTCCAAACAGACCTTGCCTTAATAAGGTACCTGTGAGCCCATGCAACCCAAAGGGAATCCTTCCCAGCAAACAAATTCCAAATATGCTTCAAACTTGCAATTAAATTGACCATTTCAAGATCTGGAAAACCTAAGCCTCCTAAACACTTTAGTCTACAAACAGCCACCCAAGCCACTTTAGCTCCCCTTTTCCTTAGTTCAATACCAGACCAGAAAAAGGCTCTGAGAACCTGATTAACCTGTTCAATCACACCTTTTGGGAGAACAAATGTACGAGCCCAATAAGCATTAATGGAACAAAGGATAAACTTAATGAGGACTGCCCTCCTAGCATAGGATAAAAATCTTGAGGTCCAGCAACCAATTCTTGCAGTGATCCTATGAACTAATGTTTGGCAATCCCTAGCATTGATTGATGATGAAGAAAGTGGCAACCCCAGGTAAGTGACTGGAAGTGAACCAATATTACATTGCAGCAAGGATAGAATTGCACCCTTTGTGACGAGGTCCACCCCAGTGAAGAAAACCAAACTCTTACTGTAATTAATTGACAACCCTGAGCTATTGAAAAAACCCTCTATAGCTAAGACCAAAATTTGAACAGAAGCAAGGTTCCCAAATGAGAACAAAAACACATCATCAACAAAGATTAAGTGTGTAAGGGACATCTTTCTGCACCTCCAATGGAATTTAAATGTGGGATTTTGGATAATAGCTTGGTTAATGGACAATGTAAGGACCTCCATAGCAATGACAAACAGCATAGGGGATATGGGGTCCCCTTGCCTAAGGCCTCTCTTCCCTTTAAAGAACCCAAACAACTCTCCATTCAAGGATAGGGAATAAGATGGTGTGGAGATGCATTGTGCAATCCAATGGACAAACAAACTTGGAAAGCCAAACAATGACAAAGCATTCAAAATGAATTGCCAATGGACTGAATCAAATGATTTCCTAAGATCCACCTTAATGGTACAATTGGGGGCATGTGAGGCTCTATGATAACCATTCAAGAGTTCATGTGCCATGATAATGTTTTCAGTGATGCTTCTTCCCTTAACAAATGCATTCTGAGTAGTGCTAATGATTGAAGGGAGCACACAGCTGAGTTTGGTAGCTAGAAGCTTGGAAATGCATTTATATAAGATATTACAATATGTTATGGGCCTGAAGTCATTGACTGAAGATGGGTTTGCTATTTTGGGGACCAAAGCTATATAGGAACAATTGATCTCTGAGAGCATTCTACCAGAAGTAAAGAAGTCTTTAACTGCAGCAATAATGTCACACCCTATGATGCTCCAAGCATGCTTAAAGAAACATGCATTGAAACCATCAGGCCCCGGACTCTTAAAATGATGGAAGGATAGTATGCACTTCTGTATATCAATATCTGAGGGAATAGCACTGAGTTCATGTAGTAGATGGTTTGGGATAGTTTTAGAGATCAGCCCAGAGAAAGAGGCCAAACCTGGGTAAATAGAATGACATTGGCCTAAAAGATTTTAGAAATGATTGAGCAAGGCATTCTTCAGATCCTGTCCTTGCAAAACACCTCCATTGGGATCCTCAAGTGACAAAACCTTCCTCCTATTAGCTTTAGATGAGAAACTTCTCATGAAAAAGGCTGTGTTCTGATCTCCTTCTTTCACCTAGTGAATTTGTGCCTTCTGCTTAAAAAAGATCTCCTTTGCAAGACACAGTGTAGAGAAGTTGGATGCAAGGTCTTTCTCAATCAACCTCAGCTGATCATCTGTAGGATTAAGATCAAGATTCCTCTGACACTGAAACAGCTCATTCCTACATGCCTCAACCCTCAGTGAGATAGAACCAAACTCATCCTTGTTCAGAAGTCTGAGTGGAAACTTAAGTGCCCTAAGTTTTTTAACAACACAATACATTCTTGTGCCAACCACCTCCATCTGCCATCCTTGAGCCACAATGTCCAAAAACTTAGGGTTAAGGGTCCAGAAATTGAAAAATCTAAATGGAATGTTTCTCCTAGGAGAAGAAATACCCAACTTAACCACCATGGGTGAGTGGTCTGAGATCCCATGTGGTAAAAAATTGCACTCAGCTTGTGGAAACACATTCATCCATGCATGGTTAACCAAAACTCTATCAAGCTTTCTAGAAATGTTTGCGCACCCAAAACTATTATTTGTCCAGCTGAAGAAAATCCCCATAAACTTCAAATCCTCAAGCTCATTTTTATGCAAACACTGCCTGAACTCATGCATACCTTCTTTCCATCTCAAAGCATTCCTAAATGATTCATTCACATGTAGCAGCTCATTGAAATCACCCATCAAAATCCAAGGCATACTAGTGTCACATTGTTGATTGATACTTCTCCAGAGAGGTCTTCTTTCCACTGCAGTATTGAAGGCATAAACAAAAGAGGCCATACATTTGACCTTAAGATCCTTGAGAAAAATTGAGCAGTGTATAGCTTAACTAGTTTCAGTAAAAGACAACAAAGACAACAATGCAGGGTTCTAAAGGATCCACACTCTACCCATGATGGAGCAATGACTTTATGGATGCCATCCAAATTCGCACAACAAATCTTAGTTTCAAAAAGAGCAATAAGACTTAACTAAGAATCCCTAATTAGCTTCCTTACCTCTACTTGCTTGAGGGGAGAGTTCAACCCTCTAATGTTCCATGCTGCCCAAATCATTGAGAAGATGAAGATGTGAGGCTCCTCAACCCTCTAAACCCCTTAAGGGTGACCACATTAGTTGCAACCTTGACTTTGTGCATCCCAACCCTACTCTTTTTCTTAGACTTGGAGTGTTTGGAGTGCACTGGCTTCCTCGGCTTGGCTGCTTTGTTTAAAACTGGGGAGTATGTGGGATCATGAGAACTTGAGTTGGACTTGGAGACATCCTGCTCCTCAGAATTAGCCAAATCTTCTGTAACATGTTCCTGCACTCCCTCTGGAGAGCACTCATCACCATTCAAACCCCCAAGAGCTGCAAAATTATTGGAGGTTGCAATGGTTTGAGGGACAATCATGAAATCCGACAGTGTAGCCCTCTTAGGCCTTGAAATGGGCTCATACTAGGGTGAGGCTGGAGCTTCAGTGGCCTTCTTGTGGGGGGAAAGGTCAACCACAAGGGAGATAGCCTTACTTTTGTCTGGATTACACACCCTTGGATTCCCTAACGGTTGACAAGTGCTTGTGGAAGTGGGATGGGGGTTGTGAACCCCACCCTGCATTCCCACTCCTGGTTCCTTGAAGCAAACAATCTCCTTTGATGTGGAAGTCAGGGCCTGCGGATCAACTGCAGTACCTTCAGCAAAAGGGTTGGGGATAGGAAAGCAAACAGCAGTCTCAGAGCTTCTTTTCTTCCTTTAAACCAGCTTCCACGGTTGGCCAGAGTTGTTAGCAGCATTAGAAATTTGGTTACCTTCAACACTTCTCGACCCCTTGCTAGCACACCTGTCATTAGTGGGGCCAAAGGAAGAGCACAGAGAACACATCAAAGGAAGCCAGGTGTATTGAACTCTCACAAGTTCTAATTCCCCATTCTTTTTCTTGACTTTAAAGCTACATGGCAGAGGGGAAGAGGGAGTAATGTCCACACACACCCTGGCATAATCAATTTTACTCCTATTTCGAGTATTAGCATCTGTAAAAAGAGGTCGTCCAACTGCATTTGCCACATAGCTAAACCCCAATTGTGACCAAAATTCCAGTGGCACATTCCACAATTTGATCCACACTGAGATGGAAGTTGATTGCTCTGTGTTAATTGGTTGTGGAGCTGGTGGTGAGTCTGGATTCTAAACCTTCAGTGTGATGGGCTTACCACCTAAAAGCCCATTGCCTACCCGCAAAGATACTGAGACAACAATCCTCATTATCAAATGAAAAAAAGAACAACCCCTCCTTATTCACCATAACCTTCTGCAGACCTCTATTGCCCCAAAGCTTGTGGGCTGAAGCTGAGACTTATTTGAATGGCATCTTCCTTTGGAACGTCCCCATAAGACTCTTCCTCCAATAGGCTGCACCATCCTCCCCAACCTCCTCTGGTGGTTCCACAAGCAAAAGGCCATCTTTTTCACCAGGTTCAAAGAACTAAAAACTCCACTTGTTATTAGGAGCTTGAGCCACAGAAGCCCAACTTCTAGAATCACAGTCCATCTCCTTCCCCTTCGAAAGTGGTTTGTTATGTGGGTCAGTGCACAAAGTGAGCTTATGCAACCGGTTATCAAATTTCCTGTACCCGTCTTGCTGAGGTAGTTGAGAACTAGAAGTGTTTTGGTTAGGATGTAATGGGCTTGGTTGTGAAGTGGTGGGGCCCCCTTCCTGATTGACAAGGATAGGCTGACCACAATTAGCTGACCTACTCTGTGAATCCCTTAAATCCAGGGGTTTAGCAGATCTGATGCAATTTGAATTAATGGGGGGAAAACTCATATCCCCACCCTCACTATCATGGACTGGCGGCGCGTGAGCAAGCTTTACAGCTCCTTCACAAGTGATTGATGGAGGAGGTGATGCCGAAGCTGAGGGATTGACTGCCACTGGAGACCTAGTCACCCTCTCCAATCTTGCAACAATGTCCTTAAGAGACGTTAAATCAGCTGAGAGCATAAAAGGAGGATCGTTCCTGTATCTTTCTGTCATGAGCTCCTCCTCCAAGCATTTAATAACCTTCAGTAGCCTACCCACCTCTTCAACAAGTTCAAACTTTGAGAAGTCCATAATGGAAGCATCGATTCCCTCCGGAAGATACGCAACATCATTGATGACCATGTTTGAGGGGTTAAGTACCCTGTCCTGTTGCAATGTATTCAGCACCCTTGACTTGGTAAACCCAGTGATGGATGGAAGCCTTGGCATGAGCCTAGATGATGGGAGAGGTTTCTTGGATTGCACCATCTGATCATTGTGAGCGTGAATCTTGGTTTGCACCGGTTGTGCATCTTGAAACTTGATGGATCCTAAAGCAAGACTCCTATTAAGGTGCAGTGGAGGCTTTCGAGATGATAACTGGTGTGACACTTGTTGATTTTTTTTATCAGGAATAGAAGCAGCCGACGAGAGAAGTGCTCCCTGAGATGGTGGTCTGAGTGTTGGTTTAGAAATGTTAGGACCCGGAATCCGTAAGGAGAACTGGTGTGATACTTGTTGCTTCTTGTCTGTGGGATGAGGAGAGGCTAGTGGAGATTTGGGTGGTG
This sequence comes from Cornus florida, assembly GCF_030987335.1. Taxonomy (NCBI): domain Eukaryota; kingdom Viridiplantae; phylum Streptophyta; class Magnoliopsida; order Cornales; family Cornaceae; genus Cornus; species Cornus florida. The sequence continues at coordinate 55,830,139 of NW_026775571.1, read as the reverse complement.
GCCGGAACGGCGGCTTGAGGTGGTTTGGGCTTGGTTTCCGGGCAGTGGGTCTCTCCATGTGGTCTCGATCGACCGTGCATGACTCTTGTTAGGGCTTTCACTCATTTTCCTAACTTCCTAACTATATATACAACCTAACTCTCAAGTGAACTAAAAGTGTAAATACATACCTGTTAGTACATTCTTAGTCCAAGTCCCACACACTTGAAGAATTGATCGAATCGATATCACTCTTACTTCAAGAAATTGAACTCCATTACATTCAAATATTGTGTTACAGATATACGCCAGAGCATGTCTGAAATTGTTAAGTGAGAGGAATACTTGGTAGCTATGCAATTTCATGAGTTGGGTGAGCCATGCATGGAATTAGACTCACTTAGAATAAAAAATAATGATGGAGGACAAAATTTCAGTCAGTTAAATGAGTCTTTTTTTTGATAAAAAAAAAAAAAAAAATGAGTTTTTTCTTGAGTGGAAATGACCCATTAAACAAAACTCACTAGTTTTTTCTAGTGAGCTATATCATTTTTCGGCTAAAAACTTAGTTTAGGACTTCTAAATTGGGCTTTTTTGTCTTACAGGAAGCCTATTCATTATTTCGAGATTTTTGTTGGTGGCCTAAAAGAAGTCGGAATGCTCTTGTTTAGGTTTCATATTCTATTTTTTCATAATTTTTTGAAAGAATTTATTTTTAGGCTTAATTTTAGCATAGTTTCCTTATATTTTTAGTCCAAAAATCATTATGTATGTATGTATGAAATAATTGACTAGCAAATAACTGTTACATATTTTGATTCTTTTATTCACAATTTAACTATCCTTTGGGCATGGGTCCAAGTTAAAACCAAACTGCACCTTAAAATTATCCTTTCACAATCTAAAACCATATTTTTTAATTTTTAATTTGTGTTCAAGAGCATAATATAACCTATTATTAATAATATTTCAAATTGTTTTGCTTTTTTTGTTCAACTTTATGGATTTAAATTTGCCCATTTTTCTTTGTGAACGATTTTATAGCTTCCACTATGTCTATTGGTTTGAACGGATGGAACGCATGTTACAGGATGTCTAGCAGGCTATCGCTAGACTTGGGATTAGTGGCAATCAGGTCCGTGAACCAGTATGAGTTTGCGCTGATGATGTGCCTCGCATTCAACCAAACATTGGTTATGTTCATATACATCCACATAGGCCTTCGACGTATGTGTATTTGTTTGAGGATGACGAATTCAGATTTAGATAAGTTGTAATGGATCGACACAATAGAAACTATAGACATTCATAAGTTTTATTTTATAAAAAATTCGGTTTACTTACTTTTACTTCTAATTTTTGTGTTGAGAATTTCTTGAATTGGCTTAATGAAGTTGAATACTTTTTTTGAGTATTTTGACATATCTTGACACAGGCAAGTTTTACCTGTAGCAATATGCTTAAGAAAGATGCTTCGACTTGGTGGGATCAACTTAATATTAATCGGGGGAGGTAAGGAAAGGAGCATGTACGATCATGGTCAAAAGGTTAATTATGACTTAGATTCCTACAACCAGATTATGCATAAATAAATATCCTGTCACCAATATCAAGATTACAACAAAGAGAGTTGGTCTGTCAACGAGGCCACAGAGGAATTTTACAAAAACGACAGTGGCAAGAACGATAATAAAATTTTTGTTGAAGCAACAAGTGTTTTTTTATGAGGTTACTATTGTCGCACCTATTGTAGTTGAAGATGAAAATTAAGGATGTGAAAATATCAATTACGTTGCACAAGTTGGTAGAAATAGAAAGGAAATTCAACGCGGCAAAAGAAGAATATGGTGACAAGAATTTCGATGCTAAAAATGAACAACATGAATTAATTGATGATGGGCTAACAAAATATCCAAATTGCATATCCAAGATGGAATGGAAGAGTTCGGGCATCAAATTGGTGAAGAATTATCATGTATGCAGAATGTCTGTGAAGAAGCTTAATTTTATTCCGGAAATTGCCAATGAAGATATTTTAGTGTCGTGTGTTGGAGGGTCTCATGACAATGAACATAATGTTGTTGTGGCAAACAAGACTTAACATTATTTACAGTCAAACTCGATGATGGGGTTTTTTTTTTTAATTGGAGGGGACTGATGTAGGATATAATTTCAGTTAGTTCAACTAGTCTATTTTTGACCAAAAATGGTGCCTTTTTTTTTTTTGGTGTGTGGAAATTACCCATGGAGAAAAACCCACTAGATATCTAGGGGCCATGTCATTTTTCGGCTAAAAACATTTGTTTAGGACTTTGAAATCGGGTTTTCTGTTTATAGGACGCATGTTGATTATTTCAAGATTTTGTTCATAGTCTAAACGAAGTCGGAATGCTCTAAATTTTATTTATAGTAGTTTTTAATGTTTATGTTTCTTATTCTATACCTTTTTTTTCTCAAAAATTTTAGAGAGAATTTATTTTTAGACTTATTTATAGTATTATGTTCTTTTTGCTGATAGGTTTCCTTACGGTTTTAATTTTATATATTTTTTAAATTATGAATATGCATGTATAAAAGAGCATAATTTAATCTTTTATTAATAATATTTAAAATTGCTTTGCAATTGTTGTTCAATTTCGTGGATTTAAGTTACCCCATATTTTTTTTATGCATGTGAAAGTTACCCTTGTTCCTTGTGAACATTTCCTGCCTTCCATTGGTCAAATAATAATTCAACAGCTACACAACCTTTGACCATATGAAATTCATATTTTGGGATTGAACCTGAACTTTTTTTCACATTTCCAAATCTAATCTAATGCACATAGACTTTATACAAATCTATACAAGTACAAAACGTCTATGTGCTTCACCAATTTTCTGTGTTAGCTTCACTGGTGAAAGCGTCTGCACTTCCTCTTCTATCAATGCATACCTGTTCTATCAAATAGCTATACAATGAATTCAACTTTATATGTGACTTAACATTCATACTAAATTACAGATATTTGCCTCTCAAACATCAACATCTGCATTAGATTTGGAAGTGTGCTGTAGCCCTAGTTTAGCACCATTGGTTTGATAGTATTTATTTATTGAAGAACAATTATTATTCATGCATAATTGTGTAACCTATAAGATTTTTAATTGACTTTTAAAAGTCAGTTTTAAAATTTTAATTCAATTCCAAAGTATTTTTCTATCTTGTCTTAGATAATTCAATTCCAAAGTATTTTTCTATCTTGTCTTAGATATTTGAATTTTGTGATTGAATACAACTCATTCACTTCTTTTAGTTGTGAATGAGATGGTTATACAATGGTTTTTCTCTTAATATAGTGTTAGGGATTTGATGGATTATGCCTAGAAAGGATAAATCATACTACACCCTATACTAAAGTAGGTTTATGCTAATCGAAGATAGTTTATGCTTAGCTTAAATTTGTATTATCTTCTAGCTGAATTAATATGTGCTTGTAGCCATGATTAATTCTTTATGCATGTTAAATATATATATCCAATAAATTGATACAATTGACTAGTGGTGTGACGTTAGTGATGAAGTCATGCCCCTAGTTTCTCTCTCTAAATTAATCATTGTTTTTTGTTTAATTTTATACTTAGTTCATCTAGATTAGAACCAATTCAAAATTGTTTATCTTAATTCAAGTTAATTGAGAATTTGAGAAATCGATCTGTTGACAACTTCATTAATGCACAAGTAAGCCCTATCTGTAAATATTCGTGCACTTGCAAGTGAAACATGTAAATCTCATAGCAGCCTGCACTTAAAAATAAAAAGGGCATACCATTGCTACACAAAAAAAAAAAACCAATCCTGATCTATGTTAGGTGCATGATTTGTCATGCAACAGTTGTCATTCCAAAATAAAGAATGGATGATCAGACTGAATGTACAAGAGGTATTAAAATGTCTAAACTTGCCCATTTAATTTGGAAAGAGAAAAAAAATAATAATAATTCACCAAATCATGTGTTTGTCACACCAGAAATTATTTCCAGTAAGATGTGTTCCATAAATCAAAAGGCAATTACAATTTTGAATTCAAAAACCTTAATATATAAGTTCAACATATATATTTTGACTAAACAACTTTAGGTACCATTTACATTTCATGTATTAAATTGTGTACAAGTTGATTATTCTTGGGGGTACAACACTACAAATGATAAGAAAGCTTGTGATTTAACAAGCTTTTTAGTAAGGCATGTAACATTTAAACTTCTTTACTTTTATAAATTTAAAATCAATTAACTAAACTTAACAAAATTTTGACAATTAATTTGATATAAATTGATAGTACAATGTATTTCAGAATTAATTTGGTATAAATTGCTTGTTCATTCCAGAAAATTATGTGATTGGACCAATAAATATCTTTTATTATTTAGTGGATCAATAATGAAATTTTATAAGTATATAATTTTAAAATAATTAATCAACATTACTAATACATCACAAACGTATTTGTGGGTTACACACTAGTGGATAGACCAGTGATACAAGTGTATGATATTTTATGAAAAAATTAATAAGAAAAGGTGAACCTTATTCTTTAACTTCAAGAAAAAGGGTTGAATTGTTTGAATGATAGAAATATCTTTCTAAAAATAGTTTTTCTGTTATCCTTCAGTTGGCCACTTCTTCCTACTCTAGTCGTTACATTCGGGTGGACAAAACATTCGTACCTTTCATTCAACTCATTCATAGTTTTTGGTGTATTCACCACCATCGTATGAAATGAAGGAATGGTCGAAGGCGTTCACCGCTCTCTATCCGAACACGAGTAACTAATATTTTTAATTTCCCCTAATATCTTAGGTAAAAAGTTGTACCAAAAGCTTTAAAACTATTAAAAACAAGCAAACCGCTTTTTTCCTATAATTATTTTAATTTTATGAAATATAAGTAATTGCTATATATCATTGTTGCAGTACCATATATAAATGATTGCAGCACTTAGGTGTGTGATTTGTCAATTGTCATGCAACATAAATGAAAAATGAATGATATATAGAAGAGGCATATATGTAGTTTATGCTGGGTCATGAAATCGGAAACAATAGAGCTCGAAGGTTTTGCATACTTATGGACACGGTGGATTTGTGATTGAAAAGTTTTTCGAAATTAGTTCTTAACATGCATGACTCTTGTTAGGACGTTCACTCATTTTCATAACTATATATACAACCTAACTCTCAAGTGAACTAAAAGTTGTAAATACATACCTGTTAGTGCATTCTTATTCCAGGTCTTACACACTTGAAGAATTGATCGAATCGATCTCACTCTTATTTCCATAAATCGAACTCAATTATATTAGAATATCGTGTTACACATATACGCTAGAACTATTAGGGAAACAGAAGTTCTTAAGACTTTATGAAAGTTTTTCAAATAAAGATTTTGATTCATGTGTAAAGACAAGTTTTATGCACGAAGAACTTGATAATACATTCAATTTAGGGATAGAAAACTTACATCAAGATTTGAGTAAATCTTAAATATCTCCTCTAAAATGAATGTTCTCACTTATTGTAGATCTCTTTACTAAATGCCTTTTCCTTGTATCTCTATTTTCTTGGTAATGGTCATGCCTTTAGGAATCACCCATATGTCTCTATGAATGACGTTGAAAAGTTAAGCTTGTGGGAGCCTCCATTAGATGAGAACACTAACCCTAAAATTTTAGAGAGAGAAAATAAAATATACATGGACTCCATGTATATATAGGCAACATAAAAATAATAATTAAAAACATTATATTTTTCTCAATCTCTAAAACTAACGTGATATCTCAAATTTAATATGTCTCCAATATCAAGTTGGACTATGAGTGAGAATCCTTTGAACTTATTATTTTCTTGGCTACAATGAATTAATAATTGGCCCGATCTATGGACCCAATTAAATTAATTCATTAATTAATTTCTACTCCACTAAAAGAAATTAATTGAACTCCAATTAAATAATAAATAACCTCTAAGTCAATGTTACACTTTGACCTCTCTATGCATAATTAGTTATCGAATAAATAAAGCCTTTAATTCAACTACTTAATTAATATATTTATTTTGGTACCTTTGATTATTTCTGGCTTGATCATAATAAAACATTTGTTTGACAAAAAATAATTTTTTAAATAAATAAATATATAGAAAATCATTTTGTCTAAAAACACACGAAGGTCTTCGAATTTATTTTGTGATCAAACATAATCAATACAAAATAAATACAAGTAGTAATGATGCAAATATTGAAAATATAATCCTCTAACTATTAATTACATAATTACCCAAAGTGCCGATCTATGGATTCCGAAGATTCCGCCAAATAAATCAAAGTAATTACTGATTAATAAAAGAGTCTATATTTCTCTCATGCTTAAGAGTTAAATGCAATGATAGTGATAGAGAGCAATTACATACGACGACTCTCGCAATATATCTCAACCTAACACGAATCCAGTTCAAGTTTTAGTTAATAATAAGTCCATCCATAATTACCGACTATAAATAATTTATGATTACTATTTATATTTATGTATTGATCGCCATCACATATATATATAAATATCTCTTGTAATCAAGTAGACATTATCAATTCCATAATAAATTGAAACATAATACATTAAATTCACCAATTATATAAATTATAAATATTTCAGATATGTTAGGAACTTATGTCAATATAATCCAAATAGGAATTTGCTATGTCAGGGCATAAAAATCCCAACAAAAGCATGTTTGATATTGTTAAAAGAGAGGAATACTAAGGAGCTATGCAATTTCGTGAGTTGGGTGAGCCATGCATGGAATTAGACTCACTTAGAATAAAAAATAATGATGAAGGACAAAACTTCAATCAGCTAAACGACTCTATTTTTGATTTTATAAAAAAAAAAAAAAAAAAGAAAAAAAAAAGATGAGTGTTCTCTTGAGTGGAAACGACCCATTAAACAAAACCCACTAGCCTTTGCTAGTGAGCCATATCATTTTTCGGCTAAAAACTTAGTTTAGGACTTCCAAATTGGGCTTTTTCGTCTATTAGGAAGCTTATTCATTATTTCGAGATCTTTGTTCGTGGCCTAAATGAAGTCGGAATGCTCTTGTTTAGGTTTCTTATTCATTTCAGAATTTTTTGAGAGAATTTATTTATAGGCTTAATTTAAGCATTAGTTTCCTTATATTTTTAGTCCAAAAATCAATATGCATGTATGCAATAGCATAATATAACCTATTATTAATAATATTTCAAATTGTTTTGCAAATTTTGTTTAACTTTGTGGATTTAAATTTACCCGTTTTTTCTTGTGAACGATTTTATAGCTTCCGCTACGTGACGGATGGAACACATGTTACAGGATGTATAGTAGGCTACCGCTAGACTTGGGGTTAGTGGCAATAGGTCCATGAACCGTATGTGTTCGCAATCATGATGTGTCTTGCATTCAACCAAACATGGGTTATGTTCGTATACATCCACATAGGCCTTCAGCTTATGTGTATTTGTTTGAGGATGAAGAATTCAGATTTACTTTTAGTTTTTGTGTGAGGATGTCTTAAATTGGCTTAATGAAGTTGAATACTTTCTGGAGTATTTTGACATATCTGAACACAAGCAAGTTCTGCTTGTAGCAATCATGCTTAAGAAAGGTGCTTCTGCTTGATGGGATCAACTTAAGATTAATCGGAGGAGGTAAGAAAAACATGTTCGATCATGGTCAAAAGGTTTATTATGGCTAGATTCCTACAACCAGATTATGCATAAATGTCCTGTCACCAATATCAAGATTACAACAAAGAGAGTTGGTTTGTCAACGAGGCCACAGAGGAATTTTACAAAAACGATAGTGGCAAGAACGATAATAAATTTTTTGTTGACGCAACAAGTGTGTTTTTATGAGGTTAAATCATGGGTAAATTTCTATTGTCACACCTATTGTAGTAATTAAGGATGTGAAAATATCAATTACGTTGCACAAGTTGGCAGAAATAGAAAGGGAATTCAATCGGCAAAAGAAGAATATGGTGACAAGAATTTCAATGCTAAATATGAACAACATGAATTAATTGATGATGGGCTAACAAAATATCCAAATTGCATGTCAAAGATGGAATGAAAGAGTTCGGGCATCAAATTGGCGAAGAATTATAATGTAAGCAGATTGTATGTGAAGAAGCTTTTATTCCAGAAAGTGTCAATGAAGATATTTTCGTGTCGTGTTTTGGAGGGTCTCACGACAATGAACATAATGTTGTTGTGGCAAACAACACTGGACGTTATTCACAGTCAAATTCGAGGATGAGTTTTTTATTTTTTTGAATTGGAGGGGACTGATGTAGGATAGAATTTCAGTTAGTTGAACTAGTTTATTTTTTACCAAAAAAGTGTTTTTTTTTTTAGGTGGAAATGACCCATGGAGAAAAACCCACTAGATATCTTTGGGCCATGTCATTTTTTGGCTAAAAACATCTGTTTAGACTTTGAAATCGGGTTTTTTTGTTTATTGGAGGCATCTTGAGTATTTCAAGATTTTGTTCGTAGCCTAAACAGAGTCCGAATGCTCTGAATTTTAAATATAGTAATTTTTAATGTTTATATTTCTTTTTTATTTTTATTTTTTATTTTACAGAAGTTTTAGAGAGAATTTATTTTCAAACTTATTTCTAGCATTATGTTCTTTTCACTGATAGGTTTCCTTATAGTTTTAATTTTTTTTTTTTTTTTTAATTATAAATATGCATGTATGAAAGAGCATAATTTAACTTTTTATTAATAATAATTAAGATTGCTTTGTAATTGTTGTTCAACTTTGTGGATTTAAAGTTACTTTTTTTTGTTTTTGTTTTTTTTTAAATGCGTATGAAAGTTACCGTTGTTTCTTGTTAATAATTCAAAAGCTACATAACCTTTGACCATATGAAATTTCTATTTTGGGATTGAACCTGAAATCTATTAGTTTAGATATTTAAGCTAACTTTTTTTCACATTTCCAAATCTAATGCACAGAGACTTCAGAGAAACAAAAAGTCTACGTGCTTCACCAATTTTCTCTTTTAGCTTCACTGGTGAAAACTTCTGCACCTCCTCTTCTATCAATGCATAACTGTTCTATCAAATAGCTATTCAATGAATTCAACTATATATGTGACTTAACATTCATACTAAATTACATATAATTGCCCCTCAATCATCCTTGAAAATTGAAAGAATATTTTTGATGCAACCAACAGCCACAAAAGCCCAAAAATATAAAGCACACTTGGAGCTTAACCATATTTATTATACTTTCGATGGTAACCAAATACACATTTGTAAATTTGAGTGTAAAACCAAATATATATAGAGAATAGAAAACATAATTACTCCTCTGGTATCATGTTTCTATAAATGTCGCAAATCTCGGGGAACTGAGTACAATCTAACAGAGCATGATGACCACTCTTCTTGTCAGAATTTTTGGTGGATGCGTTCCCGGTGTCTTTACAACTAAGACCTTCCATACCTTCCTTGCAGAGACTGGCAAACAGGCCTGGCGGGTACCTCCCATAAACATGTATATAGCTGAACATGGTGGAAGCACAATTGCTCTTTCCGTCATTGATCTGGTCAGTAAAAGGGCAAGCGAATTGTTTGAAGCCCTCGCAGCAAGGTTTGGGTGAGTATGGGGGTCCTTTGCACTGGCTTGTGATGATTGTGTAGTTCTGAATCTCAAAGTCTACAGAGCAAGCTGCAAAAATTTCAAGACATACATACAAATGATCATTGCAGGACTCAACCCTCTAATAGCTGCAATGAATTTTTCAGCCACTGTTTAGAATAACCTAATATATATATATATATATACACACACACACACACACACACACACACACACACAAACACACCCACAAAAAAATAAATATATATTTTAAATTTCTATTATCTTGGTATTTGTTCTTGAGCAATGATATTGCAATTGATACAAATAGAGTGAAATTTTGGTATTCATGATATTTTCATTTCCATTTCTTTCTTTTTGACATGTAATGATAAAAAATTAAAAAGTTATGCTTCAACATACTAGCCGTAAAATATTAAAAACTCAATTGCCCCAACATGTAGTCTCCAAATATTTTTCAAAAAGTATATTTTTATTAATTTGTGTTTAGTTATCGTAAAATATTTATAACGAAAAAAAAAAATAAAATTTAACAATAATAACTAACACATTAATTTTCGGACAAGTTATTTTACACCCCTCGCTTGATTGACTTAACCTTAACCTCAAAAAAGAAAAATATTTTTCTATTAAAATATTTTACCTCAAGCAAACGGAGCAGTAATGAATTATGAAAGGCCTAGAAATCAAATATGTGCTTTAGAATTCCTAAAAATAATTTTGATTTTTTGAGTTTTGAACTTTTGAAGTTGTGAATATTAGATGGATAGATCATCCAAAGACAATAATAATAAGTCAAATAGAAATCGAAGTCCCAGACATTGTTTTGCTTTCTGTTAATTGAAGCATTATTTACTTTTGAGGAAAAGGGTTCATCTCAAGGCAAAAATAAGATTTGTTGCAGCTCCCGTTTAATGATCAAATGGACTGCAGCATTTCTGTTTGGTTATTTTCCTATGTTTTCTAGGGAACCAAACTGAAAAAAAATAAATAAAAAAAGAAAAAAAGAAGAGAAAACTGAAGAGAGAGATATTTGAACCTGCTTTGGCCTGAAGAAGGGTACGGCTCGTGGATCCATGAGACCCCAAGATTGCATCTGCACGTATACATAAAATTCATCAAATGAAACAAAGTAACAAGTCGTTGATTCATACGCAATGCACATATATATATATATATAGATGAATTTAAATTACATGAAATGAAGGTTGATGAGGCCAAGCCAGTCAGAAGGAAGAAAAGGGTCAAAGATAAGCATGCATTGAACACCATTTTGTTTTGAAAGAAGATCGACCGTCTTCGATCGACCAAAATGGTATGGTACCTTCTGAAAGTTGGAAATTAAGACCCCTCTTTCTTTTATTATTCATTTATTAACTAATAACAATGAAGAAGCTAGAGAGAAAAAAATGTAGAGAGAGAGAGAGAGAGAGAGAAATAAGGGAGATACGGAGAAAGAGTTGCAGAAATATACGGGCGGCTATGGTTTGAAAGTGCCCAACCTTTCAGCAATCAGTTAATACCTACCTACATGCTACAATTCATATATAGATATATATATATATATATACTCAGTATATACGGTTGTGTTTGTCGGTAGGATAAATAATTTTAACAATCCAATTCTAACCGCACTCGTCATTTATACATGTGATCATATCAGATATTACATAATGTTTTACGGTAGTGCAAGAAGAAATTGCATGGTGGTTTTAGGTTTAATGCTGAAGAGTATGATATATTCCAGGGCACACGGTCTAGTTAGGTCTGGTTTTGAAGATTTTTGAAACCAAATCGCTCCCTGCGGTTGGAGAAAATCTGAAACCAAACCAAACCATTTGAGCTATGGAACCAAACCAGTCCAAACCGTGAAAAAAATATTTGCATGGTTCGGTTCAGTTCCACGGTTTTAGTTGAATTTTATTTCCCTTTTTTATTTTCTCTTGAATTGTATATATAACAAAATATCAATAAAAGCATTCACATTCCCAAATCCAAGATTAAAATAGAGAGAGAAAAAGAGACGGGAAAGTGGGTGAAATAGACCCAAAAGCTAATCTCTAGAAATTAAAATAAGATTGAATCTTACTGAAACTGAAAAGGATGACAAATTTGTGGTTGAAAACTAAAAAACTTGATTCGTTGTGGTTGTTAATTGGTTGTGCTTGAGGTGCAAACACGCCGTGAGACTTAGAGATTTGTGAACTAGAAGTGAGAGAGAAGGGGAGAGAGTGAGAAAGACGATGCATGTCACCGATGGCAACGATAAAAGATGGACGGCGATAACCGAAATTCGAAGGTTGCTTGAGAAAGATTGATTAACTACTGGATCCCACAGCGATGAGAACTAAGAAGTGAATGAGGCAGGTGAGTAAAGAAAAACAATGAGATAGTGGAGAAATGTTGGCACGCACCCAAAAATCAAAACATTAGAAAAAGCAAAAGCAAATAAATAAATAAATAAATCAAATAATGATGAATGTTAGCTTCCGTCTAATCATTGTGCCGAAATTCCTTCCAAAGTTAAGAGTAATATATAGGTATAACTCTCTCTCTATATATATATACACAATATAACATATATTTGTATATATATTATAATGGTTCGGTTTGGGCCGGTTCAGTCTGGTCCGGTCCTGTAGGACCCTAATCCGGGACCAAACAAAAACTTCACGGTTCCATTATTTTAAAATCGTGACCGGATCGAACCGTTATGGAATTGGCCAGGCTTCCGGATTCGGTCTGGTCCAGTTTGGTTTTTCGGGTTGATATTTGGTTAATTTTTTTGCCCACCCCTATATATATATGGTGTATCTAACTCAAAGTGAAATGATTTTTCATATATAATGAGAAGAGAAAATAACAGTAATTGAATTGAATGATATCATGGAGTTTTTCTCTATTATGGGTTGTTAGGGATGGACCGAAAAGCTTTAAGCTTGGTCATTAGTTGTGGCATTCAGTATTGCCATGCTTTTAGCTTGTTACAAGTGGTATGATTAAGGTAATGTTGGGATTCTTAGAGCAGTGCGTACGACTGTATAGCTGTCGAGGTCTTATAGAACGGCGAATGGATGATGAATGAGTTTTATGGTTGTCTTATGGAATGTGTGTGATACTATGTTTGAAGTTTGGACCTGAGGACGAGAACGACGTTGGTGATGAGATCGGATTGATGACGAGAATGGTCTGGCCAATCATTTCTCCTAAATCAGTCCCTCTTTAACACGATGATAGGTCAAAGGTCAATGATTATTTTGACTGATTAATGATAGTGAGAGCGTGGTGTGGTGAATTATATAAGTGTGACAATGTGGATTTGGTCTGAAAGAGATTTTTATTTGGAGACAATAGTGTTTTATGGATGCAAGTAGTTTGTCTCGGATGATAGGCAGGTTTACATGTACAATGAAGTCTAATGGTTCGATCATTTGATCATTGAATTATGTTTTGGGGATTTGTATCCTGAGTACTTGATAGTACGCCTCCTTATGATTCAAGTGACTTGTGCCTATGTAGTCGTTGAAAGATTTTCTGCTTAGTTATCTCAGGAGGTGTTAAATGTATGGTAGTAGAGGTTGCAACTAGTAATCGCTTATACGGGTGTGTGATGGTGTAGATACATACATATTAGGTAGCATGAGTATGGTTGTCGGGAATGTGTCAACCTGGATTTGGGACTTGATAGGTAATAGTCAGGATTCCTTTGTCTCGAGTATCATGTATCCTTTAACGGATGAGCTGAGGTAGGAAGTTGTTGTAATCTAGTGGTTTAGTGACCGTTTCTTTGTGAGCTTCGGAGCCTTGTGCAAACGTGTAGAGCATACCGATGTTGGTTTTAAGCCAAGTATAGAGTCCAATGGTTTACCTGGTAGGATGTTGAGTGATGAGTACCCACGTAGGGTGGTGAGTATTATGTTCCCAGTGGCAATTGTGTGTGATTGCCTAGTGGCATCCGGTGTCAAAGGCAATAAGATTTGTGAACTAGTAGTCTTACGGGTTTTGTGAGGCATCATTCGAGAAGGTGAAAGTTTGTGGGCCTTCTTCTTAAGAAAGGTAGATTTTAAGAATGAAATCTCTTTAAAGATGGTAGATTATAATGTTCCAGATTTTTTTGAATTTTTTTGAATATTTATTTTTCGTGCCTTATTTTGGGTGCCACGCGGGTCTTGGGGGCAGTTTAGGTCATTTTTTTGAGCCAAGGGTTTTAAAAGTGTATTTTAATTATTTTAAGTCAATTAGAATTAACGGGGTCATTTTTAGGATTTTTCGAAGTCAGGGCGACTCCCGGCTCGAAAACTTCTCCTGATTTTTTCATTTCAAGTGAGGGGCGTTGTTGGCATTTCATATATATATATATATAGGGAAGATATATATGGGACAAGGATGACACTGCAATGTTAAGTGAGGGCAAGATAGTAAGTTAACCAAAAGGGGGATTCACTCACAAAGTGACACATGGCTCAAGGAGAGCGACATAACTAATTGCAAGATAAAGCCCATCCCCCCTTCCTTTTCGCCATTTAAGGCATCTCCTTTTTCCTTCTCTCTCTATATCTATACACATATATGTCTTATGTATTTCAAGCTTTGATTAATTTGAGAAGGTTAAAGTAGGATTTTGATGAAGAGCAAGGAAAGTGTTTTGCTCCACTTGGCAAGGGCTTTCATTTGGTATCACTATTGCATGGGCTTAGGAGGATTTTGAAATTAGGGCTTGGTTAAGGGCATGTTTGGCTAACACACAATTGAGGTAGGGATTTCTAATGCCTCAAACTTTGCCTTTCGTTGAACATCCTTACTCTGATTTCTTTAAAATTCATTCTTGGATGTGAAAATGTGAATTACAATGACTCAGTGTTGATATTGATGAAAGCACGCTATTGTATGATGAAATGATATGTTTAAATTCATGCTAAAGATGTGTATAACGTTAATTTGATGTAAAATTACTTAAATGGTGAATGTTAGAATGAGTTGTGATGATATTACTTCTATGAGGAGCATGCTTGTGATTGAATTAAATAGGAATGCCATACTTGTAGTTGTATTATTAAAAATTCCATTGTTGTATTAAATTTCTAAAAGATGCCATGTTTATGCCATTATTGCTATATAGATGAAAGTGTGGCTTAATTGATGCAATTGATGAATATGCATGACATGGCGGGAAAAAGGGCTATGAAAAAGGGTTTGAAATGGAATTTTTATAAAATAAATCGAATTTCACGAGTCTGGTGCTAATTTGACCTAGAGAGAGCGCGTGGCGGTTTAGGATGTGAAACGTTTATTACTAAACCCCAAATGGTTGTCAGATTTGGAACCAAGGATAGTTAATCAATTTGGCCTCTGTAAAGTCAGTTAGCGGTTTTTGGTGTGAGTTAAGGTCGGTGGAAACCAAGTTCGATGATGGTTGTGCATTGCATTGTATTTACATGTACATTTATGATATGTTATATAAATGCTGTTGATAAGATTGACGTTGTGATGTAAATGTGATAGAACCCCAAAATATGATCCCAGTTTCTCTTTTATCCCCAATGTGTGCTGTGTGACTTAAGGGAGTCCAAAGTTGGACTATAAATGACTAGTTTAGCATATATTAAGGTAAATAATTAACATTTTGCCCTTAGTTTTCCCTGGGTCGGGGTTGGACCTGGTTAGGGTCGTTACAGTATGGTAGACCTTGTAGGTTACTAGTTTATTAGACTGAGGTGAGCGAGACGACTATATTAGTGTTGGACATTGAGCATGAGACTACGAAGAAGGTCAAGCTTATTAAACAGAGGTTCTTCACGGCACAGAGCTAACAGAAGAGTTATGCAAACAAGAGGAAACAACCGTTATCTTTTGAGGTGGGGGACTAAGTTTTTCTTAAGGTCTCGCCATAGAAGGGATTGATGAGGTTCGGGAAGAGTGACAAGTTATTGCGATAGTTCATTGGCCCGTTTGAGATATTAGAGTGTGTTGGGAAGGTCATTTACCGGTTGGCATTACCGCCACATATGGATAGAGTCCATAATATCTTTCATGTATCTATGCTTCGAAAGTACAAGCCAGATCCGTCACATGTTTTGAGTTAGGTTGATATCGAGGTCGATGAGGACGTGACCTATGAGAAGAGACTGGTCCAAATTCTTGACAGACGGGACAAAGTGTTGAGGGACAAGACGATTCCGTTAGTGAAGGTTTTATAACGTCATCACGGTGTGGAGGATACTACTTAGGAAATAGAACAGGAGGTTCGTTCCAAGTATCCATATTTGTTCTTATCTCCAAGTACGGCTTGATTTTGGGAACGAAATATTTTTAAGTTATAGAGATTGTAATGTCCTAGATTTTTTCAGATTTTTTATATTTATTTTTTGCACCTTGATTTGCGCATCGTGTGGGTCCCAATATTTTTTCCTATTTATCATTTAATTATTTATTTAAGTATTGATGTTTTGCCATGTATATATATAGGTATATGTTATTATATATATACATGTGTGTAGTGAGGTAGATGGGATATTTTGTGGCTTAAGTGTAGTTAGTTAATGAAAGGAGGTTACTTTGGTAAATTGGAAGGTCAAAGGAGAAGACCAAGCATGAACCACTCATTTTGAAGGGGGTAAAGTCAAACTTTAGATCACATATCACTGATCACACACACTCTCTCGCCCACCCATTCCTTCTCATTCTTCTCTTTTATTTCTCTCTCTATATTTCTCACTTCTCTTTAAGATCTAGCATGTTGGAGTAAAATTTAGTCTTGGCCATAATTAGCAATCTTAGAGAGCTTGTCAAGAGCTGTGATTTGATACCAGTCTTGTATCTATTAGGTAGATTATGAGCTTGGGATCTAGGAACTTGGGTTGCATCTTTTGAGGTAGGGATGTTTAAAGTATCATGTTTTGCCTTTTTCAGAGTTTCATTCTTCTTGATTCCATGTTATACTTGTTTTAAATGTTGAATTTGAAGTGAAATATTGTTTTGTGCTGTATAGAAGAAGTATGTTCAAAGATGATGTTGATTACATATATATTTTGGTTGCTAAGATGTTGGAAAGCATGATTTTATATGTAACTGGTTTCAAAAATATATGTATAGACAAAATGATGATGATGATGAACATGTTTCTTTTAATTGTTAGAAATTGCAAGGAATGAGATTATTGACTTCAAGAATGCATTATTTCATTCATAGCATGAGCATGGTTGAGGGATTGAGGTTGAAATAGTTTTAAAGGAAGTGTTTGGGAAGGGTTGTGAAAAATTATTTTATGAAAGGGACTAAATATCGTGAGTCCGGGGCTAACTCGATATAGAGGGAACGTGTGTCGGATTTGGACGTGTAATGTTGATTACGAGGCCCTAAATGGTTGCCGGGTTTGGAACCAGGTATAGCTAATCAATCTCACCTCAGTAAAGTCAGTTAGTGATTTTCGGTGTGTGTTGTGTTGGGCTAGGATTATAGTCGGGAAGGCATTACATCTCATGGTATATTGGCATCCTTGAGTATGGTTTGATCATATGATGATTATCATTTAGCATGAATTGTGTTGATTATGATCCTTGCTAATCCCCGAGGATGATCCCAACTTCTTTTTCCCATTCTTTGTTTATGGACTCAAGGGAGAACAAATCCAGTGCTTTAGGCATTTCCTACTTATCCATTGTGCCCACCTATTCTTCTAACATTTTCAGGATATGGCAAGGAAGTTATGAAAAGAAGTATCCCCGCAAGTTTAGACATTGGTTAATGCCTTTTTATAGTATTTTGTAATAGATTTGCATAGGCAAAGAATCAATGTACATGACTTTATTCTTTCGTTAGCTTCAAGTAAAGCCTTTGTATTTATGGCCATGGAGGCCTTACCATTTTGTAAACTTATTCTTTTGGGATATGGATCATTCTTTTGAGACATGTATGCAATGAATTATGGAAGCTTTTAATCTTTAAATGATGAATTAATGGTTTATTTTGATGATTACATGTGTTGTTATAGGGCTAGATGATGTTTATGGACTTATACTTGATGATCAATCACTTTGGGTAGCATTTGAGCAAGTTCGGGAAGTGATCTAATAGAGCACTTCACTTTTGGGTATCATCTAAACGATTAGATGAGGCCATCTAATCGTTTAGATTAAATCTGGAACCCATTTAAACGTTTAGATACTCCCATCTAAACGATTAGATGGGCCTAGGTAGAATACAATTTTGCTGGACTCACAATCTAAACGATTAGATGGGCCTAGGTAGAATACAATTTTGCTGGACTCACAATCTAAACGATTAGGTGAAACCATCTAAACGATTCGATGGTCATCTAATCAATTAGATGCTCCCATCTAATCGTTTAGATGAGTCTGGTGATTTGCATGCATACTGGAGTGACTATCTGAACGATTAGATACGATCTTCTAATCTACCCATCTAATAGATTAGATGGACCCAAAATCACTGTTTGACCCCAAACTTTTGTATAATTACCTAATTACCCCCAGACTCATCCAAACCACAGAATGGCCAAAGAAAATGATAGTTTTACCCCTAAAGGGTTTTGATGCCATATTAAATATGCTAAATGATTATTTTACCCTTTTGGGTTCTAAACCATTATTTGGATACGGTAAATAACCATTATGCCATTATGAACCCTAGAACTACTTTAATAATGTGAAATGACCATAATGCCCTTATGTGTCCTCGGGTTTCGGATGAGGACCCGGTTAGTGATTCGGATCCCCGGATTTTGGTCATTACAAAATGTCTAGTCAATAGCATAAAAGTAGTTAAATAGTTTAATCGTCTTAGTCAACAGTCCGAAACAGCACACATAAGTTTTCTTCTTCTTTTTTTCTTCCATAAGAAAGATATTATTAACAAACTAGAGCAGGAGGGCATACCCCTAACCAACAAGAGAAACAAAGAAAACTGACTTTCAGAGATTCGTTAATATTGTTAGGATTATATGCCCTGGCATAGCAAATTTTGATCTGGATTAAAGTGACATATGTTCCTGACATTTCTGAAATATTTATACTTTATACAATTGGTGAATTCAATATATTATGTTTCGATTCATTATAGAATTGATAGTATCAACTTGATTACAAGAGATATTTATATATGTATGTGATGGCGATCAATACATGAATATAAATAGTAATCATAAATTGTTCATAGTCGGTAATTATGGATGGACTTATAATTAATTAAGACTTGAACTGGATCCGCGTTAGGTTGAGATATATTGTGAGAGCCGTCGTATGCAATTGCTCCCTATCACCGTCATGGCATTTAACACTTAAGTATGAGAAAAGTATAAACTCTTTTATTAATTAATAATTACTTTGATTTGTTCGGCGGATACTTCGGGATCCTTAGACCGACACTTTGGGTAGTTATGTAATTAATAGTTAGAGGATTATATTTTCAATATTTGCATCATTGCTACTTGTATTTATTTTGTATTGGTTATGATTGATCACAAAGTAAATTCGAAGGCCTTCGTGTATTTTTAGACAAAATGATTTATTATATATTTATTTATTTAAATTATTATTTTTGTCAAACAAATGTTTTATTGTGATCAAGTCAGAAATAATCAGAGGTAGCAAAATAAATATATTAATTAAGTAGTCGGATTGATGGTTTTATTTATCCGATAACTAATTATGCATAGAGGGGTCAAAGTGCAATATTGACTTAGAGGTTATTTATTATTTAATTGGAGTTCAATTAATTTCTTTTAGTGGAGTAGAAATTAATTTATAAATTAATTGAATTGGATCCATGGACCTGACCAATTATTAATTCATTGTAGCTAATAAAATAATAAGCCCAAAGGATTCTCATTCATAGCTCAACTTGATATTGGAATCCTATTAGATTTGAGACATGCGAATTAGAGATTGAGAAAGATTTATTGTTTACTTTTCTTTATCTTTATGTTGCCTATAAATATACATAGTCTATGTATATTTTAGGGGTGATTTTTGGAAGAAGAAAAAATGAATCTATTTTCTCTCTCTAGAAAATTAGGGTTAATGTTCTCATCTAATGGAGGCTCCCACAAGCCTAGTTTTCCAAGGTCATTCATGGAGGCTTATGAGTGATTCCTAAATGTCAAACAATTATCAAGAAGATAGAGATCCAAGAAGAAGGCATCTTGTTAAGGGATCTACAACAAGTGAGAACATTCACTTTAGAGGAAAGATTTAAAGGTTTATTCAGACCTTTGATGTAAGTATTCAATCTGTTAATTGAATTATACATCATATTTTATTTTTGCATAAAACTTGTCTCTATGTGATGAATTAAGATCTGTGAATCAAAATCCCTTGAAAAGTTTTTAAAATTAGCACGTTTCCCAACAGTGGTATCAGAGTATGGTTTGATTCATTACTAGAGATCATGTTTTTATCAAAATCATCATTCATGGATCCAAAATTATATTCATATATTTTTTTATTGATGTATGTTAATGTATGATTTAATATATTAATATATATTGATACATGATGATGTATGTATAATTGTGAATGAATGATGATGTATGTTTGGGCCATGGATGAAACTTATAGGTTAATTGAATGCAATTTTATCTTTGGATGAATGTATTTAAGGCTTTGGTTTAGCCGGTTGAAAGTTCAATGATGTAATTTAATTTTTTCCATTGTATTTCAAGTGTAAATAATTTTTTAAAGCTATGTAATATTCATCAAAGGATACTATGAAGCTTCAAGAAGGTCTAAGAGGGTAAATTAGGCTTTAGGAATTTTCTGGGATTTTTTTAGAAATTATCTAAAATTTTTCTAGAATTTTTTAAGGCCTAATTTTATTTTTGGGAATTTTTTAATTTTTTTCTGGATTTTTTGGCCATTTTCTGGTAACTGGAGCTTCGCCGATGGCGAGGGTAGTGCCGAAAGGATGAACAACCAATCTGGTGCTTCGCGATGCACCATAATATGGTGCAACTGGATTAGAAGCCATTGGATTAATGATGATAGGTGGAGATGATTGAGTGTGGGCGCCTCCATGAAGGATGGTGGGCGTTCAGCCAGCTAGCGCGTGAGGAGCACACGCCAGCCAATGCAGCTTTAATCAGGCACGTGTGGACCACGCGCCTATTAGTTCCAGCGCCACATAGAGCGTGGCAGCGCGTGCCACGCGCTGCCAATGTCTTCTCGCGCGTGCAGGCCCGTGGAGGAGCTTTGGGGCACGTGGGCAAGCGTAGAGGGCGCGTGGGGCTGCTGGGAACAAGTTTTTCAAGGCTGCAGGTGCTGTTTTGCTTTTCCAGACACCTATCAGCACTCTGTTTATGTTCTCAAGACTTTGATTGACCCTCGCGTAATAATTAAAGCATTTAAATGTTAAAAGCTTAATCCATTGACCATTTTATTTTTTATTTATCAATCACTAATTGATGTATGTGTTGCATGGAATAGATAATTATTTATTAATTATTATTCATGCATTGGATCCATGATATTTAATTAAATGACTTGATTTATATTAATTAAATTATGAAAATTAATTGGATTTGATTACTAATTAATTTAAGGGCACTTATTGGGAAACAAAAAATTATTTTTGTAAATTATTTTCAAAGTGTGCTTCAAATTAAATATTAGTGAATTATTTAAAAGTCCAAATATTTTCTAAATTTAATTGGATTAAGATCAAGGCGTTTTGCATGTATTATATCATGTAAATGAATAAATTGAAAACCCTAATTATGAATGATTAAAAAAATTGAGTGGGAGCGGGAATATTTATACATTACCCCATGACCTTCGTTATTAAAACCATTGCAATTAGATCTTCAAAAATAAGGCCCTACGCATGATTTGAAGAGTCTTAATATTACAAGAATGGTTATCTCATGAAAATAAAAATATTAAATATTCATTGTAATTATATATTTAAAAATAAGACTCTACGCATGATTTAAAGAGTCTAGATTATAATGACAAGATATTTAATGTTTTATTTTTCATTAGAGCTTTAATAGTGTTATACACTCAATTTAAAATCAATAGTGTTAGCTCCCCAACGGAGTGGTCTACCCTAGGTGATTTTAGAAAGGCTAAACAAAATCGGGAATCATTTCATATAGATAGACAAGGCATTGTCTTAAAAGATTATGATAATGATGGGATTTGCCCACCAATAGCAATAATGAATTTCGCCAACCGAATAAGTTATGAGCGTATTGGTTATTCGATTTTTCATGCAGCGGTTAAGGGACCCACATACTATTTTAATGGAAGTGCTCGCCTAATAGCAAATGAATCTCAGCAATAGTAATAATGAACTCCTCCATCAGGATAAGTTATTAACTTATTGATTGTATGATTTATTATGCTACGAAGTTGAGGGATCCACATTAATTAAAAGGGATTGTTTACCAATAATGATAATGATCTCTTATTCTATTGAGATTTATTATATTATGTGGTTAACAAACTCATTTTAATTTAAAATATATATGATAGAATTAATAATTCACCTTGCATATTTTATGAATGCATTTATATTCAGATTTATTATGTCTAATCCATTTTATCTGCTTACTAACATTTTCAATGTATTTGGACCTCATTTATATTGACTGGAAAATGAACTTAAATATTTTATTCACAACGTAAGGGTACAAAATGTATTTTCTACTCCTAAACCTAATTATTTTACTTTAAGATACCCAAGAGAACATTAATACTTTTAATAAGTGAAATAAGGCAAATGATATAATTTGGTGCAATATTCTGGAGTTTATCTCGAATATGCTCCAAAGCTAACATTTGCATTATTTTATTTCTTTAAGCATCATGTTAAATATCAATGAGATGTTTTGGTGAGATTTGATAGAGCATATGCCTAAGTACTGTGTCAAATTTAAATACCATCAAGATAACCTGAGGAACTCCTATTTAATATCGGATTTTGAAAAATGATTGTTTATTATTTAAAAATTGAACTGGGGGTCAAAAGGGCTGACTTCGGTAGTAAGTTTGAAGTTGACAGAATTATTGTCTTGTTACCAAACTTGTTCGACTCTTTTAAAGTGAACTAAATAAGGAACCAGTTTGAGTTCATACTCGCTGATATTCTTATAGAGTTGGTAACATATGATGGGATAATCAAAAGTATAGGCGTTCCTATCAATCTAACCTAGTCAATACCATCTTTTTCTAAGCCCAAGTGGAAGGGCAAAGGAAAGAAGAAGGATGATAATAGAACTAGGCTAGCACAAAACATAGGTATCCAAAAGGTTAAAGGGAATAAAGCAGTGTATGTTGAAGGTGAAGGAAATTGTTTTCTTTTACTGCTAACTAAGACACTAAAGGACGAACTGTCTAAGCAATGACGTGACATATGAAAATATATATTTAATCATTGAGCCATGTTATGTGGTTGTATCTATTAATTCCTGATGGATAAATTCTGGAGCCACTAAACATGTTTGCAATTCGTTGCAATGATTTCAGGAATCCAAAAGCCTCGATAATATGAATATATATTTGTACTTGACCTGATGTCAAGGTTGTAGCTAAGTCAGTGGTAGTATTACATCTGAAATTAAAGAGTATGAGGATATTAGTATTAGAGAATTATCTTTATGCACAGATGTTAGATGCAATCTAATTCTTGTTTCACTTTTGGTTTATAAAAACTGTGTTATTATTTTGTAAAACTGGTTTTATAAAATTGATTAGATGTGCGATTGTTTCTGGTACATTGAAAGATAGTTAATATACTATAACCATAAGCTCTTAATATTTGCCGGATGTAGAAACTAATGTTGCATCTTCTAGATTGAATGTTAAGAGAAAAGTTGTTATTCCTGACTCATTGTATTTTTAGTATCTATTTTTGGGTTGTAATCAGTCAAAATGAGATTTAAAGATTGGTCAAAGAAGGTTTATAACCTAGTGAGGCAGGGGAGCCTAAACCAACTTATGAATCCTATATTGAATGATAGATAACCTTAAGGGCTTAATCAACCAAATGAAATAGACATAAAGAATAATTGGGGTCGGTACACACAGACACGTGTGGTCTTATGAACATCTAAGCAAGATTACTCACGTTTTGGATAAATTTATCTAATGTGACACGAGTCTTAAACTTTTGGTATATTCCGAAAGTGTCAAGATTGATATAGAACACAGATTAGGTAAACTTATCAAAACACTTCGATCTGATCGTAGATATGAGTATTTCTTGGGATAATGCAAAGGCTATATGGTCAATGAGGGTGTTGTGTACTAGTTTTTCCGTAATTGACGCTCAATGAATTGAGGTTTTAAAAAAGCATAACAGAATTCCGCTTAACATGGTTAGATCTATGATCTGTTATGCTACATTATCTCTTTCATTTTAGAGTTTAGCTTTGATGATATCAATGCACATTATGAATTGCATTTCATCTTAGTCTGTCTCAAGGATATCTTTTGAGCTGTGTTTTTTTACTAAATCTTAGTTTGAATCACATGCACATATGGGGTAGTCTTGCACATGTGCGCTTGATATGGACAAGTAAGTTGGAAGCAAATCATATGCATGATCGATTTGATGCTACGCTAAAGGCACTAGGATTGATTATTTTATGATCTCAATGATAAAAGTTGATTGTTTATACTCACTGTTTAGCTATAGGAGGATCATATTATGAATCATATACCTAGTAGCATAATGTTTGAGAATATGGTATGAGTACCAGATGTACCACATGTAAACACACTTATTATAGAGATTGAGAATAATATATGAATTCCCTATTAATGCATCAGCATCATCTAATACACAAATTCCTGTATCGATACATTATTGTAGTGGGAGGATTATCATTCAATCCGACAGAGTCTTGTTTTTAGGTGAGACCGTTATGGACATCCCTGTTAAACATGAGTTGGACCTAGTAAGCTACACGGAAGCATGAACTGATATGGATACAGATCGTTTTGGCGAGTTGCTATGAAATTAGAGTTGGAATCTATGTATTCTAATAAAATCTGGGATCTTGTAGAACTTTCTAGTAGGGTGATACTTATGGAAGGCAAGTTAATCTACAAAATGATACCAGAAGATTTCTTAGTAATTAAATCATGAGTGTATAAGGGAATGTCATTATTTTTCCTAATTCTACATATTGATGACATCCTACTCATTTATAATGACGTGGAAGTATTGTCATCAATAAACAGGTAGTTGTTCAATTACTTTTAAATGGAGGATCTTCAAGATGTAAGTTATATTCCTAGGATCAAGCGTTTGCAAAATCAGGTTAAAAGGAAAATAGGCTTATCTTAAAAATCCTACATTGATAAATTTTTTACTAGGTTTGGTATGCATAACTCAAAGAATGAGTTCTTACTTTATTGATATGGATTGCTCTCGCTAGTAAGTAGTTTTTCAAGATTATCAGAGGAGATTGAGCAAATGAGACTAGAACAACATGCTTCGGCATATGGGAGTCTCATATATGCCATAGTCTATACCAAACAGGACATCCGCTACATTGTAGGGATAGTCAGTGGATATCAGTCCAATCCCGGACTTGATAACTGGTCTGTTGTAAAAAATATCATAAAGTACCTTAGGAAAACCAATGATCTCATACTCATTTATGGATGTGATAATGTGGTTCCAGTCAGGTATAATAGTTCTATTTTCCAATCAGAAATAGATACTATGAGGTTCATGACTTAGTGTATGTTCACTCAATGGAGGGGAAATCAGTTAGTAGATTGTTAAGCAGTTTTCAACTGCTGACTCAAACCTGAAGATGGAATACATTACAGCCATAAAGGCAGCAAATAAAGCCTTTTGGTTTGATCTCACTGATTTAAAGGTTGTGGAGTTTACTAGCCTACATATCAAGCTATATTGTGACAATAGTGCAGAAGTAGTCCAAACAAATGACCCAAGGTTCCATAGAGAAACAAGGTACACTGAGAGGAAGTATCATGTTCTACGTGATATTGTCCGGCAAGAAAATGTACTCGTGGCTAGAACATTGCATTGGAACACAACTTTGTTGATCCATTACCAAATGTGTCATTGATCAATAATTTCGATCGTCATCTGAATAACATTAGAGTTAGATGCAATTTGAATTGGCTATGAGGGCAAGTGGGAGCTGTTGGGATTTATATGCCCTGGTATAGCAAATTCTGATCTGGATTTAAGTGACATTTGTTCCTGACGTTTCTGAAATATTTATGCTTTATACAATTGGTGAATTTAATGTATTATGTTTCGATTCATTATAGAATTGATAGTGTTCACTTGATTATAAGAGATATTTATATATGTATGTGATGGCGATCAATACATGAATATAAATAGTAATCATAAATTGTTCATAGTCGGTAATTATGGATGGACTTATAATTAATTTAGACTTAAACTAGATCTGCATTAGGTTGAGATATATTACGAGAGTCGTCGTATACAATTGCTCCCTATCACCGTCATGGCATTTGACTTTTAAGCATGAGAAAAGTATAAACTCTTTTATTAATTAATAATTACTTTGATTTGTTCGGCGGATACTTCGGGATCCTTAGACCTACAGTTTGGGTAGTTATGTAATTAATAGTTAGAGGATTATATTTTCAATATTTGCATCATTGCTACTTGTATTTATTTTGTATTAGTTATGATTGATCACAAAGTAAATTCGAAGGTTTTCGTGTGTTTTTAGACAAAATGATTTATTATATACTTATTTATTTAAATTATTATTTTTGTCAAACAAATGTTTTATTGTGATCAAGTCAGAAATAATCAAAGGTAGCAAAATAAATATATTAATTAAGTAGTCGAATTGATGGCTTTATTTATCCGATAACTAATTATGCATAGAGGGGTCAAAGTGCAACATTGACTTAGAGGTTATTTATTATTTAATTGGAGTTCAATTAATTTCTTTTAGTGGAGTAGAAATTAATTTATAAATTAATTGAGTTGAGTCCATGGACCGGGCCAATTATTAATTCATTGTAGCCAATAAAATAATAAGCCCAAATGATTCTCACTCATAGCCTAACTTGATATTGGAATCCTATTAGATTTGAGACATGTGAATTAGAGATTGAGAAGGATTTATTATTTCCTTTTGTTTATCTTTATGTTGCCTGTAAATATATATGGTCTATGTATATTTTAGGGGTGATTTTTAGAAAAAGGAAAAATGAATCTATTTTTTCTCTCTAAAAAATTAGGGTTAATGTTCTCATCTAACGGAGGCTCCCACAAGCCTAGTTTTCCAAGGTCATTCATAGAGGCCTATGAGTGATTCCTAAAGGCAAAACAATACCAAGAAGATGGAGATCCAAGGAGAAGGCATCTTGTTAAGGGATTTACAACAAGTGAGAACATTCACTTTAGAGGAAAGATTTAAAGATTTACTTAGACCTTTGATGTAAGTATTCAATCTGTTAATTGAGTGATACATCATATTTTATTTTTGCATAAAACTTGTCTCTATGTGATGAATCAAGATCTGTGAATCAAAATCCCTCGAAAAGTTTTTAAAACTAGCACGTTTCCCAACAAATATAGCCTTCAGAGTATAAATGGAGCCAAAGGAAAGTAAACACACATCAAATGGAAAAGTTTATTCCGTGTGCAAAGAATTATTCAAGGAAATAAGTTATGTAATTTATAGACATACTTACAACAGGACATTGTTTAGCGCAAAGGTGAAATGTTGAGTTTTCAAGGGGTTCAAATGTCGTAGGTTTATCCCGGGTAAAGTGAGAAAAGCACCTATAATGTTTACATTTTGGTCAAATAATGCTCTTATTCTTTATATTGTGTATATAAGTCTGTTAAGTTTTAAAAAATGAGCAAAGAATAGCTTATGTTGTGTATATAAGTCCGTTAAGTTTGAAAAATGAGCAAAGAATGGCTTGAACTCACTGTTAAGATAAACTTCCGAAAACGCTTGGCCTTATCTCTTCCAATAATGCCAGTAAGCCATTGTTCTCGCCAGTAAGAACATTGCTCCTTGACATATCAAGTCATCCCCATTGTTCCATTGTCGGTTGTTTAGATATGTGGCAATGATGATGAAGAAGAAACCCAAAATAGAAAATAAAAAAGGGACAATTTAGTCATTTCACATTTAATTAGTTTTTTATTCAGTTATGGAGGGACACTTTAGTCTTTTAAGTATTCAGGTCCTTATTTGCTTTAAAATTGAATATTAGGGACGTTTTAAGGGGTTATACACTCTATATGCATATCAGAAGGTTATATACTCTAATCTCTATATGTATATATACCACAGGGGTGTTTTTTGCCCTTGACCCAATTTATTCATGTCAAGACCTTTGATTAACTAGAATCGTAATGGTTTGTAGGGAGTAACTAGAAATGAATCCAAATTCTAACTTGTGGTATGAGTGCTGCCTAATTCTGAATATGTTGTTGGATATGTTAGGCAAAGCCCACTGTAATTTTTTACAACCATCTAAAATAAATTAACTTCAATGAAATGAAAACAGCTTAAGAGTCTATTGTGCGAAAATTAAAAAACTAAGGGTTCGTTTGGTATCGTTTCTGTTCGTGTGTTCCTCATTTTTATTCTTATTTCTACTCGTTTTTATTTGTAGGCATTTTTGCTAAAATCAGAATCACCGTTTGGTAAAATTTATTTGTTCTTTAAAATTTGTAAACATCAAACAAGAAACGTGTTTGGCAATGAACAAGTACATTTAACACATGCAACCATTGTGTTGAAGTCTCAATCCTCCATCATAACTAAAACTCCAAGGTAACTGCTGCAACAACTGCTGATCAAATTAACAAATTTACATTTTAATGATTCAAAATTCTAACAACCGAAATATTATAATATATATATATATATATATAGAACCAACTCATATAGTTTCATTAGAACGTTTTAGTTTTTTTTTTTTTTTAGTTTTGTTCATTTTGATCCTACAAATTGAACTACTTCACTTTATGCTTCTCCGACTTAACAAGCTAGAGTATTGATTTGAATATCTCTGTGGAGCAAGATAGGGTTATTGCCTTGATAGGTGTGAATTCATCCTCAAACCAATCAATTAAGCAGTACCTGAAACATCAACGGAAAAAAACAATCATTTAACTTCCGGAAAAAATAATAATAATAATAATCATTTGGAATCACGTACATGTACTAGAAATTATTGAGTGTTGCCGAGCTAATTAAAATATCTTATATTGATAACTATATATATAATGAACCAAGTAGCTTTGTCTAGGGTTTTAATTTGGCCCAATTTCTAGGGTTTCAATCGCAACGAAAAAAAGATAATCAAACACAAAAGAAATAAAGGGTGAAAAGACAAACTCGCAATTGAGCCTGAACAAGAAGAGAGTGAAACTTGCAATTGAGCGTGAATAAGAAGAGAGAGACGAACCTGAAAGTTGTCGTCTATGAAGATAGAGTTCAGATTGGGGCCACTTTAGGTGAATAAGAAAAAAATGTGAGTGATGAAGAGACTTCTTGAGATTAGAGTCTCTTTACAGCGGGAATAAGTCTATGTTTCCCGTGTTCTGATTAGAAACAAGTAAAAACAACTTTTTTTCGTGTTTTGATTAGAAACAAGTGGAAACAATTTTTTTTTTTTTTTTCTGTTTCTAGAAATTAGCCTTTTAAAGAATATGTTCCTAAATTTTAAAAATATAAATAACCTTACCAAACATATTTATCTTATTAATTTCTATTTTTTGACCTTTTAAAAACAAGAAACAAGAAACAAGAAATAGAAACATTACCAAACCATCCCTAAATTATCCAAAACAGAGTATTAATTGTTTTTGTATCATGATTGGAGCGCTAGGTGCATTATATATATATATATATATATATATATATATATATATATATATATATTCCTAAATGAAATTATATTAACAAAATAAAACAATAAGTACCAGGCTAGAAGTAAGGGCATTCGTTGCAAAAGCAAGTAGCAAACTGTCTCAAAGGACAAGCCTGCACTGAAAAATAAAAAGGCATACCATTGCTACACAAAAAATCTGTCATGATCTATGTTAGGTGCATCATTTGTCATGCAACAATGGTCATTCCAAAATAAAGAATGGGTCATGGATGATAGGTCTGATAGGAAATGTAAAAAAAGGTTTTAAATTGTCTAAATTTGCCCATTTCATTTGAAAAGAGAAAACAAAAATAATAACACCAAATCATCTGTTTGTCACACGCCACAAATAATTTCCAGTAAGATTATTGGGTTTTGCTTGTTGTGTTGATTCCATAAATCAGAAGACAATTACAATTTTGAATCCAAAAACCTTAACGTATATATAGAGGGTGGGACTAAACAACTTCAGGTTTATATTTCATGTATGAAATTGTGTACAAGTTCATTATTCTTCTCCATACAACATTAGAAAAAATAAAATAAAATAAAATAAAATTTGTTTTGTGTATCGTGAAAAGCTATTATAAACTCATGGACAAGCAAGCTTGATTTAACAATCTTTTAATAAAACATGTAACACTTTAAATTTCTTTTACTTTTATTAATTTAAAATCAATTAACTAAATTTGGCAAAATTTTGACAATTAATTTGGTATAAAAGGCTAGTTCAATGTTTTTTAGAATTAATTTGGTATAAATTTCTAGTACAATGTGGCCATTCATTGAAAACAAGCTGTAATGTATTTTCAAAATTAACTTCACACATAGAAAAACTCCAGTACACAGAAACCGACCCAGGAAGATATGTGAAGGCAATAGTTCAAAACCATTCTATCCCCACTTATAGCGACGCCAACCATTAATATTTTTAATTTCCTCTAATATTTCAATTAAAAAGTTCTGCCAAAGTTTTAAACTATTAAAAACAAACATCTGTTTTCCTATAATTATTTCCTAAAATTATATGAAACATAAATAATTGCTCTATATCATTGTTGCAGCCCCATATATAAATGATTACAACGCTAGGTGTGTGATTTGTCATGCAGAGTTCCTCATCTATAAATGAAAAATGGATGATATATAGAAGAGGCATGTAGTTCTTGCATACTTGTACATACAGTGAATTTGTAAGTTTTTCGAAATCAATTCTAAAAAAACTATAATTTGAAGGCGAAGAAGAACCTTTCACTCATTTTCATTCATAATTATAACATTTCATTAATAATATTTCAAATTGCTTTGTAATTTTTGTTCTACTTTGTGGATTCAGGGTTACCAAACGTTGTGAATTCAAAATTACCTCTCTTCCTTGTCAACGTTTCATAACTTCCACGTCGTCAAATAATAATTCAACAATCACACAACCTTTCACAGTATGAAATTCACATTTTGGGATTGAAACTGAAAACTATTAGTTTAAATTTGAAGCTAGCTTTTTTTCACATTTCCAAATCTAATACATAATTCATCACAGCTAAACACAGTACAGAGACTTTATAGAAATCTATACAAGTACAGAAAGTCTATGTGCTCCCCCATTTTCTGTGCCAGCTTCATTGTGTGAAAGCGTCTGCACCTCCCCTTCTATCAATGCATACCTTTTCTATCAAATAGCCATACAATGAATTGAATTATATATGTGACTAGCTTGTTTGTTCCAACGTAAAATATTTTTTATTTTTTTTTTTCAGGTAAACTTTATTTTTATTTTTACTTTATCGGTATTTGGTAAAGGTCTACGCCGAGGTTGCAGTCGAGTCTATTGGGCAGAGGCATGCAAAATAACTTAACAAAAATCAATGGATAAGCTCTTTTTATTTGTAAATATTTTACCACAACCAAATCCCAAAAAATAAAAAAATATTTTATTTCCAAACAAACGGAACCTAAATATTTGCCTCTCAAACATCCTTCAAAATTGAAAGGATATTTTTTATGCAACCAACAGCTTTCACTCTTTATGCAATGTTGAAATTTCAGAAGCCCAAAATATAAAGCACACTTGGAGCTAAGCATATTAATACTTTTGATGGTAATCAAAAAGACATTTGTAAATTTGACTGGAAAACCAAATATGCAGAATAGAAAACATAATTGCTTTGATTTTAATTTCCATGATGTTTCTTTTGTACGATAGAGAAAGGATGTCTCCTTAATTGTGGGATTCATACTTTGAACTAAGACTATCCTCTCAATCCTCGAAGGGAGGGTTTGAGTCTAACATGGGCAAAACAGGGTGTATTTGCTTTATAATTCAAAAAAAAAAAAAAAAACTGTCAAATAAAAATATCTTAATCCGTTAAATAGCTTAATCTCAAGTTATTGTTATCATTTTTGTAAAATAGTTTCATACACAAAAAGTATAAATCAAAAGGGTGACATGAGTAAAGTAACATTAGGCCACCACGGTTGATGTAGCGTGATAGATTCTAACAATGTTTAATTAACAAAAAAGTTAAATATACTGATAATTTCAAATTAAGAAACTAAAATTTATTAGTCTATATATATATATATATATATGCATATATCTATTTTTTTTTACATCTACCTAATTTGTGTAAGAAACAAGCAAGGCAAAGAACATTAATTAATTATTTATTTAAAAAAAAAAAAAAAAAAAAACCTTTAATTATATAAATATAAATTTTGTATTAGTAGCTACCAACTAAGAGATGATCAGTTTACCACTAAAATCGTTAGGAGCGGACTCAATTCTTAAATAAATAATCACTTGTACTAGTGATACTATTACCAGTTTAAAACAATTGTACCGTTGACAAAGTACAAAATATATATATATATATATATATATTAATATTTTTAAAACTATTTAAAATAAACCTCCTCAATATCCCAATATAAAAGTTTCTACGTAAATTATATAAATCAAAGTATTGCCAATATATCATTGTTACATTACTTTATATAAATGATTGAGAGCTTAGGGTTTGATTTGTTATGCAGAAGTTGCTCATCTAGAAATTAAACATGGATGATATATAGTATAGGACATCACACATATTGTAGAGCCATATAGTTTATGCTGGTTCACGAATTAGGGAATAATTGACTACAAATTTTTGCATATTTATGGAGTTACATATAGTAAACTTGTGTTGAAAAGTTTTTGTTTCCAAATTCTTTTGAAAATGCTTCAACTAAAGACTATTACCAATTTTCAAACCTAATGAATAAGAGAGATTGATCTTAAACTGCAGGTTAATGGCAATTTAGAAATTGATAACCTAGCTCTGAACCCATTTACAATTTTAAACTTTGATTAACAAATTAGCTGAACTATAACAAAATTTTGGTGTTATGAATACCTTCAATTCCACATGAAAAATAAATAAAATGGGGAAATACCCCATCAATTTTACAGTAACGAATGATTCATCCATGAACTGACAAAAATATATAGAAATTTGAAGAAATACTTGTACGTGACTAGCTAAGTTATGAATTAGAAAAGATACATTCTAACTTGATACAATATAGGATCTTTAAAGCGCAACTTTTTGGACAGTTCATAAAAAGATTTATACTAGGCAAAGATAAATATACCTATACAAAAAAATTGCTTTGCATGATACTATAACTTAAATAGTATACGGTTTTGAATTAGATACGTTAAAAATACCGAATCTACGTCGACTAGGACCCCTAGCCATCCAAGCTAACGATGCGAATTGAATATACAATTTTTGAAATTCCCTCACATATAATCCGATTCTTTTAAAAGAATCGGAATGACAAGCGTCCATTGTCTAATGGATCTGATGGCAAGCCTTGAGGATGGAAGGATCAAGAATTATATCTTTCAGCTCTCCTGAGTTGAAGTTGTATTTCAATTCTGAGAAAGAATTTAATACAAGCACAAGCACAAACTGTCTTGAGAAATTCAGAAAAGAACCAATTTATCACCATTTGCAAGAACGAACACCAACAAATTTATTTATTTATTTCTAAAAGTTATATCTCTTAGAATTGCTTCAGATTGAAATTTAGAGATTCTCAAATTCGTCATTTTCCTTAAAGTTGTTGCATCAGATTTTAAAAACTCAATCTCCCCAACTTTCTGTTTGTAAAAATACTGAATTTTACTTTCTTTTTTTTCCTGGCAAACTAGGCTTTCACTCATTCTCATAGCGATATATACCTCTTCTCAAGTGAGCTAAAAGCAGTAAATAATATACCTCTTAATTAGTAAATTCTTAGTCGAGGTCTCACACACTTGAAGAATTGATTCAATTGAATCAGTCTCACTCTTACTTCCAGAAATCGATTCCCATTATTTTAGAATATTGTGTTACAGATATACGCTAGAGCATATATGTTTGACATTGTTAAGAGCAAGAGGAATACTTGGGAACTATGCAAATTTGTGAGTTGGGTGAGCCATGCATGGAATGAGACTCACTTAGCATCGCATCAAGAATAATGGTCGATTCAACGAGTATATTTTTTTAACCAAAAATGATTGAATTTTTTTTTTTTTTGGTTGAAAATGACCCATTGACCAAAACCCACTAACTAACTCTGTTTAGTGGACCATGTCGTTTTTCAGCTCAGAACCATAATTTAGGACATCCAAATCGGGTTTTGTTTTCTTCTTCTTTTCTTTCTGTCTCATAGGAGGCTTGTTGATTGTTTTGGGATTTTTGTTGGTTATCTAAATGAATTCTGAAATGTTATGAATTTTTATATTTAGTAATAATTTTTAATGTTTAGGTTTCTTATTATATTATTTCATAATTTTTAGACAGAAATTATTTTAAAACTTATTTCAAACATTAGTTTCCTTATATTTGAAGTATTAGGGTTTTTTATTAATAAATATGCATGTATGGACGAGCATAATTATAACCCTTCATTAATAATATTATAAATTGCTTTGCAATTTTTGTTCAACTTTGTGAATTCAAAGTTAACAAACTTGGTAAATTCAAAGTTTATTCCTTGTGAACATTTCATAGCTTCCGCATCGTCAAATAATAATTCAACAGCTACACAACCTTTGATAGTATGAAATTCACATTTTGGGATTGAAACTGAAAACTATTAGATTAAATTTGAAGCTAGTTTTTTTTTCATATTTCGAAATCTAATTCACAATTCATCACATCTAAACACAGTACAGAGACTTTATAGAAATCTATACAAGTACAGAATGTCTATGTGCTCCCCAATTTTCTCTGTTAGCTTCATTCCTTCTGAAATACAAGGTGATAGTTGTGGCTCAAATTATGCCGACTCACCATGCAATAGCTCATCACTTGCATCATCATGCAATAGCTCACCCATGACATCATCCAACTTGCCCTCCAAGTATGTGTGTTCAATAAGCATTATGTTTGGTCTCCAAGTCCACAAACAGTGACAACATTTTGGCTATAAATAGCCTTGATCTCCATGGTTCAAAGTATCTAACAATTGAGTCAGTTTGCTTAGTAAAGAAAAGCAAAGTGTGAGAGAATTTTGGGTGTAATTGGGTTTTAGGTGTGAGCCACTTAAGCATTGTATCTCTTTATTTCCATAGTGAAATATTGTTCTGTCTTCTCCCCGTAAATGTACGCATAGCCGAACCACGTAAATCCTTGTCTCGTTTGTGTGTGCACTACTTTATTTTTCTTGTCATTTATTTTTTATCTTGTTCTCATAAACTCCTATTCGATTATTATTTCGTAACAAACTGGTATCAGAGCTCGGGTCCGTGTATTGTGTACAGAGTTCACAGATACAGTACTATTCCTCGAGAATTTTATTTTATTTTATTTTTTTTTTTATTTTTTTTTTTTTAAATGTCGACCAAATACGAGTTTGAGAAATTTGATGACAAAATTAGCTTCATTCTTTGGCGCATCAAGATGCAAGCCCTGCTAACCCAGCAAGGTCTAAAGAAGGTGTTGTTCGGGAAGGATAAGTTGTCAGAAACTATGTCCAATGAAGACAAGGATGAGGTTGACGAAAAGGAGCGCAGTGCGATTCTCTTGAATCTAGCTGGTGAAGTACTGCATGAAATTATTGATAAAGACACGGCGGTAAAGTTATTGCTGAAATTAGAGAGTCTGTATATGATAAAGTCTCTCACCAACAGACTTTACCTGAAACAGAGACTCTACACCCTCCGTATGAAGAAAGGTATGCCTCTTAAGGAACATGTTGATAATTTCAATTCTATTATTATGAATTTGAAAAATACTGATATTAAAATTGATGAAGAAGATTAAACCCTAATTTTGTTGTGTTTTTTTGTCTCCTTCCTATGAGCATTTTGTTACCACATTACTATATGGAAAAGACACCATTAGTATGGTGGATGTTAAATCCTCACTGAACTCTCAAGAGTTAAGAAAAAAGGTGTCTGGAAATAATGGAGATAAACAGGCCGAGGGTCTGGTTGTGAGGGGAAGAAGTGAGAAAAAGGGTTCTGGTAGTAGGGGCAAATCGAGATCTAAATCTAGGTCTCATAAAGATACTAAATGTTATTATTGTCACCAAAAAAGGCACATTAAGTGGAATTGTCTAAAATTGAAAAATAAAAGGAAAGATAAAAAGGAGTCTAAGGATAAATCCACTAATAATTCTTCTGATATTGCTGGGGTTACTGAGGAAAGTTCCTCGGATGTCAAAAATGTTCTTTCAGTTTCTGTCAGTGATTGTCACTCCAGTAGTGAATGGGTTCTTGATTCTAGTTGTTCCTATCATATGTGTCCCAATAGGGACTAGTTTTCTACTTACCGTTCTGTTAATGGTGGTACTATCTTAATGGGGAACGACAATCCTTGTAAGACTGTTGGCATAGGCACAATCCAAATTAAGATGCATAATGGTATTGTTAGAACTTTAACTAATGTTCGGCATGTTCTAGATTTGATAAAGAATTTGATTTTTCTTGATACTCTTGACTCTAATGGTTACAAGTTTTCAACTGAAGGTGGAGTTTTGAGAGTTTCTAAAGGTGTTCTTACTATGCTTAAGGGAAAACAGAGAAAAGGCCTTTCTTTTTTACAAGGCAGTACTGTGACAGGCGCTGCTTCAGTGTCTTCTTCAGTTGATCAAGATTCAAAAACTACCCATCTATGGCATATGCGTTTAGGGCATATGAGTGAGAGGGGTTTGACATAATTGAGCATACGAGGTTTGCTAGGTGGACAGAAGACGGGAAAGTTGGAATTTTGTGAGCATTGTGTCTTTGGCAAGCAGAAAAGACTCAAGTTTAGTACAGCTGCTCACAGGACCAAGGGCACTGTTGATTACATTCATTCAGATCTTTGGGGTCCTTCCAGAGTTCCCTCTCTTGGTGGTTCTCGATATATGTTGACTTTCATTGATGACTACTCTAGGAAAGTCTAGATTTATATCTTGAAGCAAAAATATGAAGTGTTCCTTAAGTTTAAGCAGTGGAAGGCCATGATTGAAAAGCAGACCGGAAAGAAAATCAAGTATCTCAGAACAGATAATGGTTTAGAATTTTGGTCAGGAGAGTTTGACGATTTCTGCAGAAATAAAGGCATTGTCAGACACCATACAATTCGAAAGACTCCACAACAGAATGGTGTAGCAGAACGCATGAATAGAACTCTCTTGGAAAGAGCTCTTTGTATGCTTTTCAATGTTGGGTTGTCTAAATGATTTTAGGCTGAAGCAGTCAAAACAGCTTGCTATCTGGTGAACAGGTCACCATCAACTGCTATTGAGTACAAAACACCTGAAGAGGTATGGCCTCGTACTCCTGCTGATTATTCTAATTTAAGAGTTTTTGGATGTCCTGCTTATGCTCATGTTAATGAAGGAAAACTTGAGCCTAGAGCCAATAAATGTATTTTTATTGGCTATGCATCCGGGGTAAAGGCATACAGGTTATGGTGTCCTGATCCTAAGTCACCTAAGTTTATTACCAGCAGAGATGTTACTTTTGATGAGTTTGTTTTACTTCACCCGAGAAAAGAGTCTTTTGTTACAGGTGAATCTCAGGGTGTTAAACAGCAGGTGGAGCATGACTTTGAAGCTTCAGATAAACAAGTCAACACTCCAGTTCAGCCCAATATTGAAGAGGTGTAGGATGATCAAGTACCAGATGAATAACAATACACTATTGCTACAGAGAGACAGAAAATGCAGATTAAACCTCCTAAGAGGTATGCTTATGCAGATTTAGTTGCTTATAGTTTATCTGTGACAGAAAATATTGAAGATAAAGAGCCTTCCACCTACCAAGAAGCTGTTACAGGAAATGAATCTGCCAAATGGACTGTTACTATGACTGGGGAGATTAAATCTCTTCATAAGAATCAAACATGGGAGTTGGTGAAACCTCCTAAAGGCCAGAAGATTGTTGGTTGCAAATGGGTCTTCAAGAAAAAGGAAGGAACTCCAGGTGTTGAAGATACAAGGTACAAAGTATGTTTGGTGGCAAAGGGTTATAGTCAGAGAGAAGGTGTGGATTTTAATAAAGTTTTCGCACCAGTTATGAAACACACCTCTATCCACGTGTTACTTGCCATGGTTGCTCTATTTAACTTGGAGCTTGAGCAACTTGATGTCAAAATAACTTTTCTACATGGTAAGCTTGAAGAAGAAATGTATATGTATTAGCTAGAAGGGTTCGTTGTTCAGGGAAAAGAAGACCATGTTTGTTTGTTGAAGAAATCCTTGTATGGGTTGAAGCAACCTCCAAGTCAGTGGTACAAGAGGTTCGACACTTTTATGGTTGGACATGGCTATTTGAGAAGTAACTATAACAGTTGTGTCTACTATCAGAAGCTCTCAGATGGTTCTTTTGTATACTTGCTATTATATGTTGATGACATGCTTATTGCTGCAAAAGACATATCAGAAATCAATAAGTTAAAATCTCAGTTGAATACTGAATTTGAGATGAAAGATCTCGGTGCAATGAAGAAGATTTTGGGCATGGAAATTCAGAGGGATCGTCAAGCTGGCAGATTGAGTTTGTCACAGAAGAGTTATATTGAGAAAGTGCTTGAGCGGTTTAACATGCAGAATTCCAAGCCTGTGAACACACCACTTACTGCTCATTTTCATCTTTCTGCAGCTTTATCACCGTAGTCCAAAGAAGAGAAGGAGCATATGTCACATGTTCCTTATGCTAGTGCAGTCGGTAGCTTGATGTATGCAATGGTTTACACTCGCCCTGATATTTCACATGCAATCAGTGTAGTTAGCAGATATATGGATAATCCAGGAAATGAGCATTGGCTAGCTGTGAAGTGGATTCTTCGGTATTTGAAAGGTACTGCAGATATTGGCTTAGTTTATCAGAAAAGTAGTGATGATTTTGGCAATGTTGTTGGTTTTGTGGACTCCGACTACGCTGGTGATCTAAATAGAAGAAGATCTCTGACAGGATACGTCTTTACTCTCTCAGGTTATGCAGTTAGTTGGAAAGCAACCTTACAATCTACAGTTGCTCTCTTTATTACAGAAGCAGAATATATGGTGGCCACTGAAGCAGTGAAGGAAGCCATTTGGTTGAGAGGTTTGGTTAGTGTTTTGGGTTTATAGTAGAGCTCAACTGTTATTTATTGTGACAGTCAGAGTGCAATATATTTGATTAGAAATCAAATGTATCACGAGAAAACCAAACACATTGATGTCAGATATCATTTTATTCAGGATGTCATATCAGAATGAATTACTACATTGAAGAAAATTGGCACAACTGAAAATCCAGCGAATATGATGACAAAGTCCATTCCGGCTCTCAAGTTCAAGCATTGCTTGGACTTGGTTGGAATTCTCAAATGTTGAAATTGGCTTTAGGGGCTTAGTGGAGAAGACAGTTTGTTTAGCAGAGATACAGTGGTTCATTTAAATTTTCGCCAAGGTGGAGATTTGTTGATAGTTGTGGCTTAAATTATGCCAACTCACCATGCAATAGCTCATCACTTGCATCATCATGCAATAGCTCACTCATGACATCATTCAACTTGCCCTCCAAGTATATTTGTTCAACAAGTATTATGCTTGGTCTCCAAGTCCACGAACAGTGATGACATTTTGGCTATAAATAGTCTTGATCTCCATGGTTCAAAACATCCAACAATTGAGTGAGTTTGCTTAGTAAAGAAAAGTAAAGTGTGAGAGAATTTTGGGTGTAATTGGGTTTTGGGTGTGAGCCACTTAAGCATTATATCTCTTTGTTTCCATAGTGAAATATTATTCTGTCTTCTCCCCATGGATGTAGGCATAGCCGAACTACGTAAATCATTTTCTCGTTTGTGTGTGCACTATTTTATTTTTCTTGTTATTTATTTTTTCTCTTGTTCTCATAAACTCCTGTTCAATCATTATTTCGTAATAGTATAGATATTTGCCTCTCAAACATCCTTCAAATTTGAAAGGATATTTTTATTCAACCAAGAGCTTTCACTCTTTCTGCAATGCTGAAATTTCAAAAGCCCAACATGTAAAGCACACTTGGAGTTTAACCATATTAATACTTTTGATGGTAATCAAAAAGACATTTGTAAATTTGACTGGAAAACCAAATATAGAGAATAGAAAACGTAATTACGTTGATGTTATTTTGCATGGTGTCTCTCTTGTACCATAGGGAAAGGATGTCTCCTTAATGGTGGGATCCATACTTTGAAGTAAGAGTACAATCTCCCACGAAGAGAAAGGAGGGTTTGAGTCTAGCGTGGACAAAACGGGTATGTTTGTTTTATCATTCGAAAAAGAAAAAGGTACGTGTAAAAATAATAATAATAAAATAAAAATAAAAAACACAAAAAACATATATCAGGAAATTACCCCTAGACAACCCCGGTTGATGCTTAATTAATTAAAAAATTAAATATACCGATAATTTCAAATTACGAAACTAAAATCCATTAGTGTGTGTATATATATATATATATATATATATATATATATATATATATAATTATTTTTATTTACTGTAATTCACCAATACCAAACACCACTAATTTTTCATTATGATTGATTTATTTCATCAATGCTACAACTTATAGATAATCAGGTGACCACTCAAATTGAGTAATAAAGTTTCATTTTCAACAAAAGTTGTATTACCAATACCAAACACCATTAATTTTTCATTATGATTGTTTTATTCCATCAATGCTACAACTTATAGATAATCAGGTGACCACTCAAATTGAATAATATAGATTCATTTTCAACAAAAAGTTGTATGAGTGATACTGTTAACAATTTAAAACAATTTGACTTTGATGAGGGACAAAACATTGAAGTACTAATATTTTTAATTTCCTCTAATATCTCAAAGTAAAACTATTGCCAAATATATAAAAAAGTTTCTACTAAATTATATAAATCAAAGTATTGCGGAATATCATTGTTACATTAACTTATATAAATGATTGGAGAGCTTAGGGGCTTAATTTGTCATGCAGGAGTTGCTCATCTAGAAATGAAAAATGTATGATATATAGTTTAGGACATCACACATATTGAAGAGCCATAAACTCACGAATTAGGGAACAATTGACTTCAAATTTTTGAATGTTATGGAGTTACATATAGTAAAATTGTGTTGAAAGGTTTTTTTTTTTCCAAATTCTTTTGAAAATGCTACAACTAAAAACTATTGTCTTACCAATTTTCAAACCTAATGAATAGGAGAGATTGATCTGAAACTGCTTCATGAACTGCAGGTTCATGGCAATTTACAACTTGACAACCTAGCTTTGAACTCATTTACTGTTTTAAAATTTGATTAACAAATTAGCTGAACTATAACAAAATTTTCGTCCTATGAATACCTTCAATTCCACATGAAAATTAAATATAATGGGGAAAGACACCATCAATTTTACAGTAACGAATGATTCATACACGAATTGATAAAAATATATAGAAATTTGAAGATATACTTGTACATGACGAGTTAAGTTATTAATTTGTTAGAAAATATACATTCTATAAAGCACAACTTCTTGGACAGTTCAAAAAAAGATTTAAATAGTAGGCAAAGATAAATATACCCATACCAAAAATTGCTTTGCATGACACTATAACTTAAATAGTATATATCTGATGGCAAGCCTAGAGGATGGATGGATCAAGAATTATATCTTTCAGCTCTCCTGAGTTGAAGTTGTATTTCAATTCTGAGAAAGAATTTAATACAAGCACAAGCACAAACTGTCTTGAGAAATTCAGGAAAGAACCGATTTATCACCATATAATCTTTGTAAAAACAAACACCAACAATATATATATATATATATATATATATATATATATATATATATATATATATATAAGTATATATTATTTCTAACAGTTATATCTCTTAGAGTTGGCTTCAGATTGAAATTTAGAGATGCTTAAATTCTTCAATTTCCTTAAAGTTGTATCAGATTTTAAAAACTCATCTTTCCCAACTTTCTGTTTGTAAAAATACTGAATTTAAGTTCGGGGAACTGACGCTCTACCAACTAAGTCATTGGGTAATGCCTATATGGATGCATACAAAAAATAAACTTAAATACTATATTTTAATTATGTAAAACATAATATCATTTCTTGTTTTCATGTTCTCTGTTCATCAGCATTTTTAGTTCGCTACCACGTTGAGGTTCTCTGTTTAGCAGGGATGGAGTTGTCTCCTGTTGGGATTTATATGCTCTGGCATAGCAAATTCCTATCTGGATTATAGTGACATATGTTCCTGACATATCTGAAATATTTATAATTTATATAATTGGTGAATTCAATGTATTATGTTTCGATTCACTATGAAATTGATAGTGTCCCTGTAATTACAAGAAATATTTTTATATATGTATATGATGGCAATCAATGCATGATATATAAATAGTAATTATAAATTGTTCATAGTCGGTAATTATGGATGGACTCATAATTAATTAAGACTAGAATTGGATTCGCGTTAGGTTGAGATATATTGCGAGAGCCGTCGTATGCAATTACTCCCTATCACCGTCATGACATTTGACTCTTAAGCATGCGAAAAGTATAGATCGACTCTTTTATTAATTAATAATTACTTTGATTTGTTCAGCGGATTCTTCAGAATCCTTAGACCGACACTTTGGGTAGTTGTATAATTAATAGTTAGAGAGTTATATTTTCAATATTTGCATCATTACTACTTGTATTTATTTTGTATTGATTATGGTTGATCACAAAGTAAATTCGAAGGCCTTCGTGTGTTTTTAGACAAAATGATTTATTATATATTTATTTATTTAAATTATTATTTTTGTCAAACAAATGTTTTATTGTGATCGAGCCAGAAATAATCAAAGGTACCAAAATAAATATATTAATTAAGTAGTCGGATTAATAACTTTATTTATCCGATAACTAATTATGCATAGAGGGGTCAAAGTGCAATATTGACTTAGAGGTTATTTATTATTTAATTGGAGTTCAATTAATTTCTTTTAGTGGAGTAGAAATTAATTTATGAATTAATTGAATTGGGTCCATGGACCGGGCCAATTATTAATTCATTGTAGCCAATAAAATAATAGGCCCAATGGATTCTCACTCATAGCCCAACTTGATATTGGAATCATATTAGATTTGAGACATGTGAATTAGAGATTGAGAAGGATTTGTTGTTTCCTTTTCTTTATCTTTATGTTGCCTATAAATATACATGGTCTATGTATATTTTTAGGTGTGATTTTTGGAAGAAGTAAAAAAGGAATATATTTTCTCTCTCTAGAAAATTAGGATTAGTGTTCTAATCTAATGGAGGTTCCCACAAGCCTAGTTTTCCAAGGTCAATAATGGAGGCTTATGAGTGATTCCTAAAGGCAAAACAATTACCAAGAAGATGGAGATCCATGGAAAAGGTGTCTAACAAAAGGGATCTACAATAAGTGAAAACATTCACTTTAGAGGAGAGATCTAAGGTTTACTCAAACTTTGATTTAAGTATTCAATCTTTTAATTGAATGATACATCATGTTTTATTTTTGCATAAAACTTGTCTCTATGTGATGAATTAAGATCTATAAATTTAAATCCCTCGAAAAGTTTTTAAATATTGCACGTTTCCCAACAGTGGTATCAGAGCATGGTTTGATTCATTACTAGAGATCATGTTTTTATCAAAATCATCATCATGGATCCAAAATTATATTTATATATATTTTTATTGATGTATGTTGATGTATGATTTTATATATTGATATATAATGATGTATGTATAATTGTGAATGAATGATGATGTATGTTTGGGCCATGGATGAAGCTTATAGGTCAATTGAATGTAATTTTATCTTTAGATGAATGTAATTAAGGCTTTGATTTAGCCGTTTGAAAGTTCAATGATGTAGTTTAATTTTTTCCATTGTATTTCAAATTGTAAATTTATTTAAAG
Source organism: Cornus florida (assembly GCF_030987335.1). Classification (NCBI taxonomy): domain Eukaryota; kingdom Viridiplantae; phylum Streptophyta; class Magnoliopsida; order Cornales; family Cornaceae; genus Cornus; species Cornus florida. The sequence continues at coordinate 55,786,154 of NW_026775571.1, read as the reverse complement.
CCATGTAATATTCATCAAAGGGTGCTATAAAGCTTCAAGAAGGTCCAAAAGGGTTAAATTAGGCTTCAGAAATTTTCTGGAATTTTTTCTGAATTTTTTGAAATTTTTCTAGAATTTTTGGGCTAAATTTATATTTTCTGGAATTTTTAAATAATTTTTTGAAAATTTTCGGCGATTTTCCGGTTACCGGAGTGTTGCCGACGGCAAGAATGGCGCCGGAATAAAGTCTGTTGATCCAGTGTAGCATGGTACACTAGCTTTTATTGCAACCGGATCATGAACCATTGGATCAGTTTATGGAAGCTGAGAAAGGATCCTATGTAGCGCAGGTACATGACAAATTCAAGTTACACCCAATGAAGGGGAGCGTGAACATCACGCGCCAAAGGATGTAGACCAAAGAACCTTCCGGCGCGTGAGAAGCATGCACCGGTATCTAGTAGCTTGCTGGCGCGTGTTTAGCATGTGCCAGACTAAGCTACAACATCCACGCGCACGTGCAGGCGCGTGGAAGTGCTCCCACGAGCATGAAGGCCCGTGGGGGCGCGTGAGAGACTCTCTTACCTCCTCCCAGCGCGTGCAGGCACGTAGGAGTGCGTGACACGCGCTGGTAACCTCCAGAAACGCGTGCAGGTGCATCAGATGAGTTTTGAGGCATCCAATTGTGTCTGGTGGCGCGTGGGATCGAGATATAGCCTCTTGCAGGTGTACACAAGCCTATGATAGACCCTCGCGTATTACTTAGAGCATATAAATGTTAAAAGCTGAATCCATTGACCATTTAAATTGCTTCTGTCTGTTATTTATTTATTTAACTGATGCATGGAATAATTAATTTTTTATTATTATTATTCATGCATTGGATCCATGATATTTAATTAAATGACTTGATTTATATTAATTAAATTATGAAAATTAATTGGATTTGATTACTAATTAATTTGAGAGCACTTATTGGGAAACGAAAAATTATTTTTGTAAATTATTTTTAAAGTGTGCTTCAAATTAAATATTAGTGAATCGTTGAAAGTCCAAATATTTTTTAAATTTAATTGGATTAAAATCAAGACGTTTTACATGCATTATATCATGTAAATGAATAAAATGAAAACCCTAATTAGGAATGATTAAAAATTGAGTGGGAGTGGGGATTTTTATACATTACTCCATGGCCTTCGTTATTTACACCATTGTAATTAGATCTTCAAAAATAAGGCCCCACGCATGATTTGAAGAGTCTTAATATTACAAGAATGGTTATCTCATGAAAATAATAATATTAAGTGTTCATTGTAATTAGATCTTTAAAAATAAGGCCTACGCATGATTTAAAAAGTCCAGATTATAATGACAAGATATTTAATATTTTATTTTTTATTAGAGCTTTAATAACGTTATACACTCAATCTAAAATTAATAGTGTTAGCTCCCCAACGGAGTGGTCTACACTAGGTGATTTTAGAAAGGCTAAACATTATCGGGAATCATTTCATATAGATAGACAAGGCATTGTCTTAAGAGATATGGAGATGATGGGATTTGCCCGCCAATAGCAATAATGAATTTCGACAACCGAATAAGTTATTGGCGTATTGGTTATCCGATTTTTCATGCAGTGGTTAAGGGACCCACATACTATTTTAATGGAAGTGCTCGCCTAATAGTAAATGAATCTCAACAATAGTAATAATGAACTCCTCCAACAGGATAAGTTATTGACATATTGATTGGTTGATTTATTATGCTACAGAGTTGAGGGACCCACATTAATTAAAAGGGATTGTTCACCAATAATGATAATGATCTTTTGTTCGATTGAGATTTATTATATTATGTGGTTAACAAACTCATTTTAATTTTAAATATGCATGACATTATTAATAATTCACCTTGCATATTGTATGAATGCATTTATATTCAGATTAATTATGTATAATCTAGTTTATCTGCTTGTTTACATATTCAATGTAACTGGACCTCATTTATAATGACTGGAAAAGGAACTTAGATATTTTATTCACAACGTAAGGGTACAAAATGTATTGTATACTCCTATACCTAATTCCTTTACTTTAAGATACTTAATGAGATGTTTTGGTGAGATTAGATAGAGTATATACCTAAGTACTGTGTCAAATTTAAATATCATCAAGATAGCCTGAGGAACTCCAGTTTTGATATCGGATTTTGAAAAATGATTGTTTATTATTTAAAAATTGAATTGGAGGTCAATAGGGCTGACTTGAATGGTAAGTTTCAAATTGACATGATTATTGCCTTGTTACCAAACTGGTTCGGTTTTTAGAGTGAACTAAATAAGGAATCAGTTTGAGTTTACACTCGCTGATATTCTTATAAAATTGGTAACAGATGAAGGGATAATCAAGAGTATGGGCATTCCTATCAATCTAACCTAGTCTATACCTTATTCTTCTAGGCCCAAGTGGACGGGTAAAGCAAAGAAGAAGGATGATCATAGGACTAGGCTAGCACAAAACTTGGGTATCCAAAAGGTTAAAGGGAATAAGGCAGTGTATGTTGAGGGCAAATTAAATTGTTTCTTTTGCTGCTAACGAAGACACTAAAGGACGAACTGTCTAAGCAATGACGTGGCATAGGAAAATATATATTTAATCATTGAGCCATGTTATGTGGTTGTATCTATTAATTCCTGATGGATAGATTCTGGATCCACTAAACATTTTGTAATTCGTTACAAGGATTTCAGGAATCCAGAAGCCTCGATGATATGGAATATATTTGTATTTAACCTGATGTCAAGGTTGTAGCTATGTCAGTGGGAGTATTACATCTGAAATTAGAGAGTATGAGGATATTAGTATTAGAGAACTATCTTTATGCACAGAAGTTAGACGCTATCTAATTCTTGTTTCACTTGTGGTTTATAAAAACTGTGTTGTTATTTTCTAAAACTGGTTTTATAAAATTGAATAGATATGCGATTGCTTCTGGTGCATTGAAAGATGGTTAATATACTATAATCACAAACTCTTAAGATTTGCAGGATGTAGAAACTAATGTTGCATCTTCTAGATTGAATGTTAAGAGAAAATTTGTTATTCCTGACTCATTGTATTTTTAATATCTATTTTTGAGTTGTTATCAATCAAAATGAGATTCAAAGATTGGTCAAAGAAGGTTTATTACCTAATGAGGCAGAGGAGCCTAAACCAAACTTGTGAACCCTGTTTTGAAGGATAGATAACTCTAAGGGCTTAATCAGCCAGATGAAATGGACATAAAGGACAATGGGAGTCGATACACACTGACACGTGTGGTCTTATGAACATTCAAGCAAGATTACTCACGTTTTGGATAAATTTATCTGATGCGACACAAGTCTTAAATTTTTGATATATTCCAAAAGTGTCAAGACTGACGTGGAGCACAGATTAGGTAAACTTATCAAAACACTTTGATCTGATCGTGGATATGAGTATTTCTTGGGATAGTGCAAAGACTATATAGTCAATGAGGGTATTGTGTACCAGTTTTTCGCAATTGACGCTCAATGGGTTGAGGTGTCAAATAGGAATAATAGAATTTCTGCTTAACATGGTTAGATCTATGAACAGTTATACTACATTATCTCTTTCATTTAAGAGTTTAGCGTTAATGATGTCGATGCGTATTATGAACTGCATTCCATCTTAGTTTGTCTCAAGGATACTGTTTGAGCTGTGTTTTTGACTAAATATTAGTTTGAATCATATGCACATATTGAGTAGTCTTGCACATGTGCGCTTGATATAGACAAGTAAGTTGGAAGCAGATTATAGGCATATTAGATTTAATAGCTACTCAAAAGTCACTAGGATGGATTATTTTATGATCTTAAAGATAAAAGTTGATTGTTTTCACTCACTGTTTATCTATAGGAGAATCATATTATGAATCACATACCTAGTAGCATAATATTAGAGAATTTGGTATGAGTACCAAATGTACCACATGTGAACACACTTATTATAGAGATTGAGAATAATATATGAATTCCCTATTGATGCGTTAGTATCATCTACTACACAGATTCTTGCATCGGTACATTGATGTAGTGGGAGGATTATCATCCAATCCGACAGAATCATGTTTTTAGGTGAGACCATTATGGACATCCTTGTTAAACATGAGTTGGACCCAGTAAGCTACACGGAAGCGTGAACCGATATGGATACAGATCGTTTTGGCGAGTTACTATGAAATCAGAGTTGGAATCTATGTATTCTAATAAATTCTGGGATCTTGTAGAACTTTCTAGTAGGGTGATTCCTATGGAAGACAAGTTAATCTACAAAAAGATACCAGAAGATTTCTTAGTGAATAAATCATAAGTGTACAAGGGAATGTCATTATTTTTCTGATTCTATATATATTGATGACATCCTACTCATTTAGAATGATGTGAAAGTTTTGTCATCAATAAAGAGGTAGTTGTTCAATTACTTTTAAATGAAAGATTTTCAAGATGTAAGCTATATTCCTAGGATCAAGCTTTTGCAAGATCAGGTTAAAAGGAAAATAAGCTTATCTTAATAATCCTACATTGATAAAGTTTTGACCAGGTTTGGTATGCATAACTCAAAGAATGAGTTCTTGCTTTATTGATATGGATTGCTCTATCTAGTAAGTAGTTTTCCAAGACTAGCAGAGGAGATTGAGCAAATGAGACTGGAACTATATACTTTGGCATATGGGAGTCTCATATATGCTATGGTCTATACCAAACAGGACATCCGCTACATTGTAGGGATAGTCAGATGATATCAGTCCAATCCTGGACTTGATAACTGGTCTGTTGTGAAAAATATCATTAAGTACCTAAGGAGAATTAATGATATCATACTCATTTATGGATGTGATGATATGGTTCTAGTCAGGTATGCTAGTTCTGATTTTCAATCAGAAGTAGATACTATGAGGTTTGTGACTTAGTGTATGTTCACTTAATGGAAGGGAAATCAGTTGGTAGATTGTTAAGCAGATTTCAACTGCTGACTCAAACCTGCAGGTGGAATACATTGCAGCCTTAAAGGCGACAAAGGAAGCCTATTGGTTTGATCTCACTGATTTAGAGGTTGCGGAGTATATTAGCCTGCCTATTGAACTATGTTGCAACAATAGTGCAGAAGTAGTCCAAACCAATGACCCAAGGTTCTATAGAGGAACAAGATACACTGAGAGGAAGTATCATGCTCTACATGATATTGTCCGGCAAGAAAATGTACTTGTAGCTAGAACATTGCATTGGAATATAACTTTGTTGATCTATTATCAAAGGTGTCATTGATCAATAGTTTTGATCGTCATCTGGATAACATTGGAGTTAGGTGCAATTTGAATTGGCTATGAGGGCAAGTGGGAGCTGTTGGGATTTATATGTCCTGGCATAGCAAATTCCTATCTGGATTATAGTAACATATGTTCCTGACATATCTGAAATATTTATGATTTATATAATTGGTGAATTCAATGTATTATGTTTCGATTCACTATGAAATTGATAGTATCCCTGTAATTACAAGAAATATTTAAATATATGTATGTGATGTCAATCAATCCATGATATATAAATAGTAATTATAAATTGTTCATAGTCGGTAATTATGGATGGGCTCATAATTAATTAAGACTAGAACTGGATTCGCGTTAGGTTGAGATATATTGCGAGAGCCGTCGTATGCAATTACGCCCTATCACCGTCATGGCATTTGACTCTTAAGCATGAGAAAAGCATAGACTCTTTTATTAATTAATAATTACTTTGATTTGTTCGGCGGATTCTTCGGGATCCTTACACCGACACTTTGGGTAGTTATGTAATTAATAGTTAGAGGGTTATATTTTCAATATTTGCATCATTGCTACTTGTATTTATTTTGTATTGATTATGGTTGATCACAAAGTAAATTCGAAGGCCTTCGTGTATTTTTAGACAAAATGATTTATTATATTTTATTTATTTAAATTATTATTTTTGTCAAACAAATGTTTTATTGTGATCGAGTCAGAAATAATCAAAGGTACCAAAATAAATATATTAATTAAGTAGTCGGATTGATGGCTTTATTTATCCGATAACTAATTATGCATAGAGGGGTCAAAGTGCAATATTGACTTAGAGGTTATTTATTATTTAATTGGAGTTCAATTAATTTCTTTTAGTGGAGTAGAAATTAATTTATGAATTAATTGAATTGGGTCCATGGACCGGGCTAATTATTAATTCATTGTAGCCAATAAAATAATAGGCCCAATGGATTCTCACTCATAGTCCAACTTGATATTGGAATCATATTAGATTTGAGACATGTGAATTAGAGATTGAGAAGGATTTGTTGTTTCCTTTTCTTTATCTTTATGTTGCCTATAAATATACATGGTCTATGTATATTTTTAGGTGTGATTTTTGGAAGAAGTAAAAAATGAATATATTTTTTCTCTCTAGAAAATTAGGGTTAGTATTCTCATCTAATGGAAGTTTCCACAAGCCTAGTTTTCCAAGGTCATTCATGGAGGCTTATGAGTGATTCCTAAAGGCAAAACAATTATCAAGAAGATAGAGATCCATGGAAAAGTTGTCTAGCAAAATGGATCTACAATAAGTGAGAATATTCACTTTAGAGGAGAGATCTAAGGTTTACTCAAACCTTGATGTAAGTATTCAATCTTTTAATTGAATGATACATCATGTTTTATTTTTGTATAAAACTTGTCTCTATGTGATGAATCAAGATTTATGAATTTAAATCACTCGAAAAGTTTTTAAATATTGCACGTTTTCCAACAGTCTCCATGGAAGTTTCTATATGGGTTGGCTTCCATACTTTCTTAGTTCGTGGATCCTGTGGGTTGATTGGCCGGAGGGGCTCCAATGAGCGGTTGTTTGTTCAATCAAGTTCTTTGAACTATGGACGGATTGTGACTTGAGAATTGTCAAGTGATCGCTAATTTGTATCTTGTGTGCAAGGGCGGATCCATAATTTGTACCTTGTGTGTAAGGGCGGATCTAGAATTTCTGAATGGGGTGGACTAATTTTGAATTGGACTAATTTTGGAGTGAGCTAATATTACTAACTTTTTATATTTTTTTATTCTTTTAATTTTTCACCCCTCCCTCCCGTGTGTGTGACTTGAGAATGATTTTATCATAGTCACTATTGTAGACTCTGAGGAAAGAACAGAAGACTGTTCTACGATGAATCTATTTGATTCAACTATAACAAAGGACGGTCGACTCTTGTGCTTCAGGATCACATTCCGAACCATGATGTCTCCCGAAGGATGAGTATATCGAGAGAGAACAAATCAGAAAGGAATTACATTTTAAAGTGTTTAGGGATGATGATGTCTCTTGGCTTGCAATTTATTTAACAAGATTATGATGGGTGAGTGGTACAACGTATTTAACTACCTATATATAAAAATAAAGTGATATACAAAGTTGTACTGGCTATCAAGGTATTAAGTAAAGTTAAAAAACTCTCCCAATTATGTTTGAATTTATTGCAAAATACCCCAATACATTTACTATATTTCATTAAATGATTATAATGCCCATTTTTATTAAATTATGCTTAATCTATTTTTTTATTTAAATAAATTATGAGAAAATTTCATATTAATTTGATGACATATTCTCCATTAAATTTGCATTTATTTACCTTTAATTTTTGAAAATAATTATTTAAATAAAAATATTTAGTAAAAAATTTTAAAAATAATTAATTAATTTTAAAAATTTTTATGAATATATTACATGAAAATAAGGTATTTTTTTAATTTATTAAATTTTCATCAATATATTGTATGAAAAAAAGGATATTTTTTTATGATAAAAAAGTTTAAACTTGTTATAATAAGTTTTATTATAAATAATACAATTTTAATAATAAATTAATCATTTTAGAATATGGTAGTTACAAATTTATTTATCTTTTTTTTTATGATTAATTGATACTAATAATAAAATTAAGGTAAATAATATAATTAATATTTAGATAAGAGAAAAAGTAATAAAAATAATTTAATACGAAATGAAAATTTTAATGAAAAGGGTAAAATAATCTTTTGTGATGGATTTGTTCTTAATTACAACAAATTAATAGTTTATGGTGATAATTTTTGGTTCAGTGGAATTATTGTAAAAGGATAGTAGTTCAAAGGGGTGTTTTGCACTTTACCCGATATTAATTAATGGATCATACTATGAAATTTTGGAATAAAGTGATTAAAATGAAATTAAGACCCGAAATTGAAGTGTCAAAAAATCAATTTAAATTGACATGAAGAAGTCAATGATGACGGCTATTTATAATTACTCATTATTCATTAAGAAGACTAATTAAAAGATAAAGAGGCAATTTTTTAAAAATTTATTATTTTTATATTTTTTTTTCATTTGATTGTATTGGAGTAGAGAGAGATTAGGAAGGGTAACTAGAGGTCTAATATATAGAGTTTTATGAATTTGAGTGTGTGTGATCTATATCAAACTTGTAGGGAGAGAAAGAGACATGCATATATGGCCTGAACCTGGTCTCTTTGTTCTTCTTCTTCATGATTAGCTCTGATCAATTGAAGGCATACCATTGTTCTTGAGAATTGCTTGCTTCTTGCAAACAAATGAGTTCTCAGATCGAGGGTTTTGATATTCAAAGGATTATCTTCAAAAGTTGAAATACAAAACAGAGAACAAGGAAATGTGGTTTCAGTGATTTTCAAGCTTCTATATGTTGAAACTTGAAAGATGAAGCACAAATATAACACACGTGTGATTCAACTCTACTGCTGTATATTTATTGATGAAATATAAAATGGTCGGGTACTTACATGTAAGTACCTCTCCCAAATACATTTTCATGAAAGAAATTGCACAGTCGCACTTTTAATCGGTTGGAGTTCTTAGAAATTCAGGCTAGTTAATTAAATATCTCCTATTGTTATGGGATATTTCTATTATGGGATATTTAAAATATAAATTTATAGGACAAATGTGTCCTTTTAATTATTTCACCTCTTCTAAGTTGATCCGTATACATATATAAACGTGTATATATATGTATATATATATATATATATATATATATATAACATTCTCATTAAAAAAAAGAAAAGGAATTTAGGTGTTTATATATATATATGTACACACATCCCAGTGCAAGTAAGGAGAGAGAATAAATAATTAAAACCATATTTTTGTACTATAAATTTAATAGGAGTCATTTAGTAAATTAGCATTTAATTTTGGAAATTCTGAATAATCGCAGAGGCTGGTTCTTACATGTGGTACCTCTCGTAAATGCATATTCATGAAAAGTTGAAAACTATATATTTTGTTTACTTTAAAAAGGATGCGCACATACCACGTCATAAATTTTGACTTTTAGTTGTCTTTGACACTAAATCGTTAAAAGCGCAACAATATATATATATATATATATATATATATATATATATATATATAATGTTTTTAGATTTATAAGGTTATTAATATTTTGAATATTCTATTATACGGCACAAGTTGAGATATGAGAACTTAAATTTAACAGGCGATTCCAAAAATATTCTTTGTGGTAACTAGCCAAAGTAGTCATTAACGGATCTACATGATTTCCTTCGTTTTACGTTTGATTTATTCCAAGGGCATTATAGAAAATTACAGCATCGGTTCAAAATTGTTCAATCCATTTTCTTCTTCAACCCCTTTTTTGTTCTCCTTCTACCACTCTGGTTGGTCAAAATATTTGTGTCTTTGCAATTATTCAATGGTTTTTAGAAATCTTCACAAAAATAGGTAATTTCTTTATGGATTTTGAAAACATCTTCGAATAGGGTATAAGAACAATGTGATTGACCATTTTTCTACATTGATTATGTTTTTCCACAACAATGAACGTATCATTTAGATGAAAGTTAAATAAAGAAAATGTATTTTATACATTAAAGTCATGGATTATGTGATAATTTGATCACAGGAATTAAATGTACAAATATCTGTGATGATCACACTAATCACATTTGAAATGTATCAAGTTAGGACTTTTATACTCTAGATAAGTTAGACTTGGGTGATAATTTGATCACAGAAAACAAATGTAGAAATATCTGTGATGATCACACGAATGACATCTAAAATGTATCAAGTTAGGACTTGATACTCTAGATAAGTTAAGACTTGAATTAGAGCAAAATGGGCAGGCTTTCTTACAAGTTTGTAACCATAAGAATTAACCTATAATTATCTTTGCTAAAATTTGTAAAGGGACAAAGAACTGGCAACCTACGTATAATTTATAGTTCAAAGTGTCAAAATATATATTCAATGCGAGATACATTATAAATTACAATAGGAGTGTGATAAATTTAAGCAGAACAAAAATTGGGTGTGCCTTGTAGCCGAAGTGATGGGCAAACCTCACGGTATGATGTGAGTGTCCGTATTCGAGCCACCTTCCCCTTCCCTTCGAATAACTAACCTCTAACCATTGTCACACTAAACAAAAAAGGCACAAATAAATAAGTAATCAAACGATCTCAATCAACTTGACTTGAAATATTGGTTGATTTTATTTATAATATAATTAATGATTTCCGTTACTTACTGTCTTGGACAAACTAATATGAAATAGAATTAGGCACCAAACTTGCTCACGATCAAGGGCATACGAGCAACACTTCCTCAATCGGACCGTGGCTTAGGGAAAGGGGATGTGTCCAAACGTTTGCAGTGAATTCAATTTAACCTATGCCTTGTTTGCTGCAATTGGGTTGGGTGAGTTTCGTTGCAATGGATATCCCTCACTACCCTAAATTTGTGAAGTTATTCTACACACATTTGGAGAAAGTGCACAATATAGATGCTTTGTCATCTTTTGTGGCCGGAAAGGAACTTCAGAAGCAAGTGACATTTCAAAAGGATCGTCTGCATCTCTGTCTCTTCCTCTGCCGGTCCCTCGGCCAACTCTGTTCTCTTCCTCCTTTGGACATCACCTCCTTCCCTTATTTTTCTTCTTGAGCCCTGAGACCTCTGGGATCCGTATATTTTGTGCCATTGCATGGAACAAAAATCTTAAAATTTTATATATAGACAACTCTCTAACCATTGCCATGCCAAACAAAAAAATGTAGAAGAAAATTCTTAAAATTTTATACATGGACTACTCAATATCACTCAAATTCAACATTACGTGTTTAGATATCTTTTGTGAGATTTATATCTACCACACGTAAGTGCACGAATCTTTACAGATAGGACTTACTTGTAAGGGTGTCGTACCCAAGAAACTTGTGTTACTGAAGTTTGTCAACAGAATTCTCAAATTCTAAATTAACTTGAAAATAGGATACCCAAATTTTAATGATTTATTCTAGATGAACTAATTAGAAAAATAAAATAAAGAACAATGATTAAACAAGATGTAAAAAATATGAGAGAGAGAATTAAGGGCATGACTTCACCACTAACGTCGCACCACCAGTCAGTTGCATCAATTTATTGGAGATATATATAAAACATGCATAAAGAATTAATCATAGGTACAAGCACATATTAATTTAGCTAGAAGATAATATAAATTAAAGCTAAGCATGAACTATCTTCGATTAACATAAACCATTTACCTAAATAGAAAGGACTTATCTTTAACTCTTCAACTGAGGATTGGAAACTTGGTTTTTTAGTGTTGAAGATGGTTTGGAAGCTCAGAACTTGAGTACGAGATGCCAAAAGACTCCACAGAGGCTTAGACTGTATTAAATCAGAGAGCTCAATAGCGTGTATCTCGAATTTTGGAATAAATTCAGTATTTAAAGACATATTGGAACAATAAGAGGGCTCAAAATTATAACAAATTCATTTTGATGCACTTCAAAAAATTGTTCCATCTTGAGATGCCACATACCATTTTGGCAAAACTACATATAGGTAAAGTTAGGAGTCTTAAATAACAAATTGATCTAATTTTAAAGTTGATTTTTCATTTTGATTGAATTAAACAAAATAATTACAAATGTATCAAGAATTATTGCTAAGGTCCAAAATATCCACCAAACTCTTATATCAAAAGACCATTAATATATCCTCTTTAAAATTATATAAAATTATAGTAGATAATTAAGAATTAGTTTGACTAGAATTTTGTATCTCTTCTCTTCGTTATGGAACAACCACCAACTTCAATGAGGAGAAAGTTGATGATGATAAACCCTAAATCTACATCACTGGGAGCAAAAGTGGGTTAAGCTCGCTGTACTAAATTATCAGATGGTTGTCATTGGGGTCATTCATCTGGACTACTTTGGTTTCCATAGTATCCAAGAGAAATATCGCCAGAGAGAAGAGGTGTACAGTAATACCTTTAATTTTAAAATGATAGTCTCGGTATGTATTTATTTGTTTTCATTGTATTTTTTATTGTTTAATTAATTATTTGACTAATTGCTTATGTGTTTAATTGAATTAAGTGTTACTTGATTAATTGGCTTTTTGCCTATGTGTTATTTGTATTTTGTCTATGTGTATTTGTATTAATTGTTTAATTAGATTGTGTGCTTAAATAACGTGTTTGATTAATTGTAATTAATTTTAGATTAAATGATTAAATGTTTTATTTTATTTTATTTTATGGTTATGGTTAGTAGTAATAGACCAATCAATTAGGTCCCATGAACTACTTGGATAGGAGGTTTAATGAGTATGAATAATTACCCATGGATAGTTGTATATGTAAATACATATATCTATAAAAGGAAAGTAATTTGTTAATTAATATTATGGTAACTTTAGTATTAATAAATAATCTGATGTATATATTTTATATATTTATATAATAACGATATACATAGATTATATACGTATCATATTGATTATATACGTATCATATTTTAAGTTACTTTTTTAATATTATGTAACTTTAGTATTAATAAATAATCTGATATATATATTTTTATTTATTTAATAAGGATATACATAAATTATATACGTAACATATTTTAAATTACCTTTTTAATATTTTAATTTTATTATTTTTCTTTATTAAGTTGACTTGGATTGGGAAAATGAGTAAAGTTATTATTTAATCTATAAATATATAATTATAGATTTGTAAAATGGGGCAAGAAATATATCACGTAATATATTTTAGAGAGAGAAAGAGGAAGGAATGAAGAGAAAAACCTTTAGAGAAGAAGATCAAGGAAGAAGAAGTTTAACTTTTGATCCGAAAGTTTAAGGCAAGTTCTTCTTCTATCTGTCTCCCTTTGATTTGTGTTTCTATACATACCTAGGAGATTCTAGAATTCTTAAACACATAAAACTAAATAATTATGCATGTTTAATTGGATTAGAACATAGGTTTTATGAATTTGGTTCATATTTGTTCTTGTTGTATAAATTGATAAATTCATGGATTTAATCTGGTTTCTTTATAAATTTTTACATGTTTTAAATGATGTAATTTCATATCTGTATATTGATGGAACTGTGAAACATGCCTTAAAATCCTTAAACAATAAAGATTGAGTTCACAGTAGAAATTCTAGGTTGAATCGTGTAAACAATGTTCGATTCGTTGTTACAGTACTCAAGCCCTAGAAACAAAGCTCGAGCCATGAACAAAAAGCTCGAGCCTTAAAAGAAAAACTAGAGCCATAAGTGAAAAGCTCAAGCCTTCGAAGCAAAGCTCGAGCCATGGGTAAAAAGCTCAAGCCTTGGAGGCAAAGCTCAAGCCATGGACATGAAGCTCGAGCTATGGATAGAAAGCTCGAGCCATAAGATAAAAGCTCGAGCTTTACTTGGAGAATTTACGTAAACAACGTTTAAATTAACTTAATTGATTTTGAGGGGTCCTGAACGTTAAATAGGGACTAGGTATGAGTTTAAATAAATAAACTTAATTATAACGATGCATGCTACATGAATTCTTGAAAGAATAATGGATTTAATCTTTTTAATTTGTTCTAGCAATTAAGATTAAATGTTAGGCATAAAATGTATTTGAAGAATGCTTACTTGACTGTGAAATAAAATATCAGCATGTCTAAGGTTCAGTTTGTGTGGGATACATGATATAGGAAGCTTAAATAAGTTATAAGTCATTCATATTTGGTAATAGCATGATATTCTGTTATTATGTTTATTCTGGATTATTTGATGTATTATTTTATTTGTTACATCAATTATTGGATTGTGTGAATGTAATGCACCAATATGGGATAGTGGCATTTCAGGGACGGATTAACTTATCAGTTAAGTCCTACCTATTTTTGTATAAGTGAACAGATTAACTAAAATATTAAGTCCTACTTATATTCGTGTCAGGTCAACTCAACAAGTTGGATGATACATAGTGGATTAATTTATAGTGGATAGGATATATATATATATTATTATTATATATAGATATATGCCATGATATGAGCTTGAGCCTCAAGATCAGTGGTTAAGGTGCGTATATTGCCAAGGATGTGTAGCTAGATATAGTGTAGTTGTGTGCCCTAGTAGGTCTAGGTACTCATGCACACTATATGTGTGTTTTGCATGTTGTCTACTATTAAGGTTGAGGTAACCCTATAGTCTAGTGAGGTTCATTTAGTGTGTGTGTGTATATATATATATACGGACTACTAGTTATTATTGGATTGATTAGGATGTATACGTGTATCGGATCTGTACTTGAACTGTAGTAGAATCGAACTTGTTTGTGGGCCTGACCCACCATTATTTTTCAGGTGTTCTTCAGGTGTAGAGGATTGTTCGTGCTAAGCAGGGATCAGTCTACTTCACTCTTCTGAGTCTACTTAGGAGATTCATTTATGTTTCATCTTTTAGATGTAGACAGTTATTATGGTTGCTTATTCAATTATACTTTTCTAGGGGTCAACACAGTATGGATCCCCGAGTTGTATTAGAAGATTTGTTGTATCAGAATATTTTATTATTTAATGAAAATTTATTCTGAGAATTTATTGGATTATCATTTTAGTGTTCATTTCAGCATTTTTATTTATTCTTATTTATCCTCTTATATTCTATGTTCGTTTATTGCTGATTTGTTTTGATATCCCCGGGCATTTGGGTGTTGGCCTGGCCAACCCGCATTCGGAAATTTAGGGGTATCACATGTACGGTGATGGCTTTCTTGGTGGCGACGGCGGCGACAGCAGTAAGGGGTTTAGTGGTGAAGAGGGCTAGGGATTTGGTGGTGGGTTTGGGTGAAGGTCGTGGAATGAACATGAGAGCAATGATGGCTTGTTAATGTTAGTGTTTAAGAAGGGAAAGAGAAGAAGAGAGAATAGAGAGAGAGAAATTGGTTTTCTCATTCTCGGTAACTAGTTAACCCATTTGATCCATTTTTAATTTTTTTAAACATGTGTCAAATTTTCATAGAGTAATACCCGTAATTTTAAGAAATTATTAAATGGGATTTATAAACTTTAATTTGGATTTAAATTAAATAAGTATGTATTTACATGTTTATATTTGTATTGTTGTTGTGTTTTGTTTATTTTATGGTTTTATTTCATTGGGTTGGGTTTTATGTTATCGGTTAATGGGATTTTATGGGTAAGCTGTGAGAATTGGGCTTTGGTGGACTTATTTTATTAAGCCTTAGTACTATGATATATTTTGTTAGCCTTAGTACTATGATTAGGTTACAGTCAGAATTATAAGTATAGAGAGAGATGAAGAGCAGCAACAGAAACCCTAGGCTGGAGATTCGTTTGAGTGCGTTCTAGGTCGTGGAAGGGAAATCAAGAGAGGATTGCGACACTGGGTTGGAGGCTTGAGGATTCGTATTGCTACCCTATAATCTGTAAGGCAAGTACCTTTCTTCTCTTCCCCTTTAAACCTATAAGCGTTTCTGCAAAATGATATATATATATACACACACACACACACACGTCTATGCACTGTTAAAACATAAAACGATTCTGAGATTTTGAAACTGGTATATTTAGACGCTTCTAATAAATTCTGATATGCATGATTTAGTCTGTGTTCTCATTTCAATTTTGTTAATTCTGGTTTGAAACCAAAATACGTTGTTGATAATTCTAACTCGTATGATTAAATTTGTTGTTGCAAATTTATTATGAGAGTCTTCAGTTGAATATTCGTATTAAAAATATAAACTGTAGCTCCTAGATTTTTTTGGAACTGTTAAGCTTACAAGGTTTAAAACAAGTTTCATAAAAAAATGATCATTGTAATCTAGGAATTAATTTGGTACCTAAAACGTGATTATTTTCTCATAGTGATAGGAACTGACCTAACAATTATTGGTAAAATCTGGTTCCTGGGTAAACTCTGCCAGGGGGCGCTCAAGAAAGGTCACTCCGGCCCCTGGACACTAGGCTCGACGTTAAATTAATTGTGTCATTGATGGGAATGGTTTAATTAATTTCATGCCATAAGAATTATTATTAATATTTATCATGAGAATAAATCTACCATGTTTATGAGTATAGAAATGTGTTATGGAACCATTGTGGGCTGACTATTAACGCAGTCTCACAAGTATCGTTTGGCATGGTTGAATTGCTAAGGCATAGTTGAGTTGTTTGGATACGTGGTTTGTGTGAAAGTTACGCGAGTTGCGGAAGCTGTCAGTTGATTTAATTGTGATTAACTCCTTTAATGACCTAAATGAGATTATTATGTCAACTTGCCCAATCTTTGTGATTGATTAAATTACCTAAGCGATATGATCAATTAAATATCCACAATCATAAAGATAAATATTGAAAAATAAAGCAAGTAGAGTTAGAGAGATTGCACCAGGAATTTTAGCGAGGAACCCATAATTGGTATAATAGACCAATTGTTGTGGGAAAAACCTCATGGACTGTGCCGTCCAAAGTAAACGGATTTACTATGTATGAAATAAAGTACACTAAACTTTGACTCAAGCTCACACCCTATCGTTCTACCAAACACCAATTGCTGACAATCTTTTGGCTTTACGACGTTCCGTCCAACAGCTCTAGACTTAAAGCATATTCTTAATCTCTGTAGAAGGATTGCTTGTAGATCAAATAACACTCCTCAAATGCTTTGACCGTTTCAAAGTGTAATCGTTTCACCCATTTTCTTCAAGATTTGAACTTCGTTGTAGAAGAAATAAATCTGCTCTTTTAGAATTTTTGAATCTTCAATTATGCTCCAAATCTGATGAGATAGAGAACAACACTACTAAATCACTTATGAATATATGTATATGCTCTCAAAAATCAAATCAGAATAATCAGATTTGATTTTCTGAAAATTTTCTCTCTAAAGGCTTTCTCAAAATAATGAATTGATGTTCCTTAAAGCCATACCTCAATGTTAAACAAAAGAGGCATTATATAGAAGCTTGGAAGACCTAAACATACTTGTAAAACAAGTGAAATTCATGCATAGGTTTTAGAAAGAAGTCTGGTTCAAAAAGGAATCAAAACGATAAGGAAATTTAAGTTTCTAAACTGATTATCAAGCTTTAAACCGGTTCAGGATTTGTTGAACCGGTTCAAGATGGCTAGTGTGACGGCCCACGTCTTTATGAACCTGGTGCGTCAGTGATGACCCAGAAGTTGACCCGGTTATGGATCCAAAATGCGGAAGCAAAAGAAGTGAAACAATCACTGAGGTAGGTGCAAACCCTTACTCTAGATGTGGACTTCAACAAGCCATGAAACTGAAAGAATTGACCAGAATCAAAAATAAAACAAAGGAATCAATTAGTACTTTATGGTACCAATAACAACCAAAGAACAAGATCTAGTTCAAACTAGACCATGTCCGCCATTAGATGGCTTAAACAAGGTCAATGAATTAGTCGAGTGGGAACGAATTGATCGGTATAAGCCAGAAGAGGCAACAACCAAACAAGAACCCACAAGGCAGCTCCATTTCGATCGGCCGAAATGAAGCTTCGGTCGGCCAGGATGAACCAAGAAATGAGCCTTCACTTCGGTCAACCGAAATGACAAACTGGTCGACCAGTTGTGGCTCAAAATGGACATTAGCTACTGGAATTTGGTTTTTGTTGTTCAATTAGCCATCAGTCGGCTAAAATGATGCTTTGGCCGACCGAAACAGCTCAAATTTCTACAGAACCTGAAAATGAAGAAGGGCCTCAAAAGATCAATTTGAAGTTTTTTGCTATTGTGTGACGGAGTAAGCATACACGCAAGTATAATATGGTATTTTAAACATACTACAATGGCCTACGGACTTATTAAGATTCATTTACAAAATTTTACATGCCAAACCTCTAAAGTTGGTTAAATTGCAACACTAGTGCAAAACATAGTACTAAATAGATACAAGTGTTAATCCGAACATGCTTGGCCATTGGCTTTGTTACACACACGATAAAAGTATCAAATTTAACACTTAAGTATACATTACATATTGATGAAGCTACAATAGCTTCTAAAATACCATACATCCATGGTATACGAAAATATAACACCAAAAGTAAGCATGCTAAACATTTGCATAGCAATATACAAAAATGTTTAAAATTGCTCATAAGCCCCTAAGAATGATGGGCATCCAAGAGCACAGTCTCCTTACCTGTAAAATAACCTAAACAACTAGGGTGAGTAATCAAGTTACTCGTAGTAAGAAGCATATGCGTATACCCTAAAGTTTCAATATCATTGCAAGATTAATATAGATGAATACAAGGGATCATTCCACTTAACATCTATGTTCAAGGCATTCTAAAGTATCATCTTAAGCTAACATAATAATTTTATAACATCATAATATACACATTGTTGCCCAAGTATAGACTCTAGAGGGGGGTGAATAAAGTCTTTGGCAAACAATGGCCAATTTTTCAGTTTTGCAAATTCTACTAAACCCTTCTAACAATTATGCAATAATCAAGATATAAACATAAGCAATTAATAGCATAAATGTAAAGAAGATAAGGGAAGAGAGATTGCAAACATTCACATGGTGATTTTAGCAAGGTTTGGAAACTCCTACTCCTCGACTTAAGACCCCTCTTGAAACTTCCAAATCCACTATAGCACCTCCTTACGGGTGGAGAGCAAACATTTACATGGAGCAACTCTTTGTTTCACCTTACTAAGAGACAACATCTCTTAGTCTTCCTTTGGGTCACACTAACCCTTGCAAATATGAAGCTAGCTTACTTTTTCTTCCTTGGGCCACACCAGCCCTTACAAATTAAAGAACAGATTTTCAGTACAAAGTAATCTCTCACAGATTTGATGTACAAATTTTAGCTCACTCTAGAGTATATATATGAATATAATGAAGCACAATACTCTTCTAATGATTTAGGATGTATGAATACAAGATCAAAAGCTCTTTGGATGCTATATGATGTTTCTCTATGCTAGCAATACTTAATCCCGAAGTTCCCAGCTCTATTTAAAGATTTTTTTATGCAGCTAATTCAAAAATATAGCTATTGTACATGGGGTTTAAGGCAAAATAGCCATTCAGATTCAAACTGGACTTACATCAGTCAACCAAACTGAAAAAAGGTTTATTTCGGTCGTCTGAAATGAGATAAGATCTGTTGAGTGCTTCATTTCGGTCGTCCGAAATGGCAAACCGGTCTACCGGTTGTGCCTCTCGAACTAGCTTAGCTACTGCCTAAATCGGTCGACCGATTCAGATTGCCTCTCCATTTCGGTCGGCCGAAATGGAACTTCAGTTACAAAAAAACTACTTCTTCAGAAAAATGTTCTACGATAACAAATTCTTATTTCCATTCTAAACATTTAAGTAAATGTCTTTACAATATCTATATGTCCATTTACTTTAAGTTTACAATGCAAATAAGAAAGTACCCCTATTTGGAATCAATAAAAAATAATAGAAAATTAAAATCCAACTAAATCAAAATGTAGAAATTCAGTTTTAGTACAAATTTAGATTTCCGACAGTTTTGGTAAAAATGAATCCTTATGTAGACTAATGTAAACTTGGTTATAAATTTTGATAAAATCAGTTTAGGCTAGTTGAAGTATAAAGAGTTATTACCGGGAAAAGTTATTTTGAAATAATCATTATTTCAAAAATTCATTTTTCACACTTAGCCAAAAACACAGTTTTTCATGACGCGCATTCTAGGGTCCTAATGTCCTTTACTAACTCATGGTAATGAAGGCTTCTCAGGCCTTAATAGTTGACCAATATGAATCATATGATTGATGTGCATGGTCTTATTATTTCTAGCACAAGTGATAAGTTCTTTCAAAGCTTAAGCAAGCTTGAAATAACTCAATCTTTAGCAATGACTTCATGTGCAAATATATATGTATGAAGTGCATAGTCTATTGCTAATGGATATAGAAACATATAAATGATGATATGATATGCATGGTCCTACAGAGATAAGTTTCAAATGGATTCATAAATACCTTGGCAATGAATCCTAAACACTCACCAACCTATCTACCTCTTTCTTCATGCTTTGTCCATGATCGTGTAGGCTTTCAGATAGACTTGCTTTCTTCCTTTCTTTGAGTTGTTTTCTTGGTCATTGTAGTCCATGCTATCTTTCGATGGACTTTGCATTTGGTTCTTTGAAACTGCATGTTCCTTTGTCTCCTTTGATTTCCATACATGTGATTTTGAGTAATGGAATACTTGGAATGATCTTTATAGCTTCATTTAGGTCATTCTTTGAATGTGAATAATCTATATAACACTCAATGTAAACATTAGTCCTTAAATACCATTAATGGTTTGTTATCATCAAAACCTCTAGATTGTTTTTGGATGAAATCCTTAAGGTCAATAATCTCCCCCTTTTTGATGATGACAAAATATTGATGTGTTCATAAGTAAGTAGAGTGGCATTTGAAAAATGCTCTCCTTATCAAAGTGTATACATTGAACATAATGTCATAACATGGCATACTTGATATATCATTAGTCATTTTAAACATAAACATACATTTAAAATCATTTTACTCCTCAAGAGATTATTATAAATCTCCCCCTATCAACATGCTTCTATCAAAAGATATGATAACATAATGGTATATAACATGAAACATTTTGTTGACCTTGAATCTAAGGCTTTTGATGATCGTAATTCATTAATGATGTTCTTTGTGTACTAATATCTACCTTGAGCAAATTACAGATTAAAAGCACTCATCAACACAAGTCAGTACACATTAAAGCTCAAAGGAGAAAGCATTGTCAAGACATGACAAAGAAGACTCAAGATTAAAAGAAGTTATCTAGATGTCATCAATGAGGTAGCTAGGATGGTGAGCTGCTTAGGAATCTTTGTTAAAGTTTGTATGAACACTTTGAAGCTCACATTTCTCAAATCATGCATAATCAACTCATTCATAATCCCTAAGGACCAAAAGACCAAGTTTAACACATCATCATAACAAGTTTCCTGAAACATAAACCAATTCGGTCGACCGAATTGGAAGGGCACATTAAATCAGTCGACCGATATAAATAGAGACCTTGGATCAAAACCCCTAAGCTATTTTGGTCTACCGAACCTCAGGACCTTGTTAAATCGGTCGACCGAACCTAGCATATTGAAAGTCTCACTTAAGTTTCAGGCGACCAAATCTAGAAAGGGAAATGAATCAACAGAGCCGATTCTCACAGAAAGTTTAAGAACTAAGGTCCAAGGAATTTCGGTCGACTGAACCAAAGAGGACTCTTTCATCGATCTACCGAACCAAGGCTGATTGCCATCCTTTGCCTAAATCGGTCAACCGATCCTCAAGAGTAATTTATTTCGGTCTACCGAACTTGCGAGAATTCAAATTTCAAAAGGGATTTATTCCTCGAAGTGTGTGTCCAATAGCTAAAATTCATATCAGACAGTTCTGAAAGTCTATATAATGACTGGTAGCCTTCATAAAAGCTTGTTGCATTTATTAAGAAAGATATCCTTGCAATCATTGAACCTTGTTTTTTATTATACACACATCTCATATCATAAAAGAGAGTTGAGCTTCAATTTATTCATACACATTCTAGAGTGAGCTATATCTTGTACTTCAAATCTAAGAGAGATCATATTGTACTTCTTCAATCTTGTTCAAAACTTGTAAGGGCTGGTATGGCCCAAGAAAGACTAAGAGAAGGTGTTTCTCTTAGCACTTAAAAGCAAGGAAGAGCTTCTTGTAAAAGGTTTGCTCTCCACCCACAAGGAGAAGCCATAGTGAATTAGGAAGTCTCAAGAAGGGTCTTGAGCAGAGGAGTAGGAGTTTCCGAACCTTGCTAAAATCGCTGAGTATATGTTTGTAATCTCTATCTCTATCTCTTACATTTATTGCTATATATTTTGCTTGATAAATATTATCCTTTGAAGTTCAAAATTCAGATTATTTTCTTCAATATTTATCAAGGAAGTTAAGCTTTGTTTTAGTTAATTGATTAAACCCAAATTTGACATTAGTTTGCTTAGACTCTATTCACCCCCCCCCCCCCCTCTAGAGTCTATATCTGGGCAACAATTGGTATCAGAGCTAGAACTCTATTAAAAAAAGCTTAAGTGTATTAGAGAACGATCATGGCAAACTTAAATGGTCATCTTCATCAAGAAGGTCAATCTAATACTAGACCTCCTTGGTTCGATGGAACCAATTACGGCTATTGGAAAAACAAAATAATAAACTTTCTTCAATCCAAAGACTATCAAATTTGGCTAGTTATAGTTAATGGACCTTTTGTTCCAATGAAAATTGTTGACACAAGAAGAATCCCTAAAACTAAAGCTAAATGGGACACCGAGGATTATAGACTTATCTCTTTAAATGCTAAAGCCAAAGTCAATCTAAATTGTGCTATAAGTCCGAGTAAATATAATAGAGTCTCTACTTGCACCATAGCTAAAGAAATCTGAGATAAACTTTAGGTTACTTACAAAGGAACTTCACAAGTCAAGGAATCCAAAATTAACATTCTTATGCATCAATATGAATTGTTTCGTATGAATGAAAATGAGTCTATTAGTGCAATGTTTGTGAGATTTACTGACATTATTAATGGGTTGAAACATCTTGGCAGAACTATGACTAACTCTGATCTTGCAAGGTAAATTCTAAGAAGCTTACCCAAAAAATGGGATACAAAAGCAACGGCAATTAAGCAAGCTCACAATCTCAACACACTTGAGTTGGATGAACTTCTCAACTCTCTTCTCACATGGGAGATCACTCTAAAAGATAGAGAAGGAGATCATCATTGGAAGAAAGAAATTGCTCTCATAGTCTCTCAAATAGAAAAGGAAGTTACCGGCAACAAAAGTGAAAATGTTGACTTAGCTTTTATCACTCAATCCTTCAAAAGATTTCTTCATAGGAAGAAATTCAACAAGGGAAGGTCCAAAAAGGGTGAATCATCTAATGAACAGAGCAAATGAGGCACCTCTACCTGTTTTCATTGTGGAAAGCCGGGACACTTCAAAGCTGATTGTCATGTTTACAAAGAGGAAAAGAAAAAGAGAAGAGCAATGCAAGCCACTTGGGAAGGTGACGACTCAAATGGCTTCGAAAGTGATAATGAAAAGGCAATCCTTTGCCTCATGGCAAATAGGGATGAGGATGGTTTCAAAATCTCCACATCTTCCAAGGACAAATGGTTTCTAGATAGCGGATGTTTAAGACACATGACGGGTGACCGCACAAAATTCTCCTCTCTAAAAGCATACAAAGGAGGAAGCATAACATTTGGAAACTACTCTAAAGGCAAGGTAATTGGCATTAGGATCATAGTTATTTCTCCTTCTTTATCACTTGAACATGTCTTACTTGTTGAAGGTTTAAAGCATAATCTATTTAGTGTTAGTCAACTTTGTGATAATAGATTTGATGTAATTTTTAAATCAGATAAATGCATTGTTAAAAAAAATGAATCTCAAATATTTTGTGCTCCTAGACATGGTAATGTATACACCTTGCTCTTAGGTGAACTTCAAGAACAAGATGTTAAGTGTTTCATATCATCCAATGAACATAGTTGGTTATGGCATAGGAGCTTAGGTCATGCTAGCATGGATTTAATCTCAAGATTGTCTAAAAATGAACTTGTCAAAGGTCTCCCCAAGACAAATTTTTCAAAAGACAAATCGTGTAGTGCTTGCCAAATTGGTAAGCAAATTAAATCCTCCTTCAAAAGGAAAAAGGATATAACCACTTCAAAACCACTTGAATTGATTCACATGGATCTTTTTGGACTGGAGAAAATTGCTAGTCTTTGTGGTAAACTCTATGCCTTTGTAATCGTAGATGACTACTCTAAATTCACTTGGGTATTCTTCCTTGCACGCAAAAATGAGGCTCATTCAATTCTTTCAAAATTTTGCAAAAGGGTCGAAAATGAAAAGGAATGTAAAATTAAAACCATTAGAAGTGATAGGGTTAGAGAGTTTGACAATCAAGATATTGAAAGATTTTGCGACGAAAATGGCTACAATCACAATCTTTCGGCACCTAGGACTCCCCAACACAACGGTGTTGTTGAAAGGAAAAATAGATCTCTTCAAGAAATGGCTAGAACCATGTTAAATGAGCACAATTCACCTAGATCTCTATGGGCCGAAGCTGTAAATACTTCATGCTATGTTAAAAATAGAGTTGTTATTAGAAAGATTCTCAATAAAACACCCTATGAGTTATGGAACAAAAGAAAACCTAATATAGGTTATTTCAAAGTTTTTAGGTGTAAATGCTTTGTCCTCAATGACAAGGATAATCTAGGAAAGTTTGATGCTAAATCCGATGAAAGCATTTTTCTTGGATATTCCTCTAGAAGTAAAGCATATAGAGTTTACGATAAGAGGACCTTAGTTGTGGTTGAATCCATACATGTTGTGTTTGATGAATCCCCAACCTCTCCCCCAAAAAGTGTGATGGACAATGATGAAGAAGTTAAACTTGAAAAGGGTACCAATGAACTTAATACAAATAGGTCCCTTATAGAGATTGAGAAAAGTATCAATGACCTCAACATAAATGAGTCTCCTATTGATATCTATCAAAGTTCCAATTCAAATGATGATACCTCTCAAAATATAACTACTTCAAATCAATGGAAGTTAGTTCATAATCATCCCATTGACCGAGTTATTGGTGATCCATCCAAAGGTGTTAGTACACAGTCACAATTAAGAAATTTATGCAATTTTGTGGCATTCGTTTCTCAATTTGAACCTAAAAATATTTATGAGACTGAAAATGATGAATCTTGGCTCTTGGCAATGCAAAAAGAACTCATTCAATTCAAAAGAAATAAGGTTTGGCATCTTGTCCCTAGACCTTAAAATAAAACAGTTATTAGCACAAAATGGGTATTTCGAAACAAAAAGGATGAGTTGGGAACTATTGTTAGGAACAAGGCTAGACTTGTTGCAAAAGGCTATAACCAAGAAGAAGGTATAGATTATGAAGAGACTTTTGCTCCCGTTGTTAGACTTGAGGCTATAAGAATGTTACTTGCATTTGCATCCCATAAAAATTTCAAATTATTTCAAATGGATGTAAAGAGCGCCTTCCTAAATGGTTTTATAGAAGAAAAAGTATATGTAGAACAACCACCGGGCTTTGAAAACTATGATAATCCAAACCATGTTTTTAAATTGACTAAAGCTTTTTATGGTTTGAAACAAGCTCCTAGAGCTTGGTATGAACGACTTAGTGGGTTTCTATTTTCAAATGATTTTAGTAGAGGAAAAATTGATAATACACTTTTTTACCAAAATCATTGATGACAATTTGTTGATCATTCAAATTTACGTAGATGACATTATTTTTGGATCAACAAATGACTCTTTAAGTAAAAAGTTTGCTATCTCCATGCAAAACGAGTTTGAAATGGGCATGATGGGCGAACTCAACTTCTTCTTAGGTTTGCAAATCAAACAAACTCTTGATGGAATTTTTATTTCCCAATTAAAGTACACTAAAGATTTGCTAAAGAAATTTGGCTTGGAAGACGCCAAACATGCTAAAACTCCCATGAGTCCTTCCTTAAAGCTTGATAAGGATGAGAAGGGCAAGGATGTTAATATTAAGAAATAGAGAGGGATGATTGGAAGTCTTCTATATTTAACGGCTAGTAGGTCGGACATTATGTTTAGTGTATGTCTATGTACTAGGTTTCAATCGTATCCCAAAGAATCTCACTTAAATGCTGTCAAGCGTATTTTTAAATATTTAAATGGCACTATCAACTTAGGATTCTAGTACCCTAGGCACTCATCATTTGAACTTGTAGGATTTACGGATGCGGATTTTGCCGGTTGTAAAGTTGATAGAAAAAGTACAAGCGGTGCTTGTCACCTTATAGGACAGTCCCTTATATCTTGGTCATGCAAGAAACAAAATTTAGTCACATTATCCACTGCTGAAGCTGAATATATTGCTGCTGGTAGCTGTTGTGCACAAATCCTATATATCAAACAACAGCTTGAAGACTTTGGGTTGTTCTTCAACAAAATCCCTATCAGATGTGATAATACCAGTGCTATTTGCATATCAAAGAATCCCATTCAGCATTCCAAAACAAAGCATATAGAGATTCGATATCATTTCTTAAGGGATCATGTATCTAAAGGTGATATTGAATTAATGTTCATCAACACCGAGAATCAATTGGCTGACATTCTCACGAAACCACTTCAAGAAGATAGGTTTTGCACACTTCGAAGAGAAATCGGAATGGCTATAGAAAGAGAGATTCATGATCACTAATGTATCCCTCAAAAAAAATAAAAGATATGGTTCTATTCCCAGTTCGGCAGACCGACACTATGATTCGGTCGACCAATTTAAATTTTGGCAAACCGAAACTAAAGCCTCATCTATTTCGGTCGACCGAAATAAGGAAATCATTTTCTCTTCAAAAAGTCATTTCGGTCGACCGATGTAGACATTCGATTGACCAATTCTCCGGGGGCATAGGTACGAACAGGATCAAATCAGATTTAAATGACCCGCGAACTGTTCTTTTCTCACAAAACACTTATCTATCTATCTCTCTCTCACCATCTAAAGGCGATCGCGAACCCTGATATCATTTCTCTTCTCCTCGTATTCAAGGTAAGTCTTACATCTCTCTTCTCGAGTAAATCTCTTTGACATCAGTTCTTTTGAGTTCTTTGAGTTCCTTAATCTTTGTTGCATCATACTAAGTTAGATCTGTTGCACTCATTATCATCTTGCCATCTATCTTACCAAATCTCCAATCTCATAAACGAACTCATGGCTTCCCGAAAGAATCCCTCTAGAACTGATAGGCAACTAGAAAAACGCACTAAGATTTCCCATGACTTAGATGCCGGAAGGTCTAACCCCCCAAACCCTGAGCAATTAGATCCCCATCCCGCTCCCAATATGCGTCTCTTCCGTGAACCTGAGTTTAAGGAAGTCTATGAAACAAGATTTCTCCATAAGGTAGTTGAAAAAGGAAAAATTTTCAATGATCATGAAAATGATGAATTGATTCAACATACCTTCTCACTATTTGATGCTATAGGCTTAGGTGATTTTGTATCGCTCAAAGTCCTTTTCTATCCCAAACTTGTTAGACTATTTTACACCCATCTCAAGAAAGAACTAGGGAACACCGCTTCCAATTCCTTTGTGGTAGGCTCTCACATTCACCTTACCGAGTCCAGTTTGTGACGTATTCTTAAACTTTCTCACGGTGATATTACCTACTTTACATCTTATAATTGGTATCATGGGGAAGAATTTGATCCTCTCCAAGCAGTCCAACAAATGCGTCAATTCCCTACTAAAAACACTGACAAAATTTTTGCAAGTCAGTTAACCGTCCAAGCCCGTCTCATCTATCATGTTATCATCCATACTATTCTTCCAAAATCTAATGGATGTTCAGATGTGTCATATATGGAAGCCTTTCTCATATGGTGTGTCCTAAACAGAAAGCGGTTTGATATCTCCTTTATCATCTTTCACCACATGCAAGATTGCATTAAAAAGGAGAAAATGCACCTCTTCTATGCCATGCCTCTTACTATCATCTTCAGAGCATACAAGGTTCGAATAGAAGGAGAAGACAAAAAGGAACTTACAAATCTCTACAGATTTGACAGAGACTTGCTAACTCAAATGGCTCTAAAAAAATTCGAAGCCAACATTTGGTATGACCCTTAGTTTGGAGTTCATCAAAATGAAGGCCAAGATATGGTCATGGATGAGTAACAAGTGGAAGTTGCTGAAGAGGGTGGTAATGGAGATAGGGAAGAGGAAGTAGAAGCTGAAGAGGAAGAGTTAGAAGCAGCAGAAGAAGAAGAAGATGAAGAACAACACAAAGCCCCTACTGTCCATCCCTTAGAAGAGCAATCTCTACGTGCACTGCTCTTAGAAAGCATTGTTCTCTCTAAAGAGCAAATCGCCCTTGGCAAGGACAACAGGGACCACATTCTTGAAATACGCGAATGACTTGAAGAAGTCACCAATGAAGTCGATCTTGTGAAGCGCGATCTTGCCGACCTCCATGTCACGGGACTTCCTTACTTCTAATGCTCTCACACCCCTCCCCTACTTTTTTTGATGTATGACAAAGGGGGAGAAATTAATGATGTTGATATAGTTGATGTAGGTTGATTGGTTAGACTGATGTTGATGTAGGTCGATGTAGGTCTAAGTTGGTTGTTGGTTGATATAGGTTGATGAAAATGTGTAGGTTGTTAACTATTAAAGTTGTGGTCAAAATGTAGTTCAAATATGAAGTTGAATGTACTTTGAAACTCTTGAAATGGAAATACTTTTTTGGTTACACTGTCTTAATTTTTTATGTAGATTTGTCTTAAAAATATCTTGCTAACAATGTTTAGATGAATGCACATAGAAAGGGGGAGCTTTGTATATCTCTTATGTATTTCCTCGCTTTTAAAAACTGTGCACATTGATAGGGGGATAAATGCACATATTTTGCTTTAAATATTTATTCTCATTTAACGAACACATCAATGAATTGTCATCATCAAAAAGGGGGAGATTATTGACCTTGAATCTAAGGCTTTTGATGATCGTAATTCATTAATGATGTTCTTTGTGTACTAATATCCACCTTGAGCAAATTATAGATTAAAAGCACTCATCAACATAAGTCAGTACACATTAAAGCTTAAAGGAGAAAGCATTGTCAAGACATGACAAAGAAGACTCAAGATTCAAAGAAGTTATCTAGATGTCATCAATGGGGTAGCTAGGATGGTGAGCTGCTTAGAAATCTTTGTTAAAGTTTGTATGAACACTTTGAAGCTCAATTTCTCAAATCATGCATAATCAACTCATTCATAATCCCTAAGGACCAAAGGACCAAGTTTAACACATCATCATAACAAGTTTCCTGAAACATAAACCAATTCGGTCGACCGAATTGGAAGGGCACATTAAATCAGTCGACCGATATAAATAGAAACCTTGGATCAAAACCCCTAAGCTATTTCGGTCTACCAAACCTCAAGACCTTGTTAAATCGGTCGACCGAACCTGGCATATTAAAAGTCTCACTTAAGTTTCAGGCAACCGAATCTAGAAAGGGAAATAAATCAACAAAGCCGATTCTCACAGAGAGTTTAAGAGCTAAGGTCAAAGGAATTTCAGTCGACCGAACCAAAGAGGACTCTTTTATCAGTCTACCGAACCAAGGCTGATTGCCATCCTTTGACTAAATAAGTCGACCGATCCTCAAGAGCAATTTATTTTGGTCTACCGAACTTGCGAGAATTCAAATTTCAAACAGGCTTTATTCATCAAAGTGTGTGTCCAACAACTAGAATTCATATCAGACAGTTCTGAAAGTCTATATAATGACTGGTAGCCTTCATAAAAGCTTATTACATTTATTGAGAAAGATATCCTTGCAATCATTGAACGTTGTTCTTTATTATACACACATCTCATATCATAAAAGAGAGTTGAGCTTCAATTTATTCATACACACTCTAGAGTGAGCTATATCTTATACTTCAAATCTAAGAGAGATCATATTGTACTTCTTCAATCTTGTTCAAAACTTGTAAGGGCTAGTGTGGCCCAAGAAAGACTAAGAGAATGTGTTTCTCTTAGCACCTAGAAGCAAGGAAGAGCTTCTTGTAAAAGGTTTGCTCTTCACCCGCAAGGAGAAGACATACTGAATTGGGAAGTCTCAAGAGGGGTTTTGAGCCGAGGAGTAGGAGTTTCCGAACCTCGCTAAAATCGCTAAGTATATGTTTGCAATCTCTATCTTTATCTCTTACATTTATTGCTATATATTTTGCTTGATAAATATTATCCTTTGAAGTTCAAAATTCAGGTTATTTTCTTCAATATTTATTGAGGAAGTTAAGCTTTGTTTTAGTTGATTGATTAAAACCCAAATTTGACCTTAGTTTGCTTAAACTCTATTCACCCCCCCTCTAGAGTCTATATCTGGGCAACACATTTGATCCAACAACTAGAGATATCTTCCCCCTTGATATGAAATAACATAGCATTTCATACATCACACTTTTCTCCCCCTTTGTCATCTCAAAAAGGTTGGAGGCCTAAATAACTTCATTAAACATTTATCATTTAGCATAGTGAAGCAATGATCATCATGAAATGGCAATGTAGTGCTAATGACTATAATATGCTTTAGAGTACAACATATAAGCAATTATATCATAAGATACCAATTTCATTGATAGCATGAGTTCAATAGATCATAAAGGTTCATGACATATACAAAAGTATACATAAAGTATAAACTAAAGATGAAAAATAATCTCTTTTAGGCAAAAGTATACAAAAGTATACATACTAAAGCGTAACCAAAAAAATAAAAATAAAGCATGGACTAGAATAAACCAAAAGGTAAAAACCTTGTAAGGCAAATCTAGGAATTTAAGTATGCTTCAATTCTAATATATTTTTCCCATTTGATATTTTCAAGAAGGAAGGAAAAATAATCAGAATTATGAAAGCTCATGAGTATGAATATGATGATCAACAAGTCATTTTGTAGTATGCTTGACAATTTTCAAAATAAGTCAATTAAGCATAACAAGTCATGTAATAGACATTCATAAGAGATTATCAATAATCTCCCCCTATGAGTATGCTTTCATTTATATCATATATCATTTAATGGATACACCTCATTAAAAGCAATGATATATAAATTAAGTCTTTTATACCAAAAGATCCTCTTTTACAAGCATAGAGTTGAATGATAAAAATCACATATGGCATGTAAAGCACAAGGCATATGCAAGTAGTGTTACTATTCTAGTTATATGCAATGAATTTCCAATAATGCAAAAGCATATTTTCTTGGACATGTATGATTAGAAATAATTGGCTACATGATTGTACATGTAGATGAGCTCAATATTTCTCTTATACATTTTTCTCAAGAGATAATGCCAAGATATCTCATGAAGCGTATAGAATGAGGCATTGATACCAAAATGTCTTCTTTAATAGATGTAGTGAGATTGCCTACATGACTTTCCATGTGGGTAAGCTTAATATCTCTTTTAGACTCATTCTTTAAGAAGTGATACATGAATTTTTAGAGTGCTCAAGATGGATACATCGAAGTAGAATAGCACTTGATATCACATTAGCCATCTAAGCTAGAACAAAGTATTCTTTAAGAATTATAATCCCAATATTAAAGGGTCAAATAAATATATGAATTTTGATTTTCATGACACTAATGGAGTTTTAAACCTTAGAAGAATTCAAGTTTATGCATCATTCTAATTTCAATTCATTTTGCATGCTAAAGGTAAACTTATTTGCATAAATTATAAATGTTGATTCAAAGATAGTATATAAGTGCAATCAACATATTTTCATTCATGGTTTTGTAAACACACACACACACACACACACACACACACACACATACATATATCAATTTTGTCAAAAATCATCAATCTTGAGAAAATCACTAAGCCTTTCAAAGAGAGCTCTATGAGCTTATTTTAATCACATAAGGCCATAGATAATTTTAAACATATAGTTCAAAATTTTATACATTTCAAATCTGGGTGATTTTTCTTCATAGTCTTTTTAAATATGAAGTCAATAAGTCATGCATTTGATAAAAATCATTTCATGCATAAATATGTAGCATTCTTATTACTTTAATTCAAAGTCATATGTGCACAAAGACATATATATAAGGCATTTTATTGGTTGAACTCTTGAGAACACATTCTAGCTTAATTATTAATAATGATCTACAATGTATATTATGATGTAGATTTTAAAACCCTTCAAGTACTGGTGCTGCACACACATCGGTCAACTGGAATGACTCTATCAGTCGGCCGGTTTACATCCCTGAAATAATTTTTCTTTGCTTATTTCGGTCAGCCGATATAACTTTTATGACTGCCGAAATAGCCATTTCGATCATCTGGTTTTAGCTTAGGTCGACTAGTTTATGCAAGAATACAAAACCAGTAAATTTGCTCATGGTAATAAAACTTGAATTTTCATATTTCACCTAATCATCTTCTAGTTCAAATGATTTCATTTTATATGCTAGGGATGCTAAGAGAATGTAAATGAAGCATTGAAAATCACAAAGGCACACAAACAACGTTCTAGATATAGCTACTTTAAAACAAATCCAAATGAAGTAGCTTTAGGATTTTCCTTAATGGCATGCAATTTCCAAATACGTTTCACAAATTTAGTCTTAGGCGTTCCTTAACTAAAATCTATAAAACGATTGACAACAAGTTCATGCTAGCATGTCTAAGTCATCTAATCTAAGACAAGCTACTTTAACATATATATTTTTGTAACAAGTAGCATTCATGTCAAGATCACCAACTACATTAATTATGCCATGACTAGATATAGAAATGATAACATAGTCCTTATCACATAGCACAATTAAGTTATATTTAAGCTTATCAACTAAAAGCACATTTGTGATAAAGAAGGTGATTTTTACCGAAACAAATAATTCCATTAGCTTTGGCATGGTTTCTCAATATAGTGCATCCTTCATCCTTTTGTTAGCAGTGGGAAATCATGACTTAATTTCTCTTCATGTGCTTTAGCCATCCATATTTGTGAATCCACTTGTTCTTAAATGAAGACGTCTTTAACCCACAAAATATGCTCGGGTGGAATTCTTTGGTACCCAATACTTTTAGGGTCCTCATTAGTTGTTTCACATTTTCAATGTTGCTTTTAGAACATAATTCAATACAAGGCAAAAATATGGTACTCTCTTTGATTAACATGCTTCAAACAAAATTAGAATTTTAAATGTCTCTAGCATGCTAGTGCATTTGTCAATTCAATAAGTATATGTTTATGGTTACAAACAACTTAATGAACCAATATGAAATGAGTAATAATTGAGTGGCAAAACATAATTTCATATATAGAGCATAATGTAGTTCCATGTGCATTTTCTATGATCACATTCAAGAATTGACAAGAAGAACAAGATTCTTCCTAAGTAGGCAAAAATAAATTAAGTTGTCTCTTTTTTAAATCCTTAAAAGATTAAACAATTAAGGAAGTGTTTTTCTTTCCAAAAATAAAAATTTTATTTTCAAATAGTGTTAGCTCATTTAGAAAGTAAGTTCATTCTCAAGACTTAACACTTTTAAATCAATTTTATCTACTTCTAAGTGTAGTTCATAAAATGCAATTTCAAGAAACTCATTTAAATGTAATACAGGAATAAAAATATTTTCAATCAATAAACCATGTAATAAAATAAATAAATAAACAATTTGCATAAACAATGAGTACTTAGAGCATAAAGATAAGAAATCCATAATATATAGCAAATCATCGTAGTCTTCATTGGTTTAGTATAATTCATTCAAGAACTCCACATACGTGATGACCAAAAGCTTAATGATTTATTTTCATTTAGTAACAATTTATTGGTTATAAATGATTTTAACATGCCAAAAGAATCAAGTAATAAAAAGTTCCTATGAAGTATACTAATTACCATGCTTTTGTAGTTGATCCCAATTGTAATGCTCCTTTGCTTTGAGAGTGGAGAATTTGAAACATTTCTTACATCACATGTTAAACAACCATTATCAAGAAGCCATTTTTCCTTAGATGGTGAAGATTCCTTTAAGCAACCCCATAAGGTAAACTTAAGAAATCTTCGTTTGGTACCCAAATTTTCTTGGGTCCATAAGTGTTAAGCAATGGCACAAAAGTTCTTTTTGGAACCTAAATCTTCTTGATCCTTTTATTCTTTCTAAATGGACAATTTTAAATTTTGTGTTCTAACCTTTTACAATAATTGCATTTAGGATATTGAAAAGAACTTTTGTCAAATGAATCATTTAAGAGTTTTTTCTTTTTCAATAAGCATGCATCTTTATTGCAAGGATCATATCTTATTCCATTTTTTAAAGAGACCTTTCTTTGATTTCCAATCATAGTATTCAATGTGACGGCCCAAGTTTTGTAAACCCGGTGCATCAGTGATGACCAAAAGATGACCCGATAAAGGATCCGAAATCCGAAATCCGAAAGCGAAAGGTGAAACAACGGTCTCTAGAGATACAATGCGTCTCTAAGACACCAATGTAACCCTCAATGAGGTCACTGAACCCAAAGGAAACAAATGCAGAAATATCATTTCAAAAGACAAAAAGAATCTAGGGGCAAAATGGTGATTTTGTAAAATGTGGATTCCAGTGTTATCGAGCACACCGCTGGGAAGACAATAAAAAATTAATCATAATGGACTCAAGAATTTCATTATTCAGAGTCCGGACGAAGGAGATAGGTCAAAAACCAAAATGATGTCGTGGCGGCCCGACGAGAATAACCCACTACTGCTGTAACTGAGAGTAAAAACGGGCATCTAAATGGACTTTTCTGGAAAAAGTCAAAGAAGAAATCCCCTCTAAAATCAAGATTCCTACCCCGAAGTGCAGACGGAAACAAAAAAAATGCATTGTATAATTTCTAGAATGCCCCCAAGAAAAATTAGGTCAAAGGGGTAAAAATTACTCCGAGCTGCTGCCCAAGGAAAGGAATAAGGCTTCGAGAGGTTTTTAAATTGCCTAAATTGAAAATGCAATCTTAAAATACACCCACAAGACCCCCAGAAGTTTCGGATCGGTTGAGACGATTTTCAAAAAAAAGCTGATGAATAGTACCAAGCACATTTGTACTAAAAATCTGCAAAAACCTGGCAACAAGGATTTTTCAGAAAAATATGGGTTTTTGAGGGCCAAGATGACGTTTCCTGGAAAAACACAAAAAAGAAACCCCCCTCAAAATCAAGTTTTCTACGTGACTCGTGTGGAAAAATAAAATAAAAAAACTCATTGTGAAATCCCGAAATGCCCCTGGAACAGAATAGGGTAAAAACTCAAAAAAAAATGCAACCTTAAGTTTTTGTTTCATCAAGAAGGGTATTGTTTGCCAAAGTGAGCACGCAAGTGTATGTAATATGATAAAATAGATGTGCTCCAATGGCCTATGGCCTCATTACAATACATTTACAACATTTGACATGTCAAACCTCCAAGTTAGAAAAATTACATTTCATAGACAAATCATGAACATGCTAACACTTGCATGTGAACAAGAATGCTTCTAAAGAAGCTCAACTCAGCAAATCACCCAAGCAATTGCAATCTGCAATCTTGTATCCTGTACCTGAAATATGCCCCAGTATCGTACGGGTGAGTAACATAAAGCTACTCGTAGGAAATGAGCATGCATCGACCTACGTTTTACAAGTGTACATGATTTAATCATTGTGGTTCATTCCACCTAACGTCTATGTCAAAGGTGAGACTCAGGGAGCATCCTAGCTACCTAAGATCATTTCTAGCATAAAAGACATCCTTTATGCAATTTCAACAACACAAGAGCATGCTACATATAGCAACAAGATATAACATGCTTACACAAAGCAACTAGTTAGAAACATGCTTACACAAAGTAACCAGATAGAAACATGCTTACACAAAGCAACTAGATATAGATTCTCAAAGTTATCAACTTGAAATCTAAATGCTAAATCAACTAAATATAACAATTTAGTATGGATGTACTTAACAACATCAAATCGCCAATAGCCAAAACCACAGTCACAATATAAATATGATTGATAACTTGGAATTGAATGCGAAAACAAATAGTGGAAGACTTGGACAACAGTCGGATGAGACCGATACAGGGCTAATTTGGAGCTACTAACCCCCAGGTAGCTTACCCACGCGAACTTTTCTGGGCTAATTTGGAGCTACTAACCCCCAGGCAGCCTACCCAACGCGCGAACTTTTGACTTAGAGGACTCTTTTCCCCGTGCTAGAGCCAAACCCTAGCCATCATGCAATGTCCCAAGTGGTTCCAAAATAAATAGATAAGTTTACAACTTATATACGTATTGAATAGTACACGAAACTACCTTCATGCACAAGTAGGCTGAAACCATACAACACATGCTCTAAATCCAGAACTACTATAGGATGACAATGTCGAATCTTCAGAGCGCGATTTGTTACGCGCTATAATAACATCACATGTTGAATCTTCAGAGCGCGATTCGTTACGCGCTATAACAATATAATCCAATATTGAATCATAACTCATAAATCCATTATAAGTCAAAAGTCATGCTTTAAACATACTATCTCAATCAAATGGCCTCTAATTAATACATGATAAACAATATAGCATGGTCATTACATACACCACATCAAAACTCGATTAGGCCATAAGAACAATAAAGTAAAATTTAATTAAATCATGATAATCAAATCCCTAACTTCTAAAACAACATCAAATGGTTCCAAATTAACATATGCTAGAACATAAGTCATAGTTATCACAAATATCAAGTTAAACACTTAATTAGGCCAATGGAACCCTTAATTAGATTTTAATTAATCATTTTAATTAAAATCTCTAGATTTTCATACTTGTCCAAATGCTCTCAAATTAAAGTATGTTAAACACCATGCCAAGACATAATTTAAAAGCATATCACAAGTCAATTTTATGCTAGGTACGGCCATGGGATTTAATCTTTTACAAAAGATAAATATTAAATAAAATATGCAATTCTTATTCAATTAATCCCAATTTAATATATGTTAACAAACATATTAAAATATGATTTTCTAGCATGCCACAATTCCATTCTAAGTTATACACATCCTTGTGAATTAAATTTCATACAAAGAAATAATTAATACTAATTTTCTAGAATCGATACAAGGCATGCAATTAAGTTTTATTATCATGCTAAACACTCAATACAACACACACAAAAGCCTAGAACATCCCCTACCTCAATTTGAGATGAAAATCTCAAAAGCCACCAAATGGAAACCGCTCCGAATGGTCAGAAAGCCCCATCAAAATCACAACTTGACTTCAAACCCAAACTCAAAGAATGGTCAGAAATGGGTTCTAATAAGGGTGAAAGAAGCGCGTAGTCAACACGAACACTAAACGCAAAGGCCCTTCTATGTTCTGACGAAGGAATGAAGCTCAAAAGAGGAGAGAGAAGGTGGCAGCCTCCCTTGGGCTGCCATGGAAGCTTCAGGTCGTGCAAGAGAGTGGGGAAGATGAAAAAATAAAATATCTCACCCCCCTTTTATAGAAATCTCAAAAAGTGTCCCGAACGGGCCCAGTAGGGTTCGAAAAAGTGAAATTTGAGTAAACGCGCTCAAATGATAAAACTCTGTGAACGAAAAAGATTCAAAATGAGAAAATATGAACAACGGAAGAAATAGCGTCAAAAATCGAGTCCCGAGCAGAAAGTTATGTCCCAAACAAGTTTGGCGCTAACTTGGGCCAGAAACCCTGAAATTAGAAAACAATGACCAGAAGGAATTTCTGAGAGTACACGACTCGACGAAAAGTGAAAATGAATCCCATACGAGGATCCAGGCTCAAAACAAGGCATTTAGCAATAACTTTCATTAATTGCATAATGGCCCTCCAAAAAGTGAAAACTGCACTAATGGCCCAGAATTAAAATATCTTCTAAAAATATTTTCTTAAAAACCCCTGAAATAAAATATCTTCAAAAGATATTTATGAAAAACACCCCAAGAAAAGAAAATAATTCTAACGAACTTTGCATCTATGCCCCTATGGACACTGGGAGCAACCAGAGTATTTTCTTGCAAAAGTAAAGATACGTATTTCGTGGTAACCACTCAAGATAGAGATACATGAAATCAAAAACCAACTCCGGACACAAGAAGTGTGGTTACGCCAACAAAGTGTCAAACGGGGAAAAGACAAAATAGGGAAAAGGACGAAAAGTGAATAGTGTCGAAAAACAAAAAATATGGAAACGACTCGGTCCTCAAAGGAAGTTGTCAATCCACAGAAAAGAGTCTCGAAAATCACTCCAGAACACTCGAGACGACACTAAGCGAAGAGGAACTGAACTCAGAAAGGAAAGACAACGAAAATATATATATATATATATATATATATATATATATATATATATATATATATATATATATATATATATATATCCGTGAAAATCCGGGTCATTACATTCAAGTTCTCTTTTCATTTTGTTAACTTTGCTGAGATGTTGTTTTGATCATCAATGACTTCCTTTGAAGAATTATATTCGAAAGTACAATCAATTGATGGTGACTCTTTAGATAGTACATTATCATTTTCCTTTTTCAAAGACTCATTTTCAATTTGAATCTTTTCTAATTCTTGCTCAAGATAATGATTTTTCATTTTTAAAGAATCATTTTCCATTTTCCATTTTCATGTCTTTAAGAGAGATCATGATTTTCCTTTTTAGGAGAATCACATTTCATAAGCATTTTTTCAAGTACACCATGTAACTCTTTAAACGCATCATGCAAGTCATTATGCTCATTAACTAACTCATTATAGGAAGCATTTAAATCAAAAGAATCATGATTGGAGTTTACCTCATCTTTGTCGGCCATGAGACAAAGAGCAATATCTTCATAATGATCAACCATATCTTTGATGTCATTTGCTTCTTTGCTAAAAGCTTGGAGAGTTTCACTCGTTCTTTGTATTGCTTCATTTTCTTCAATATAAGAAGATGAGTAAGTTCTAACAACATCATTCACATGATTAGTAATGTTAGTAGAATTAAAATTCATCTCATTATTTGAACCATTGTTATTCATGCTACAAGATTCATTTTCATTGGTAAGCATGCATAAATTTGATTCCTCAACATTACAAGTACTACCATGGAATATCTCAAGTGAGTCCTAAATTTCTTTTGCCGTTTTACAATTTACAATTCTTTTGAACTCATTTTTGCTCAATGCACAATAAAGATTATTTATGACTTTAGCATTGCATTGAATTAATCTATGGTCATTTGTATTCCATTCTTTCAAATCTTTAAGAACCATTGTCTTTTCCACTTCTTTCATGGGAATAAATGGTCCATTAACTACAACAAGCCAAATTTGATAGTCTATGGATTGGAGAAAGTCTATCACTATATTTTTCCAATAGCTATAATTGGTTCTATCAAAAGATGAAGGTCTATCAATACATTATCCTTCTAAGTGTGTGACTATGCCATTATTAGCCATGATCGTACTCTAAGACGGTTAAGTCCTTTTGAATAGAGTTAGACTTTGATATTAATTGTTGCCCAAGTATAGACTCTAGAAGGGGAGTGAATAGAGTCTTTGGCACACAATGACCAATTTTTCAATTTTATAAATTCTACTAAACCCTTCTAACAATTATGCTGTAATCAAGATATAAACATAAACAATTAATAGCATAAATGTAAAGGAGATAAGGGAAGAGAGATTGCAAACATATACATGGCAATTTTAGCGAAGTTCAGAAACTCCTACTCCTCGGCTCAAGACTACTCTTGAGACTTCCAATCCATTATAGCACCTCCTTACGGGTGGAGAGCAAACATTTACATGAAGCAACTCCTTGTTTCACCTTGCTAAGAGACAACCTTTTTTAGTCTTCCTTTGGGTCACACCAACCCTTACAAATATGAAGCTAGCTTACTTTTTCTTCCTTACGCCATACCAGCCCTTACAAATTGAAAAACAGAATTTCAGTACAAAGTAATCTCTCATAGATTTGATGTACAAAGTTTAGCTCACTCTAGAGTATATATATGAATACAATGAAGCACAATACTCTTCTAATGATATGGGATGTATGAATACAAGAACAAAAGCTCTTTAGATGCTATATGATGTTTCTCTATAGTAGCAATACTTAATCCTGAAATCCCCAGCTCAATTTATAGAGTTTTGATGCAACTAATTCAAAAATATAGCTATTGTGCACGGGGTTCAAAGCAAAATAGCCGTTCAGATTCAAACTGGACTTACATCGGTCGACTGAAATGAAAGAAGGTTTATTTCGGTAGTCCGAAATGAGATAAGATCTGCTGAGTGCTTCATTTCAGTCATCCAAAATGGCAAACCGGTCTGTTAGTTGTGCCTCTCGAACTAACTTTGCTACTGCCTAAATTGGTCGGCCGATTCAAATTGCCTCTCTATTTTGGTCGGCCGAAATGGAACTTCAGTAACAGAAAAACTACTTCTTCAGAAAAATATTCTAAGATAACAGATTCCACAGTTTTTCTACAGGACACTGCACATACCTTATTTCCATTTACAGTATTTATATGTCCATTTACTTTAAGTTTACAATGTAAATAAGGAAGTACCCCCCATTTGGATTCAATAAAAAATACTAGAAAATTGAAATCCAACTGAATCAAAATGTAGAAATTCAGTTTTAGTACAAATATGGATTTCTGACAGTTTTGGTAAAAATGCATCCTTATGTAAACCAATGTAAACTTGGTCATAAATTTTGATAAAATCAATTTAGGCTAGTTGAAGTATAAGGAGTTATTATAGAGAAAAATTATTTTAAAATAATCATTATTTCAGAAATTCATTTTTCACACTTAGCCAAAAACACAGTTTTTCATGACGCACATTCTAGGGTCCGAATGTCCTTTACCAACTCATGGTAATGAAGGCTTCTCATGCCTTAATAGTTGACCAATATAAATCATATGATTGATGTGCATGGTCTTAGTATTTCTAGCACAAGTGATGAGTTCTTTCAAAGCTTAAGCAAGATTGAACTAACTCATTCTTTAGCAATGACTTCATGTGCAAATATATATGTATGAAGTGCAAAGTCTATTGCTAATGGATATAGGAACATATAAATGATGATATGATATGCATGGTCCTATAGAGATGAGTTTCAAATGGATTCATAAATACCTTGACAATGAATCCTAAACACTCACCAACCTATCTACCCCTTTCTTCATGCTTCGCACATGATCGTATAGGCTTTCAGGTAGACTTGTTTTCTTCCTTTCTTTAAGTTCTTTCTTGCTCGTTGTAGTCCATACTATCTTTAGATGAACTTTGTATTTGGTTCCTTACAACTTCTTGTTCCTTTGTCTCCTTTACTTTCTATAGATGTGATCTTGAGTAATAGAATACTTGGAATGATCTTTATAGATTCATTGAGGTCATTCTTTGAATGTGAATAATCTATATTGTGACGGCCCAAATTTTTCAACCCGGTGTGTCAGTGATAACCCGAAAGTTTTTCATACTATCTTTGGATGGACTTTGCATTTGGTTCCTTGCAACTTCATGTTCCTTTGTCTCCTTTGCTTTCTATAGATGTGATCTTGAGTAATAGAATACTTGGAATGATCTTTATAGATTCATTAAGGTCATTCTTTGATTGTGAATAACCTATACTATGACGGCCCAAGTTTTCCAACCCGGTGCATCAGTGATGACCCGAAAGTTAACCCGAAATGCAGAAACAAAAGATGAAACCATATTCTTTTGAGATAAAAATCATCTCTAAGACACTAATGTGACATTCCAAGAAGTTACGAAAGTCAAAGAAAACGAAAGTGCAAACGAGAGTCAAAACAGGCTAAATCCGTCAATTAAGGGCAAAATGGTCAATTCACAATTAAAGGAGATAATTCACTCTAAAAAAGTCAAACAAGGTAAATACAACCTAATCTAATCATTTCACAACACTCCAAGAGGTTCTAAGAACTTTGGACAAGAATCCCACAAAATGCCCTTTTCCCGGTTTAAGTGAAAACTGACACTGCTTCACTAAAATATGAATAACTCCCACTGTTATTGGAATCTGAGAATTCCATAGGTACCATTGGAAATTTGACTCAAAATCCTTGAGTTTAGGCTCAAAAATCACCCTATTTAGATTAGAAATGAAGGAGTTATGACCCTTTGAAGTTGGAACTTTAGTGCAGAAACAAATCCTGGAAGGTAGGTGCATGATGGCTATTTTGGTCGACAAAAATAGAGTTTCGGTCGACCGAAACTCACAGAAATTTTGCTAAAATCATGAATTTAAGGTGATTTTGGTTTGGTAGACCAAATTGGGCCATCGGTCGACCGAAATAGGCCATCGGTTGACCGAAATGGGCCAAAACAGTGAAAAAGGCTACTGGAATTAAAGATTTACTGTACAATGAAGCTTCCAAAAGCCATCAGTCGACTGTAACACCTCAAAAACCTGCTGAGAGACCTGCCATATGCCCAATGTGTTAAGGTTTAACCCATGCTTCAAATCCCCTCATGAATTGGTTCAAAAATGAAGTTTAAAACTGATTTTTCAATGAGATTTGAGTAAGTGAGCATGTCAACAACCTTAAAATGAATAAATGAATGAATTACAACAACCTATGGCCTTATACATGTTAATTACAAGAATTTTATATGCCAAACTTCCAAAGTTGGTTAAAATGCAACTTAAAGCAAAAGTTTGATACCAAGTGAAAACAAGTACTAAGGTAAATATGTTTGGCCCTTGGCCTCATTACATACATGCTTATAATATCAAAAGTAAGTACTTAGGTATCATTACACATTAAGAAAGCTACATTAGCTTTTAAAATACCATACATCCATGGTATACAAAATATGTTATCCAAAAATAAAGCATGCTAAACAAGTGCATGTCCTTATACAAAAATGTTTCAAATGGCTCATGAGCCTCTAAGGATAATGAGCATCCAGAAACATTATCTCCTTACCTGTAAAATAACCCAAACCACTAGGGTAAGTAATCAATTTACTCGTAGGAAGAAGCATATGCGTATACCCTAAAGTTTCAATATCATTACAAGACCAATATAGACAAATACAAGGGAGCATTCCACTTAACGTCTATGTTTAAGGTGTTCTAAGGGATCATCTTAAGCTAACTTAAATATTTTTTAGCAACACAATATCAATATGGATATACTTAACAACATCAAATTGCAAATAG
Organism: Cornus florida; assembly: GCF_030987335.1. Taxonomy (NCBI): domain Eukaryota; kingdom Viridiplantae; phylum Streptophyta; class Magnoliopsida; order Cornales; family Cornaceae; genus Cornus; species Cornus florida. The sequence continues at coordinate 55,742,852 of NW_026775571.1, read as the reverse complement.
CAAAAATTACAAGTTACAATTAAACATTAGTTGCCAACTTGGAATTTAATGCGAAATCAATTAGTGGAATACTTGGACATCAAATCTCGTATAAAGCCAAGACCTAAATGGTTATTCCGGGCACTAACCCGCTGGGAATACCACCCTAGTGTGCACTATAAATGGGGAGAAATCATACCTCCCGCACTAGAGCCAAACTCTAGCCATGTCACTTGTACCAATGTCCTAAGATAATCCAAAATATAGCAAGTTCAAAACTCATACATAATTATTAAGGCATATACACCACCTTCCATGCACAAGTATTTTGAAACCACACAAACCATGTCTTAGGGCTTCCAAGTCTAGAATGGCATAATAAATGACAAGTATTCATTATGATATAATGTGCAATACAATATCACCAACTTATCAATTTAAACCATGCCTCAACAATAAGTTTTATATACTAGATTACAACATTATAGTATTAAGCTTCTAAAATAATTACAATTACCAATAGTAATTTACTAGAATGTAAGATTAACATCACAATAGTATAGTAATTCAAATCAATAAGAGTTCTATACAACATTAATAATACTAGTCAAAATACATATGCAATATACATGCTTAAATCAATAAATCCTAAGTCAATCACAAGGATTTCCTATAGTATGCAATATTACAATTCTAAAAGCATGTACACAATATATATTAAACCCCAAAGGATTATAAAACACTTAGAATATAAACATATTACTACCCCTACCTCAATATAGAATTGAATCTCTATAATCCAAACTACCAAGCTCAATATGGAAAACAAGTTTAGGATTAATGAAGAGGAGAGTGAGGGGAAACTTTTGTCTTCTAAGGTTTTAAGTCTAAGATGAGTGGAAAGAGGCCAAAAGTGAAGTCAAAGCTCTAAGCTAAGTTTTTCCTTCAATGGTGGCTAGGTTAGGGTTTCAAAGAATAAGTGTAAATGATAAGGATAAAGTGAAAATGGTGAGTGGAGGATCTAGTATTCCTCCACTCACTATGTGTTCTTACACTACCTCCCATACACACACAATGCAAGACTTATTTTGATGCTACACTTGTCATAAATCAATGGCTCTTTCCTAGGCTTAATCTTAAACCTACACTTGTCAACCATCTAAGCCAACAAGTATACCTATACTAGGCCAACAAGTGGGTTAATCTCCACCCTCCAAATGTCAAGAGATGATGCTTCCAAGTCTCCCCACCCAAATGCCAACAAGTGGCTCCATGAGAATGTGACACTTGTCACATTTTTCAAAAATTGCAAAAAAGTCCTTTTTTTAAATTTCTTCTAAATTAAATTACAAAAAGGTCCCTAAGACGAAAAATAATTATTCTACATAATTACACTAAAATCCCAAATTTCAAGATTAATTACAATAAAGTATGCATCCACACCCTTTATGAAAAAGTAAGCAACTAGAATGTATTTTCTACAAAAGTAAAAATACAAATGTCATGGAAATTAAATATCATGAATGCATGTAAAACCGGAATCAAATCCGAGCACAACAAGTGAGGTTATGAAAAGAAAAATGATAAACGGGAAAAAGACGAAATAGAAAAAAGACAAAATAGGAAAAGGACAAAAAAAGAAAATCATCGTCAAAGGAAAAGGAGGAAAAAGAAACCAAGTCATTACATATATAACACTTAATGTAAACATTAGTCTTTAAACACCATTAATGATTTGTTATCATCAAAACTTCTAAATTGTCCTTGGATAAAATCCTTAAGGTCAACACACATCAATGTACTTAACAACATTAAATTGCCAATAACTAAAATTGCAAGTCACAATTAAGCATTGGTTGTCAACTTGGAATTGAATGCGAAATCAAATAGTAGAAAACATTGACATCAAATCCCGGAGCAAACCAAGACCTAAATAGTTATTTCGGGCACTAACCCGCTGGGAATACCACCCTAATGCACACTATAAAATGGGGAGAACTCGTACCTCCCACACTAAAGCCAAACTCTAGCCATGTCTTTTTAACAATGTCCAAAGAGAATCCAAAATCATAATTAAGTTCAAAACTTATACACAATAATTAAGGCATATAAACCACCTTCCATGCACAAGTAATTTGAAACCACACAAACCATATCTCAGGGTTGCAAGTCTAAAATGGCTTACCAAATGATAAGTCTTTATCATGATATAATGTACAATACAATACCATCAACTTATCTATTTAAATCATACTTTAACAATAAGCTTTATATACTAGATTATAACATTATAATAATAGGCTTCTAAAATAATTACTAATTGTAATTAGCAAGAATATAAAATTATCACCACAATAAATATAGCAATTTAAGTTAATAAGAATTGTATATAATATTAATAATTCTACACAAGATAAATACATATCATACATGCTTAAATCAACAAACCCTAAGTCAAATGTGAGGATTTCTTACAAGCAAGACTACAATACTAAAAGCATGTACACAATATATATTAAACCCCAAAAAGACATAAAAACACTTAAAGTATAAACATACTACCACCCCTACCTCACTAGAGGATTGTTCCTCTATAATCCAAGGTAAACAAGATTAAAATGGCGAACCAATAAAAGGTGTTACGGAGGAGAGTGAGAGGAAACTTTTACTCCCCGTTAAAGGTCTAAGGTGAGTGGAAGGAAACCAAAATGAAGCTTAAAGCTCTAAGCCAAGCTTTGCTTCAATGGTGGCTAAGGTAGGGTTTTGAAAGTAAAAGGACGAGAAATATGTAATGTAATGAGGTGAGTGGAGGATTTAGTATTCCTATACTCACTATGTGTTCCTACACCATGGGCTTCACGCACATTAAGTGTAAGACCAAATTTAGAGCCTACACTTGTCACTAATCTATGGCTCCCTTTTAGGCTTAATCCTAAGCCTACACTTGTCAACTATCCAAGCCAACAAGTACACCTATCATAAGCCAACAAGTGGGTGAATCTCCACCTTCCACATGTCATAAGATTAGGCTTCTAAGTAACTCCATCCCAATGCCAACAAGTGGCTCCACGAGAGTGTCACACTTGTCACACTTTTCAAAAGTTGCAAAAAGGTCCTTTTCTAAAATATCTTCCAAATTAAATTGCAAAAAGGTCCCTATGACGAAAAATAATTACTTTATTACTAAAACCCCAGAAATCAAAAATATTTCCGAAGAAACAATACATCCATGACTTTTATGAAAAAGTAAGCAACTAGCATACTTTTCTATGAAAGTAAAAATACAAATATCCTGGAAATTAAATATTATGAATGCATGCAAAGCCGAAATCAAATCCGAGCACAAAAAGTAAGGTTATGCAAAGAAAAACGATAAACAGGAAAAAGACGAAATAGGAAAAAAAAAAAGATATTCCTAAAAAAAAAAAAAAAAAAAAAAGGAAGGAAAATGACTAGGTCATTACAACCTACTCTCCTTAAAAGGATTTCATCCCTGAAATCGAGTCTTACCTAAAAGAGAGAACAAATTGGGATACCGAGAGTGAACCTCCTGTTCGAGCTCCTAGGTAGCCTCCTCAACATCATGATGTCTCCACAAGACCTTAACCAATGGAATGGTCTTGTTCCGTAAGACTTGCTCCCGTGAATTAAGAATCTGGACTGGACCCTCCTCGTATATCATGTCCTCATCAACAACAACATCTGTCTACCGTAAAACATGTGATGGATTCGGCTCGTACTTTCTCAACATAAAGACATGAAAGACGTCGTGAACCCTATCCAGGTCTGGTGGCAATGCCAAACGATAAGCAACTTCATCGACGCGCTCCAAAATCTAAAATAGTCTAGTGAACCTAGGAGACAACTTGCCCGTCTGCCGAAATCTCCGAAGTCCCTTCCGTGGAGAAATCTTGAGAAAGATGTGGTCCCCTACCTCAAAAGACAAGAATCTCCTCCTCCTGTCAACATAACTCTTCTGCCGGCTTTGAGCTGTAGCCAACCGCTGTTGAATTGTAATACCCCTAATTTTAAAAGGATAGTCACGGTACCTAATTTTTAAAAGATAGTCTCGGTATTAATTAATTATTTTAATTGCATTTTAATTATTTATTTGATTATGTGGCTATTTGATTATGTGTTTAATTGAATTAACTGTTTAAATGATTTATTTGAATTTATTTGTTTAAATGATGTGTTTAATTATTTGTAATTAATTATAGAATTAAGTGACGATGTGTAATTCGTTGTTTACATGCTATATGTTTAATTGTATTTAAATTATTTACTTTGTTTTATTTTATTTTAATTTAAAAGGAACGGTTTTGGATAGTAGTAATGGACCAACCAAATGAGTCATATGGACTACTTGGATAGGAGCTTAAATGGGTAAGATAATGACCCATGGGCATTAGTTATATATATATATATATATTTTTATGTGTGTGTATATATATATATATATATATTATTATTAGTATAATAATAATAGTAATAATGGACCAACCAAATGGATCATATAGACTACTTGGGTAGGAGCTTAAATAGGTAGGATAATGACCCATGGGCATTGGTTTTATATATATATATATATATATATATATATATATATATATTTATTTATGTGTGTATATATACATATGAATATTATTAGTAGTATAATAATAACTATTATTATATATATATTTATGTGTGTGTATATATATATGGATATTATTATTAGTCCAAGTGGCCATTAATCCATTTGGTGGTGTTGGTCTCAATGCTTCAGTACTCTTAGCTCTTCGTGATGCTAGATTCCTAGATTATGATGATAGTCTCCTAGGCATAGTCGAAACTAGTCTCTGTAACGGTCCAGTTCACTAACTATTATTATACTAATAATAATATCCATATATATATACACACACATAAATATATATATGGGCATATACATATATACGTGTATTAGTATGTTTTGTATTATTAGTATTTATTATTATTAATAATACATGGTAATTTTTGTAAATATGTATATATATATAAATCAGTATATATATATGGTATATATATGATATTATTATTATTATATTTAGTAATTATATATCATAGAAGAGTTAAATATATATATATATGATGTATATAGTTAGTATTATTATTATTATTATTATTATTTTATTTTGTTTAACTTGTACAATTAGGATTTGTGTAAGGTTAGTGTTTGATAGCCTATATATATATATATATATATTACGTGAGAATATTATAGAGGAGGCAGAGAGAGAAAAACAGAGAGAAAATGTGGGAAAGAAATACGGGGTTTTGGCTAAGGGAAAGCTGAACCAAGGAAGAAGAAGAAGGAGGTTACTCCTGTAGTTGTAGACCGACCTACAGAGGAGGACAACGGCAACCAGAGACTGCCGACGTAGAAGGATCGGCCGGAAAAGAAAGGAGTTGGGTTTTTAATTCAAAACTCTTAAAGGCAAGTTCTTTGTTCTACTCCTCTTCTTAGATCTGGTGTTCAATGCATGTCTAGGACTGCTTTAGGACCATTATATAAGATTAATTAATCTGTTTGCATGCTTTAATCGGATTAAAACAAGAACTAATTATGTGTTTATATGTGTTCTTGATTTTATGTGATTTTATGAAATTAATGCGTAATTCTTTGTTTTAATTGTTGGGAATTGTGTATCTGTGTATTATATAACATTGATAATCATATTAGACTTAGCTACAACAACTTAGGACCCAAACAGTGGAGTTACAGGTCTGGAACAGCTGTCACGAGGGAAAAGATGACCTGTTTAGATCAACCGATGTAGGTGTTTCGGTCGACCAATATGGGTGCTTCGGCCGACCGATATGAAGACCCTGTGGGCGAGTGTACCGTGGGCGGGAGCAAGACACTAACAGGCTACCACACTGGCGAGTTACGAGTGCACAATCCCACATCGCCTAAGAAAGGGAAATGTGAAGTGCTTATATGTAGGTATGTCACTCCAATTGGTACAAGGCCTTTTGGGGTAAAACCCAAAAGCAAAACTATGCGGGCTCAGGCCCAAAGCGGACAATATCATACTATGTGGTGGAGTGGGTCATTACAAATGGTATTAGAGCATGACCCAACCAGAAGTGTGCCAACGAGGACGTAGGGCCTTCAAGGGGGGTGGATTGTGATGACCATGTGGGCGGGTGTGCCGTGGGCGAGTGCAAGACACTGACAGGCTACCACACTGGCGAGCTACGGGTGTACAATCCCACATCGCTTGGGAAAGGGAAAGGTGAAGTGCTTATATGTAGGTGCGTTACTCCAATTGGTATGAGGCCTTTTGGGGTAAAACTTAAGAGCCAAACTGTGCATGCTCAGGCCTAAAGCAGATAATATCATACCATGTGGTGGACTGGGTCATTACACGAATCAACTTAATCTTCTCTGTAGTCTTAAAGATAATATCAGGACCTAAGGCGACTGTATCACCTACCTCGGTCCAACAAATTGGAAATCTGCAAGGTCTGCCAAACAACACCTCAAAAAGTGCCATGCTAATACTGGTCTGGTAACTATTATTGTAGGCAAACTCAACCAAGGGTGAGTAGTCTTCCCAACAACCCCCAAAATCCAAAATGAAACCCGTAGCATATCCTCCAATATCTGAATGGTACGCTTCGACTGACCATCAGTCTATAGATGGAATGATGTGCTGCAATGAAGCTCCGTGTCAAGAGCCTCTTGAAAACTCTACCAAAAGTAAGACGTGAATTTGGGATCCCTATCCGAAACAATGGATACTAGAACCCGTGAAGCTTGACAATCTGCCCCATATATAGTCCACTAAGTCTCTCTACGTTATCTGTCACTGCCATAGGCAAAAAGTGAGCCGTCTTAGTCAATCTGTCAACAGTGACCTAAACGACATCATTCCCTGCCTTGGATCTCGGAAGTCCCGTTACGAAATCCATAGTGATATGCTCCCACTTCCATTCTACCACTGGTAGTGGTTACAACAAATCCGCTGGTCTCTGATGCTCTGCCTTCACTTGCTAACAAGTAAGACATTTAGCCACGAACTGAGAAACATCTCGTTTCATGCCTTTCTACCAAAACTGTCTTCATAAATTATGATACATCTTCGTACCACTAGGATGAACTGCAAGTCGAGAATGGTGAAAATCCCGAAGAACAATGTAACGATAAGACAAAAGAATAAACACCTTCCCTCTGTACCTGAGACTACTGTCTGAATGCAAGGTCCAACCCTCTACATTCTTACCGCCTCAAATTCGAATATGGATGGACTTTATCTCCCCATCCTCCTACTGTGCCTCAATAACGCTGCTAACTAAAGCTAGTTGAGCCACAAGGCTAAACAAGACAGCCGGTGAAACATCCTCATACGACTGTAAACCAAGATCTGCAAGCTCTTCTAGCATTTTCCATCTGTGGACGGAAATGCTAGCAAGAGTACTCCGTGACTTCCTACTCAATGCATCGGCCACCATATTGGTCTTTCCCGGATGATATTGCAACTCAAAGTCGTAGTCCTCTATGAACTCGACCCATCTGCACTTTCTCAAATTCGATCTTATCCACACCTACCACTCTTGTCTCTTTCCCAAAATATCCCAAAATATCTCAAAGATTTGTCTTTATTCAAAAAGGCACCGCCAAGGATGATCGATCTCTGCAACATTCGATGGATCTCACCTAAGTTCGATCGATCTCATTACAGTTCGATCAATCGAACCTCCTCAAGTCCGAAAAAAAATAAGTTCTAGCTCATTAAAAGTTGTCTCATGGTGCAATCATTAGAGGAGCCCTTGTGCACAAGTCTAGACCATTGGGTGTGACACTTGAGCTACCTATATAAAGATTTGAGCTACTTTTTACACATATACAAAGAGATATACTTAGAAATATTCTTAGGGAGGAAGAAAAGAGAGGAGGTTAGGCTAGAGATACATTCTTGGGAGTTCTTCCATTCTTCTAGGGTTTCCATCAAGAAGGAGGTTATTCCTATCATGGAGATAGCCCTTGAGGGTTGGATGACTACTTCAATGAGTGGCTAAACATCTTCTTAGGGCTACAGTTAGCCTTAAGCATGCCTTCTAGACTCTAATGCTTTGTATTTTGAGGGGATTTGTGTTGTAATCTTGTCTTGACACTTATTTTATATATGAATCTTATTTATTCAATGATTTGTGTGGTTTAATACTTCCAATTGATCTTTTCATTCTATCCATATGTCTACGTATGCTAGAATAGATGTTCATGTGTTTATCTCTAATTTTTGTATTATTGATGCATATCTATGTGTGTTGATGCTATGGTCTAGAGATTGTCAAGGCATAGTGCTTAATAGAATACTATTGTGGTTTATTTGATGGTTCATACTCCTGTCTTGATGGATTATGCCTCTCCCTTAGTTTATTTAGTTTAATTTTGATGCCCTTAGCTTAGTTGTAATATAGTTGCCTTAGTTGTTAGATGGGAAAACAATCCATGCTTATTGTTTGATGTTCCATGCTTATAAATGCAAGTAGTATTATTCTCTAACCATGTGATGTATTTGGATTGTGAGCTTAAAGGAAGGATTAAGGGCTTAGTTTGATGTATTGTGCTATTCACTAGGTTTCTTAGACAATATTTGCTTAATTGGTCATCCATGCTTGTTGAAACAATCAATCATACACTCTCAAATTGCAACACATGTTTCCCCTCATTGATTATACATTGAATGTCTAGAATGGTGATGTTTAGTGGTGACCTCTAGACCCCAAGACCTCACTCTCTTATTTTCTATAAATTTAATTTAAATTGCTTATTTTACATTAAACTTGTTTACTTTAGTTTGTAGTCTAATCAACCAAACAATCCACTTTTGATCACTCGACCTACTAACCTATATATTATTTCCATTGCTAGTGCACCCATAATCCCTTGGGACAATCCCTACTCACCCTAGCTATATTTTTAGTTAGAGGTAGTAGTGGCATTTATAAATTTAAAACTTGGCCACACTATTTTGCACAAATTTGGTTGTATATCGACGACAACACCAAGTTTTTGGCGCCGTTGCTGGGGATTTGAATTAGCAACGCCGTGTTTTGGAAACAATTAGGAATTAGTACTCTTTTGATCGTGTTTTTTCTTTACTTTATTTTTAGTTATTTATTGTGTTTGTTCTTATTTAGCTAGGTGAATTGAGCAAAGGAAGTTGAGCAAAGGAGAATTAAAAGCAAGGAAGCCAAGTGAAGCTAAGCAAAAGCAAAAAAAGGCTTAAATGTAAAAAATTGCAAAGCATAGCAAGGCTAGAAATTTGAAAATGAATTGAAGATGCTTAGGGACCCTTTGTGAGATTTTTCTAACTCAAGAACAAGTACAAGCCATTACCATTTTGAGAAGTGGTAGGCAAGTTGACAATAGGGTTGAACAACCAAGTGAAGTTAGTGAACCAGTGCAACCAAAAGTTGACACTCGTCCCGTGCCCAATTCTATTCCTACTTCCATGGATGAAAATGTCACCATCAAGAATTCTCAACCTTCTTCATCACCCCCTCAAGTTGCAAGGTCTTATGAGCCAAAAGCTCCATTTCCTTATGCTATAAAAGAAACTTCGCCTTTTGGGAGGCAAGAATGAAAAATCCATGACATGATGAAAGTCTTCAAACAAGTCAACGTAAATCTTCCTCTATTGGATGCAATTAGGTAAATTCCGCCTTATAAAAAATTCTTGAAAGATCTTTGCACACAAAAGAGGAAGAGGAAGGGACAAGGCACTAAGAAAGTGTTTCTCACGGAGCAAGTAAGTTCCATTATCCAACATAACACTCCACCTAAGTTCAAAGATCCCAGTGCTCCGACCATTTCATGTGTGATTGGAAACCGTGAAGTTTGTAGAGCTCTTCTTGACTTAGGAACGAGTGTTAATTTGATTCCTTACTCCGTGTATATCCAACTAGGATTGAATGAATTGAAGCCAACCTTGGTGGTGCTTCAATTAGCCGATAGATCTATCAAAACACCTAGGGGCATGATTGAGGACATACTCATCAAGGTTGACAAGTTCTACTTCCCGGTCAATTTTGTGGTTCTTGATACCGAACTGGTTGCTAATCCCACCAATCACATCCTAATCATCTTATGAAGGCCATTTCTTACTACCGCAAATACTACCATTAATTGTAGATCCGGTGTCATGGACCTTTCTTTTGGTAATATGATGGTTAAGCTTAATGTTTTCAATACAAGTCGATATCCCATAGATGAAGACGAGTGTTGTCTCATAGATGTCTTGGATAAGGTTGTTGAGGAATCTATTCCTACCATGGTCATGAAACAACCAACCGAGGATAATCTTTCATCTCTTCTTTCTGAAGAGCCCCTTGCATCTTGTCTTCTTGAAAGGTATGGTAATTGTGGGTTTGATAATGAAAGGTCAATTAATGAGGTTAATGATTTAATGGAATCCGTTGCAAGTTTGGATTTTCCACCTTGGAAAACTCCAAAAGAACCTCTTTCTCTACTCTCTAGCACTCCATCGGTTCCATCTTTGGTATCTCCACCCACTCTTGAGCTTAAAACTCTCCCTCCCGATCTTAAGTATGCCTTTCTAGGCCCGAAAGAGACTCTTCCGATCATCATCTCTTCAAATCTTGAAAAAAATCAAGAGAGTTCTCTTGTGGATGTGCTTCAAGAAAATAAGGAAGCTATTGGATGGAGTGTGGCGGATCTAAAGGGAATTGACCCTTCCATTTGTGTTCATCGCATTCTTATGGAAGAGGATGCAAAACCCTTTAGAGATGCCCAAAGGAGATTGAATCCAAACATGAAAGAAGTGGTTAAAAAGGAAGTTGTTAAGCTCTTAAATGCCGGTATCATTTATCCAATCTCTGATAGCAAATGGATGAGCCCAACTCAAGTAGTTCCCAAGAAATTGGGGATTACGGTGGTTGAAAATGCAAAAGGTGAGGCAATTTCTAAGCGTACCGCCAATTCATGACGTGTATGCATTGATTACCGCAAATTGAATACCGCCACTAGGAAAGATCACTTCCCTTTGCCATTTATTAATCAAATCCTAGATAGATTGGCCGGGCAACAATATTATTGCTTTCGTGATGTCTATTCGAGTTATAATCAAGTAGCCCTTGACCTCTTAGACCAAGAGAAAACCATATTTACTTGTCCTTTTGGCACATTTGCTTATTGACGGATGTCTTTCGATTTGTGCAATGCTCCCACAACATTCCAAAGGTATATGATGTCAATTTTTTCAGACATGGTGGAAGAGTATCTTGAGGTCTTTATGGATGATTTTTCTGTTTTTGGGTCTTCATTTGATGCATGCCTCAAAAATCTAAATGTGGTGCTTAAAAGTTGTCGTGAAACAAACCTTGTTCTTAGTTGGGAAAAGAGCCATTTCATGGTTCAAGAAGGTATTGTTTTATGTGATACCCCTCAGATCCGAGACATAGGTTGATCAGGCCCAAGCCCAAACCCAAGAGAATATCAAACAATTAATATTTTAATACGAACACAGAATACAAAAAGAAATTTAAATAATGAAACCGAAAGAAATATTAAATATAAAATCCTCCAAACGATAATGAATAATAATAATCTAATTCTCCAAAACCTCCAAGAGTATAACTTGGGAATCCATCTAGTGGACCCCTAAACAAAAGTCCCAACCTAACTGAATAACTGAAAATATAAACCAAACTAGAGCATAGAGAGAAGTCCTACGTAAGCAGATGAATGAGAGACTGTCCCTGACAAACACGATCAAGCTTTAAGGCTAGAACCATCCAGTACCTGAAAAGAATAAAAGAGTGGGTCAGGCCCACGAACAAGTTCTAATCTAACTGCAATCCATACAGTGACCCGATACGTAAATGTACCCTAGATACCTCACAATATCTATCTAGTCCATACATATATATATCCATACTAAGGGACATTCACTAGACTACAATAGGGGTCTCAACCTGAATAGAAGGCATCATGCGAAAACACACCCAAAGGTGGGCATGAGTACCTAGACCTAACAGGGTACACCTCAACCTATCATAGCCAGCTACGCATCCACTGCATATACGCACCCTAACCAATGAGCCTGAGACTCAAGCTCATCTCGTGGTACCATAGCCATATATCTAAAGTCCGTCCAAAACCAGAGTATATCATTCAATTATTCATTGAGTTGACATATAATATACAATCCAGTTAGTCACTCAACTTATTCAGTTGATATGACTTAACTACAACCAACTAATCCAGGAAGTCATTCAACTTAGTCAGTTAATCTGACTTAAACACAATTAGTATTCAATATTTTACAATCCATTCCTTTAATCCGATAGGTTAGGTCTTAGCGTTTTGAGCTAAACCATCCCTAGTATGCCACCGTCCCATACCGGTGCATACAATCATCAATATCCATAAAAATTACAACACATAAATAATAGTTTAGCAATTTACAGTCCAAAACCATTATCCAAATAATTGCAGAAGAGTGTCTAATATTTCAGCAATTAAAATCTAAGCGATAATCCATGTAATTGCAGAAAAATGTTTAATATTCCAACAATTAACATCTAGAGCATGCATAGATCAAAACTAATAAATAAATGACCCAATCATGCATTTAAAATAAGTTTTATACTCATACTATATCCCATTATATTGCTAAAATTAAGCCAAACAATTAATTTCCTTACATCCGTTAACAGCATAAAAAGTAGTTTAATTTTATACTGTTCGTCCCATTAACTTAGAGGTAAAGCTTAATCAATTAGAGGTCCTAATAACACCCAAAATTAACTACTTAATCCCTCTATGAAGTCCCAGAATTAATCGGAACAGTTCAAACCCTAAAACAGTGTCAAACAGTGCGTCAAAAAAATTCCAGAAAGTGTAAACTTGAGAGAGCCTGCTCCATAAACTTGGGAGTAGACTCTTTTGTGCATGGAGCCGGCTCCATGCCTCTTGGAGCGGGCTCTAAGGGTGTGGGAGCTGGCTCTCACTTCCATAGAGTCGGCTCTCTCCCCCTCAAAGAGCCTCCAGTCCAGTTTCGCTCCATTTCAGCCCATCTACTCCGTCTCCGGCCTTTTCAACCCCTCTGTTCCTCTTTAATACTAAACCTAAGAGTATTATATAATCCTAGTAGCATCCCAATGGTTTGTTTACAATAGTTGAAAGCAATTATAGTGATTACAACCATACCGATTGAACATGCCTAAAGAACAAAAATTGAAACTCGGACATGCAAGAACTGTAACAGAATTGATTCAACGCATACAGATCATCAATACAACATATAATAACCATGTAAGTTTTATTTAATGATCAATTAAACCCTAGAAGACTATCTAGGTGCACAGAACACAAGCTAACAGGAGAGAGGAAGAAAAGAACTTGCTTGTGATTTTAGTAACGAAATCTCGGCGTCGTCTCTAAGTTTCTGGCAATACTGAACACCGTCAAGCCTCTTATTACTCTGGCTCTTCCCTTCTCCTAGGTCCGACTTTAAGCCGCAGCTAAAACCCTCACCAAACGTGCTCTGTTTTCTCAAAACCTCTCTCTATTTCTCTCTATAGCTTTGGTACATGAATAGGGTTTTGTTTTTAGCCCTAACAGACATACTGTTCTATATATAAAGGTTAAACAAAACCCTAATCCATGTATAATTAGAGACAACTAAACCCTAGTCGGCCTATAGAACTGTAATGACCCGGTCATTTCCTTCCTTTTTTTTTTCCTCAGAATTTCACAGATGAATTTTTTTCGTTCAAATTTCCTTTCTGAGTTCAGTTTCTCGTCGCTTAGTGTCATCTCGAGTGCTCGAAAATGGTTTCTGAGACTCTTTCCTTTGGATTGACAACTTTGTTTGAGGACCGAGTCATTTCCACATTTTTCGTTATCGACACTATTCACTTTTCGCATTTTCCCCATTTTGTCCTCTTCCCTATTTTGTCTTTTCCCCGTTTGACACTTTATTGGCATAACCTCACTCCTTGTGTTTGGAGTTGGTTTTTGCCTTCACATATCTTCATTCTAAGTGGTTTCCACGAAATACGTATCCTTACTTTTGCAGTAAAGTACTCTGGTTGCTCACGGTGTCCACAAGGGCATGGATACACAGTTTTTCAGAATCTTTTTCTTTTCCTGGGGTGTTTTTCGTAAATATATTTTGAAGATATTTTATTTCAGGGGTTTTAAGAAAATATTTTTGGAAGATATTTTCATTCAGGGGCAGTTGTGCAGTTTTCACTTTTTGGAGGGGCCATTGTGCAATTAACGAAAGTTATTGCAAAATACCTCGTCTAGAGCCTGAATCCCCGTACGGGATTAATTTTCACATTTCATTGAGACGTGTACTCATAGAATTTCCTTCTGGTCATTTTTCTCCAGTTTCAGGGTTTCTGGCCCTAGTTGCCGACGAACTTGTTCAGGGCATAACTCTCTGCTCGGGACTCAGTTTTTGACGCTGTTTCTTCCGTTATTCATATTTTTTCATTTTGAACCTTTTTTGTTCATGGAGTTTTTCCATTTGAGCGCGTCTGCTCAAATTTCAATTTTTCGGATCCGACGGGGCCCGTTCGGGGCACTTCTTGAGATTTTTTATAAATAGGAGGTTATAAAATTGAAAAGCCATCTTCTTCTCTCATCAAGCACGACCAGCAGCTCCCATGGCTGCCCAAAGGGGGCTGCCACCCTTCTTCTCTCAATTAAACCTCCTTCCCTTTATTATAAAGTCATAGTGCCTTTGCGTTTTGTGCTTGTCTTGACGACGCGCATTTTCACCCTTATTAGAACCCGTTTTTGACCGATTCTTATGTTCGGGTTTGAAGTCAAGTTGTGATTTTGATGTGGCTTCTTGTGGGTTCATGTAGATCGTGTTGTCCCCGACAAAACCTAAGAGTTTCGTCGGATTCAGAGCGGTTTAATTTCGGTGGGCTTTTGAGATTTTCATCTCAAATTGAGGTAGGAGATGTCTTAGGTCAATATTATTGTTGTATTGATTGTTTTATAAGCATATACAACTTCTGAGCATGCCTTATTCAAGTTTTTAGAATTTAATTTATTTATTTTCTTTGTTTAGGATTTAATTCTAATGATGGTATATAGTTTAGAATTAAATTATGGCATGCTAGTAAATTAGGCCTTGGTGAGTTGTGTAACATATATTAAATTTGGGGCATTTGATCAAGAATTGCAAAATTTATTTAATATTTATCTTTAGTGAAATATTAATTCACATAGTTGTATCAATTATGAAATCAACTTGTAATGTAATATTTAAGTAGGCCTTGGTGAGTTCTTTAACATATATTAAATTGAGGATATTTGGATATATTTGAAAATCTAGAGAAAAATTAATTAATTAGCATAATTAATTTTGTTTTAAGTGTGTTAGTCACTTAAATTGATATTGGAAGTAATAGGATGATAATTCCTTGAAATGTAGTCCGTTTAATTACCTTGTGAGCATGCTACTAATTTGTTATAGAATTAGTACTTGTAGCCCCTAAAGATGGTAATTTAACTTAACATGATAGGTAATATCATTATCTTGAATAACTCGTTTAAATATATCTTATGTAGATGTATAGCTTGTTAGAATATTACAATTGCTTACCTTGGGAGCTTGTTACTAAATTGTAGCTTATTTAGTACTTGTGGCTTAGGATGGTAATATGGTTCAATTGTTTTAAAATATTCTTGCCTTGTGTACAAATTGCATAATGGAAACTTTACACGTTATATGCTATCTGGACTTAAATTCTAAGACATGGTTTGCGTAGATTCAACCTTACTTGTGCATGTAAATTGATTCCTAGACAATATTTGAAATGTATAAGTTTGGTTTAACTTATTCATTTTGCATAAGTTTTGAACTAATTGTTTTTGGAGGCTTGTAAGGATTATATTCATATGATGGCTAGGGTCTGGCCCTAGTACGGATTCGTGAGTTCCCTAAGTCATATGAAGTGCGCAATAGGTAGTACCTTGTGGGTCGTAATTACCCGGAATAACATATACACGTGCGCACTAGTAGTACCTTGCGGGCTAGTAACCCGAAATAACTCGATTTGTTTGCAGCCAAGGATCCTAGTCTTTCCACTATTTGATTTCGCATTTAATTTCAAGTTGTTAATTATGGATTACTTGTAGCTTGAGAATTGATGCTTACTTTGGGTATTTAAATCCTATTTAGTATACTTGACTTGTATACTTGCTCCATGAGTTTAAATTTCATTTAGTATACTTATGCTGTGTATACTTGTCGTATACGTATTTTGTTTAGCTTAGTATACTTGTGTTTGTATACTTCATTTATGCGTACTCTATATATATATCGAATACTTGTGTATGTATGTTAGATATTGCTTTTCTTGTTTAACATGATTTAGGATACTTGAACATGTATGCTTGTATGTCGTGTATTATGTTTTAATACGGTTTAGTGTACTTGAGCATGTATACTTGTATGTCGTTATTCAATTCAATTGCATGAGTAGCTTAGGATGATCCCTGAGTCTCATTTTGACATAGACGTTAGGTGGCATGAGCCCTTTTAACATGTTTCACCATAAGTTGATATAATTGTAAAATGCTAGGTCGATGCATGCTCATCTCCTACGAGTAGCTTTATGTTACTCACCCACGTAGTGGGGACATTTTTCAGGTACAGGGACCTTGATTTGGGATGCACACTATGCCATGGAATTTTCGTAGACTTGAAGTATCATTTTCATGAAAATGTTAGCATGAAATGTTATTAGTAGCTCATATGTCAAAACTTGTATTCTTTGATTCCATATATGTCAAGTGTACATAAGTACACTGTTTTCAATGTATTTGACATGTATAAGATGAGGTCGGAGGCCAATGACATTTATAATGCATTTTATGTAACTTTTAACTTCATGAAATATTATGAAAATAATGAAAAATGCCGAGTCATTGCTTCACTATGCTCGCATCGGGTGTGGGAATTTCATTTTTATTCTTTCATATGGTCTCATTAATCATGTATGAAGTGTGGCCAAGGGCTAAATGGTAATTTGAAACCATTTGTTAAATTTTAATTTTCAAATTTCCCAAGTCTAGTTCATTTTTGCCTTTTTGGCCGTTGGGCGGTCGGATTTTGCATCGGTGGTATTTTTAAGCCATGGACCATTGTAGCGCATTCAAATAGGTAAGTTACAGTTGCGTGCATAGTCATTTCCGGGTAAACCTTCTTCTTTGGTGAAATGAGCCTCCTAAGGACTCATTTTGAAATTTTGTTGCATAATCTGATCTAGGGGCACTCCAGACTTTTCACATCAGTTTTATTTTCTTCTTTCCACATGGTCGCTTAGAAAACGTTATTTTAGGGGGGCTTTCTTCTTTGTGTTTTTCCAGAAAATGTCGTCTTGGTACCGAAAATCCCTCGCAAATTTCAGTTTTCAGTTTTGTAATATAGCTGCTTTTTCACCCTCACTACCAGATTTCGTGGAGGGGCATTTTGGGCATTTTACTGTGAGTTTTTTTTATTTTCTTATGTGTACTCGGGTAGAAAATTTGATTTCAGGAGGGGTTTCTTTTTCGTGTTTTTCCAGAAAAATTCATTTGGTAGCCCATTTTTGCTCTCAGTTGTGGGCAGATTCTGAAAATAAATCTTGTAGCAACTTTTTGGACTTTCTTGATCTATGCTGATCTAGGGGGCATTTTAGGGATTTTACAGTGTCTTTTTTTTGTTTCCTTTCACGTGTCCGGGTAGAAAACGTGATTTTAAGGAGGGTTTCTTCGTCGTATTTTTCCAGAAAAGCTCGTTTAAGGGTCCGTTTTTAGCCTCAGTTCTGGGAAAAAAAATCAAATGTTGCTTGCTGTAAAAACAGTATTCCTGCCCAGATTTCTTACCTGGAAAATAAGTTGATTTTTTTTTTAAACTTTGAGGTTTCATATCTTCATCATCCGGACTCCAAATCAAGTGATTCTTGAGTCTAGATTCATTAATTTTTCCTTATATATCTAATGGTATTCTCAGTTGCATCTGGTTTTGTCTAAAAAGACCATTTTACCCCTTGTAAAGTACCTTTGCCGTACTAATTTCAAAAACCCAAAAGTTTGATTTTATGAAACTTTAGAGTTTCATATCTTCTTCAACCGGACCCCGAATCAAGTGATTCTTGGGTCTAACTGGGTTAATTTTTCACTGTTTTTCCAGTGGAGTTCTCGGTAGCACCCGATTTCATATTTTTGAAATAACCATTTTGCCCTTAGGGACCTGTTCGGTCTTTTTCTGATCATTCATTTCAGCATTGTTTTCGTTGAGATCCGTGGCCTCATAGAAGGTCACTCTGGCTTCTTAGAGATGCATTGCATCACCAGATTCTTGTTTTTTTATTTCCACTTCCGCATTTGGATCCGTTATCGGGTCAACCTTTGGTTCATCACAGGATGCCCTGGCTTGAAAAACCAGGGCCGTCACAGGTGGTATTAGAGCTCCTAGGTTCAAAAACCTTAGGACGACGGGTTTTGGGTGCATATCATGCTTGTGTTGCCATGCTCTATGTGTTTAGTTTCTTCTTGATAACATGTATACGTGCTTATGTGGACGTATGTTTAGAAGTTTACTTGACTGTCTCAGCATGATACATGTGCTTGTTTACTTTAGTACATTGTATATACTTGTAGGTTTTAGCATATTATTTGTGTTTGTCTCCCTGAGTACATAGTATGTGACTATTTGCCTTAGCGTATTGCCTGTGCTTGTCATCCTTAGCCTGATTGTATGATGCATATTTTGACATACCTTATATGACCTTACTACTTGTATGAGTATGTAGTCTATTGCTATGTTACGTGTCAACTGCTTACTTTTATGTTTTGTTTAGGCATTGTGGATTGTTCCAGCTTAATTGGTTGAGATTGATGCTAGGGCATCATCTCTTAGGGTTTCGTGGTGACCTTGATGTGGTGACGTCATTGGTATCTTATTTCTAGCGTCATGGGACGATTGGTCGGATTGACTCGACTCTTTCCTTGGGGATTGGGAGTTTTGTTTATGTAAGCCTCAATAGCGAGGTCCTCGCGTTTCTTCTTCTTAAAGTGATGGTTGGAGATTTGATAGGTGCATTGACCTAGGAATCTTCTTGTCTTGCCTTGGATAGCTCTTACGAAAGTTTCATGTAATTAATTGCATTGGTGCAATTAATTACTCTCCATCGTCCTTAGAGACTTGGGATTTTGTGTTTAGGGTTCCGATAGGTCCTGTAGAGTTCTCATCAAACTCGTTGGCATCTTGAGTTGAGTTCTCTTGTTAGTGTCTTGTAATGGTTAGTATTGGGACTATCTATTGCATCGTTTTGTTTTGTGTGGCGTTCGGATTTCACCTTGTGTTGGAGTCAATCTTGGGAAAGACTTATAGGCTCTTTGTTTTAAGAACCTTAGTGTTCATTCTTGGAGATGATTCATTTCCTCACAGTGAGAGATTGGGACTATCTAGGTTTTTGGAATTCACTTTTGGTGAGTTGTCCTTTTGAGAGGCATTTCATCCCTTTTTGCTTACGATTTTGTGGGATTGTTAATTGCATAGTCATTCTTACATGTTTATATGCCTTGTTGTTTTGCGCATGCCTTAGAAACATATTTAGGAGATATGACTATTGGTAGTTATTTGCTGATATAGATGATGTATTTTCCACTTACTATATCTGTTTGTCATGCTAGTGTCATAGGTGATGTGTAGCTTGTCTCTGATGCTTGACCCCTATGTGATAGGTAAAATATTTGATTGCCATTATACACTATGTGTTTAGCTGTTTGGTGCGTGGATTTTTGTTTACGTTTAGTATACTTGTACCTAGTATGTGTGCGCGTTGTATATTTCAATCCATTTTGGTTTTAGTATACTTGAGCATGTATACTTGTCTATCATGGATTTATTACTGCTTAGTATACTTGTGAGTGTATACTTGTACCTATACATATATTGCGTTTCCGTTTTGACATTTCTTAGTATACTTGTGAATGTATACTTGTATAGATATATATATGTTTCATGACTAATTGCTTTATTAGTTAATTTCTGTTATCATTCCTGTACTGTGCTTGGGGTTGTATAACCTTAGTTGTTGGGATTGTGTGTGTGAGCTTGATCCGATGTCTGGATTCCTAGGCGTAGCCTTGTAGTAGGTCAGCTTTAGGATGACGTGGAGGATTTTGGGTGCATTGTCTTGTTTGGAGTCATTGTGACTAGGGTGATAATGATGTTGTTTGATTTCGTAAAGTTCAATCCATTGGCTTGAGGGCACAGACTTGTCAGGCTTTGGATTCGTGACTGGTGTTGTTGATAGCGGTGTTTTGAGACTTGGGGTTGTCAGTTTTCTGGTATTGAGGATTTGAGGCCTTAAGCGTGGCGGTACCTAAAGTATTGTTGTCAGAGTTTTGGGATTGACCAGGATGGTCCGGCCGGACATCTTTAGACCATATCTCAACTCTCACAAAATGTCTGGTTCCCGTGGTGCTTTTGGTAATGATTGTTTAACATTAATGTCATTTGTATCAATACGTTTCACGGGTAAGCTTGTTGGAGGTAGGTGACGAATTAGGGCTTTATACTGTCATGCTACCGTACAGGTTGTGTGTGGGCGAGTGCTAGTTGCCGTCAATGCTACCTTGCATTACCTAGCTAGTAATGTGAGTGTGGGCGGGCACTTGACACTGTGGATGCTACCGCACCTTGGGTACATTGTGGGCAGGTTCTAGTCAGTATTCGTGTTGCCATGTTGCTTCTGGTTGTGTTCCTTGTTTAGTTATATAGTTTCTTTGATCTCCTTTGGGGTGGTTGACATTGGGTTAGTATGTCAATTCGTTAGAGAGGTGTCTCACTAGTTGCGGTTTCGTGTCTCTTCGTTGATCTTGAGACCTTTGGAGTTGTCCTTAGGTACTTTATGATCTATTCCTTGGTGTGACCTTGTGTATGGTCCTTCTTCAGTTTTTCAGGGAATGTTCCTGATTTCGGGTACGAAATCTCTTTAAAGAGGGTAAGTTGTAATGACCCAGTCATTTCCTTCCTTTTCTTTTTCCTCAGAATTTCACGGATTAATTTTTTTCATTGAAATTTCCTTTCTGAGTTCAGTTTCTCGTCGCTTAGTGTCGTCTCGAGTGCTCTAAAATGGTTTCTGAGACTCCTTCCTCTGAATTGACAACTTCCTTTGAGGACCGAGTCATTTCCACATTTTTCGTTTTTCGACACTATTCACTTTTCGTCCTTTTCCCTATTTTGTCCTCTTCCCTATTTTGTCTTTTCCCCGTTTGACACTTTGTTGGCATAACCTCACTCCTTATGTTCGGAGTTGGTTTTTGACTTCAAGTATCTTCATTCTAAGTGGTTTCCACGAAATACGTATCCTTACTTTTGCAGTAAAGTACTCTGGTTGCTCCCGGTGTCCATAGGGGTATGGATGCACAGTTTTCAAAATCTTTTTCCTTTCTTGGGGTATTTTTTGTAAATATCTTTTGAAGATATTTTATTTTAGGGGTTTTTAAGAAAATATTTTTGGAAGATATTTTCATTCTGGGGCAGTTATGGAGTTTTCATTTTTTTGGAGGGGCCATTGTGCAATTAACGAAACTTATCGCAAAATACCTTGTCTGGAGCCTGGATCCCCGTATGGGATTCATTTTCACATTTCGTCGAGTCATGTAATCATAGAATTTCCTTCTGATCATTTTTCTCCAGTTTCAGGGTTTCTGACCCTTATTACCGCCGAACTTGTTCGGGGCATAACTCTCTGTTTGGGACTCAATTTTTGACGTTGTTTCTTCTGTTATTCATATTTTCTCATTTTGAATCTTCTTTGTTCACGGAGTTTTTCCATTTGAGCACGTTTGCTCAAATTTCACTTTTTCGAACCCGGCGGGGCCCGTTCGGGGCACTTTTTGAGAATTTCTATAAGTAGGAGGTTATAAAATTGAAAAGCCATCTGCTCCTCTCATCAAGCAAGACTAGAAGCTCCCATGGCTGCCCAAAGGGGGCTGCCACCATTCTTCTCTCAATTAAACCTCCTTCCCTTTATTATAAAGTCATAGTGCCTTCGCGTTTTGTGTTTGTCTTGACGGCGCGCATCTTTCACCCTTATTAGAACTCATTTCTGACCGTTTCTTGAGTTCGGGTTTGAAGTCAAGTTGTGATTTTGATGGGGCTTCTTGTGGGTTCATATAGAGCTTGTTGTCCTCGACAAAACCTAGGAGTTTCGTCGGATTTGGAGTGGTTTCATTTCGGTGGGCTTTCGAGATTTTCATCTCAAATTGAGGTAGGGGATGTCTTAGGTTTATATTATTGTTGTATTGATTGTTTTATAAGCATATACAACTTGTGAGCACGCCTTGTTCAAGTTTTTAGAATTTAATTTATTTATTTTCTTTGTTTAGGATTTAATTCTAATGATGGTATATAGTTTAGAATTAAATTCTGGCATGCTAGTAAATTAGGCCTTGGTGAGTTGTGTAACATATATTAAATTTGGGGCATTTGATTAAGAATTGTAAAGTTTATTTAATATTTATCTTTACTGAAAGATTAATTCACATAGTTGTATCAAGCATGAAATCAATTTGTAATGTGATATTTAAGTAGACCTTGGTGAGTTCTTTAACATATATTAAATTGAGGATATTTGGATATGTTTAAAAATCTAGAGAAAAATGAATTAATTAGCTTAATTAATTTTGTTTTAAGTGTGTTAATCACTTAAATTGATATTAAATGTAATAGGATGATAATTCCTTGAAATGTAGTCTGTTTAATTACCTTGTGAGCATGCTACTAATTTGTTGTATAATTAGTACTTGTAGCCCCAAAATATGGTAATTTGACTTACTATGATAGGTGATATCATTGTCTTGAATAGCTCGTTTAAATATATCTTCTATAGTGTATAGCTTGTTAGAATATTATAATTGCTTACCTTGGGAGTTTGTTACTAAATTGTAACTTATTTAGTACTTGTGGTTTAGGATGGTAATGTGGTTCAATTGTTGTAAAATATTCTTGCTTTGTATACAAATTGCATAATGGAAACTTGACATGTCATATACTATCTGGACTTGAATTCTAGGACATGGTTTGTGTAGATTCAACCCTACTTGTGCATGTAAATTGATTCCTAGACATTATTTTGAAATGTATAAGTTTGGTTTAACTTATTGATTTTGCATAAGTTTTGAACTTATTGTTTTTGGAGGCTTGTAAGGATCATGTTCATATGATGGCTAGGGTCTAGCCCTAGTACGGATTCGTGAGTTTCCTAAGTCATATGAAGTGCGCAATAGGCAGTACCTTATGGATCGTAATTACCCGGAATAACTTATACACGTGCGCACTAGGTAGTACCTTGCGAACTAGTAACCCGGAATAACTCAATTGGTCTGCAGCTAAGGATCCTAGTCTTTCCACTATTTGATTTCACATTTAATTTCAAGTTGTTACTCATAGACTACTTGCAAATGAAGAATTGATGCTTACTTTGGGTATTTCAATCCTATTTAGTATACTTGAATTTGTATACTTAATCCATGAGTTTAAATTTCATTTAGTATACTTGTGCCATGTATACTTGTCGTATGCATATTTTGTTTAGCTTAGTATACTTGTATTTGTATACTTGATTTATGAGTACTCTATATATATATCGAATACTTCTGTATGTATGTTAGATATTGATTTTCTTGTTTAACATGATTTAGGATACTTGAACATGTATGCTTGTATGTCGTATATCATGTTTTAATATGGTTTAGTGTACTTGAGCATGTATACTTGTATGTCGTTATTCAATTCAATTGCATGAGTAGCTTAGGATGATCCCTGAGTCTCATTTTGACATAGACGTTAGGTGGCATGAGCCCTTTTAACATGTTTCACCATAAGGTGATATAATTGTAAAATGCTAGGTCGATGCATGCTCATCTCCTATGAGTAGCTTTATGTTACTCGCCCATGTAGTGGGGACATTTTTCAGGTACAGGGACCTTGATTTGGGATGCACACTATGCCATGGAAGTTTCGTAGACTTGAAGTATCATTTTCATGAAAATGTTAGCATGAAATGCTACTAGTAGCTTATATGTCAAAACTTGTATTCTTTGATTCCATATATGTAAAGTGTACATAAGTACACTCTTTTCAATGTATTTGACATGTATGAGATGAGGCTGGAGGCCAATGACATTTATAATGCATTTTATGCAACTTTTAACTTCATGAAATATTATGAAAATATTGGAAAATGCCTAGTCATTGCTTCACTATGCTTGCATCGGGTTTGGGAATTCCATTTTTATTCTTTCATAGGGTCTCATTAATCATGTAAGAAGTATGGCCAAGGGCCAAATGGTAATTTGAAATCATTTGTTAAATTTTAGTTTTCAAATTTCCCATGTCTAGTTCATTTTTGCCTTTTTGGCCGTTGGGCGGTCGGACTTTGCATCGGTGGTATTTTTAAGCCATGGACCTCTGTAGCGCGTTCAAATAGGTAAATTACATTTGCGTGCATGGTCAATTCTGGGCAAACCTTCTTCTTTGGTTTAATGAGCCTCCTAAGGACTCATTTTGAAATTTTGTTGCACAATATGATCTAGGGGCACTCTAGACTTTTCACATCAGTTTTATTTTCTTCTTTCGACATGGTCGCTTAGAAAACGTGATTTTAGGGGCGAGTTTCTTCTTCGTGTTTTTCCAGAAAATGTCGTCTTGATACCGGAAATCCCTCGCAAATTTTAGTTTTCAATTTTGCAATGTAGCAGCTTTTGCACCCTCACTACCAGATTTCGTGGAAGGGCATTTTGGGTATTTTACAGTGATTTTTTTTTATTTTCTCTTTGTTTCCGGATAGAAAATTTGATTTCAGGAGGGGTTTCTTTTTCGTGTTTTTCCAGAAAATTTCATTTGATAGCCCATTTTTGCTCTCAGTTGTGGGCAGATTCTGAAAATAAATCTTGTAGCAGTTTTTTTGACTTTCTTGATCTATGCTGATCTAGGGGGCATTTTGGGGATTTTACAGTGTGTTTTTTTTGTTTCCTTTCATGTGTCTGGGTAGAAAACTTGATTTTAAGGGGGGTTTCTTCTTCGTGTTTTTCCAGAAAAGCTCGTTTAAGGGTCCGTTTTTAACCTCAGTTCTGGGAAAAAAAATCAAATGTTGCTTGCTGTAAAAACACTATTCCTGCCCAGATTTCTTACCCAGAAAATAAGTTAATTTTTTTAAAAAACTTTGAGACTTCATATCTTCATCATCCGGACTCCAAATCAAGTGATTCTTGAGTCTAGATTCATTAATTTTTCCTTATCTATCTAATGGTATTCTCAATTGCATCTGGTTTTGTCTAAAAAGACCATTTTACCCCTTGTAAAGTACCCTTGCCGTACTAATTTCAAAAACCCAAAAGTTTGATTTTATGAAACTTTGGAGTTTTATATCTTCTTCAACCGGACCCCGAATCAAGTGATTCTTAGGTCTAACTGGGTTAATTTTTCACTGTCTTTCTAGTGGTGTTCTCGGTAGCACCCGATTTTATATTTTCAGAAATGACCATTTTGCCCTTGGGGACCTGTTCGGTCTTTTTCTGATCATTCGTTTCAGCATTATTTTCGTTAAGATCCGTGGCCTCATGGAAGGTCACTCTGGCTTCTTAGAGATGCATTGCATCTCCAGGATCTTGTTTTTCTATTTCCGCTTCCACATTTAGATCTGTTATCGGGTCAATCTTTGATTCATCACAAGACGCACTGGCTTGAAAAACCGGAGCCGTCACAAGAACAACCTAAGTTACAATATATGCCAGACACACATACGTGACGTGTCAAAGAAAACCCTAAATAATTAAAGTATTTAAAATACTCATTTAACTTATTTACATAATTAAACCATTATAATAAATCAATTAAGGACACATAATAAATAAAAACAATTTACCAAATAAATCAAATAATCCAAATAATTCAAATAACCAAGCAACAAAACAGTTAAATAATTAAAAATGCAATAAAATACTTAATTAAAATACCAGGACTATCCTTTTTAAAATTAGGGGTATTACATTTTGGGTCACGTTATCTCAAAAAGCGGAATTGAGGTGGATAAAGAGAAAGTTGAGCTCATTTTTGAATTGCCTCCACCTTCTACGATGAGAGAGGTTCGCTCCTTTCTAGGTCATGCTGGTTTCTATCATTGTTTCATCAAAGGCTTTAGCAAAATTGCTAGACCTTTGTGCAATCCTCTCGCCAAGGAAACTCCTTTTGTCTTTGATCAAGCATGCCTTGATGTTTTTCATAAATTGCGTGACTTATTGTCATCTGTTCCTATTATGCAACCTCCCAATTGGTCACTATCCTTTGAAATCATGTGTGATGCTTCTGATTATGCCATGGGAGCAGTTTTGGGGCAAAGGGTAAGAAAACTTCCATGCGCTATATACTATGCAAGCAAAACCCTCTCAGGAGCTCAATTGAATTACTCCACTACCGAGAAGGAATTACTTGCCGTAATGTATGCTCTTGACAAGTTCCGGTCTAATCTCTTAGGGTCAAAAGTTATTGTTTATTCTGATCATGCTGTTTTGAGGCACCTTTTGACTAAGAAGGAAACAAAGCCTCTTTTAATAAGGTGGATTTTGCTTCTTCAGGAATTCAATTTTGAAATCAAAGATAAGAAAGGCACCGAAAATGTGGTTGCCGATCTTCTTTCAAGATTAGTGGTAGAATCTTCCTCGAGCCCACCAATTCATGATTCATTTTCGGATGAACAATTATTCCAAGTTTCTAATAGACAAATGCCTTGGTTTGCCAACATTATGAATTTTCTGGCAATTGGAAAACTTTTGACCCATTGGTCAAAGCAAGTGAAAAAGCGGTTCTTTGCTAACATCCGGAATTACTATTGGGAAGATCATGTTCTATTTCGATATTGTCCAGATCAAATTGTGAGAAGGTGCATTCCCGAGAGTGAAATTCCAAGTATGCTTGTGTTTTGTTATACCCTTGCATGTGGTGGGCATTTTAGTGCAAAGAAGACCACTTTGAAGGTGCTTCAAAGTGGGTTATTTTGGCCCACCATCCATAGAGATGCCTACAATTTTTGCAAAGAATGTGAGAGATGTCAGAAATTAGGTTCAATATCGAGAAGAGATATAATGCCCTTGACAAATATTCTTGTTGTTGAAATCTTTGACATTTGGGGCATTGATTTCATGGGTCCCTTTCTATGTCTTATGGATATCAATGCATTTTGCTTGCCGTTGACTATGTTTCTAAGTGGGTGAAGGCTTGTGTTACCAAAACCAATGACCACTATGTGGTTGTCCAATTCATCAAATCCAATATCTTTACTCGTTTAGGTATGCCAAGAGCAATGATTAGTGCTAGAGGAAAACATTTTTGCAATCATTTCTTAAGGAAACTATTTCTTAAGTACTCCATTACTCATAAAGTCGCCACTCTATACCATCCTCAAACAAGTGGGCAAGTAGAAGTGTCAAACCGGGAAATTAAACATATTCTTGAGAAAACGGTTAATACAACCCGGAAAGATTGGTCGCGTAAGTTGAATGATGCTTTGTGGGCTTACCGAATAGCATATAAGACTCTCATCGGCATGTCTCCTTATAGACTTGTTTATAGAAAGCCTTGCCATCTTCCGGTTGAGCTAGAACACAAGGCTATGTGGGCAATTAAAAAGCTCAATCTTGACCTTGACAAAGCTGGAGAGAACCGATTACTCCAATTGAATGAGTTGGAAGAGTTGAGGCACAATGCTTACGATAATGCCAAACTCTACAAAAAGAGGACCAAAGCTTTTCAGGACGAACACATTAGGAAGAAATCTTTTAAGCCTGGTTAAAAAGCTTGGCTTTTCAACTCTAGATTAAAACTCTTCCCCGGAAAGTTGCGAACCAAATAGGAAGGTCCCTATGAAATCATTTCTATTACACCTCATGGGGCGGTTGAAATTCAAAGTTTAAGGAATGGCAACACATTCAAGGTGAATCGGCAAAGGTTGAAACCCTGCATTGAGGGACAAGTTTTTTAAAGGCATATGGAAACTGCCCTTTTAGTAGATCCAATCTATAAAGAGATATAGTGATGCATTCATTGGTTTCAAGAGAAAGCTCAATTTCCTACATACGTTTGCCAGTTCGATCGATCTCAAAGTAGGTTCGATCAATCGAACACCCATCTCTGCATCCAATCAGCTCTCTGTCCCATCGTGCGAGGATTTCATGCATATTTCAGCTCTCTGTCCCATCGTGCGAACTTCATGCTCGATCGATCTGAGAATTCCAAGATCGATCCGGTTTTTCTTGGATCGATCGAAGTTCTATACTTAGAAAATTTTTGAAACCCTGCATATTTCAGCTCTCTATCCCATCGTGTGAACTTCATGCTCGATCGATCTAAGAATTCCAAGATCGAGCCGGTTTCCCTTGGATCGATCGAAGTTCTATACTTAGAAAATTTTTGAAACCCTGCATATTTCAGCTCTCTGTCCCATCGTTCGATGATGTCTACAGGATTTCACCTGTTCGATCGATCTAAGTTCGATCGATCTGATGCTTCATAATCTAAATAAATAAATAAAATCGATCTTTCAAAGCAGCATTCCATCTAGCTAGAGATGTTAAACTTAGCACCCATTTTGTATATTACTTGCATTTTTTGTTTTTCTTCGCGTGTTTCTTAAAATAAAAAAATAGAACTTTCCACCATTGTGCCCTTATGAGTAATCATGCATACTTTCATGTTTTTGCTAGAACTTGATCTCATATCTCTCTTGCCTCTTATGTTATATTGTCTTACAATGCTTGATTAACTTATCTTATCCCATTTGATATTTGATGTGAGTTTGCAAGTGTGGTTATTCAAATAAGTTGTTAATTCTAAATTTGAAAGAGACCCTTTTCATATTGGATCATTGCCGGGCTTCATGCTTCCGCTACCACGGTATACTCTTTCCATCTTTTCCATTGTTCTCATTGCACATTGAGGACAATCTATGGTTCAAGTTTTGGGGTAAGGTATCTTTATTGCATTCTACTTAAAATTGAGCTTTAAATGCATGATTGAGATTGGAGATCCATGTTAGCCATGAGTTTGATCTCTTGAGGACTACATTGCTTAGAATTTAAAATTTGTTTGACTTGAGAGTCCAATACTCCTTGTATGCCTTGTGGATGCCATTTTGAGTAAATTTTTCGAAAGATTGGTATCTTGCTTGCACTTGTGGTCCACATCATCCTGAATTTGTGATTGCTTTGAGATTCACTCTAGGATTCTACACTACCACAGGCGCACACTAGCATTCATTTGTGGGGTACATACTTTGTTGATTATTGAATTGGTTATATCCCAATTAGGCTAGTAGTGCATTGAAAGCTTTCATTTTCATAAAGGTGGATAACAAACCCTTTTCATTGATTCTAGTCTCATCAAGTACTAAATTTCTCACGCCAAAAGGTGGAGGGCCCAAGTTCTAAGTTAATAATTGAATGTTAAAAAAAATAATAATAATAATAATAATAAAAGAAAGAAAAGTTGCAAAAGTAATAAAAAGTAAGGACTTCTCCCAAAAGGTAAGAACTGTGAAATGATTAGATGGAGGTTGTTTTGATTTATAGCCTAGTTGATTTGAGCTTGTAAGTCCTTAGGGGTGTTCGAACACCTAGTGCCCTACAGCCTTCTAGTTTGAGAGTCATTGACCTAACACTCGACCTCATGGATCACTAGAAAGCTTAATAGATCAACACATTGCACCATGCTTCCATCTTTGATCCTTAGGGATAAAAATAATAAATAAATTGAGTTAAAAGAATAAGTGCACCTAGACTAATAAAGCTTTAATAAAATGTACTGGATTTGTGTGCTAGTTTGAGGGTAAGGATATGATCATTTCTTTAGTTGGCTAAGATAACAACATACTTGATGCCAGTCCACTCAAAAAGGATTCTAGAGTTGTTTTTATTTGCATGATCATTTTCTTGATGTGTGGAGGACCATACTTGCTTGCTTGATGTTGAGATTTTAGGAGATTGCTTGAAATGGTTGAAAAATTGCATACTTGAGGTAGTTTTCTCCCAATGCTTGTTTGCAATATTGGTGCCTCTTTTGTGATAATGAGCTTAATGTTTGTGGGTATCATTTATGGAAACCTTCACAAGACTTCAATCGTCCACTAGGGGTAACCTAGAGGTTCAAAAGGCTTGTTGCATGCGCTAAATGCAATCTTGTTCCCTACGAAAATGGCGTTATCCATTTATTGCTTTCTAGTTCATAGTTGTATAGTCGTTCATTTCATTCCTTTACTTCGTAGTTCATTGCTAGGGACTAGCAATATTTAAGTTTGGGGGTGTGATGAGCGCTGAAAAGTGCGCATTTAAACCCCTTAAGCTTAGGTATTTTAGGACCTTTATCTATCTTATTTTTCCATCTTAGACTAATTTCATGTTATTGCCCTTTTTAGGTACTTATCCCAAAAATAAGTTAATTCAGCCAAATAAGAGCTTAAAAGAAGCAATCCTAAGCTGAATGGAAGAAAGGAGCAAAGTGGAAGCAAAATGAAGCAAAGTGTGAAAATCAGCAAGTTCGATCGATCTCAACATTCCTTCAGTCAATCAGAGCAACATCGATCTGGACACTTCAAGATGGATCCAAGCCTTTGTCCTTATCCAAAAGATTCCACCATGTTCGATCAATCCAACCATTTTTCGATCGATTGAAAATATTCGATCTTATCCACACCTACCACTCTTGTCTCTTTTCCAAAATATCCCAAAATATCTCAGAGATTTGTCTTTATTCAAAAAGGCACCGCCAAGGATGATCGATCTCTGCAACATTCGATGGATCTCACCTAAGTTCGATTGATCGAACCTCCTCAAATCCAAAAAAAAAATAAGTTCTAGCTCATTAAAAGTTATCTCATGGTGCAATCATTGGAGGAGCCCTTGTGCACGAGTCCAGACCATTGGGTGTGACACTTGAGCTACCTATATAAAGATTTGAGCTACTTTTTTCACATATACAAAGAGATATACTTAGAAACATTCTTAGGGAGGAAGAAAAGAGATGAGGAGAGGCTAGAGATACATTCTTGGGAGTTTTTCCATTCTTCTAGGGTTTCCGTCAAGAAGGAGGTTAGTCCTACTATGGAGATAGCCCTTGAGGGTTGGATGACTACTTCAATGAGTGGCTAAACATCTTCTTGGGGCTAGAGTTAGCCCTAAGCATGCCTTCTAGACTCAAATGCTTTGTATTTTGAGGGGAATTGTGTTGTAATCTTGTCTTGACACTTGTTTTATATATGAATCTTATTTATTCAATGATTTGTGTGGTTTAATACTTCCAATTGATCATTTCATTCTATCCATATGTCTATGTATGCTAGAATAGATGTTCATGTGTTTATCTCTAGTTTTTGTGTTATTGATGCATATCTATATGTGTTGATGCTATGGATCTAGAAATTGTAAAGGCATGGTGCTTAATAGAATAATATTGTGGTTTATTTGATGCTTCATACTCATGTTTTGATGGATTGTGCCTCTCCCTTAGTTTATTTAGTTTAATTTTCATGCCCTTAGCTTAGTTGTAGTGTAGTTGCTTTAGTTGTTAGATGGGAGAACAATCGATGCTTGTTGTTTAATGTTCCATGCTTATAAATGCAAGTTGTATTATTCTCTAACTATGTGATGTGTTTAGATTAT
Organism: Cornus florida; assembly: GCF_030987335.1. Taxonomy (NCBI): domain Eukaryota; kingdom Viridiplantae; phylum Streptophyta; class Magnoliopsida; order Cornales; family Cornaceae; genus Cornus; species Cornus florida. The sequence goes on along the minus strand of NW_026775571.1, from coordinate 55,711,147 downwards.
GAGCTTAAAGGAAGGATTAATGGCTTAGTTTGATGTATTGTGCTATTCACTAGATTACTTAGACACTATATACTTAATTAGTCATCCATGCTTGTTGAAACAATCAATCACACACTCTCAAATTGCAACACATGTTTCCCCTCATTAATTATACATTGAATGTCTAGAATGGTGATGTTTAGTGGTGACCTCTAGACCCAAAGACCTCAGTCTCTTGTTTTCTCTAAATTTCATTTAAATTGCTTATTTTACATTGAACTTGTTTAGTTTAGTTTATAGTCTAATCAACCAAATAATCCACTTTTGATCACTCAACCTACTAACCTATATATTGTTTCCATTGCTAGTGCACCCACAATCCCTTGGGATGATCCCTACTCACCCTAACTATATTTTTAGTTAGAGGTAGTAGTGGCATTTATAAATTTAAAACTTGGCCACACTATTTTGTACAAATTTGGTTGTACATCGACGACAACACCAAAACACTCCCAATCTATCACAGACTTAATCTTCGACAGATCCACTACAACAGCGCCCCTTGACACAATATGTCCAAGGAACTTCACTTCCGGTAGCCAAAATTCACATTTCCCGAACTTAGCGTACAACCGATTATTCCTAAGGATCTACAACACTATCCTCAAATGATACTCACGTTCCTCTACCGAAGCTGAATATACGAGAATGTCATCAACGAACACCACCACAAATCTGTCAAGATAGTCACTGAATACACAGTTCATCAAATCTATGAAAGCTGTTGGAGCATTGGTCAAACCAATTGGCATCACTAGAAACTAGTAATGGCTATACTGTGAATGAAAAGCGGTCCTAGATATATCCTCATCCTTAGCCCTTAACTGACAGTAACCCGATCTCAAATCAATCTTCAAAAAGTATGTCGCTTCCTTCAACTGATCAAACAAGTCATCAATCCTAGGCAAAGGATACATATTCTTGATCGTAGTGTGATTCAACTTGCGATAATTGATGCAAAATCTCAATGACCCATCCTTTTTCTTCGCAAAAAGAACTGGTGTTCCCCATGGTAAAGCACTAGGATAAATAAAGCCCTTAGCTTTCAAATCATCCAGTTGACCTTTCAGCTCATCTAACTTTACCGGTGCCATACGGTACGGTGCCATAAAGATGGGTGTTGTACTAGTAATGACATCAATGGCAAAAATAACTTTCCTTAAAAGAGGTAACTTTGTCAGTTCCTCTAGAAAGACATCAACAAAATCCTCAACAATTACCGAAAGAATACGGCCCAAACTATTATCCTCATCAATTAGCAAACTAGCCAAGTAGGATTTGTGGTGACTCCAGTCACCAATGCTGAAAACCATCGCCGGGTGGGAATCGCTTTGATCTCCCACAAAATGGAAACAATTTCCCTTGGGAGTGCAAACGGACACCCTTCCGCGGAAACAATCGATCGTAGCCCGAAAGAAAGATAACCAATCTATCCCGAGAATGATGTCAAAGCCCGTCATATCGAGAACAATGAAATCGAACTCTAAGGATCTCAATAGTACAACCCCGACAAACACTATCCAAAGATACTGGACCCCAACTGGCGTGTCAACACAGGAAAATTTTCCCGAAGTGTGACTTCCAAACCCAATGAATATGCAAATAATGCAGAAATGAAATAATATGATGCACCCATGTCAACAAGAACTCGTGCCCAAGAACTAAAAACTAGAAAGATACCTCGAACTGAAAGAGCGTCCGCTTGCGGAAGCATCCGCCTGTGGAAGAGCGTAGACTCGTCCCTGAGCCCTGCTATAAACTGCCATGATAGCCTGACTGATGTGTAGAAGCAATAGGTGTAGAGCCCCCAACTGAATAAGTTCCAACTGGCGCCACTGGCTGTGGTGCCTAAGGAACTCTAAAACCAGACTGAACCACTGCAGACTGTGCCAGTACTATCTGTGAATCTGTGCCACTACGTGACTTATTCAACAACTTTAGACAATCCTTCTTGAGATGACCCGGTTGCCTGCAATAGAAACAAGCTCCATGCCCTACTCTCGTAAAAACTGATGTCTGACTGGCTTGTGGTCGAAGCTGTGGGCAGTGAGGCTTGATGTGCCCCGGCTAATGACAATAGTGACAAACCACACCTCGGGCTGATCCCAAAGATACAGGACTGTGGGTGTAAAACGAATCTACTGCGGTGCCCCCTGTGAGTGCGTATTGTTCCTTGCTTTAGCCTTCTTCCACTAACTCCCAGAAGATGAGGAAGTGCCTCCGCGAGATTACTTATGTGAACCTCTGATCTGTAACTGATCCAGATCCTCTACCTCAACCAGCATAACCCTATGGACCACCTCTCTATAGGTCCTCAAATTAAGAAGTGAGACCCGTGGCCTAATGTCAAGATGTAGCCCATTCTAAAACTTCATTGCCCTGGCCTCATCTGTCACCACCATATCCTCAGCATAACGAGAGAGATAAGTAAATCGTGTTTTGTACTCAATGACACTAATAGTGCCCTGATAAAGGCTGTGAACTATATCCTCATCTCCCGCCTCATAGTCCTAGGAAAGAAGCGCTCGAAGAACAAATCTCTAAACTCATTCCATGTCATCAACTCAACATTGTGGATATTGGTCATAGACTTCCACCAGATATCTACATCTCCCATGAACATAGAAGTAGTCAAAGAAATCCTCAACCTGTCCATGGGTACTGCCATACTGTCCAACTTGCGAACCATAAGGTCCAACCAAGTCTCTGAGACTATCGGATCTGAACTCCACGCAAATAAATCAATTTTAACCCTCTGTAGTGGCATAAAGTACTCCAATGCCTCATTGACTATCGATGCGGGTACCGGTGCCAGAATCTGTGTCCCTGCCACTTGCCTACATATCAATTCCTATAGGGATTTAACGATCTCTTGATTGATTCCCTGATCCATGCCACGAACTGGAATCCTGGGCCTTCCCAAACCCCTCGTAAACTCGGTGTCATCCACCTGCTCCTCAACGCCCTGATATGAAGACTCTCCACGCGAGACAACCATGATGCTAAATATGTGAAAGGAAAGAGGTCAACAATAACACAAGCTATTATGACCGAATGCAACTCATACTATGAATCCACGAAATATGAAGCAATATAAGGTATGCAACATACGGTCATGCTAAAGCAATCAAAGAAAGCCCTTTAAACGGTTAAACACTTAAGTAAATAAGCATACATGTCAAACAATGATGTTTTTAAATACATAAGCATATAAGCATAAAGACATGTCATAATACCAAATGTGTTATCAAGAAACACGTAAACATGTTACAAAACCAAAACATGTTATCAAAGGCATGTGAATATATCAAAGTAGATCAGTAAAACCATGATATGCACCTGAAACCCATCGTCCAAGGTATTTAAACCTAGGAGCTCTGATACCATTTGTGACAGCCCAAGTCCTTACGACCCGGAGCGTCATTGATGACCAAAAAGTTGACCCGATTACGGATCCGAAATGCGAAAGCAAAAGAAGTGAAATAGTCACTAAGGTAGGTGCAAACCCTAACTCTCGGTGTGGACTTTGACAAACCACGAAACTGAAAGAATTAACTAGAATCGGAAATAAAACGAAGGAATCAATTAGTACTTTATGGTACCAATGACAATCAAAGAACAAGATCTAGTTCAAACTAGACCACGTCCGCCATTAGATGGCTTAAACAAGGTCAACGAAGTCGAGTGGGAACAAATCGATCGGTATAAGCTTGAAGAGGCAACAACCAAACAAAAACCCACAAGGCAACTCCATTTTGGTCAGCCAAAATGAAGCTTCGGTCGACCAGAATGAACCAAGAAATGAGCCTTCACTTCGGTCGGCCGAAATGACAAACCGGTCGACTGGTTATCGCTCAAAATGGACATTGGCAACTAGAATTTGGTTTTTACTGTTCAATTAGCCATCAATTGGCCGAAATGATGCTTCGGTCGATCGAAACAGCTCGAATTTCTACAAAAAGTTCTACAGAACTTGAAAATGAAGAAGGGCCTCAAAAGCTTTACTTGAATCCCCATGGCATGATCAATTTGAAGTTTTTTGCTATTATGTGATGAAGTGAGCATACATGTAAGTGTAATATGGTATTTTAAACATGCTACTATAGCCTACGGCCTTGTTAAGATTCATTTACAAAATTTTACATGCCAAACCTCTAAAGTTGGTTAAATTGCAATACTAGTGCAAAACATGGTTCTAAATAAATACAAGTGTTAATGCGAACATGCTTGGCCATTGGCCTCGTTACATACACGATAAAATTATCAAATTTAACACTTAAGTATACATTACATATTAATGAAGTTACAATAGCTTCTAAAATACCATACATCCATGGTATACCAAAATATAACACCAATAGTAAGCATGCCAAACATTTGCATGACAATATACAAAAATGTTTCAAATTTGCTCATAAGCCCCTAAGGATGATGGGCATCTAAGAACATAGTCTCCTTACCTATAAAATAACCCAAACAACTAAGGTGAGTAATCAAGTTCCTCGTAGGAAGAAGCATATGTGTATACCCTAAAGTTTCAATATTATTGCTAGATTAATGTAGACGAATACAAGGGATCATTCCACTTAACGTCTATGTTCAAGGTATTCTAAAGGATCATCTTAAGCTAACATAATGATTTTATAACATCACACTATACACATTAATGTACTTAACAACATCAAATCTCCAATAACTAAAATTACAAGTCACAATTAAGCATTGGTTGTCAACTTGGAATTGAATGCGAAATCAAATAGTGGAAAACTTGGACATCAAATCCTGGAGTAAATCAAGACCTAAACAGTTATTCTGGGCGCTAACCCGCTGGGAATACCACCCTAGTGCGCACTATAAAATGGGAAGAACTCGTACCTCCCGCACTAGAGCCAAACTCTAGCCATGTCTTTGTAACAATGTCCCAAGAGAATCCAAAATCATAATTAAGTTCAAAACTTATACACAATAATTGAGGCATATAAACCACCTTCCATACATAAGTAATTTGAAACCACACAAACCATGTCTTAGGGTTCCAAGTCTAAAATGGCATACCAAATGACAAGTCTTTATTATGATATAATGTACAATACAATACCATCAATTTATCTATTTAAATCATGCCTCAACAATAAGCTTTATATACTAGATTATAACATTATAGTAATAGGCTTCTAAAATAATTACCAATAGTAATTCACAAGAATATAGAATTATCACCACAATAAATATAGTAATTCAAGTCAATAAGAATTGTATATAACATTAATAATTCTACACAAGATAAATACATATCATACATGCTTAAATCAACAAATCCTAAGTCAAATGGGAGGATTACCTACAATATGCAAGACTACAATACTAAAAGCATGTACACAATATATATTAAACCCTAAATGGACATAAAAACACTTAAAGTATAAACATACTACCACCCCTACCTCACTAGAGGATTGTTCCTCTATAATCTAAGGTAAACAAGATCAAAATGGCTAACCAAGAAAAGGTGTTGTAGAGGAGAGTGAGAGGAAACTTTTACTTCTCAAGGTTAAAGGTCTAAGGTGAGTGGAAGGAAACCAAAATGAAGCTTAAAGCTCTAAGCCAAGCTTTGCTTCAATGATGGCTAGGTTAGGGTTTTGAGAGTAAAGGGATGAGAAATATGTAATGTAATGAGGTGAGTGAAGGATTTAGTATTCCTTCACTCACTATGTGTTCCTACACCATGGTCTTCACACACACTAAGTGTAAGACCAAATTTGGAGCTTACACTTATCACTAATCTATGGCTCCTTTCTAGGCTTAATCCTAAGCCTACACTTGTCAACTATCCAAACCAACAAGTGCACCTATCCTAGGCCAACAAGTGGGTGAATCTCCACCCTTCACATGTCATCAGATTAGGCTTCCAAGTAACTCCACCCCATGCCAATAAGTGGCTCCATGAGAGTGTGACACTTGTCACACTTTCTGAAAATTACAAAAAGATCATTTTTCAAAATATCTTCCAAATTAAATTGCAAAATGGTCCCTAAGACAAAAAATTAATTACTTTACATAATTACACTAAAACTTCAAAAATTAAGAATGTTTCCGAAGAAACTATACATTCATACCATTTACGAAAAAGTAAGCAACTAACATACTTTTCTACGAAAGTAAAAATTCAAATACCTTGGAAATTAAATATTATGGATGCATGTAAAGCTGGAATCAAATCCGAGCACAAAAAGTGAGGTTATGTAAAGGAAAACGATAAATGGGAAAAAGACGAAATAGGAAAAAGATGAAAAAAAAATTACCAAAAAAAAAAAAGAAAAAAAAAAAGGAAGGAAAATGACTGGGTCATTACAGCTAGAGAATTTTCGAAGAATCCCTTTTGATTCTTGAACCGGTTCAACATTCTTTGAACCGTTTCAAGATGACCAGTCTTGAAAATTCCTATATCCTCAGATGTTGAACTTGTTTGCTAAATTCTTGAACCTGTGTCCCTATGATGTTAAACTCGTTCGCTGAATTTACACTTTAGCACAAACATTATACCCGTGAATAGTATACAAAAAAATTTAGCATGCCCCCTTAAAACAAATTTTACTTCACCAAAAATTGCTTTCACTAACAAATAATCACGCATCACAACAAAAACTTTATTTATATTTTGAATAAATAAATAAATAAATAAAGGTTAAAAAACAACTATAGCCAGCCTCCCAAACCACTTTAAAAGATATTTTCTGTTGTAATTAGTGAATAGTGACATGTAAACTTCCAAGCTCGAGATGCCCTTGCTAAAAAGTGAACGTTTGGTGGATAAACCAATTTCGAAAGAAGCCTATTGTAACAAGGGTCATTTTGTCCCACATCGGAATCGGATGGGAAAGAGATTGGGTATAAATGGGTGGGTATGCAGCCTTACCTAACAGTTCGAACTTTTGGGTAAATGGGCAAGCGCCCACCCGTTACAGTTGGTATCAGAGCCAAACCCAGTCCTTGATCCGGTGCCACGCCAAGCGCCCGGCCCGGAAGGCGTCCGGGTGAGTCCACCCGGGTAGGTAGGGTGGCCCAACCGCAATGAGGGCGTTGCGAGTTTGGGTGGGGGAGAATGTAACAAGGGTCATTTTGTCCCACATCGAAATCAGATGGGAAAGAAATTGAGTATAAATGGGTGGGTATGGAGTCTTACCTAACAGTTTGAGCTTTTGGGCAAACGTCCACCCGTTACACTACTTTTCTTTTAGAAGTTGATTGCGTATTTTGGGTTTCTCAATATAAAGCTCTCTCTCCTCGGTCACTGTTGAAGAGTAAAATTGAAGCTTTACATTCAAGGATCCAATCCATCGATGGCGGTACTGAACCTACCTGAAGAAATCGAAATAGAGATACTCTCTAGACTTCCACTTGAATATCTTGTGCGATTCAGGTGCGTATCCAAACCATTTCGCTCTTTAATTTCTGATCCCTATTTCGTCAAATTGCATCTAAATCGATCCAAGAGGAAAATCTTTGGCTCTAGTTTTTCTCCCTATTCAATAGACTATGAATCATTACTTGACAACAACAACAACAACAGCAATGCAATAGTAGAATTGGATTGTCCATTGTGGAGTCGATATACCCACCTCTATGTAATTGGTTTTTGCAATGGTTTGATTTGTTATGCTTTCGATCTATTCAAATATATCTTATACAACCCTTCCACTAGAGTCTCCAAGAAATTGTCAAAAGCACCCATTCCTATTCGTCTCTATTATAGTGGGTTTGCCTTAGACTCGTCCGACGATGATTACAAGGTAGTTTCGGGAGCTGGCATTATATTTTATCACGGGTTTGCTTTTGACTCGTCCGACGATGATTACAAGGTAGTTTTGGGAGCTGCCATTATCGATGATGCCTCTGAAATTGAAAGTATCAGATTTCATATGTTTAGTCTTAGACACAATTCTTGGAGAATAATAAAAGAGTCGTAGTTATTATACAAGATTTTTTGTGAGTAGAGGTGGAATCTTTTTGAATGGAGCTCTGCATTGGCTACAGAAACCCAGATTCCGGGGTTCTGAACCCAGTGTAATTCTTTCTTTTGATTTAGTAAACGAGGTATTTAGTGAAATGTCCCTAGGTAGTATTGAGAGTGGAACAGATTTGTCAGTTTACGAATTGGGGGCTTTTGAAGGATGTTTGTATGCACTTTCTCGCTCACATGGTGTTAAGGGACCTTGGGTTAACATGTGGTTGATGAAGGAATATGGCATGAAGGCATCTTGGACTAAGTTTATCATCCTCCCATATGAATTGAACACACGGTTATGTTTCTTCACACCGTTATGTTTCTTGGGGAATGGTGAAATTCTATTCAAGATTGAATCAGTATCACGAGTTGAAAGAGGATTAGGATTGTACAATACCGAAAAAAAGAGATTTATGAGATTTTGTAACTGTCCCAATTCTTTCAAAATGGTTTTGTATGTGGAGAGTTTGGTTTCACCCAACAACTTTGATGGCAATGACAAGAAGCCCCAAGCGCTGGGGCCAATTGCAGTAACATTAGGTGGCCTACTCCATTCATGTGGGAAAAAAGCAGTGATGATGATGTTGATGTGGCTGATTTTCATTTCGTTGTTCTTCCTTCTCTTGCAATTGATGGATGTTGAATCTTGAACGTCAGACTTAGAAAGAAAAAAACTGACTGCATTGGACATTATACCTAGAGACTGATCTGCAACTAGTGTGCTGATTTTCCTTTTCTTTTTTTTCTTTTTTTCCCGTGAACAGTATGCTGAAAATCTATCTTAGTTATATATAGAAAAATTGACAGACGATTAAACTGTATGACCATTTCTTTGTGATAAAAGAGGGGTTGCTGTGATTATTTTGATGGAAACTTGTTCATCTGTTTCTTGTCATTTTTTTCGGGAGGTTTTCATTCTTTTTCATTATAACTTAAAATTGTTTTTGCTCAAGCCGCATAATTAGATCTCTACAATCAAGGATGGCATAATTACATGTTTTTTTTTCTTCTCTCTGTACTGATCTCGAACCCTTGACCTTAATTCAATGCAGTCACCATTGTTCCTGCACACATTAGATGCAGTTGATTAAACCAACCATATGAATGGGTTTTTTGGTCTGAATAGAATTAGTCATTCCTCAACAAAAAATTCTGAAATGCAATGCTATTATTAGTTTTCTCAATTTATTAATTTTGTATAATGAATAGTCCTCACCTTTTGCACTAATCTCCAAGAATGATGATCATTTTGTCTTTTTATTCATTTGTTTATTGTTCTTTGGTAATTTGATTTTGACATGACATAGTTAAAAATTTATATTTAAGAATTTACTAATGTCCCTTGTTTTACATCTTGCTAGACAAGAGTATTCTGTTATTTTTGTTGTCTTGTTTGTAAGACATGGATGAAGCATTGCGATGCTCATTATGAAGGCAATGAATTTGTAAAGATGTTATTGCAACACCTTGAAAGGGAACTCTGACATAATGAGTCAGCTGTACCTCAGAAAGTGGCATTATCCATTCCAATTCCTTTTAAAACCCAAGCATGTCAACATTGCACTAGACAATGTCCTGTTGCATGTATGACTACAAACTACATAAGATATTGTCTTGCATATTTCTCTGTCACGTTGGACTGTTGCATGGAGATGGGTGCAGGGATCTAGTTAATGCGTGTGTCTGGGTGTCGAATTTGTCTAACCTTGAAATTCAAAGACTATAATAATGTCAAATTGTTTATTATCTCAACGTTAGGGTAATATGTCATTGTTCTAAAGACTTTGCTAGGAAGGCACGCAGCAGCAATGTTCCTAGAAAGAGAGCAATCGATTCTGAACATTGTCGAAGATCAGATGCTGAACTGACTCCACATAGGCACTCTTTCCATTGAAGGTTCGATTGTTCCTTTCTCCCCATAAGTGGTAAATGCAACTGTTGAAACAGAGCTTATATGTAAAAGCATTGCTAGATTTTGAATTAGGGCTCCAAGGGGTAGTAATCCATCTAGCAATAGACTGGAAATTTAGGTCACCATGATAAATGCTACAGAGATGTTGGAAGAATCCCCAAACTCTAGCTGAGAACTGGCACTTAAAAAAGATGTGTTCATGAGATTCAATCTCAGTAGAATAGAGTTAGAAGATACTGTGGTGTTCGAGGAAGCCAAACTCTTACTATCCCTAGTTTTAAGCTTGAAATTGATGGTTAGCGAGGTGATGAAAGAATGCCGAGGGATGTGCTTAGGAAACCAAATGGCAGGAGACCAGAAGAGTAGAGGTGATGGGGGAGAAATTGTTGATACTTTTATGTGTGGACATCCCTTAACCATGTAGACGCGTTTTGAGCAAAACCGTGAGCACCGAGAGGAGAGTGTGGAAAGTGGACAATATCTGCATGGTGCAGGACGCGTCGTGACAATTTTCTCCACCAAGGACCTGCAGTCATTTGTGGCCAAGGCTAAATGATAAGATCATAAGAGGCAGCCCCAAATATCTGATAGGAAGGTGGCCAAGGCTAAAGCCACAGTTGGCGATCGGACTCAGTGTCATTAGGAATGTTAGATGTAAACAGGAGGCTCTTAGTAGGATTAGGGTACACACCAGAGAGCTTGGAGAAGGTTTGTAGGGCCTTGGTCAAAACAGAGAGGGACAGTAAGTCTCCATGACAGACCAAGTGGGAGATTCTATTTTTCTTGCATTTTCAATGGAATTGGAAGAGGGTTCACTGTCAATGCCTCTTTTAATAATAGAGGACAGGACATCCATGATGATGGCCAACAGAAAGGGAGAGATGGGGTCCCCTTGCCTCAACCCTTTAGTACCTTTGAAGTATCCAAACAACTCTCCATTAACAGAGATAGAGAAGGATTGACTCGAGTAAGAAAAATTCCATCTCCAATTCTTCTATTTTTGATGAAGGTTGTTTGGTTCTGGTCAATGAGATTAGGAAGGATTGGTTGAAGCTTCATCACAAGAAGTTTAGAAATGACATTATAGATTGTATTACAACAGGCAATAGGTTGAAAATCATTCATGCTTGAAGGGTTAGGAACCTTGGGACCCAGGGCAAGATAAGTGGAAATAATGTGGAATTGATCTCCTTAAGTAGTTGCACATTGGTGAAATATTTCTTTATAGCATTAGCCACATCATTACCAATGATTCGCTAGGCATTTTTGAGTTGATCTTTCATGCTTTCTTGTTCTGTCCATATTTTTCCAAATGATGTGTAGATTGGTGAAACTGTTGATGCTGCAAAGATTTTCAGGTTTACCATATGAAATTTTTTTTTTTTTTTTTTCCTGGGTAAAAATAAAATATCAGAAAGGTCCCACCGACATATGCCATATGAAATATTTCAGGTTTACCATATGAAATATTTGTTTTGGTGTATAATGTGAATTGCTGGTTTTGTAGATTTAGTATATGTGTGCACCAATGGAGTTCTCAAAGCATCCATATCTCTCTTTAGCTATGACATTCCTCTGACACACTCACATTTCTAGCTCATGCTGAATATTTTAAGTTACAAATTTCAAATTGGACGTCACATAAGTGGTCAATACAGGTCAAACATGCAATAGCCATTCATACATCATTTTTCTGATTCAGCATTGGATCTACATCATCTACTTTGACTGTTCTAATTTCATCACATATGATTTTTCTGATGACATCAGTAAAATTCTATCAGTGTTATCGGAACTCTAGTTGAATGTCATTGAACTTTGGGGTGTGGTTGGCTTTTAGCAAGGTTTTACCCGTGAAGTTTGAATTTTCAGATGAACTGTAGATTCTTTTCTGGTGGTTATAAATGAATGGATAGGGGAGTACCTCAATTGCAGGAGTTTCCCACTTCTTGTTGTATATTGTAGAGTTTATTTAGGTTGGATATACTAGTTTCTCTACGTATTCATTTATGTGTGAATCATTTCTTGTTATCATATCAGTTTTTCATCCTTGCAATTTAACTTCTGCAGAAGTCTTACAACCCCTATCTGCTCAGTTAGCTCCAACCCGACTTGGAAATTGTACCTCAATATGATCCTTTCTTGTTTTTACTCATGTTAACTTCCTTTCGGATTCTGAAGTTGGATTCGTTTCTGTTAGACCTTTCAGATTGTCCTCTCAACTTCCAACTATGTTTTCAATCTACTGAATACAAGTTGTCTTGGTGCACATCCTGATTACAGTCAAAAAAATAGTTTCAACTGTCAAATTTTAACTCATTTTTTACTTATGTAATTATTTCTTTCAGTGTTTTGTGTTATGTGTTTCCTTGGCTATAATTGTTGTAGGTTTTTAATTTGTGTCAAAGTTATGTTCGGTCATGTGAATAATCTAATTTTACTGAGTTAATATGAATCATAGTTGATAGTGTGATACGCCGTTGTGCTTTAAGAATATGAATGTGAAATAATTTCTGAATGTGGAATGCACTTGTAGGTTTTCTTTGGCTGGCTGCTACACTGGTAATCTGTGTACTTGTGTTTCTTTTGGTGATTTTATCCGAAAAAATGATGTCAGCGGTGTGACATCATCTCATCTAAGAAGGTTCCTTCGAGTAAATTTGACTGTTTTGCCCCAACCGGAACCAAAATAGGCATTTTTTGGGGTCTATCTTAAGGTTTTTGGACGTTCTTGGCTATTGGCTTTAATCAGCCTGTTCTAGTGTGAAATTACTATTTTGCCCATTTTCTTAAATTTTTAAGGATTTTGCCGAAGACCAACTAGAGAGGGCGGGGCAATGTTGAGCCTTGTTCGGACTCAACATAAGGGATTGTCCAGTGGGGAGATGCATTGCAACATTTTTATCAGTAAAGATGCAAAAGGTGGAAGTTTGCTATAAGATGTGAGCAAATAACTCGTTCTTAAGTATGCATTTAGTTCTTAATATAATTTAAATCTTGCTTGAATTTCCAAATGACCTGAAATGTGATCGAATTAACAACACAACTAATCATAATTTAATCCGTTTTTGAAATATGTTTTTTCAACTTCTTGTTGTGGAAGATGAGAAAATTCATAATAAAGGAACATTATATATGGATACCATGAAAACATACATGCGCACACAACTAGAAAACACAATATAAATAGCGCTCCAAAGCTATACATGACCGTGAGATCCTAAAGACGATCGTTCCAATTAAGAGAGGCAATGATATCCATATGAGCAAACTTCCTTCCATATACCAAATACAACTAAGTGCAGGATTTTACTTCCTTATTTATTGTATAATTGGTCAATTAAAATAATAGGTCTAACAATTCACAGGAACTATTTAGTGCAAGATTCATTTCCCATGTTACATTGACTTACTAGGGCTGTTTCCATATAGATCCTCTCCTGTGGTGATTCTGTGCAGCAATTTAGAGCCAATTGCATGATGAATGTTACACAGTGCAACTTTGCACTGATCTGTCCATCCTCTTGCCTAAGCAAGTTGACATCATAACCTAAATTAATGCACTAGGCAGTGACTCATTTACCCATAACTTCAAGCTCAAATCACCAGCAAACGTTTTTTATCAGTCGGCTTAGTTCTTGTAAACGTTTTCGTTAACATAATATCATAACGGTAAAGATCAGACCTTGCGAATACTAATCTTTCCAATCCATACTCTACATTTGACTAACATCAGAATTAATCAGAAGAATTAACGTGTGAATTGGAAGTAAAACACCAATTATAAATTTTTGCATGATAATAAGAAAATCTAAAGTAAAATTTGAATGAAAACTAAAGTTACTTACACGCAATGTAAAAATTCCTGTTTTCTTATAATAAAATGATTAAAGCAATGCAATTTTTTTAAAAAATATAATTATATAATTGAATTATTTTTCATAATGCATAATACATGAATAATACATACAAAAATTGAAAAATAAATTTTTTTTTTTTGTTAAAATACATATATTGTACAATTCATTAAAAATATGAGTATTATTTGTTAAATTTAAAATTGATTTTACAAAAATTGATTTTTTAATTATATAGACATGCATTTATTATATGCACATAACACGTGTTTTTGCTAACTATGCTCCTATCATCCGTTTTCATTTTTGGATTAACCTGCATAACAAATCATACATCTAATGTTGCAATCAATTATTTAAGGGACTAAACCAATGACTTTGAGCAAGACTCTGTTTCATTTTATTTTACACCGTATTTGTAGTAACTTTTAGATTGGGGGTATCAGAGATGTTTTTTCTAAATTGTTTTAAAATTTTTGCAGGAAACTAAAATTATTACTCAATATAAATGTCTGCTCTACATATTTGTGTCCTTCACGGATGGACACACCCATCCATTGGATTGTTCATCATACAATCGTGTGTGTTCTCAATTAAATTTTAAATGATAAGTGTTAGGGCGATGTTTTACATATGTACAAATAAAATTTTATTGTGATTTTAGAGTATTTTATAATTAATATAGAGTTTTAGAAAACAAAAATATCCATGAAATTAATATGTATGTTGTACAAGCTTGTAGATGGGATATATAATTTGAATTTTTTTAAAAAAATAATAAAAAAAATAACTGAATAAGAAAATTCTCTAAATTTTAGTTTTGATTTATAATATTTGGTTAGTTTGATTCTTTTATATTTTGTCACATCTCTATTTGAATTGGCTTTTCAAATGCAGCTTTATGTAAGTCTTTTCTATTGAAAAAAGAGCTTCCAAAGCTTAAAGGTTTAAGTATATCTAAATAGAATAAGAAGTTTAGTTTTTAAGTCAAACCTAAAGACACAAGACTCTCTAAAAGGGACTGAATCCAATCAGTTCCGTCTAGTTTGAGATGTACCTTGCAAAAAGATTTGCTAAACATCCCAATTCTTTTGTAACTCTTCTTCTTTATACTTTCCCTTCTTTAAAAGCTTGTTTAGAATATTTATATTTTTCTCTTTCTATTATAGCATTGTGTGTTAAAATACCTCCCCTTGCTTGTCTTCACCATTGAAGTCATGTTCACTAGTCTTGATAGTGTGTGCATTCATATGACTAAATACTGCATTTTTAGAATTTACATATAGGATATATCTTGTTTAAACCAATTAGCATGTTACAAAAAAATATAAAATAAAAAAATAAAATAAAAATCTGTAATTCAAGGGAAAACTCTATTGAAAGCTCATTAAAATTGGTCTAGACTTGATCATATAGCCAAAAAGGCATTATATTAACTAATTTAAGTAGAATTTGAAACATGTTTATTAAAATTTCCTTTTATGCAATGACAAACTAGAGAATTGTATGAGAGGGGGCAACCTTGAAAATTAATACAGTAAATCATTAGAAATTGAGTATGGGCATTTTTAAAATGTTCACAAAAAAGTAGGGACATTTTTAAGATTTTCACAAAATTTGTAGGTAATCTTGTAAAAAATTTAGTGGCGGCTGCCCCACTGAATCCTTAACTTTTATGACCATGGTTTCAGGGTACAACTGAAGCTCTACTGGAATTTTAGTTGAGCTCATAAAACCACTAAAATTGACAAAATTTTCTTAATAGGTTTTCATAAGCATTTTTGGGAGATTTTCACCCATGCATATTACTGTCGAAGTCTCTTGGAAATTTTTAGAATTTGGTTTTAAACATTATTGCAATTTGGATGTAACTTCTCAAAATTGTGAAACATTGGAGTTTTTTAGATTTTCAAAATGATAATGTTTTATGCAATTTTTAAAAATTTTAAATCCGAATCCCAACTTTTTAAATTTGAAATGTGATTCGTGTGATCAAATCATCACATACATTTGTTTCATGTGATCAAATTATCACATAGATAATTCATGACTTTAATGTATAGAATACATTTTCTTTGTTTAACTTGTATCGAAATGATAATCATTGTTGTGAAAAAACATAAGGAATCAATATGATATTGGAGGAAACTAATAAAAATAGAAGAAAGCTTCCAACATTCTTGCGACAGCATATTGGAAGTGTAAGGAAAATATCGACCCATTAACTTTAAGTGAGAGTAAAGTAACAGTCCTCCTCATATTATGATGATCATTTTGGAGGGAAGCAATATCAAAAAAGTTGAATTGTTAAATGTTGTGTTCGTATAATTGTTAAACATTGTGTTCATATATATATATATGGGATGGTTGGGTCTATGTTGATATCCCCATATATACACTGTTATGTTAGTTGGTATGAAGTTTGAACTTGTCTGTGTTGCTAAAATTGGATATATTAACAAAGGTGTATCATTTATATACACTGGTTGGTTATCTCAATAACCACCTATACAAATGATTCTTTTATCAATGAATATTTAGACCAATGAAAAGTGGTGTCACGCACACTGATGAATTATGAAAAGTAATTCAAATAGATATGAAAATTTATATTAAAAGAAAATATACATTGCGTGTCCAGTGTTAAAATGTGGCGGAATATTGAAAGTTTATAATATGTGTTTAGTCCCATTTGTCTTAAGGTGTTCATGACAACAACGTGAATATTTTTTATTTGGTGTTCACAACAACGTGAATATTATTTTCTATTTGGTTTTCACAACAACGTGAATATTTCCTATTTCAATTTATGCATAAATTCATGTAAAGGGTTATCTGTTAATCACATGCAGAGTCATATACGTGTATGATTGTTTATGATAGCATATAAGTTGAAACATACCACCCATTCAACGTACCATTACATGTTTTCTGTTTGGGTTACAAATGTTCTCAAAAGTCATGTCTTTTTGGGTTTAAACCAACAAATATGTCTTTTTAGATTTAAACCAATAGTCATGTCTCCGTACCTACAGAGTCATGCACTTTGCATGCACCCGTACATACGCTTTATGATCTTTGCACCAAATGTATATGGTATCCTAAATGCGTTCTGCTATAGACCTATAACAAACTCAATTAGAGTTTGGAAGATTATTCTAAAAAAAAATAAAAAAATTACACGACTGATATAAGATTCATAATTCAATTTTAGCACTGAGATTATTTTTATAGCATGTATAAATTGTATAAAGTTAAGATCTAATTTTGTGCCTTAGTAATCTTTCATAAATATTAATTAGTTATGTCATGCATCACTATTTAAATATTTTATATCTTTAATGATATACATGGCATAATTAATGATTAAATATTTGGTCTCATAGCATATATGAATTGTGAAATTATACATGTTATTGAAATTATATACATAATTATGCATGTGTCTCATTTTTCATATTATTACATAATATGTATATGGTATTTTGATTCATTCGGAAAAATTAAATCATTTTGCAATCCTAATCATAAGTGCCATTAAGTTTGATCGAGTGTTTAGTCACCAAAGTGACACACTCATGAAAATTTTAATGGTATTTGTAATTAATGGTAAAATTATTATTTTGTTAAAGTTGAAGGATTGTGTTGGCGTTTAGTAGAGGCAAGCAATGACCAAACCCAAAAGTGGATTAGGTTAAGTTATTATTATGTTTTCTATGATTAATTAGTCTCAAAAGTGAAAATTATTTCACCAGTGGGAGACTAACATATGATAATTTTGGCCCAAAGGAAAGATTATTATGGTATTTTAATCTTATTTAGAATTAATTGTTTTGAGGCATCATTTAAATTAACTCTGGAAAGTTTAGTTAACTTTTCCATCAATTAAACTGTAAATTTATGGCCTTAGTTATTCTCAAAATCAGTGGGAGTAAAACTCATCTTTAGTGTTAAATGTGGATGATAGTGACATTATTGTACATGAGATTAAACAATTTAACTTCTCAAACATTTGAGATGAAAGTGTTGGTGAAGCCTCTTTATTGGCATTAAGTTTCACCTAAATAAATCTTGTGAAATTATTGAATAGTCACAAAGAACCTACTTAGATAGAGTTCTAAAAATACTTGACATATATAACACTATAAAGGTGAAATTGCACCCATTATAAATGTGAGAATTTGATATTCCAATAGTCGAGAAATACCTAGAGCAAAATTAGATAAAAGGATAAAAGGTATTTCATATACTTTTGGGAACCTAATGTATGTTCAAGTTTTGCATATGATTAATTATAATATAGCATTTGCTAGACAAATATCATAGTGATCCTGGTTTGGATCTATAGTAAGCGACAAAGAAATTTATAAGGTATCTGCAAATAATTAAAAAACCATATCTTTATAGGAATGGTGAAAACTGACTTTGCTGGTTGTCAGGACATTATACAAATCCACTTCAAGTATTGTTTTACTATTTTGATAAGTGATAGAAGCGGAGTTAATTTATTTGCATGTTATAAGGCCACGTTTCATGCATCACAAAATATTAGTTTTGGACTTCAGGTAAATAATTTCGCTACAGTCTTGTATTAAAGAAATAATAAGAGTTCAAGTTAGTCTAAAATATGGCTGTTAATACCTCGTTGTGAAATAGAGGATTCAGAACCAGCTAGTGCTTGATTGAGCACATTGATACCCAACAAAAGATTGTTGATCCCATAACAAAGGGTTTGCCACTAATGTTGTATAGTAAGCATGCATATTTCTCTTTGACAACATTAATTTACTCAGTTAGTGGGTGGTTGTATTTGGCTCAGGTAAAGACAGTTTTATTTTGTGATCACAGTTATTATCCTCATTTTTAAAATTTTCCATATTAGTGCACGTGTATGGAAAATTTATGACTCAAGTGTCCAGTTTTGAGACACGATGTGTCCTTATTTAGACTGAGTAGGACCGATGCATGACATGAATTTTGTATTAAATATATGCACATGCGGTATATATGTGACTTTGGAGTTGAGTTTGTTAATATCAATGACCATTGGTGTCCTAATGAAATAATGACGCCCTTGATCCCATATTAATAGACTCGACGGTACTCCAAATTAAAAAATAAAAAATAAAAAATAGAGGTGTTTCTTATAAATATATGGATTTACTTCTGGAATACACTTATGATCATTTTGATCTTGAAGTGATTGGAATTAATTATTGTTAGATCAAGTGGGAGAATGTAAGCAAAAATAATAGTCTAACTATAATTAATCAATATACAGTTATCCATATATGTATTTAATATAGGTGTCTTACACCATATTAATCCTTAAAGGTGCTATTAATTTGAATGAATAGTCACATATGTATATATATAAAGAGTTGTGTCAGTTGATTGAACCAACACATCTCTTCACGTATATATTGAAACAATCCCAACCCTCACTATATATATGCGTATAAGGGCTTTGGAGTCCATCATCCAGTTTTGCAGACATAGGAGAGGGTTGAAGATCGTTTCCGCTGTAATCTCTTCAAACTGAGTTTCTATATCTGGTATGTCTCTTCTATCAATTTATGCATTAGACCATGAATTCTATTTGTGTAGAAATTTCTTATAGGGAGATGTTTTTGCTTTTATATATCGGTCCAAAGAGCCTCCAATTATTGCAAACACCTCATTTTTCTTCTCAAGAATAGTAGTTGAAGGAACAAAATGAAAAAGAAAGATGAAGCGATTAGTATTAGTCAGGGCGGATAAAGAGGGGGCCAAAAGATTCCATGGCTGCCCAAACTTTAAGTTTTTTTTATTATCCCTAAATATTAATTAATTTATAAATTTCGTCCCTAAATCTATTAAAAAATTTAATTGACCCCCCATATTTTTAACAGATATATTGACCAGTCAAGTTTCTTTGAAAATTCTATTAATAGCTATTAAATATTAATTAATTTATAGATTTTGACCTTAAAATTTATTAAAAATTTCAATTGCCCCCTAAATTTTTTCAAAACACATGTATTGACCCAAAAATAAAGAGTTTGAAAATAAATTTAGTTTTTCTCCTTGAAATTTAAAAAAAAAAATTCAATCTACGCTCTTTTAGCTATACTTCTGCTTAAATATTATGAAACAAAAATTTAAACTCATTATTACTTTAGTCTCTTTTTTTTTTTGGTAAATAATTATTATAGTTAAAAAAAAAAAAAAGATAATTTAAAGCATTGTAAGACTCTCAATAACAATAAAAATATCTTATATGCTAATACTTTTAGTTATCACTTTCTAAACAACAAATTTTATAATTATTTGTATCATATTTAATAACTCAATAATAATCTTGTTGAATTTAAAATATATATATGGAAAATGATATTTGGGCCTATAATTTTGGTAGAATTGTTAGACTAAAGAATACGTGGCCAGCCAAGTCATGATCATCTCCCACGCCGTGATCAAAATCATTGTCGGTTTGAAGTTGCCAGTAGAGAAGATCCTTACTCTTTGGCCACCGTCGTGGAGCTCTTGCAATGAGCTTTTTCAACGACGTCATAGAGGTGGGAATATATTTGATCTCTGTCATGGATGATCCGAGGAGATCCATGTCGCTTATAGCGTTGTTCGACCGACCTGTAAAAAAGTCTGTCGCCGGACTGACATGTAGTGGTGGGGGCCACCAATTCGTCGGAGCCTGAACTGAAAATGAGGTAAGTCCATAGCCGAGTCAACTCCGTCTCAGCGTGAGCGAACTTCTTCGCCACAACCATCTGGAGTTGCGGGAGATTGAACCGGTGAAGATGAAACTTTCGTCGTTAGAGATGGTGGTGAATTGATCGCAGATGTAAGCTGCAGCAGCCGCTGCGTTGGTGGTGTTAGGACCGAAGAGTTGGCCAGTTGGTCAACCAAGCAGTTGAGGGACGCTAGTTGGATCGGAGATCGTAAGGGTTAGGGTTTGTAGGGGTTCTTTTTTTAACTAGGGGGTAAACAATAATATAATGGTGATATCAGGAATACAAATACGAAGGAAAACAGAGGAGATGCTCAGTATAGGAGGAGGAGAAGAAAACCAACTATCAAGATAAAGATGGTGGTAGGGCAAGTATACAATATCTTATGACAGCTTCCTCTTCTGGGGTTGGTTACTCCTTCATAGGACAGTGTTATTTATAGATCTGGATTCCATTGGTTATTATCCAATGGTCCCTTCCATGCATGGTTCCTCGCATGCATTACTCCCAATCTAGATTACGTGAGTAATCCTGGAGATTTAGGTGTCTGAAGGGTCTAATCCTTTCCTCGAGCCTTATCCTATATTGCCATGTCACTTCTCCCTTAATCAGGGGCATTAAATGTTGCTTGGCCATCGGTTGGTCAAGCCTGACACAGCATTAATTGTGATTTTAAGGTTTGCTGTCATAACATGTATAATCCCATCATCTTGTTAATTGGTCCTTGCTGAGAGCGAAGGCACCTCTTGACTTCTCATCCACTAATCCAAGATCCTCCTAAGTTTCCCCAAACATAGATTCCTATAGCCACGAAGACCCTACTTTCGTCTCGTGCTATACACAATCTCTTGATAACGAGCCCCTAGGGTTCCAATCTTTCAAAGTGATATTGTTTGGCGTAACGCCAAGACTCGAGGTATTCGAGAGTTGGTCTCTCGAGACTTGATGAGCCTGGTGTGGTGCCAGGGCTTAGGGTGCTTAAGGATCGGCTTCTCGAGGTTTGTTGGGCCTGGAGCGATGCCAAGGCTTTGAGTGCTCGAAGTTTGATCTTTCGAGGCTTGTTGGGCCAGGAGCGATGCTAGGGCTTTGAGTGCTCGAAGTTTGATCTTTCGAGGCTTGATGGGCCTAGAGCGATGCCAAGGCTTAGGGTGCTCGAGGTTTGATCTTTCGAGACTTGATGGGCCTGGAGTGATGCTAGGGCTTAGGGTGCTCGAAGTTTAATCTTTCGAGGCTTGATGAGCCTGGAGTGATGCCAGGGCTTAGGGTGCTCGAAGTTTGATCTTTCGAGGCTTTTGACTTTTCAAATTGCCACAAAGGATTTGGCTAGGGTTGTATTGACTTGTCAACATACCACATCAGCTTCTAATAAGTGACACCCACATTTTGCCCCCTGCACGTGTGACGATTCAAAATGAATTATTGCGCGTGCAAGACTAGGTGGCTAGGTCATTTATTGTTTCGAGGAGGTTGAAGGGACGCGAGCATGAAAGGTCGCATCTAGTCATTAATGTGTCCTCTGTTGCCTCTTCGATTTTGGGGGTTCCCGAGGTGAGGGAGTTATTTAAAAGGGGGGGGGGCGGCAACAGTGAAGGGTTATTTGTGAACATAGAAGTAACAGCTGCTACGCTTGCCTTTGTGTCCATTATCGCCGACAAAGAGAACTTACAAAAAAAAAAAAAAAAAACATAAAATTTCGTTCGTATTTTCTCGATTTGTGGGATTCCCATCATAGCAAGAAACAAAAACTAGCCAAAAAGGATTGTCCTCCCCCTAAAGTGCTAGCAGATTCAGAATGGTGGCGAGCACCATTCTTTGGGAAAACAGACCTGTTTTGGCATCGGGCCAACAAGGCTGTGGTTGCCGGTGAACCACTTAAGTTGGTGGAGTTGATGGAGGAAGAGGTTAAGATTAGCCTTGTTCCTCGCATCCCTGTTGATACTATTTTGAGATTTGGTGTCGAGCAAAGACAATATCCATGGTCTTATGTGAATTTCAGCAGTTACATTAGCCTTGGCCATAGTTGGGAATCGTGGACTGATGCGATTCTTGTTAACCCTGCATATAAGGCGATTTTGGAAGCGACGAGCTTATTGCCTTACATTAAGTTGTTTCGCCAAATACACATTCCTTGTGACATTATAGATTTATGGGAGTTTACCTCGCGGTAGAGCTCGAGCTCACACACCTTTATCACAGCATAGGGGGAATTTACACTTACTATCGAGGATGTAGGCCAACTATTGGGTTTACCCTTTCAGGGTGTAGAGAATCCTGGCTCTTGGGGATTCTCGCCCACTGAAGAGGCTTTGGCTCAGAACCTCGAGGCGGCTCTAGATAAGACTAAAGACTTTAAGACCTTGTGGGGCGCACAGGGTATCTGTCATGCTGATCAAGGCAAGGGTACACGCAAAAGCCACTCTCGGCGCTTTGGTGTGCTACTACTTTAAAGATTTTCCAATATCGAAGAAAAATCCCTTAAAGGAAGGGCGAAAAGGGATTCCAAGTCCCTGGATTGATCACTCTTCTAGTCTCGTAGCTTACTTGTTGTGCTGGCTATCGAGATACATTTTGGAGGGCACCTCGGAGGATGCGCCCCTGCTGCAGCTCCTGGAACTCGCAGTGAAGTTAGCGAGTGGTGTGAAAATGGCCCTCGCGCCCCTAATGGGAGAGGATATGGTGCGCTCTATGGGTCGCTATGTTCATGGCTCCTATGCCTCTAACCTCTTCTTACAAATGTTTCTGTACGAGAGGTTCCAGTCTTACGCCCCCATCCCTGCAGACTTGGCTATGGATGAAGAGATGGTATAAGGGATGAGATGGCATTAGCGCTCTCCGTGAGGAAGGCTAGGATATGCATTGGACCAAAGCTTCCAATTTGTCAGTCGCCCTTATACTGCGATCCTACCTGGGGCATTGACCTTGCCCATGTATTTTGACAACGATGAGCATATTTCAGCAGGTGCTCATCGATTAAACGCGAGCGAGGTGCTGGTGTTTCTGCTGATGACCACCCCTTGTTATTTGCCCACCATATGGGAAGGTGGCTAAATATCGAAGACTTACAATCCTCGCAGAGTGCCTCTGCAATTTGGTTATGACAAAGAGGTGCCCTCGCAATACATCTTTGCCGAGAGCAAGGACTCCTATGAGAGCAGCTTTGCGAGATTTGTAGTAGATCACATTGGACTGCTTCGCGAAGGGATTGGCACTCTCTTCCTGCCAGGGAAGGGCGAGATCCTTAGGTGTACAGAGGCAGCTTGCTCACTCTGGGCTATAGAGTCAGCGAGCTGGAAAGATTTTTGTCAAAGTCCTACCCAGCGCGCGAAAACATTAGTAATTTACGTGGGGACTACTCGTTGAGGCCCCCTATAGCATTTGACAGGGGTGCCCTCTGTAGCTTTGCCCCTGATCCTGCACCATCCGTATTGCAGCAAGAGGAATCCTCGCAGCTTGCCACGATGACCACTATTCCTGAGGTCGAGGCAGTCCCAGCGCCTACCCGCAGGCGCAAAAAAAAGCCACTTCGCGTGCAAACATTGCCCCCCCCGGAAAGCGAGCAACTGTGAGCACTGTAGAGCCAGCCATTGCTACCGCGAGGGAGGAGAGTGTGAGGCCTCTAGCACCAAACACATCTTGACCCATGGCCTCCTCAAGCAGAATTCCACTTGGGGATGAACCTTCTGAGAGTGAGCATACTAACACTTCTGAAGACGATAGAGAATAGCCTCTCGTAGGGGAGCATGGCTCGATGGCTGCTGCCTTTAGGCTGGGGTGAGGTGGGGCACACCCAGGCTTCGCCGGGTGCGAGATGGTGGAATTGACACCACTATCCACGATATAAGCTCTGGCGAGGTACTAGCTTCTGACAGTGAATTTCCCAATTTACCTACTTTTGACTTTATACAAGCCTTAGGTGAAAGTGCCATCCATTGTTGTGGTCAAGAGGATACATCAGCGAGAGCAAGGGAAGAAGAAATGGAAGATTTGGCGTAGGATGTCTCGCCTCTCATTACCCTTCGAGACGTGCCTGTGCACACCCATACCGCTGAGGTGGCGGAAATGATGCTGGAGTATGTGAGAGGCACAGAGTCACCTCGAGTGAGTGTTAACATTATCGAGGAGACAGCCCTTCCCCGAGAGGGAGAAAATATGGCTCGCGATGATGCCCAAGCGAGGGCTGAGAACCGATCAAAATCCCCAACTCCTGAAGTGACAGTTCATTTAAGCGAAGTTACAGCTGGGTCACCCATGGGTGAAAATGTAGAGGTGCCCTTGTGAGAAAATACAAATATAGCCCTGAGCTCTCCTATAGAAGTGCGAGAGCCCTCGCAACCTGGGGATGAAAATATGGCAGAGCGAGCTTCTGCTGGGAGGGATAGGGCATCAAACAGAGAAGATCAAATCTCGCCCTTAGAAACACGAGAGGCAGAGCATGTTTCCCTCATGAACGAAGAGGCTTCACTAGAAGAGAGGACTTAATCTTCTCCTTTGACAGAGTTGTAAACTTCGCCAGGCCTCCCTGAATCGCAGACTGAGACCCCTATGGTGGATGCCATGGGTATTCAAACGAGACAGTCCATATCTCCCATTATTGAGCGAACCGCAAAAGGCTTAGGGGGTAAACAAGTTGTTGCTCAAATAGAACAGGCTTCGCGCCCACTTGGTGAGCCAACTTTGCTAAGTGAGTAAGTCACTGACACTGGCGTAAGAACATATGCCACTGGCGCGGAGGTGGAATGGATGGGTATGCCACTCCCTCGGGCCTATGTACAGCTTCTCGAGACGGCTCTCGCGCATCACCTTGAGGTGTCACAATTTCTATCGTCACACCATGTATATGTACGGCAATCCATGTACTTGTGTCTTGGCAAGATTTTGGAAATTTTTGTGGAGATCGAACAGGACTTGACCAATGAAGACCTCGTCAAGGAGGCCACACTCCTACTGGATGATATTCAGAGGCTCGAGGTTCCTATTTCATGGCTGCGAAAATGACTATATATGGCTGAGAAGTGCCTCCGGCAGCGATTGTTTGCACCATGCCTTCAAGAAACACGAGCTCACATTAAAAGGTTGGAGGGGGAGCTCGTGCAGGAGCAAGAAAGTTTGGCGGTGATGGTGGCATACTCACAGGAGCTCGACGATGATTAGTCAATCCTGTCCTCGTATGCAGACTAGACTTATAGGTCACTTTTTTGTTATTGATGAATGTAAGAGTCGAGCAATCAACCCTTGTAATTTAAAAAAGTTGTGATTTTCTTTCTCTTTTTTTTTTTTTTTTTTTTGCTCTCTCCCCCCCTTGCCATGATTTAGTTTTGCAAAAATACAAGGCATGCACCAAAATATGTATCAAAAAAAAAAAAAAAAAAAAAAAAAAAAAAAAAAAAAAAAAAAAAAACTAATCTTTCGTTTGGGATAACCAAGCTTAACAAAAGCAAGGCTTCAGCCAGACATTGTTAATGGGGCTGTGATCAGAGCCCTCGAGTGTGCAATAACCACTATTACTAGATGTTCGGACAATGTAGGGGCCCTCCCAATTAGGTGAGAACTTAGGAACTGAGAGACCTCGCATGACGTGTGGAGCAACTTTAAGAACGAGCTCACCTGGCTTGAACTATCGAGGTTGGATATGTTTGGTGTATGCTCACGCTATGCTGCGCTGATACTATTGGAGATGCTGTAGGGCTGCCTCGCGTCTTTCATCGAGGGCTTCTAATTCGTTATCTCGAGACATATGAACCCCATTTCGTGAGGCAAACTTTGCCGCGGGGATTGCGATATCTATTGGTAAGACAGCCTCGATTCTATAGACAAGGGAGAACGGAGTTTAACCGGTAGAGCGTTTGCTGGAAGTGCGATAAGTCCACAGCGCCAGGGGCAATTGGTCAACCCATGTGGTAGGGTTTTCTTCAAGAGTTCGGCTCAGGATGTGGATATTTTTGTTGGAGGCCTCTGGCCATTGCCGTGTGGGTAGCAAGGCAACGAGCGTATATGTTGGACGTTATATTGCGCGAGTAACCTTTTGACTTTGCGATTTACAAAAGGGGTACCATTGTCTGTGAGGAGACATTGAGGAATCCCAAACCAACAGATGATATTCTCTTGTATGAATGTAGTGACAGCCCCACCGGTGGCATGCTTAAGAGAAACAGGCTCGATCCATTTGGTGAAAAACTCTATTGCAACTAGGATCCACATGTGACCTCGCACAGGTGGGTGAATCGGGCCAAGGAGATCTAACCCCACGTATGAAATGGCCAAGTGGCCTTAATGGGATAGAGGGGTGTAGCTGGAGTGTGAATTTGATGATGATGGTGCTGGCAAGGCTTGCACTTCTGTACATGAGACTTGGCACCGCGCTCCATGGTAGGCCAATAAACTCCCTTGAGCAGCAGATGTGCGAAAAGTTTGCGCATGCCTTGATGCTCGAATTGGTGAGCTTGTTTTAGGGCTTTTGTGGCCTCCCCTTGGGACAACCATTATAAATACGTGTCATTGAAGGTGCGTCGAAAAAGTTCTCCCCCCTTAAGCTCGAACAGTGCAGATTTTCTTCTTATCTATGCAGCAGCTTGCTTATCTTCGGGGAGAGTACCATGTAATGAGAATTTGATAAAAGGGCGCCACCAATCAGCAACCTCGAGGATATAAGACTCCATCTCATCCATCATGGCCTGACATTGTGAGCAGGTGCGCTGGAAGGTGTTAGCCTGTACGGCCATCTCTGGCTAATAGTAACCTTTATGCAGGAGCCGTCGATACAGCGCAAGAGGGGTAATGCAGTGCTGCTCATGTGTTGTTTTCAGGGCTGTCTCTACCTCTTAGGGGTCTAAACACCTAGCCAGTACTCCACATGGTAGACAGAATTACAGCAATCCTTGCAGGAGTTGGAATGACTTCAATTACGAGACTGGCAATAGCCCTGTCATGTACTTGAGCTGATTAATAATTGGGGTCCGCCAGTCATTGTCTGGAATAGACATGGCTGGAAAAAGCTCAGTGATTTTGGCTGGGCCAATGCGCTTAGCAATGTGGACTTGAGTCGTATCATCCGCAATTGTCAGCTTAGAGGCCAATGTTCCAGATATCTATTGCTGGAGCGAGGTACATGCGCGAAATAAATGGAAGAGAACTTGGCAAGGAGCTTCTGAATGATGGTTCGGTAAGACACAAGTGCAGGCTCGCAAATAGTAAAGTTGCCAGTTACCTGTTGACTATGGCCGGAGGTCGCACTACCACCATCAAGTTTAGAGAGTGTGAATTTTAAAGCGAGGGTCAAGAGTTTTACATTTATAGAAGCCACTACTACCTTCACTAAAAATATAGCTAGGGCGAGTAGGGATCGTCCCAAGGGATTGTGAGGATCGAACAAGGTTGTGGAATCCCTATTAGATCTAATAGGTCGAATGATCAAACAATTGGTTGGTTGGTTGATTAGAGAGCAACTAAATTGAATTAAGTAATAACAAAAGAATGCAACTAACAGTAAGTAAGAGAGAGAAGAGTCTTGGGATTTGAGATCACCACTAAGCAATGCATTTCTATACCGTTGACAAGTGACTAATGAGGGCAAATGGTGTGTTGAAATATTGGTGTGTGTGTGTTTGGTTGATTCAACAAGCAAGGATGACTAGTTAAGCATGTATTGTCTAAACATCATGTGAAAGGCACAATATATCTAAGCAATGAAGCATATATTGTCTAAACAACATGTGAAAGGCACAGTAGATCAAAACAAGTCATTAATCATTTCATTAAGCTCACAATCCAAATACAACACAAGGTTAGAGACATATGCTACTTGCATTCAAAAGCTTGGATCATCAAACAACAAGAATGGATTGTCCTCTCATTTAACACTACACTACAACTACACTACATCTACACTACTAGCATGAAAATAAACTAGGGGAGAGGCACAATCCATCAAAGAATAAGTATGAACCATCAAGAAAATCACAAGATCATTCCATTAAGTACTATGTTTTGACAATCTCTAAATCTATAGCATCAATACACATAGACATGCATCAATAACACAAAATCTAGAGACAAGCACATGAACATCTATTCTAGCATACATAGACATATGGATAGAATGAAATGATCAATTGAAAGCATTTAACCACATAAATCATTGAACAATCAAGATCTATATATATCAAAGTGTCAAAATATTAATTACAACACTAATCCCTCAATAATACACAAGATTAAGATATAGAAAGCATGTTTGGGGCTAACTCTAGCCCCAAGAGGATGTCTAGCCACTCATGGTGATGTTGCTCCAACCCTCAAAGGCTAACTCCATGGTTGAAATCTACTCCTTGTTGATGAAGAACTCTAATGGTGTCTCTAGCCTTCTCTTCTTTTCTTCTACACTAAGAATAGCCTCTAAAATTGTATCTACCAAATGTTAAGTCTCTCCCCTTGTATCTCCCTCAAAAAGTGCATCATATTCCTTTTATAGGTAGGTCAAGTGACACACCAAATGAGCTAAGGTCGTGCAAAGAATATTCTCTAATGATTAGATAGAGGACGGATTGAACAAGCTGGCTTTTTAACTTTTTCGCACTGGACGAAGTTCGATCGATCGAACCTTGGACTTGGATCGATCGAACTTACTGAGATCCATCGAACTGAGGCTGGATCAATCCAACTAGTTGAGCTTTTTGGGAAAAGACAAATCCGAGATATTTTGAGAGATATTTTTGGGAAAAGGACAAAAGTGATTAGTGGGTGGTAAAACTGTGGATAGGATCAATCATTTGGATAAGGACAAAAGTGTTCGATCGATCGAAGGGTGGTGTTGGATCGATTGAACTTTGGACTTTTTACTTTTGGGTCAAGGCTTGGATCTATCTTGAAGTACTGAGATCGATCAGTGTTTGATCGATCGAACCTTAAAGTTAGATCGATCGAACTTTGATGCTTCCCACTTTTGGCTTCATTTGCTTCTTTCTTTCTCCACTTGCTTCTTTCTTTGATTAATCCCATAATTGCTTCAATTAAGCTCTTATTTGGCTGAGTTAGCTTATTTTCCGGATAAGTGCCTGAAAATGGAAATATTACGAAATCAATCTAAAACGGTAAAGTAAGATAGATAAAGGTACTAGAATGCCTAAGCTTAAGGGGTTTAAATACGCACTTTTCAGCACTCATCACACCCCCAAACTTAAATATTGTTAGTCCCTTGCAATGAACTAGAAAGTAACGGAATGAAATAAACAACTATACAAGTATGAATCTAGAAAACAATAAATGGATGATGCCACTTTCGTAAGGAACACGATTGCACTTAGCACATGCAACAAGCCTTTTAAACCCCTAGGTTACCCCAAGTGGACGAGTGAAGTCTCGTGAAGGTTTCCAAAAATGATACCCACAAACATTAAGCTCATTCTTTCAAAAGAGGCACCAATATTGCAAACAAGCATTGGGAGAAAACTACCTCAAGTATGCAATTTTTCAAACATTTCCAATCAATCTCCCAAAATCTCAACATCAAGCAAGCAAGTATGGTCATCCACACATCAAGAAAATAATCATGTAAATCAAAACAACTCTAGAGTCCTTTTGAGTGGACCGGCATCAAATATGTTGCTATCTTAGCCAACTAGAGAAATGATCACATCCTTACCCTCAAACTAGCACACAAATCTAGTACCGATCATCAAGACAAAAAGTGCACCTTTTATTAAAGCTTTATTATTCTAGGTGCGCTTATTCTTTTCACTCGATATATATATATAATAGGATCAAAGATGGAAGCATGGTGTAATGTGTTGATCTATTAAGCTTTCTAGCGATCCATGAGGTCGAGTGTTAGGTCAATGACTCCCAAACCAAACGACTTTAGGGCATTAGGTGTTCAAACACCCCTACGGACTTACAAGCTCAAATCAACTAGGCTACAAATCAAGACAACCTCCATCTAATCATTTCCCACTTCTCACCTTTTGGGAAAAGTCCTCACTTTTTATTGCTTTTGCAACTTTTTTTTTTTCTTTTTTTTTTTTTTGTAAGCAAGTTCAATTATTAACCTAGAGTTTGGGCCCTCCACCTTTCGGCGCGAGAAGTTCAGTGCTTGATGAGGCTAGAATCCTGGATACTTAGTGAAAAGGGGTTGTTATCCACTTTTATCAAGAATGAAAGCTTTCAATGCACTACTAGCTCAATTGGGATATAACCAATTCAATAATCAACAAAGCATGTACCCCACAAATGAATGCTAGTGTGCGCCTGTGCTAGTGTAGAATTCTAGAATGAATCTTAAAACAATCACAAAATCAAGATGATGTGGACCACAAGTGCAAGTAAGATATCAATCTTTCGAAAAATTTACTCCTAAATGGCTTTCACAAAGCATACAATGAGTATTGGACTTTCAAGTCAAGCAATTTTTAAATTTTAGGCAACATAGTCCTCAAAAGATCAAAATCATAGCTAGATATGGACCAATCATAAAATATCCCTTAATTACACAAGTCATGCTCAAAATTTTAAATTTTAAAGTTAATACTGCAAAGCACCATTCCCCCCAAACTTAAATGACACAATATCCTCAATGTGCAAGAGAACAAAGGAAAGAGTATACCAGTGCAACTAAGGCATAGAATGATCGGGACTGAAGTATTCGAAGTGGGTGGCATGGCCCCCCCAAACTTGGGATGAACTGTGGTCCTAAAAATTGGCACTTGAATAAACTCATCAGATAACAAAATGGGATAATTAGTGCACAGTGGACATGCAAGTGTAAATAAGATAAACAGATAAAGAGATGAGAGAGGTATAAGGGTGGTCTTGAAAATTGGGTAGCACTCTCTCACTGAAGTCACTGTAATGCACCTGATGGAGTCAAACATACAGATATGAAATATAATATATGACATCTATAGCAAAAACAGATATATACAAAACAGATAAAGTACAGGTACAATAAAAATATCAAAGCCGACAAACCAACTGCAAAAATAATAGTACTATACAGTGACAAAAATAAAGTATCAATAGTAGAGAGGGATCATGAGATAGAAGGAACTGGGAACTCAGGAGGATAAGGTAGGACGGGCAGGTCAAGCTCCGCGGATATCTCTGGATAGATCTCGGAACATATCGTGACATCCATGCGAAAGGCAGCAAAATCAGCTCTGTAGGCTGTAAGATCAGCTCGTATGGCAACAACAGCATCCTCAAGAGTCTGCAGGCGTACTCCAAAGCCGGGGGTCAAATCTGGAGTCTCGGGTATAGAAGAGTCAGAAGAAAGCTCCTGAGTCTGCTCCTGCTCGTGAATGGGCGACCCAGCTGGAGAGTACTGCTCTGTGGCATCTGCAGGGCGCTCTAAGTCAATATCTATATGCTCAGCAGCTCGATCGACTGGTGCATCATCCACTGCGGGATCTGCTGCTACTACCTGTGCCTCTTCCTCAGCCTCTAGCTCCTCTATAGCCACTACTGTGTGGTCTTGCAGTCTAGTAATAATGGCGTTGTAACTCTTGGTCCAGTCCTTCTTTATAAAGTGACAGGAACCTCTCTCGGGGAGCTCCCGAGGATGAATAGGGTAGCACTGGTCTATAAGAATCTGGGTGATGAGGTGGCTGAATGGGAGAGATTTAGCCCGTCCGAGCATCTCCTTGCTAATGTACTCATCATATAGCTTCCTCATCATGCTCCAGATGAGCGCGAGAATAGATACCCAGTGCCCGGTGTAGAAGGCATAAAAGGCTGTCAAATAATCTCCCCTCCTCTGAATCTTGTGCCCTGCTATGTATATGTTCCGAAAGAGTACGGAATCAATAAACCAAAGGTCATTTGGAAAGAATGTCCGAGTGGTGAAGGTCTCGCCACTGGCATGGTGACCTGTAAGAAAAACTGTCATGTCGGCATATGAAGGCCTGTATAGCCTCGGATATATCTCCTGAAGCTCTGGAGGACAGCGGTGTGGGCAGTGGCAAGAGCGGGCTAGTGAGTCCACTGTGATGGTGATTTGATGGCCATCTACAGAAGTGACCAGTTCTGCTGTGGTACGCGGGGATGGTCGGAGGTTCTGGTAAAACAACTGTACCAGCCGCGGGTAGACTGGCTCTGTGACTAGGGCAAGAATAGCTGCCAGGCCCCTCTAAATGATGTTATGATAAGCGGATTGGGTCAGCACCGATCTAGAGAAAAAGCCTGTGTCGAACTCTAACTCATGGTCGACTGTCATATGCGCATATCTAGGCACGGGCCAATCATGCTCCTAAGCTGGCTGAGCTGGCTAACGTGGTGGAGATGGTACGGGTGAATACTCAGCTCCAGCATGTGGTGGAGATGGTGATGGAGTAAATACAGGATGAGCCGCAGAGGTGGATGGCATATGGTCATCCTCAGCCTCATGAGATGGTGACTGAGGTGGGGTAGCATGCGCTGGCTCCTCCTGTGCATGAGAGGGCTCTGCTGGCTCCTCTGTCCGGGGTCTGATATGGCGCTGAGGCCCGTGTTACCTGTTAGCAATGGTCTTCTTCTTAACCATGGCCTGCAAAAAAAAAAAAAAACTTGCAATGGGAGTTAGTGCTAGAATAAGAAATTTTAAGCACAATATAGAAACATGCATGTCAGATAAGATAGACAAAACATATATGACATGTATTTATGCAAGTGGCAGGATGTGAAGCATGCTAAGTAATATAAGTATGAAATACATCCAATGTGGAATATCACAGGCATTGGGCATATATGAGATAGCATGAACATAAGATATGAAGAATGAAGTGTGTGTGTGAGATCTGTGAAGTTCGATCAATCAAAAAAAGAAGTGAGATCGATCACAAAAGTTGGATCGATCGAAAATAAGTGAGATCGATCTCACAACTTCGATCGATCTGAAACATGAGTTCGATCGATCTCTCAAGATCGATCTGAGATACAAGTTCGATCGATCGAACTGTGCGATGAATGTAAACAGTTACAGATCTATGACTTTGGAAGCACGGGGCCCACACGAACGTGTTCGTGGGCCCATCAACACAACACAACAAAACAACAAAAATTATCACCCAATCATGGCCCATCCTCCCAAAATCAATTCAAAAATAAAAAATATAACAACATATATACATATATATATACACATACTTCAAGGTCATCAATGGTGGATTTCATCATAAAAATGGCCTGGATTCAACACATAGAGTATGTATGGATGAAATTGAAGCTTAAATGAACATAAGATGCTCGGATCTTACCTCAAAGCGATGAGAGAAGTGGAAAAGGTACGAAGGAAGTGAAATCTGAGATAAGGGAGAGAGTGAAGCGTGGATCTCGCTGGAGATCTCGCCGGAGATGAGGAAGATGGAGAGTGGATGCGGCGGCGATGAGGGAAGCAAGGGTTTGGAGGGTTGGATCGATCTAAATTATCGATCTTGAGACCCTCCAAGTCTATTTTAAAAACATTCCCGACAAAGTTCGATCGATTGAACTTCAACTGAGATCTATCGAACTTTGATGAACTCTCCTCAAAGTATTTTTGGATTTTTGAAATTTTTCAAATTTGAAAAATGAAAAAAAAAAAATTAGAATTAAAATAAAATAGAATAAAATATTTTTGGATTTTTGTTTTTTTTTTTTTGAAAAATAAAAAAAATAAAACAAAATCTTTTTGTATTTTTGAAGTATTTTTGAGAAATAAAATAAAATGAAATGAAATGAAAATAAAATAAAGTAAAATAAAAATGAAAATATTTTTGGATTTTTGAAAATTGAAAAAGTCAAAACAAAGTCAAAAATTGAAATGGAGAACTGAGATCGATCGGAACAAGAGTTCGATCGATCAGACAGAGAGCAAAAATATGCAGGTTTTTGGTTCAAAAATTTGGCTAAGTGTTGGAGCTTGAAGATCGATCGAACTTTGAAGTTGGATCGATCGAATAATTTCAGATCGATCTTAGAATGTTTCGATCGATGAGACATAGAGCTGAAATATGCAGGTTTATGCAGGCTCAAAATTTTTCTAAGTGTTGAATCATGAGATCGATCGAACTTTGAAGTTGGATCGATCGAAGGTCTCTTGATCGATCTAAGAATAAGTTCGAACGATGGGACAGAGAGGTGATTTGGATGCAGGTTTCTGAAAGTCGAAAAATTTTATAAATGTTGGATGCAGAATGGAGTTCCATCGATCGAACTCAGGTTTGAGATCGATCGAACTATGCAGAATGCTTAATAATGACATGAAAGCTCCTGCAATCCTCACCAAAGTTCCTATCAATGCATATGAACTAAAAACAAGTATCTAGACTTCGCAAGAAATGAAATTTAAGATAGAAATGGGGGAAAAATAGGGTTTTGACACCCTACGAATGCTTTTTGCAAGTCTTTAACGTTTCTAGCAAGACATTGGGCTCTTTTAGCCCGGATCAAAGATCTTATAATGCATCCCCTCCTTGTTGGGGTGATAGATGCTTTGAACTCCACCCAACAAATGGTTCTTTGAAGAACTTGTTGGATTAAGCTCAAAAGAAACTTTTGATTCTTTGTCTATGCAATCACAACTTTTGGGCTTCCATGCCCTTTCAAAGCAAGAATTTGAAACAAGACTTTTAAAATGCAAGGTTGAAGATGATTCTTTTAAAGATTTAGTCTTACACAAAAGCTCACTTCCTTAACATTGAAGATCATGACATTTATCTACAACGTTAACCTCTCATTCATATTTGTCAAATGAATTGGGTGTGGGATTAAAGATACTCAACTTCACCTTCATGTGGCTAAATGAGATCTTCATTATCCCCGTCCTACAATTGATGTTGGCATTAGCGGTTGCCAAGAAAGGACGGCTAAGGATAACGGGAATTTAGCTCTTAGGATTGGGGACTGGTTCCGTGTCAATGACAACAAAATCAACGGGAAAGAAGAATTTGTCAATTTTAATCAAAACATCCTCAATTATACCCCTAGGTTTCTTAATGGATCGGTCGGCAAGTTACAGAACTACCGACGTCGGTTTTAATTCACCTAGGCCCAATTTGACATAAACTGAGTATGGAAGAAGGTTAACACTTGCTCCTAAGTCAAGAAGCGCCCGATTAATGATATGATCACCAATAATGCATGAAGTAGTGGGTGAACCGGGGTCCTTAAACTTTGGAAGAGTGTTATGTTACAAAATTGAGCGTACTTGCTCGGTCAAAACCACTTTTCTTGGTGCACAAGTCGTTCAACAATTTGGCATAAGCAGGAATTTGCTTGATTGCATCCAAAAGTGGAAGATTAAATTTCACTTGCCTAAACATTTCCATAATTTCATTGGTTTTTGCCTTTTGTTTGTCTCTTGAAATGGATCCTTTTAAGGCATCCGGGAATGGAACTTTTGGTTCAAACACTTTTTCAGAATTTTCTTTTGAACTCTCTTCAACACAAGAAGTTTTCAAATCATTTTTCAACAAAACTTTTTCAACATCATTTTTTAAAAATTCTTTTTCAAACACATTTTTCAAGACTTTCTCATTCACAAGATCATGTATATGCAATGAAGGAGGAATGGATGTGAAACGGAACGGGTGATAACTTGAGGTTGCACCGGTTCACTCTCTTCATTGAACATTTCAACTTGATTGTCCACAATCCTACCACTCCGCAAGGTAGTCACCGTATTAACATGTTCAATGGTGTGGCCTTCCGATGAGGAATGGGTTTCCACAACACATTGTTGCTTAGGTAGGGCATTAATAGGCATCTTTCCCTTCTCTCTTGCATTGAGAGTGCTTGTTATTTTCCCTACTTGGGTTTCTAGTTTCGCAATAGATTGAGAGTGAGAATGAAGCAATTGAGTGTTAGCCTCTAAAATGCCCAAAGCATTTAAAACTTTTTCTTCAAAAGCAGGACTTCTAGTATTTCCTTGGGAATAAGATTGGTTGGGAAAATGAGAATTAGCAAATTGATTCCCTTGTGATTGATAAAGTCTATAACCTTGGGATCCTTAGTTTTGAAGTAGAGGTGGAATGTACTTCCCTTGAAAACCGCCTTGGGAATGGTTTGAGCCCTCTCCTTGGTTTTTCCAAGAGAAATTCGGATGATTCCTCCAACTTGGATTATAATGAGTACCATAAGGATTGTTCCCTTGGTTCACAAAAGCTACATTGACTTGTTCATTAGGTTCATTTTGCATTTGTCCGTGAAGACAATGAGAAATAGAATGAAGAACACTAGAACAAGTCATACATATTTCATTTGATGCACGATGAGAATGGTTAAGGAAGGAAGATACTTGGTTCGCCGAGTTTTGGTTAATCAAAAATTGATCAAACCTTTGAGATAAAGACTTCATTTCGATGGCTATTTCATTTGAATGGTTGACTTAGTGTAAGCCAACACTCTTCCTACCTTATGAATTTCTACCATTCTTGGATGATAATGTTCTATGCAAAGAATTTTCACTCAAGCTCTCATAAAGACGCCACACGTCATCCTCATGCCTATCAATGTATGAGCCACCCATGGAAGCATCAACCATACCCTTATAGTTGTCCGATAAACTCTTAAAGAAATATTGAACTAATGGCCATTTGGGCATGTCATGGTGTGGACACTTCCTAAGCAATTCATTGAAGCGTTCCCATGTCTCATGAAACATTTCTCCATCCCTATGTGAAAATTCTCGAATTGAGGTTCTTATAGCATTGGTCTTTAAAACCGGATAGTACTTCTTCAACAACTCTTGTTGCATTTCTACCCAATAAGTGATTGAAAAAGGCCTAAGATTGTTAAACCAATACTTTGCCTTGTCTTTTAAGGTGAATGGAAAAAGTTTAAGTCTTAAAACCTCTTCCGACATGTCCGTATATTTTACGGTGGAACATACTTTAAGAAAGTCATCCAAATGCTTGTAAGGTTCTTCACTTGGAAGTCCATGATAGTTAGGAAGCATTTGAATGGTTTATGGCTTAATTTCATAATGATGTGCTCTAAATAGAGGCAATTGGATGCATGTAGGTGCATTATACTCATTAGGCACATAATGGTCTCTTAAAGCAAGAGATGGATTAGCTACTTGAGGTGCAACAAGAACACCTTGGTTTTGAATTCCTTGATTGATGATGGAAGGTTTTGGAGCATACATTGGCCTTGGCATTCCATATGGAACTTGGCCTTGTTGTTGTGGAGGTTAGTGAATGAATGGCCTAGGCATGCCTAATGGTACTTGTATGTTCTCATTGTGCACATTTGGATGAAGAATACCTTGTTGGTCTATGTGACCAAGGTCCTCAACATGATCATTATTATGGTCATCCATTGATAGATTGGTTCTATTCAAACTTCCTCTTCCCCTATGATTTCTAATTACGAATTCAAGATGCAAATCAAGATGAACAAGAGTTGGTCTCAATGAATGACGTCCATGCATGCATAATGCAAAACACAACAAGCACAAAGAATGACAAACACTATGCCTTCACAACAATTTCAATGAAACTTCCTCCACAAACATTTAACCCATACTCCCATGCTTTAACAACAATGATGCAAAGAACAAATAAAAATAAGCCTCCATGAATAAGGACAAAAGTGTTCGATCGATCGAAGGGTGGTGTTGGATCGATCGAACTTTGGACTTTCTGATTTGGGTCAAGGCTTGGATCTATCTTGAAGTACTAAGATCAATCAGTGTTCGATCGATCGAACCTTGAAGTTGGATCGATCGAACTTTGCTGCTTCCCACCTTTGGCTCCATTTGCTTCTTTCTTTGTCCACTTGCTTCTTTCTTTATTTAATCCCATAATTGCTTCAATTAAGCTCTTATTTGGCTGAGTTAGCTTATTTTAGGGATAAGTGCCTGAAAATGGAAATATTACGAAATCAATCTAAAACGGAAAAGTAAGATAGATAAAGGTACTAGAATGCCTAAGCTTAAGGGGTTTAAATACGCATTTTTCAGCGCTCATCACCTGTCTGATAACTAATTTAGAATCTCCACATGTGCATAACCTTGAGATGCCCTTTTCTAAGGTTGTGAGGAGTCCAAGAATTAGCGCTTCATAATCAGCTTCGTTGTTCAAGCAATGAAAGGCAAGCTTGAAGGCCGCAGTGACTTGCTGAGTTGGAGATGTGAGGACGATCCCTGCTCCTCCCCCTTACTAGTGGAAGACCCATCGAAAACGAGTTGCCACTTACCAGGGGTGTTGTGTATGGCAGCCACTTGGAGCTCGTCAAAAGGCAATACATCATCGAGGGGTTCATGCTTCTACTCTGGGAATTGGGCAAGTAGATCAGCCAAAGCCTGGCTCTTGATACCTCGTAGTGCATAGCATATAATGTCGAACTCCGTGATAGCCAGAAGCCATCGTGACGTCTTTCCAGAGAGGATAGGCTTGGATAGAAGGTGTCTATACGGGTCGCATCGTGTGATCAAATGGACGGGGTGAGCCATGAAATAATGTCTAAATTTTTGTGCTGCAAAAACAAGCGTTAAACAGTGACGTTCAATGGCCGAGTAGCGAGTTTCATCCTCTCAAACAAGTCAACTGAGATAATAGATTGGGTGTTCCTGCCTTCGATTACCTGCGCGATGAGGGCGCCAACAGATTTATTCGTCGAGGTGAGGTAGAGCAGCATGGGTTGCTCCTTGACTGGTGGGTGCATTATGGTCGAGGAGGCAAGGATGGCTTTGATTTTCTCAAAAGCTGCTTGATGCGTCGCTGTCCATATAAATTTGATGATGCCCTTAATCAGTGAGTCGAAAGGGTGAGAGACTTCTGCGAGTGCCGGTATGAACCGACGCAAATATGAAACTTTACCCAAAAAACTCTTGAGTTACTTGAAAGAGCAAGGGCGAGGCATGTCTTTGATTGTGCGGGCTTTAGTGGGATCTAAGTCGATCCCCTGACGATGTACTAAAAAACCCAGAAAGTTGCCTCGACTTACTCCAAATGCTCACTTAAGGGGGTTCATGCGTAGATTGTACATGTGGCATTGCTCGAATACTTGGCGTAGGTCCTAAAGATGACCTTCTTATTGCTTGGATTTCACCACCAAGTCGTTAAAATAGTCTTCTACTGTGCGATGTAGCATGCCATGGAAAATGGCAGTCATGGCTCTCTGATACGTGGCACCTGCATTTTTCAATCCGAAGGGCATGACCGTGTAATGAAAATTGCCAAGTGGTGTTCAAAATACGGTCTTGTGCGCATCCTATTCGGCCATTCGTATCTGATTGCAGCCACTATAACCATCCATGAAGGAAAAAAGTGAATGCCCAGTCGTTGCATCAACCAGCATGTTAATGATTGGGAGGGGGAAATCATCTTTTGGGCATGCCTTGTTGAGGTCACGAAAATCAACACAGATGCGGATTTGCCCATTTTTCTTCTTCACAGGGACAATGTTTGCCAGCCAAGTGGGATACAAGATTGGTTCGATGAAACCTGCAAGGAGCAAGTTTTTGACCTCTGCTTTGATCTGCAGCTCGAGTTATGGACGATAAACTCGAGATGCTTGCTTGATGGGGCGTGAGCCTGGGATGGTACTAAGATGATGTGTCATGAGCTGGGGGCCTAAGCCTAGCATCTCGTTATAGGTCCAGGCAAAGATGTCTAAAAATTCCTTCAAGAGGCAGATGAGGCTGTCTCGCAACGATGAGTCCAATTGCGAGGAGATGAAAGTTGTCCGTGGCTCTCGCCCAACAGGGGCGAGATTGACTTCCTTGAGATATGGAGGTTGCAGTGACTCCTCCTCTATAGACGTGGGCTCAACAACTAGGCTCACCAAAGCTGAGCCCACACACCGTCATAAACGGTAGACATATCACCCATCCGGCAGCTGGACTCGTTTGCACTCCCACGGGGTAGTGACCTCTGCGCTACGATGAGGAACATATGGTTGTAGAGGGTAAAAAATGCCCTGTTGTACCTCATCCCATTTAGGTAGCGGAGTACGAATGATATGCGTCTCTCCTTCTTCATCCTCATCGTCTAACTCATTAAAGAAGAGGGCCTTAATATAGTGCGCCTCGTACTTGGCAAAGGGCTTATCTGAGTATGGAACCGTGATGACTTTGTTGCCCAAAATGCCTTTGAAACATTAGTGGTAGGTCGAGGCTACTATACCAAAACGGTGCATCCATGCCCATCCGAGGAGCACATGGTAGGAGGTATCGGCCTTGATGACATAGAACTTAGTAGGAGCACGGAATCTACCGACTGCTAGATCGACATTTACGTAACCAAGGGTCCAGTGGGATTCATTGCCGAAATCATAAACTTCAATGGCCTCCTTGATAAGGCGATCTTGGGGCAAACCAGCTTTCTGAAAAGTTATCCATGGCATGATGTTAATGAAGGATCCATTATCTAGAAAAGCGTACCAAAACTCTCTACCATTGAGTTGCGCAGTGATATAGAGAGGACGATTCTGAAGAGTAGAGTCCCTTTTGTCAGATTCGAAGAAGGATGTAGTCAAAGGGGCCTGTTGAGAGGTGT
This sequence comes from Cornus florida, assembly GCF_030987335.1. Lineage (NCBI taxonomy): Eukaryota > Viridiplantae > Streptophyta > Magnoliopsida > Cornales > Cornaceae > Cornus > Cornus florida. Next base: position 55,670,159 of record NW_026775571.1, on the reverse strand, counting down.
GCTGACTTGACGAAGCGGCTGCGCAGCACTCTTCTGCACTGTGTTGTGCTTGAGCCTTTGATTACATGGGATTGGTTTCTGCCAACTCATCATAATACATGGCCACAGTCACACTGCGATGACGAGGATACGGATTGCGCCATACATCCTTCGGCGTCGTTAACTAGAGATCACCACCTTTGAGTCGTTGTTGAAAAATTCACCTCAAAGTCCTATAGGCGCTTGTTGGATGTGTAGTAGCTTGATGAAAAATGCAAAAAATTGGGCTGGCACGATCCTGCGTGGTTGGCTCTTTGTGAGGAACATGTAGCACGACTATGTTATGCTTGACCCATTGTTCAAGGGTACTGGCAACTTCTTCCATACACACTGGGAATAGGGGAGGATCATTAGCTTGCTCAGCCCGAGATCCCTTGGCTCTGGCATCTGCTTCGCGACACTTCTTTGCTCTGTCATTGCGAGAAGCAGTCGGCGTGTCTTCGCGAGTTACCTATCCAGCGACCTCTGCTTTGGGAGGTGCAAGGTCCTTGTAAATGTTTCATACAGCTGTGGTGAGATCGCTGAAGCTGTTGAGTTCCAAATTGACCAAGTGTATTATGTAAGTCTTGGTCATGCCCTGTATGCAAATGTCAACCAAATCCTTTTCGCTGCTACCCTCGAAGCATTCCCTCGCACGGGCTTGGAAGCGAGTGATAAGCGCCGAATATTGCATATTCAAGCGCCCTTATTTGCATTAGTTAAGTCCATTAGTTGATCATAATGTATAGTTTAGCATTATTTGTTTGTTTTCTTCTACTTTCAAGTTGGTTCCTCCGAATATGGTTAAAGGAACGGTTTTGACAATCTCTTAAAGAATCAAAAGACGTCGTTGCTCGGATCCGTCTTTTGGGCCAAGTTTCTTTAGTCATCATGTATGTGAGTTTTGCAGCATTGTATTCAGAATGACAATCGTGTCGTCGGGCCAATCCATGTGATTAAAAAAAAAGGTGATATGTGTTGAAGACAAGCCTCCGCAGGCGCCCGCCAATCACCCCAGTAACAAGCCTTCCACCGCGGGCCCCCGCCGAGCCACCGCGGGCACCCGCCACGCCACCGCGGGCGCCCGCCGTTTTGTCCAGTGAGTTCCCTCGAATGTTGAGAACCCGCGGGCGCCCACCAGCGCCTCGAGGGCCCCCGCCAACCTGCAGGTAACAGATCGCCTGCTCCTATTTTTGTGCTAAATCTTGTTCCCTATGCAATTTTTATGGTCCAGATTGCCTCTAGGGTGGTTGGAGCTCGAAATTGAGTCGTTGGAGGGAGGATTTTGCCTAGATAAGAGGTTGGAAGCTTGTATTATGATATATGACATTTTTTAGTAAGTTTCTAGAGAGAGAAATATTGAGAGCTTGAGAGTCTTTTGGTTTCTTGGAGCTCTAAGCATGAAAATGGAGGAACTCTTCATCCTTTCTCCTTCCTCTAGTGCATCGATGAGCAACTAACTCCCTATCCAGGGAAGTGATGAAGCCCTCTCTAGTAAGCATGTTCTAGCTTTTGGTTTATTTTGGGGAAAGTGATGTATATATGTGGGTGTTCCATAATCTAGAGTCTACACTTGATGTAATGAACTAAATTTAATATAAATGATCATGTTGAAATTCTTGTCTTAGAATGTATGTTCTCATGGTTATATTACTTGATTTTTCATAGTGACAATGAAAATGAGATTGTGGAATGGTTTTAATAGCATGTTGTATGAGAACCTTGCTAATCCATGGCTTAGGATTTCCCTTTGATGGATTAATCTTGATTTTTAACTTCATGTGCTCTTATCATGTGATTGATGGCTTGATAATCTCTAGCTTCGCAAGCATGTCTAAGTCTACACGCTAGTTTAGGTAGTTCAAGCATGTGTAACTTTGATAGGTTATTCTTGCCATTGATTTCATGAATTTCTTAAAGGAATGTAGCAATGTTGTGTTGTAGCATTTCATGGTCACATATTTATGTTATTTCCCCTAAATTTACCTCAACTAGCATGTTTCTAGGGTAGGTAGTGGATTCACTTCCCTAGTCCCCTCTACATTATCTTTATCTCTTTAATTCTTCGCAAATTACCATTTTATGCATTTTTTAATTTCTAATTTTAGTGACAACCCAAACAAAACTCTATACCCCTTCATCATTCTAAAAGTGATTTTTGACACCTTGGTTGCCATAAACTAGCAGTCCCAATGGTTCGACTTACCCAACCAATAGCCTATTTTACAATGATTTGTGCTATTGCAAAAGTTGATGAATAATTGACAACCGATCAGCGAGAGATGAACTTAAGGGGCTCCTAGTGAGGCTCTTGTGTTTCTTTGGTAAGGGAGAGGGTGGTGACCCTCTCGATGGCTTGGCCAAACTTATCATGAAACTTCTAGGAGAGCTGTTACCAAGTGGTAATCGAGTTTGGCTCGAGGCTTCGAAACCATCTGTACGTGAGCCCTGTGATAGACTTGGAGAATTCTCAAAGGTACAGGATCTCGTCGTGGCTATGCTGGCCTAGAGATTCTACGAATCTCTGTAAGTGTTCATCGGCATCCCCTTTTACACCGTCATACTTGGGAAATTTTGGGATGATGTACCCCTGTGGGTACGGCGTCTGAGCGAGGCTTTTTGGGTACAGAGGCTCCTTACGCAATACTAAAAGTGATTTTAGACACCTTGGTTGCCATAAACTAACAGTCCCAATGGTTCGACTTACCCGACCAATAGCCTATTTTACAATGATTTATGTTATTGCAAAGGTTGATGAATAATTGACAACCGATTAATTTTTGGCGCCATTGCCGGGAATTGCAAACGGTTTTGCAACCGAGGTTCTAGGATTAACTTTGGTTTGATTGTGAATATTGTGTTCTTGTGGATATTATCTCATTGGTTTCGATTAATTTGTGTTTCAAGTTTTCTTGTGAGATTCTAGGTACTCAAGGCTTGCCATGGGAAAGCTAGCAAATTTGTAAGTCTAAAAGACTCCCGGTAAGTTTTCGAAGTTCTAGTCTCGAGGTCGTGAATATCTTGCATGTGGTTAAATTAGAGATAGTTGAATTATGAAGCCTTTGTCGAGGCTATTTATTGTTTCTCTATATTGCAAAGCATCGGTCCTTGTTGTGGCCATTTATTTTCTATATTGATAATTGAGGAGAAAGGGAACATCGTATGTGAAGGTTACGGTGATGCATTATTGTCTTGATTGTGTTGTGATTTGTTGATGTTTGGCCGTAGATCACTTTCCTTATCGATTCTTGACTCGCCAGTTGACATAAATTCACTTGAAAGGACTCTTAGAATAAACCTTAGCGAATTTGCTAGCATAAGAGGAATTGAAATTGAATTTAATACAATGGCCGGTAATGAAGAAAATTTGGGGAATGAGGGAATCAATAATAATGGGGCTGAAATTCCAAATGTGGTTCCCATGACTCTTCGGGATCATTTCATCACTACCACTTATGCTTCTCCCTCTTGCATAGTGATGCCAAATATCGAAGCCGCTCAATATGAAATCAAATCTAGTACAATTCAAATGCTTTCATCCTTCCATGGCTTTGACAATGAGGATCCCTATAAGCATCTTGATGAATTCCTTGAAATTTGTTCTACCATCAAAATGAAGGGTTTCCCTGAGAATGCACTCCACTTACGTCTTTTTCCATTCTCATTGAAAGATAGGGCAAAGTATTGGTTAAACTCCCTTGTTGCAAATTCCTTCACATCATGGGCCCAATTGCAACAAGAATTTCTAAAGAAATACTATCCGGTGAGTAAAACCAATTAAATGAGGCGCTCCATTCTTAGTTTTTCTCAAATTGATGGAGAACAACTCCATGAGACTTGGGAAAGATTACAAGATCTCCTTAGGAAATGCCCGCACCATCTAATTCCAAAATGGCAATTGGTACAAGCCTTTTATGATGGTTTAACCAAACCACAAAGACTCTTGGTTGACTCCTCATGTGGAGGGATGTTCATGTCTAAGAATGCAGACGAGGCTTGGACCTAACTCGAGAATTTGAGTGAAAATTCATTGCAACACAATTCTCGTAGGGCTCCGATCTCAACTAATACGAAGAACACCAATCCTTGTCAACCAAAAATAATAAGGGAAGAATCTTCTCAAGTGGATGCCATAGCTCATAAATTCTATCAATTAATAGCACCACATCTCTCTCCCTCTTTGTCTCAAAATTCGGCAAGTGCGGTGTGTGAATCATGCATGAGTCCCTTCCATCTCTCGGAAGATTGCCCCACACCGGAGCAATTTCCTAATCCCAATCATGAGCAAGCAAATGCGATGTTTTCTAGACCTAGAAACAATCCTTATTCTAATACCTATAATCCAGGCTGGAGAGATCATCCAAATTTTTCGTGGAAGTAACCCGCCCCACAAAATTTGAACTTTCAGAATCAATGGCATCAAAATCAGCCCCCTTCTCAATTTCAAAATAGGTCATTCTAGGCCTCATCAAGCTACCATCCCCCTTATAATCCAAATGTCTCTAATCAACCTCCTGCGTTTCCAACTGATGAGATTTTGGCTGCAAACAAGCAAATGATGGAATCTCTAAACAAGCAAATGATGGAATCCAACAAACAACTCTTAACATCATTGCAGCCCACTCTCCAAATGGTTCATTCTCATACTCAATCTATTGTTAAACTTGAGAATTAAGTGGGGAAAATAGCCACTTCAATGAACCAATTTCTTCAAAGAGATAAGGGGAAGCTTCCCTCTTAACCATTTGAGAATCCTAGAGGGATTCGTGTAATTGACGAAACCCCTCCTCCGAGTGGGCCAACTCATGAACAAGTCCAAGCAATCACCACCCTTAGGAGTGGTCGAGTTGTGAGGTTGATGGAAGAAACAATGAAAAAAAATTTCCTCCCAAAAATCCAATTCTCAGCTCTTCTAATCCAAATCTCACTCCTAAATTTCCAAAGTCTAATGTTGAAAATACCAAGCTTGTTGCCCCAAATGTGGAGACTTCTTATGAGCCTAAGGCTCCGCTTCCCCAACATCTCCAAGAGTCGACACATTCTGGGAACAAAAATTGTAAAATTTAAGACATGTAGGAAGTCTTCAAGCAAGTAAAAATCAACTTGCCTCTCTTGGATGTTATAAAGCAAATCCCCCCTATGCTAAATTCCTCAAAGATTTGTGAACTCAAAAACGCACTTCCAAAAATCATTTGCCAAAGAAAGTAAGATTGACTAAAAATATGAGTGCAATCATTCAACACAGTGCTCCTCCAAAGTATAAGGATCCGGGCGCCCCAACAATCTCGTGTGTCATTGGTGACAACAAGATAGAAAGAGCCCTCCTTGACTTAGGAGCTAGTGTAAACTTGATTCCATATTCAGTCTACTTACAACTTGGGTTGGGAGATTTTAAGCCAACCTCTGTGGTCTTGCAGTTTACCGATAAATCGGTCAAGCATCCACGGGGTATTCTTGAAGATGTCATAATCAAAGTGGATAAACTCTACTTCCCGGTAGACTTTGTGGTTCTTGACACGGAATCGGTCCATGATCCAAAGAAGCATATCCCTGTGATCCTTGGTAGGCCATTCTTAGCTACGGCTAACGCTTCAATTAATTGCCGAACCGGGGTAATAGACATCGACTTTGGAAACATGCAAGTCAAACTCCACATTTTCCATTCCACTCAACATCCTTCCGAAGAGGATGATTGTTTCTTTATTGATGTGGTTGATGAAGTGGTTGAAGAATCTCTCCCCTTCATTCTAATCAAAGATCCTTTGGAAACTTGCATGTCTCATTTTGACCTCTCGAACTTTGATATTGACCAAGCCATCCAAGAAGTGAATTCGTTGCTCGACATAGGTGTTATAATGGACTTTCCCCCTTGGAAGATGCCAAAAGAACCACTTTCTCAACTCTCTATTACTCCTCATGTCCCTTCCTTGAAATCTCCACCACAACTTGAGTTAAAGCTGCTTCCGACCCACCTCAAGTATATGTTTCTTGGTGCGAGTCAAACTCTTCTAGTCATCATTGCTTCGGACCTTTTAAAGGATCAAGAAATTAGCCTTTTAGCAATGCTACATCAGTACAAAGAAGCTATTGACTAGGCAGTGGCTGATTTGAAAGGAATTAACCCATCTATTTGTATACACCGTATTCATTTGGAGGACGACGCTAAACCTTCTAGAGAGGTACAATGCCGGTTGAATCCTAACATGAAGGAAGTGGTCATGAAAGAGGTGATCAAACTTCTAAATGCGGGAATCATCTACCCCATCTCTGATAGCAAGTGGGTGAGTCCCACTCAAGTTGTTCTTAAGAAATCCGGCCTCACTGTTGTTAAAAATTCAGAGGGCGAGCTCATACCACAACGCACCTCCACCGGATGGCGTGTGTGTATTGACTACCGGAAGCTAAATTCCACCACTAGGAAGGATCATTTCCCACTTCCATTCATTGATCAAATCCTAGAGCAGTTAGCCGGCCAAAGCTACTATTGTTTCCTTGATGGTTATTCCGGCTATAACCAAGTGGCAATTGATCCTCACGATCAAGAAAATACCACATTCACATGTCCCTTTGGAACATTTGCCTATAGACGCATGCCCTTTGGGCTATGTAACGCACTGGCAACTTTCCAAAGGTGCATGATGTCCATATTTTTCGATATGGTCGAAAAGTTCTTGGAAGTGTTCATGGATGATTTTTCTGTCTTTGGATCTTCCTTTGACTCATGTCTCCACAATCTATCTCTTATGCTTCAACGATGCAAGGAGACAAACTTGATTCTAAGTTGGGAAAAGAGCCATTTCATGGTCCAAGAAGGCATTGTCTTGGGACATGTCATTTCTAAAAGGGGAATCGAGGTCGACAAGGCCAAAGTCGAATTGATCTCTAATCTTTCTCCTCCAAATTCTGTCCGACAAATCCACTCCTTCCTTGGCCATGCCGGCTTCTATCGTCGCTTCATCAAAGATTTTAGGAAAATCTCTCGGCCCTTGTGTAATCTTCTTGCCAAAGATGTTCCGTTCAATTTTGATGAAGCCTGTTTGGAAACTTTCATGAAGCTATGCACTCTTCTCTCATCTGCCCCAATCATGAAACCGCCCAACTGGTCTCTTCCATTTGAGATCATATGCGATGCATCCGATTATGCATTGGATGCGGTTTTGGGCCAACGTGTGGATAAACTTCCGCATGCTATCTATTACGCTAGCAAAACTCTCTCTGATGCTTAGTTAAATTTCACCACCACTGAAAAAGAATTGCTAGCTGCAGTGTACGCCTTGGATAAATTCCGCTCTTACCTTCTAGGATCCAAGGTCATTGTCTTTTCAGACCATGCCGCTCTAAGGCATTTACTCACCAAAAAAGAGACCAAACCCCATCTCATCCGATGGATACTCTTACTCCAAGAGTTTGATATTGAGATTCGGGATAAAAAGGGAACAGACAATGTTGTCACAGACCATCTCTCTCGCTTACTCATTGAGAAATCCTCCGAATTTACTACAGTTTGTGATTCCTTCCCGGATGAGCAACTGTTTCAGATTTCTCATTCAAGTCTTCCTTGTTTCACAGATATTGTCAATTATCTTGCAGTAGGAAAAATTCCCTCCAATTGGTTAAAACAAGAAAGAAACCGTTTCTTTTCCCAAGTCAAGCATTTCTTTTGGAAAGATCTGAAATTATTCAAGTATTGCCCGGATCAAACTATCCGGCAATGCATTCCTGAAACTGAATTTACAAGTGTCCTAAATTTCTGCCACACCCTTGCTTGTGGGGGTCACTTCAGTGCCAAGAAGACCACTGACAAGGTCCTTCAAAGCGGATTCTATTGGCCTTCCTTGTTTCGGGATGTTTACAACTTCTGCAAGTCATGTGAGCATTGCCAAAAGCTTGGCTCTATGTCTAGAAGAGACATGATGCCCCTTACTCCCATCTTAATCATAGAAATTTTTGATGTGTAGGGCATTGATTTCATGGGACCGTTTCCATCTTCTTATGGTAATGAGTATATCCTCGTAGCGGTGGATTACGTGTCTAAATGGGTTGAGGCTAAAGCTACCAAAACCAACGATCATAAAGTTGTGGTCAAGTTTGTTCAATCAAATATCTTCAGTTGGTTTGGTACGCCTAGGGCCATCATTAGTGACAGAGGATCTCATTTCTGAAATCGCTACCTCCAATCCGTCCTTTCTAAATACTCGGTCATTCATAAGGTTGTCACACCTTACCATCCCCAAACGAGTGGTCAAGTGGAAGTATTTAATCATGAGATCAAGCATATTCTGGAAAAAAACGGTTCAACCGGACCGCAAAGATTGGTCATTGAGACTAAATGATGCGCCCATTAGCATGTCACCATATCGGCTTGTCTTTGGAAAAGCTTGTCATCTCCCAGTTGAATTAGAGCACCGCGCTTATTGGGCCATAAAAAGGCTCAACTTTGATCTCAAACAAGCCGGCTCTACTCGTAAATTGTAACTCAATGAGCTTGAGGAAATCGAAGTGATGCATATGAAAGTGCCAAAATCTATAAAGCAAAGACTAAAGCTTTTCATGACAAAAACATTGTCAACAAGTCTTTTACCCCTGGACAAAAAGTTTGGCTTTTCAATTCTCGTTTGAAGCTCTTTCCCGGTAAACTCCATTCACAGTGGGATTGTCCATATATCATCACTTCCATCTTTCCTTATGGTGCAGTCGAACTCCAAGATCCGTCCGATGGATCTCTATTTAAGGTTAATGGCCAACGGCTTAAGCCTTATGTTGACGGCATAGTCCTTATCCGCAAAGTAGAGAAAGTCCTATTAACAGACCCAATTTATGGGGACTAATACGCGATCTTACTTCGTCTAACTATCGACAAAAAATTTAGCACTCTTGGGAAGCAATTCTTTCATCTTCCGAGCTTCCCTCTTCCGTGTGCCAATGTGCCAAGAATTTTTCAGGAATTCGCTAAGTTTAACAGAAAATGTGCATTCTTCCGAAATCGTCTCATCTAGCATTCCGGCGGTCACATTCGGTTTTCTTCATCGTTTTCAGGTCTTTGTACCATTTCTGGAAGTATTCAAGGTTATTTAGGCATTTGTCCTGTCTAATCCAAGGTTTAAATGATATTCGGATTTTGTGACTCCCTCTTGGGCCATTGAGCGCCAAATCCTATCCCGGTGATTCTACACAGTGACTATGACCCTCCACAATTCAAATTTTATGTTTAAGTTGCTGGTGATCACATCCCAGGCTTTGCAAGCTGAACTAGGTTGTACAAGCCAGTATCTGAAGAAGCCCCGCGGGAGCCCGCCGCGCCTCCGCGGGCCACCGCGAGAATGGGCAGTGAGCCCCGCAGCATCCGCCGGCGCCCACCGGATTTCTGCCGGCGCCCGCCATTCGTGCCAGTAAGGCTTCCAAGCTCCGCAGGCCCCCGCAATCGCCCCGCGAGCGCCCGCCGCCCGTTGCTGCCCATTTTAAATGGGTTTGTAAAGCCAATTTCATTTTGTTTAAAACTCCTCATCTTTCTCTCAACCCTCGTCCCAACACCCAAAACCCTTCCACCATACCTTCCGTCCTTCCTCTTATCTTTTTCCCCCTTCATTTTCCTCTTCCCCAACCATCTCTTTCATCTCACTTCCAAATCTCCTCTTCATTCCTTCTTTTGGGTGCCAATAAGTGAGTTTTTGGTTCTTTAACTTGTGGTAAGTTCTCCTTTCCTTATTTCTTTAAATTTTCGATACATAGAGGTTGGGATTCTATCATTGGATGATTGGTGATTGTTGGGTGATGATTGCATGTCATTTACAGGTTCAATTTTTGGGATTTTTACATATCTAACAACATATTTCCCCTCTTCCCAATTCTTGTGCACACCAGGTGTTTGTAAAAGGTCCTGAACCAATTTTCTACACTCCAATGGCACCTAAGGTTGCTTCAAAACATGCTCGCTCATCCGAGAGGCCTTCCAATATGCCCCCAACTCCAAATTGGGCTAAATGGCCAATCAACCCCGAAGCAAAATTCAACATTGAAAATGATTTTGAGCAACATCAAGGACCGCATGGTTCGTCCGCGAATTGAGAGCACGTGGCCTCGCCTCTCTTTTTAAGCCACGCGTTCATACTTACTACCCGCGCGTGGTCCGTCTATTCTACGCCAACTTGTTCCATTCCTGTGCAGAGTCGAACATCATCAAGACCACCATTGATAGCGAGGCTTTCAAATTTACCCCTGACGATCTTGCAGCAGCTTTAGCTTGCCCACTGTCATCGCCGGTAGATGATGCGGGCCTACCCCTTTATGTTGAAGCTCCGGCCCAGTTGTCATTGGCGGACATTGTGGGGGAGATTTGCCATAATCAATATACCGGTAATCGAACCACAAGCACCAATAAGTCATTTTTACCATGCCGGCTATGGTTTCTATATTCAGTCCTAGCCAAAAACGTCATTCCCGTACCATGCCATTCTAAACGTAAGGGGGATTTTCTGAAAGCCCTCTACGCTGCTGAAAAGGAGCATTAGTTTTCTGTCTCGCAGCTTGTCTGGGACCAAATCCTCAAGATTTACAATGAATTAATTTTGGTCAGGTCGAGCGGCGCCATCGCTTGGGCATTTCCATTTCCATATCTTGTCACCCGGCTACTAAAAAATGCAGGGTTCCGGCCCCCGCGTCATGAAGAGAAAAAGAAGGATGTGTTTAATTTCAACCTTGGGGTTTAGAAGTCAAGCACGGTTTAGCTCAAGACATCATGTCAGGCCCGAATTGGGGATGAGTTGGATTGGGGTGCACCGGCTCCCCCTGTGGCTCCTGCTTCCCCTGTTCATGATACCCCCTCTGCTCCGGCTGCCCGTGTTGCGCCGCTGCCACCTGTCATAACTCAAGCTCATTATTATAATCTCAGTGCTCGCCTTGATGCATTTCAAATGCGCCTCAAAAGCATAGAGAGCACCGTTAAGGCGACTCAGGAGAGTCAGCAGGTTTTGAAAGGCATGCTCCAGACATTGATTGACCGCACCCCCGGCGGTGCCGGTGCTTCCTCTTCCACTCCGATGATGGAGTGACTTCATGATTCTAGTTTTTATTTTCCTTCTCAGTAGTAATTTTTAGACTTCTTTTGGGGCTACGTTTGGCATTTGCTTTCCTGTTCTTCTTTTGAACTTATAACTGCATCACTTTTGCTTCTTTGCATGGATAATAGTTTTTAAATGAATAAATTACAGTTATTCTTATTCATTTTTGGATCCATATGATACTTGCTGTGTATAGATGCTTTTGACAGGTTTTAGAATCCAAGTTTGGGGGCATGCTCATGGAATTCATGAAGTGGCCTATTTTTGCACCACCACTCAATTCCTCTTCAACTTGGTACTATTGTTCTTATCGCACTCTTCATTTTTCATTATTTCCCCTTTGTCTTCTCACATTGAGGACAATGTGACATTCAAGTTTGGGGGTGCATTATTACATTTTTGCTCATTTTTGATGATTTTTGGTCTTTTTTTTTTATGCATGAAAGTTAATAAAACCATTTTGTTGGGAGCAATGATAGTATAATCATGGAACTTGTTGGAGATTGAAGCATGTGTTTAAGACTTTGTGTATAGAGGCAAATGATAATTAAAATATATATATATATATATATATATATATATATATGTAATAATAATTTTTGAAATGATCATGTTAATTCATATTGATTTGTATAAATGCTTCAATTAGATACTCTTCTATGCTTCACTTTTCATAAATGCACACCGGAAACTTAATTGTGAGGCATACAACCCAATTAACCTTGACCATGACTCAGTTGATTTGAGGTGATGACCCTAATGAATGGATACCTTTGGCATGATTTTTGTCTTAAAAAAAAAAAAAAAAAAAAAAAAAAAGAATTAATGAAATGACCAGTTTGAATTTATAGCCTTTCCAATTCGAGTTATTAAGCTCTAGGAGTGTTTCTACACTTAGCACCCTAAAGCCATCCGGTTTGGGAGTTGTTGGCCTAACATTTGCTACATGGGTTGGTTAGAAAGTTTAAGGGACTTAGGCATTGCATGGTCATTCACAAACATAAAAATAAATAAATATGGTTCGTTGGAGTTTGTAGCCTTGCCAATTCAAGTTATTAAGCCCTAGGAGTGTTTCTACACTTAGCACCCTAAAGCCATCTGGTTTGGGAGTTGTTGGCCTAACACTTGCTACATAGGTTGGTTAGAAAGATTAAGGGACTTCGGCATTGCACGACCATAATATGTATCATTCTAAGTTATATAATAAATTTTCAGCAAGCAACAAAAGTTGTATTGTGAATAAAGCATGCCTTAGAAACTTCATTTAGAAGGAGATTCAATGATTTGAAGGCTTGTGTTCCTGAGATTGAAAAAGAGGGTTAAAGCCGCATATTAGGAATCCGGTTCACTTTCACTGAAGTTAGATTTCATTTCTATTCAAGAAATAACAATTGAAGTATTATATAGACTATGATGTTGATACATGAGAGTTGAAACATGTTTAGCCATTTTGTTTTATCAAGGCTTCATATATGCAAGGTAGTCTGCTTAATGAGTCTGTCTCCAATTTTCTGTTATTCCAAGTTATATTTGAGCTTTGTAGGTATTTTCTCACTTCATGATTGATGCATGCTGTCAGCATTTCATATGTTGTCATTTTTACTAGCTTCTATATTTTGGTTTTGCTATGAGACTAGCAAAATGTAAGTTTAGGGGTGTGATAAGCGCCGAATATTGCATATTCAAGTGACTTTATTTGTATTAGTTAAGTCCATTAGTCGATCATAATGTATAGTTTAGCTTTATTTGTTTGATTTCTTCTACTTTCAGGTTGGTTCCTCCGAATATGGTTAAAGGAATGGTTTTAACAATCTCTTGAAGAATCAAAGGACGTCGTTGTTGGGAACTGTTTTTTGGGCCAAGTTTCTTTAGTCATCATACATGTGAGTTTTGCAGCATTGTATTCAGAATGACGATCATGACATCGGGCCAATCCGTGTGATTCAAAAAAGGGTGATATGTGTTGAAGACAAGCCTCCGCGGGCACCCGCCAATCACCCCAATAACAAGCCTTCCACCGCGGGCCCCCGCCGAGCCACTGCGAGCCCCCACTACGCCACCGCAGGCGCCCGCCGTTTTGTCCAGTGAGTTCCCTCGGATGTTGAGAACCCATGGGCGCCCGCCAATGCCTTGTGGGCCCCCGCCAATCTGCAGGTAGCAAATCACCTACCCTGTTTTTGTGCTGAATCTTGTTCCCTATGCAATTTTTGTGGTCCAGATTGCTTCTAGGGTGGTTGGAGCTCGAAATTGAGTGGTTGGAGGGAGGATTTTGCCTAGATAAGAGGTTAGAAGCTTGTATTACAATATATGACATTTTTTAGCAAGTTTCTAGAGAGAGAAATATTGAGAGCTTGAGAGTCTTTTGGTTTCTTGGAGCTCTAAGCACGAAAATGGAGGAACTCTTCATCCTTTCTCCTTCCTCTAGTGCATCCATGAGCAACTAACTCCCTATCTAGGAAGGTGATGAAGCCCTCTCTACTAAGCATGTTCTAGCTTTTGGTTTATTTTAGGGAAAGTGATGTATATATGTGGGTGTTCCATAATCTAGAGTCTACACTTGATGTTATGAACTGAATTTAATATAAATGATCATGTTGAAATTCTTGTCTTAGAATGTATGTTCTCATGGTTGTATTACTTGATTTTTCATAGTGACAATGAAAATGAGATTGTGGAATGGTTTTAATGGCATGTTGTATGAGAACCTTGTTAATCTATGGCTTAGGATTTCCCTTTGATGGATTAATCTTGATTTTTAACTTCATATGCTCTTATCATGTGATTGATGGCTTGATAATCTCTAGCTTCGCAAGCATGTCTAAGTCTACACACTAGTTTAGGTAGTTCAAGCATATGTAACTTTGATAGGTTATTCTTGCCATTGATTTCATGAATTTCTTGAAGGAATGTAGCAATGTTGTGTTGTAGCATTTCATGGTCACATATTTATGTTTTTTCCCCTAAATTTACCTCAACTAGCATGTTTATAGGGTAGGTAGTGGATTCACTTCCCTAGTCCCCTCTACATTATCTTTATCTCTTTAATTCTTCGCAAATTACCATTTTATGCATTTTTTAATTCCTAATTTTAGTGACAACCCAAACAAAACTCTATACCCCTTCATCATTCTAAAAGTGATTTTAGACACCTTGGTTGCCATAAACTAGTAGTCCCAGTGGTTCGACTTACCCGACCAATAGCTTATTTTACAATGATTTGTGCTATTGCAAAGTTGATGAATAATTCACAACTGATCAGCGAGAGATGAACTTAAGTGGCTCCTCGTGAGGCTCTTGTGTTTCTTTGGTGAGGGAGATGGTGGTGACCCTCTCGATGGCTTGGCCAAACTTGTCATGAAACTTCTAGGAGAGCTATTACCAAGTGGTAATCGAGTCTGGGTCGAGGCTTCGAAACCATCTGTACGCGAGCCCTGTGAGAGACTTGGAGAATTCTCGAAGGCGCAGGATCTCGTCGTGGCTATGCTGGCCTAGAGATTCTACGAATCTCTGCAAGTGTTCATCGGTATCCTCTTTTACACCGTTATACTTGGGAAATTTTGGGATGATATACCCCTGTGGGTAAGGCGTCTGAGCGAGGCTTTTTGGGTACGGAGGCTCCTTACGCAATACTAAAAGTAATTTTAGACACCTTGGTTGCCATAAACTAGCAGTCCCAATGATTCGACTTACCCGACTAATAGCATATTTTACAATGATTTGTATTATTGCAAAGGTTGATGAATAATTGACAACCGATTAATTTTTGGCGCCATTGCCGGGGATTGCAAATGGTTTTGCAACCGAGGTTCTAGGATTAACTTTGGTTTGATTGTGAATATTGTGTTCTTGTGGATATTTTCTCGTTGGCTACTGAGCTCTCCGGCATTGTGATGTGTGGTGCATGAACATTAGAAGCACGTGACGGCGCCTGGGACTGGAGGGGAGAGTCATCACCTCCTCCAACAGAGGGCTCTGAATGGTGAGTTGGCATATCCTGTGATTCCATCTACTTGAACTGATATCCCCAGTGGAGTCGCCAAAATGTAGGGGTTCTTTTTTTAACTAGGGGGTAAACAATAATATAATGGTGATATCAGGAATACAAATACGAAGGAAAACAGAGGAGATGCTCAGTGTAGGAGGAGGAGAAGAAGACCAACTATCAAGATAAAGATGGTGGTAGGGTAAGTTTACAATATCTTATGACAGCTTCCTCTTCTGGGGTTGGTTATTCCTTCATAGGACAGTGCTATTTATAGATTTGGATTCCATTGGTTATTATCCAATGGTCCCTTCCGTGCATGGTTCCTCCCATGCATTACTCCCAATCTGGATTACGTGAGTAATCCTGGAGATTTAGGAGTCTGAAAGGTCTAATCCTTTCCTCGAGCCTTGTCCTATATTGCCATGTCACTTCTCCCTTAATCAGGGGCATTAAATGTTGTTTGGCCGTCAGTTGGTCAAGCCTGACACAGCATTAACTGTGATTTTAAGGTTTGTTGTCATGACATGTATAATCCCATCATCTTGTTAATTAGGCCTTGCTGAGAACGAAGGCACCTCTTAACTTCTCATCCACCAATCCAAGATCCTCCTATAGATTCCTATAGCCACGAAGACCCTACCTTCGTCTCATGTTATACGCAATCCCATGATGGCGAGCCCCCTAGGGCTCCAGTCTTTCAAAGTGATATTGTCTGGTGTAACGCCAGGACTCGAGGTATTCGAGAGTTGGTCTCTCGAGATTTGATGGGCTTCGTGTGGTGCCAGGGCTTAGGGTGCTCGAGGATTGGCTTCTCGAGGCTTGTTGGGCCTGGAGCGATGCCAGGGCTTTGAGTGCTCGAAATTCGATTTTTTGAGGCTTGATGGGCCTGGAGCGATGCCAGGGCTTAGAGTGATCAAAGTTTGATCTTTCGAGGCTTAATGGGCCTGGAGCGATGCCAAGGCTTGATGGGCCTTGAGCGATGCCAGGGCTTAGGGTGCTCGAGGTTTGATCTTTCGAGGCTTGATGGTCCTGGAGCGATGTCAGGGCTTAGGGTGCTCGAAGTTTGATCTTTCGAGGCTTTTGACTTTTCAAATTGCCATGGAGGATTTGGCTAGGGTTGTATTGACTTGTCAACATGCTACATCAGCTTCTTAAGTGACACCCATAAGGTTTGACCACGAAATTTGGGATCGGGAGCGAAACGGCGACGGAGAAGGAGGTTGTGATTATTGGCAGTGATGGCGGTTTCAAGAACGGCGGAAGTCATTGCCTCAATTACAAGTGGGCCTTAATTGCAAGTGGGTGATTTGATGATCCAAAAACAATTAATGTGTAATTTTTATGGGTTGATTTTTTATTTTTGGTTAAGCATCATATATGAGAAGTTCCATTTGCAGAGTCCATTTATAGAAGAAAAGTAGTAGATAAAATAGTCTCACTTCACCTGTATGAACTTTAATAATTGTTTAAGATTTTGAGTATTCGATGTTGAGGCATCATGGAGGTAAACGTTGAAAATTCTATCTCAACCTCACCTGAAGAGCCTGCAGTTGCAGTCACTAATGGGCAATTGATCCAATTCCACCATTACCAGATCAAATGTAAGATCGTGTGAATGAAGATGGATGGTTGTGAAAAAAAAAAAAAAAAAAGATGTATGGGTTGTGACAGAGGAATTGATGAGAGGTACACGCATGATCAGCCTGCGAAGAAGAGGACTGGAGCTCCGATGTGACAGCAGATTGGGTGTCGCTGAGAGTTCACCTTAAGTTGGGTTTTTTTTTAAGTTCATCTGAAATGTGTACACGTAGCTCACACAGAGGCAGGCGTCTTATTCCTTAAAGTTGATGTCCTATCGCCACCAAACTCCCCCCTCCCCCCCTCTCTCCAACTTGACAATTACAATGCCACGTAACAGCCACATAGATTCTACCTACGAAATAGGCCTAAGTTGTCTACCTGAGTATCACGACCCTATATATATATATATATGAGTAAAAATTCATTTTGTTTTTCTAATCTTTTAGGTATATTTTCCCCAAGTGGAATCTAAGTACTTAATTTTCTTCTTTCAAAGATTAGATTTTTCAAAAACTGAAACAATTGATAAAGGAAAATTGATTTTCTAACAATATTTATTTCTTTACGTTTCTTCTCTTTAATTTTCTTTCTAACATCATTTTTTTTTTTGTCGAAGTTGTATTTTTCTCATTTTTTTATTTTCTCAACATATATATTAGGGCTGCAAGTTGGGCTGGCCCAACCCAGCCCAGTCCCAACCCAACCTCAACCCGAATAGGGTTGGGTTAGGTCAACCCGAATTGTACCTAACATGAGTTATAGTCAAAACCCAGCCCGAATATTTTCGAGCCAGTCGAGTCGGGTTGACGAGTTGAGTTTTAAAATTTTATTTATATATATATTTTTCAAAAATATATATATTATATAGATATATCTATATATTATTAAAAAACAAAAAAAAAAAATTAGGGCAAATCATTTCAGCCTCCCCAATCGTCTAGTCTCATTCTCAACTCTCTCACTCTCTCTCTCTCTGCAACTTCAAACTACAAAATCTACAAGAATCAGAAGTTCAAAACCTATATGTTTCAGATCTGTCTGCAAGAATCAAAAGTTCAAAACCCATATATTTCAGATCATTTCAGATTGTTCAAAAAATCAAAACCCATATGTTTCAGTTTCCATCGCCGGCTGTTCCAGTTCGGGTTCGCCGTTCGCAAGCTTCAGCCGCTGTCTCTCAACTCTCAAGCTTGCCCCCCTCTCTTTCAACTCTCAAGCTTGCTCCCCTCTCTCTCTCTGCAACTGTTAACTTGTATGTATGGGTTTTGCTTTTATTTTTGGAAGTGACGGCGACGGCAGTGGATCGGCTGAGGGGCGGCGGCGGTGGATCGGCTGAGGGGCGGCCAGAGAAAAGAGAAAGAAAAAAGAGAAAGAAGAGAGAGAGAGAAAGAGAAAGAAGAGAAAAGAGAAGAAAAAAAAAAATCGGGCACAGAGAGAAAGAGAAAGAGAAAGAAAAAGAGAAAGAAGAGAGAGGAAAGAGAAAAAAAAATTTCGGGGAAGAGAGAGAGAGGAGAGAGAAAAGAGAAAAAAAAAAAAAATTAATTTTGGGTTTTGGGTTGGGTTCGGGTTGGGTTCGGGTTGAGCCCAAGCCCAAACCGAATTGTCTGGGTTTTGATTAGACCCAACCCGAACATGAACTCGATTTGTGAATTGTGTGTCCAAATTTCAAAATTCTTGGGTTGGGATTGGGTTGGGCTGGGCTAGCCCGTCCAACTTGCAGCCCTAATATATATACTATTACTAGTATTTTAAAAAAAATTAAGGGTAAAGTACACCAACACCCCTTGAGGTTTGGCATAAGGACAGGTAAATACAAGTTACCCTGTTTTTGGACAATCACACACCTCAAGTTTGATAAAATGGACAAAACCCCGGCAATGGTGAATTGACTTTATTACCCTTTAATATAAAATTTACAAATACAACTGACTTAAATACCTATAAATCAAATAGGTTCAAATGGGTTATCGGGTACAACCCATCTGATAAACCCAAATTTTCTCTATCTTACCCTCTTCTTCTTTCCCTTCTCAAACCGTAAGCTTTTCCTTCATCTCTCTCTGTGTGGTGTTATATATATATATATATATATATATATATATATATATATATATATATATATCACCACCACAAATCAGCCCCACTGCATATACCGCCGTCACATCATCATCATCCCTCAACCGCCGCATCATCATCGTCATCATCAATTCATCACGGTGATAAACAAGGTAGACAGAACTGTCGGAAATGGACCGACATTGGAGGAGTCGATTGTGAGAAATTCCTGCTGCCGCCGGAGGAGCATAAGAAAGGTAATCCCACTATCTCCTCAAACCCCCTCCAAAACCGTCTCTTTAAACCCTCATCGGCCTTCCGACCCCTCCAATACCGCCGGTGATGAGGTTAAGGCTGAGGAGAATATTGAGGCGGCGATGACGAAGGCGAGAGAGAATTTCGGCGAGAAAATTGGGGTTTTGATTCTAGATGTAAAGCATATCGTTTAGGGTTTTGATTGAAGACGAAAATGGGTCAACAATTTCAGTGCGTTCCACTATGCTAAAGACAAATATGGAGATTCAATCCAATTGGAGAAGATTTTGATTACACAGATTCATGTTGTATTGTTGAGTTGTAGATTTGCTGGTAGAAAGATAGAAATAGTAGTGGTGGGGGTTGGGTGGGTGGGTGGGTGGGTCTCATTGAGGTGTCACGATGGTGGGTTTTGGCGAGGTGTCGTTGGTGGTGCAATGGGCGGCGGGAGGTGGTGGGAGTTGTTTGGGTGGTCTGATTGATGAATGGATTTAGTAATTTTAATGTTGTAGGGCTTAGATTGATTGGGTCAGATTGAGGTGCATCTCTATCTTCTCTATTTCCTCCATCGAGCCACCTCCACCATCTTCTCCGGCATAATGGACTACATATGATGTAAGCAAAGATAGAAACTGGTCCACCGCTGATGAGAGGTTAGAGATACAAAGGGGTCACCGTCTGCACGGACGGAGCACTGATAGAAATGGGACGCGATGGTGTTGATCGATGGTGGCGTCGGCGGCTGAGTGTACATATATATATATATATATATATATATATATATGTACACTCAGCCGCCGACGTATATAGGTGTAATGAGTGTATAAAAGAGTCTTTTAAAAGTTTTGATATTTTATAATTTAAATTAATAAAATATTAAAGGGCATTCTTGACTATTTACAAAATTTAAAGGGCTGTTTGGATCAAATTTTTAACCAGGGGTGTGATTGTTCAAAAACAAGGCAACTTGTATCTACCTGTCTTTATGCCAAATCTCAAGAGGTGTAAGTGTAATTTATCCAAAAATTAAATTACAATTGATTTATTAAATTTTTTTTAAAATTTTTGTTGCATAGTTAAATTCCGGCCCAACCTTAAATTTCTAACTCCGCCACTGGTATTAGTGTTCATGAATTGCTGAAATTGTTACACTCATACAATAAAGAGAAAACTATTTTTGTGTCCTTTTCTTTCATAGTTTAATTAATGGACAGAATGTTAATTTTATTTCTTAGTTAACGTTGTTTAACGGTGTGGAGTAAATTGCAACACTCTTATAGTGGTTGTTTGACGGTGTAAAGTAAATTGCAACACTCTTTAGGAGATATTTTTTAGTTAGGTAGGGTTTTTGCAATCTGGTCATATGTAAGGGGGTTTAATGCACTTAACCTTATATTGAATTTGATGACAAGTACCACCTTATCCTTTTGTTGACATTTGAACATAATTGAATAGCAAGTAGCAATCATACATCAAGACTTGATTTTCTACCTCTATGTTTTTGTTACATGCTATTTGCCAAATAAGCCCGGTTAAAAATAAAAATAAAAATAAAAATAAAATATATAGCAATAATTGTTCAATTTGTAATATTATGATAGTAATACAACTTAAATACTACAATATGTATCTTTTACTATTTGTTTTCGTTTATTTGTAAGATGTGGTGAGTGACAATGGATGTCACATAAACTACTAACTAAGATTTATTTGAGAAATTAAAAATTCCTTTGAGCTGGAATTTTATTATTTGATAATTTTTTTTTTCATAATAATATTTTTTATTTTTTTATAATTTTTCTTTTTTATTATTTAAAATTAAAAATTAATAACAAATACAAATGCCGACTATTTTGGCTATCATCCATGTAAGGGGTAAAAAGATGAGATGTATGACAAGAATAGAAATGATTCCTTTCCTATCAACTTTTTTTTATGTATGGGGTATCGACTTTATGGGGCTGTTTTCAATATCCTTCGTTGATTATATTTCAAAATGAGTAGAAGGCATAATGACCCAACAAGCTAGGTTGATTAAATGAAATCTAACATTTTTAATCGTTTTGGATGACGAGGGATGTTATCTGGCATGATGTGACCAAGAGAAATTTTAATATATTCTCTTTCGGTGTTAAATATGAACAGACCGCTATTATATTTTGTTTTCTCCCATATCTCAAATTGTAATTCTATTTTGGCTCCAATGATATTGTGTATATTCTTTTTCTAAAATAAATAAATAACTTGTTTGGTCAAGAAGCGACAAAATGATACTATATTGAAAAATGCTTTCTATAATTTCTCCAAATGATACATACTACCGATAGCATTAATTTTTATAGACAGTAATCATGCTATTTTAATCAGCAATCATAAAATACAGATGGATTCATCACATCAATATCATGATTTCTTTCGTCAGATTAATATGAATACATCATGATGAGTAAATAGATGAAGAGATTGAAGGATTTTCAGCTGGCGATAACGTCAAACATAGGAGGATTAGTGGGTGGAACTTCAATTGACCTAGTCCCTATGTTTTGAACTGATAAATAAGTCGTTGATATTGTCATAAAGGAAGAGGAACCCAAGTTGGTGAACAAGGCAGTGGTTAAGCCTGATGAATTATTTATAACTGACAAATAAGATGTTGACATTATCGAACAATCATTCACGAATGATTTTGGAGGCAAAAGAACTTTGAATTGGAATTGGATTTAGAGATTTTGAAATTACAGTTGATTCAATTTCAAAATTCTTAGTAATCTCTATTATTTATGTTTTCTTTAGTAAAGAAATTAATGTCTTTTGACTACATGAAATGGGAACTAAAATTTAGTTTAGCATCTATGTTTTCAAAGAGAGATTTGTTACTAGACATAAGACTTCACACCGCACCTAGTTTCATTGAATCACAGGAAACCCTATTACATACCTAGTGGTAGAGCGTCCAGCTCCTTGAGTTGGTGTATTTATGTTCGAGTCTCCCACCCCTAGTTTGCCAAGGAAAAAAAAAAACTCTATTATACCCTATGATCTAGTTGGTAAAGCGCCTAACTCCTCAGTTAGATATATCAATATTTGAGTTATCTTACCCTTAATTTGTCATAGAAATAAAAAATAAAAATAAAAATAAAAACTCTATATTTTTGGACAAATTGAGCAAGTTTTTTTTTTTTCTTAGTTAGGTACTCACACACACATGCCTCCACTGAGACTCGAACCCCTGACCTCTCTTTAAGAAGCTCGCTCATCAAAAATTGAGCGAATTTTTGATGATTTGTTTTTGCATAATGCAATGGACTATTTATTTTCTGCCATCTTACTTGTACACAATCATATGGTTTGATGAAATTATGACAAAAAAGATACCAATGGCACTTTGGATTTGAATCTTCGAATTTAAGATCTAAATTTCAATGACAAAAACATCTCAAATTTACTCCAAATATCCAAAGCTTGCATGGGATCTGAAAATGGATGTTATCCATCATGTCTGACTCGAGTAATGTTTAAATATATATTTATATATATATATATATATATATATATAAGTTCATATACATGTCATATTAATGTTTACATCATTAACCAAAATTAGGGTTGACCGAAGCTTCACCCGGAGAACTAAATTTTTTGAAAAATGGCCAAAAACCCCAAAATAGGTCGTTGCCTGCAACTGGGTACACGAGCCCCGTGCGTGCCGCAACAAGCCTTCGCGCTCAAGCATAGCACCCATGCGAGCGAGTTGTGCCGCGTGTGCATGACCCTACCGCTGCTGCCATTGATGCCAGTGGCCGATTTCTGGCGGACTGTATTTTTTGGCGACAGAAAAATTCCTAGAAAGCAAAAATTGTCCAGGGAAAAAAAAATTCGAAAAAACTCCCAAAAAATTCTAGAAGCCTTCTTGAGCCTCCATGGAGCTTCTTGAAGCTTGATAGCGAAGATTACATGGTTTTTAAAATAATTTACATTTGAAATACAATGAAAAATAACAAATTACACATTGAACTTTCAAATGGCTATGAGTAAGCCTCAAATACATTCATCCAAATGAAAAAATTAAAATTAATGAACATATGAGCTTCTTCCATGGCCCAAACAACATCTTCATTTTTTTCATAATTGGTGTTGTATTATTATAAACAATTGAAGTACAGATGCACAGAGGGCATACCCTTATAAACATATGAACTTCTTTCATGGCCCAAACAACATCATCATCATCCATTCATAAATCGTTCACATATCAGCATCGTAGATCAACATACACCAACATATATCAATATACACACACACATACATGACATGGACCCATGAATGATGAAAATTTTCAAAAAAATACTCTCTAGAGATTAATCAAACCAAGCTCTTGATACAATTGTTAGAGAAATGGGTATTTTTTAAAAAATAAGAGAGGTTTTTTCATCTTTGGATCTTGATTCATATTTAGAAGTAATTTTAAAGCAAAAAGAAAATGATGTTCTTCACATAAAGTGATTAAAAACTTATATAGAGGTTTGAGTAAACATCACAACTCTTCACAAAAGTTAATGTTCTCATTTATAGAATCTTGATCTCCACTCCTTAGGCCTCCTTCTTCCTTGTATGTGAACTTGCTTTTAGTAATCACCAATATGCCTCTATAAATGACATTGGAGCTCCTTCAAGATGAGTACACTCAAACCCTAATTGAAGAGAGAGAGAGTATTTGGTTTCACACTCTAATAGTGCCCAAAGGGCTACTAACAGCACATCGTACACGTATTTTATAAACACATGAAGTGAAAATAACAATTCTCAATCTTTACAAATTAAAGTGATAACTCCATAAGCCTCTAATATCAAGTTAGGCTATTGATGAAAATCCTTTGGACTTACTATTCTCGTGGCTCCAACAAATTAATAATTATCGATCCGGTCCAATAATGATGGACCCAATTCAATTAATTCATAAGTTAATTTATACTAGGGCTGTAACTCGAGCGGGCCTAACTTGAAATAACCCAAGCCCAGCCCGAAATTTTGTAGGCTTGGGCAATGTTTTTCTAATTTCGGTTTGGACCTGGGCTATATATTTTGAGCCCGAATTCAATTCGGGCTGGGCTTGAGTTGATATGGATGAAGCCTGAAGCCCAACCAGAGCACGAAAATATTATATATATTATAATTATACTTAAGTCACAAGAGTATAGTAGCCAAGTTGGTAGGTTTTTTGAGATTTAAACTTAAGGTTTCAGGTTCAAGTCATGGATGTTGCATTAATTGATTTATTTTTTACATACAAATTCTTCTGAGTGGGCTTAGTGTGGACTCGGGCTGGGCTTGGGCTGAAAATTTTTTATATAGGCCTAGCCCGAGATGAGTGCCAAGCCCGCCCGAATTGCAGCCCTAATTTATACTCCACTAAAAAAAATTAATTAACCTCCAATTAAATAGTAAATAACCAACTGCCTCGCATAATTAGTTATTAGATAATTAAAACCATCAATCCGACCGCATAATTAATATATT
The DNA here is from genome assembly GCF_030987335.1 of Cornus florida. Classification (NCBI taxonomy): domain Eukaryota; kingdom Viridiplantae; phylum Streptophyta; class Magnoliopsida; order Cornales; family Cornaceae; genus Cornus; species Cornus florida. Next base: position 55,645,691 of record NW_026775571.1, on the reverse strand, counting down.
TATTTTTGTTCCATAATTATTTCCTGATTTGATCACAATAAAAATTTGTTTGATAAAATAATAATTTTGTAAATAAATACATAAAATATAATTTATCTAAAACACGCGAAAGCTTTCGAATTTACTTTGTAATCAATCATAATTAATACAAAATAAATACAAATAGTATGGATGGATGCAGGTATTGAGAATATAACTCTCTAACTATTAATTATATAATTACCCAAAGTGCCCGTAGAGGATGCTGGAGGTTCCGCCAAATAAATCAAAGTAATTATTAATCAATAAAATAGTATATTGCATTCGACAGCTCTTGCAATATATATCTACCCATCGTGAATCCAGTTAAAGTCTTAGTTAATTAAGAGTCCATCATTAATTACCGACTATAAATTATTTATGATTGCTATTTATACTCTTGTATTGATTGCCGACCATCACATAAATATAAATATCGTGGACACATTTAATTTCATAATGAATCGAAGCATAATATAGTTGCATTCATCAATTGTACGAAGGATAAGTATCATTTTAGATTAGTAAGGATCATAATATCCTTCCAATCCAATTAAAAAATTTCTATGACAGCATACAAATCCCAAGACCTTCTCCATTCATTAAGCATGCATTGGCTTTGACATACTTAAGCCAACAAGACTAAACAATGTTTAGACTCGCTAATGTCTTCCACAGATTAGACAGTATTCTATTGTTTGCCAAGGCACAAGTCTTTGGGTTGGTTTTGTATCAGATCTGGTCTACGATTTCCACGTCAATTAATCTGGTAGTTTATTAATTCTTTCGAAGGCACAATTTATGAAATTTGAAATCATTGTGGTTGCGCTGTCGTTCTGTTGCTATATTTAAAATAAAATAAAAATTTGATAATCTTTTAGTAACCAAATTTAGTTTTTGGAATTATTATAAAAAATAAAATGTAAATTTAATGTGTTGCGAATGTTTTTACAATGTGCTGCTTCATTTAGAATTTGTCGCATGTTTAATTTCACATCCATTAGCCCATAAATCAACTCTACAAATTAAATTGACACTCTTCCCTACTAACAAATATGGATGATATGTAATATGTGTATCAACATGTGATAGTATGTGTATCACCCAACATGTATACTAGTGTTTAATTTTCACCAATATCTCGTGAAACATATATAAAGTCTGTCTAATTTTTTTATTTTTTTTTAAAAAAAAAAATCTTCAAGAATGTCCAAGAAAATGATACTAACAAATTCCATATCTTACCGAAATGGAATAAACCTTTGTAACCAGCAATCATGCATGTTAACCAACAATCGAATGGATACATCACATCAATATCATGCTCTCTTTCATTAATTTAATATGACTACATATGAGGAAAAACACGAAGAGATGGAAAGGTTTTCAACGATAATGTCAAACAGAGAAGGATTAGCGGGTAGAACATCAATGGAGATGGTTTTGAACACATTTATTTTTAACTGATAAAGAAGATGATGATATATGGTTTGATTAATTTTTACTCTTCTTCCATGCTTGACGCTATAATTAAGATTCATGAGTCCATTAGGTCTGAGCCAAAACTGATTAGTGGATTAGCAGATTTGATTGGCTCTGACTAGCTTTTATACAACAATGTAAGAAAGGGTTTGTAAATAAATGTGTTGGATTACATTATTTATTTAAATTTTTTTTTTTTTTAAGGCAAGATTAGATGTTAGATTAGTAGATGTAAAGAGTGGCACTCCAAGATTCATGAGAGGCACTAATCTACTGGATATCGGGGCAATTGCCATTATGATGATGAGGCATATGCATTAGAATTGTAATTTTTGACAAAAGTCATTATGATTAATTGTTTTAGAATTGTTTACACAAAACAAGGGTTAATGGTATTTGAATCCTTGAAGTTTGAGTTTTATCATTATATCAATCAATAAACCTGGTTGTAATATTCATATGAACTAAAATATTTTGTTTATCAGTAAATGTGAATAATCCTAGTTGTAATATTCACATGAATTAAAATATTTTGTTATGTATGTGTGTAAATAGGGTAAAGTGATAAAAACACTAATAATGTTTAACATTTAGACAAATAGCACCCCTTAACCTTTATTTTGGATAAATAAGTCCGTTAAGTTTTTAAAAATAGGCAAATAATGGCTTAATTAGTATAATATGTCAAAATTTCACATTTAAGTAATCATGTGTGTATGCACATACCTATATTAAGTAATATATTTCCTAAATTTCATTTTGATCTCCCAAAAATGCCCTTATACCATTTTACATATAAACACATCATTTCCTTTCTGGTTAAGGTACTTTGGTCATTTTACATTTTTTATCTTTCACTTTTTTTTCCAAATATATAAGGGCACTTTGGCCTTTTAATTGACCATTGACAACAAGTTCTTATTTGCACCAAAAATAAAAATTAAAGACTTTTAAAAACCAAGTTATATATCCTATTTACATATCATATCATATGTGTGCTTTTGTCTCCCGACTGTATAAATATAAACAGATGCACATATTTGGTTGTGTGTTAAATTACAAGAAATTATTTTCCTTTATGAAAAAAATAAAATGGTGTGTTTGTAACTTGTAAGTAATAATATGTTCCCAGCACTAATTTTCACTTTCTTTGAAAAATTGGAGCAATCTAATGGGCCATCAGAACAACGGCAAACTCTATTTTTCTCCAAAACTCTAGGTATCCTTCATAAACTTTCTCTAATTCGATTTTTTTTTTCCCCTCTAAAACTCGTACCCTTCATAAACTCTTTCTAATTCGAATTTTTTTCTTTCTATATCTTTATCATCATTGACCTCTTCACGTCAATTTAAATTGATTTTCTGACACTTTAATCATTGTATCCCAAAGTTTCATAGCATAACACGTTAATTAATAACAATAGTACGTTTTATACATGTTTTATACATTTAATAATGACAAGGGGCTTGAAGATTGATTCCGAATTCTTCTTTTTCGAAGTGTGCTATTAATCTCTATTTCATTATTTTCAAGTTTAGATAATCTATAATATTGATTTATAAAATAATTATTTAAATTCATAATTCTTATTAAGATCACCATCGCATCAAATTCATCAAGTAAAATTTTTTACTTGAATATTTTGGCAACCCTCAACCACAAAAGCGCGAGAGAGAAGATGAGACCTCATCATGGATAAACTTGAATATGGCTTATGAACTTCCGCTGACCAAAAAAAAAAAAGAAAAAAAACTCAGAATATAAGAAAGTCAAATAGTAAAATGGTTTTTAGAAATTTAAACATGTTGATTTATAATGTGATTTCTTACTCTAAAATTATATTATCTAGTGAAAATATTACCTATGGTAGCCAAATTCAACCCATCACTAAGTATTAATCATGTTAGACCTCTAGTTACCTTCATAAACTTTTTCTCTACATCTTTCTATTAGTCTCCTTAGTAAGTAATGGCTTTCATCATTGACCTCTTTGTGTCAATTTAAACTGATTTTCTGACGCTTCAATCATTTTATCTCAAAATATCATAGCATAACCCATTAATTAATACCATAATAAGTAGTACATTTTTTAAAATACTTTCTATCGCTCGTCAATCATTTTATTAGTTGTTATTTACAAATCTCAATAAATAAAAAATGTCAGTACTTTCTGATTTATTCTCTCTTGATACACTCATATTCCCTAATCCTTGAAAAACATATTTTATCTGAAGTTACCATATTCTTCAAAATTTAAATTTCCTAGTTCATTTTTAAGTCTTAATAGTATATTTAAAATGATTAAATTAAACCTACACTTCTCCCATTTCTTATCTAGTGTGTGTGCCCCACCCGAGTCACACAATCAATAGTACACCTTTTCCATAACTTATCGTGTCTCAAGTTGCACAATATTTCTAAATGGGTACCGCTCTGACGTTTCGAACGCGCTCCCGCTCTGCATGCACTCTCGCTCCCATTATAGTGTTTGTGACTTAATTTTACTATTTTCACACTCTTACACTCGAATTCGCTCTCTCTCCCACACACGCTTTATGTGACTTAGTGTGTGCCTTCTACCCAATGCACAGGAACATATCTCCTGACCTCTCCAGCTTCCCAGCTTGTATCTGACCTTTATGCCCTCGATCACCTGAACAGATGAGAGCATGACAAAACAAAACGAGAAATAACCACTAGTATTTTTTTGTCTCATACCCTTTTTGAGTTCAGACTCGGTTCATAAATGCACATCTCCACTACCCTACCCTTCTCATTCTTTAATAAATCTATGCTTGAGAACAACTTTTTCCTCCAAAGCAAAATTAAAAACGGTTATTACTCCAGTAATTTGAGAAACTACCACATTGGCAAAAATAGGCCATCTTGTAAATTCAACAACAATAACGTGTTGTTGGCTTTCTTTGTAGTGTTTCCGAAATCAAAACTCCTCGGAACATTACAGGGCAGGCGGCTTTCAGCTCTCCCTGGATTTGGCATGGTGCCATGGAACGCAGATAATCTAGGAAGCATGTATACTTGTGCTAGGGTGTCATAAGTATCGGATGCTCAGACACTTCCGAGACATGCAAATACGGCTATGACACATGTTAAATACGAATAAAAATATTTTGAATAGTAAAAAGTTTATTTTCTGGTTGGACACGGCATAGACACATTTTAGACACTTCTAGGATTCGGCCGGGCAAATTTATAGTTATTTTTTAAAAAAAATTATGATATTCAGTGTAAATCTAAAATACATTATGGGTTAATTTAAAATTTAATATAAAATTTAAGAAAGCAAAATTAACACACATCTAGCTCTAAATTCAAAATTAGTTATTTGTTAATCATTATATGGATAAAATGGCAAAAATATATATAATATTTATATAGTAGTATATAAAAATACATATTATATTATATTTTTGATGTATCGTCTCGTACCCGTACCCGTATCATGTATCCGTGGTTCATAGCAGCTAATGAACCAGTAGCTAAAGTACCAGAAGATATCAGACTTGCAGGTTGTGGATTATGGGGTATCTTTTCAAACATCGCCCATCAGTCCACAGACACAAGCTATAAGGCTGGAAAAAACAAAGGTAAGAACCACTTTACAAATCGTTTCGTATCAAAGGGTTACAACCTCACTCCAAATCTAGACCCACACTTGCCTCATACATTATTAAAACAGAGAATAGCCCAGTAACTAATTCGCAGGCAAGCTCTGCCATATTACTTTTTCAATGTCCATTCGGGGGCTGGAATACAGTATAACCATTGACAGGGTATGCAAGGTTTGAATACTCCGGAATATGATATGCGGAATTGTCTCCCTCGTTGTGCCTCAAGCTAAGAGAGGACAGATCAGAAGCAGCCATCTGCCACTGGTTTGGAATTAGCTCTCCCACCTGTCCATTCACATAAGGCCGTTGATTAGGTTGGGTAATCATCTCTCTCATCGAATCAAAGTAGCCACCGGAAGAGCCATAGCCGCGTTGGAAACCTTCATCATGGTAACTTCGCGTGCGCTCAAACCTGCAAGATCTGGTAGAGGGGGCCATGTCACTTGAAAAACCAATATCGCCAGGTAAAGTGTACTGCCGGTTTAGATGGCGAGGTCCATTGCTGAAACTTCTGAAGCCTGAGCTTGGCCGGTCTACCTTCCCAATTCCATGTTCATCATCAAGCAGGTCATTGATAATATCAAGGTGTGGAAACTCATCTGCCACTAAACCTTGGCTCTGACGCAGGTCATTGATGTTATCAAGGTGTGGAAAATCATCTGCCACTACCCCTTGCCTCTGACGTCCTGATGAACAAGCTGGAAAGTCAGTTGGGAAGTGATTAAGTGATGCACTTTGTACAGGCTTGTACAAATCATAGTTCTGTACATCATTAAGTGGGGAAGAATGATCAGAGTAGATGCTTCTGCTGGTATCTGGTTGATGGCATTCCACCCATTGGAATCCATTTTGTGAAGCTTCATGATTTGCAATTCCAACTGAGAAGCTTGGCCTGATTGTGTTTAAGTTCGTCCTCTCAGAGCTCTGTGGTAAAAACATTGGTGTAGATACCAAATTTAGTGGTTGTGAGTATGACTGTGATGGGCTTGCTGCCATACTTGGAGAGGGAGCTTGAGTTAAAGCAACTGTACTTGCAGCGACAGGGTTACCCATTATGGCACTGCGGTAGGATTGAGGTATATAACTATGGGTTGCAGCTGAGAGTTCAGGGCCCAACCGGCCACCTGCACTTACTGAATGTGATAATGATGGGGTTGTTTGAACCACAGAAACAACAGGAGCCGTTGGCCTTGGTGCTGGAATTAGACGAGTGTTTAGGGACCTTGACATGACAGGAATTTGCGGTGCTGGGAGTTTTTCAGTTGGTTTTGAAGTTTCAGCTTCACGAGTGTCAGGTTTAAGTGAGAGAGCATTTTCAGCCGAATGTATCAGGAGGGCTGCTTTATCAGTCTGTGAGGGGCTGCTTGAAAATTGTTTGCCAACCAAAACAGGAGGATTTATTTTCAACTCCGACCTCAGCTGAACAGCAGACGGCAGCTTCTCAGGGGTACTCCTGGGAGAGGTTGGCAACGCTACTCTCCTTCCATTGGTGGAAGATTTTTCAATATCAGCCCGATCTTTGATGCTCAGTTCCCTCTGAAGAGAAAAGACTTCTTCTTCCTATTACATCACATGGCAAAAGTTCATCTTGTCAATGAAATCAAAAACTTTGTTCAGATTTGGGGAAATAAAGTGGCTCTCTGACATTGCAAACAGTACTCTGGCGATGAACAACTCAAGGTACAGAAAGCACTTACAGAATTCACTACACTGCAACAATGCCATGGACATATAGCAATTTTTAAATAAATAAAAATTCAGTGAATAGGACATATAGCAATATTTATACCTCCAGAAAATCAAAAAACAAAATTCGGATGAGTAAAGATCAGTTTAACCTCAGTAAATTATCACTGTAGTCTGAAGACATGTTGGTTGACATCTTTACTAAATTACTTGTAAGAGATCATATGTGCCACATCACATTCAAGGGCACGAGAGTATATCAATGCAGAAGCTTGAGGGGTAGTTGAGAGAAACTTATGTCGTAGTTTTAGGTTATAACCAGAAATAAATAAATAAATGAGAAAAAAAAAAAAAAAAAAAAAAAAATTGAAAAGATAAGGTACCCACTCATCACCATTCACGAACTAAGAATGAATGGAAGGATCAGACTAGATGCATAATAACTACAACAGAAGAAAAGAAGAAAGAAAACAGAAAGATATCATGTGGCACAAATGCAGTCATAGGACACGGATAAGCAAACATGTCAAAATCCTATAAAAGTACGACAAGGATAGGGCATTGATAAGGCCATATATAAATACTATTTTTTATTTATAAGTCAAAGAAAATTATAGAACTTTAACTGATGTAAATTTATATACCGAGGATTGCATAACTCCGCTTATGTAATGTTTAATGTCTAATCTTTGCACAACCAGTTCCAATCCCGGAAAAGGAGGATAATGAATTTAGAAGATGAAATTGAGAAATACCGCAAAGATTATTATATTCAAAATAGTGTCATTGCATACTTTACTTTTCCTGAGTGCAGTGTTATTATCAAAGGCCCAAGACGAACTGGCACTAGAGGTCCTTTGGAGCCTAGGCACGCGCCTAGGTGAAAAATTAGATTACTATTAAAGCATATTCATATTCCATATTAAATGCACAAATGTTGTCAAAGGTACACCTGGGCACACAACAGGCACAAGTGTTGTGCCTGTATGAGCCTAGAGCCTTGGCACTCCTTTGACAACACTCTTGAGTATTTGCATAACATCAATTTTCTTAAACAATAAAAGATTGAAAAACACTTTTGAGGTGTGTACTCTTAAGTGTTTGTGTTATATAAGATTTCTGTTGCAGAGTGTCTCGGTCAGCCAAGTGTCCGAAATTTGTCATCTACTGATATGCAAGTGTTTCCTTATTTTCTGGCTCAATGCTGATATTCAAGTCTTCATTCTTATATTCTACATGTGCTAAGCCATGGCATGCCCCTTTCTAGCTGTAGATTCTTAAACAGGAAACAGAATTGATTAAGCAAAAGAAATCATAGTAATATCACCTTCTTCACCACATGTCGCTCAAGCCACTTTTTCCGATCCTGCAAAGAGAGTACAACAGACCCAGACTCTGATTCAGCCACCTTGCAACTCTCAGATACATCACTTGGCAGCCCCACTTCTTTTGAAGATTTGGATGGCTGACTGTGTGTTTCATTGACCAAACTAGTTGCATCACATGTCACTTTGACTCGGTCACTCATTTCCCTAAAATTTGAAGTGCCAAATCAAGAGAAAATTCCAACTTTGTCAAATCAAATTAAATTTAAAACAAAAATGTCCATATCATTAAATGAAGGTAGTAGGCTAAATTGTTACCTGCTTGGAGATTTTTGGCTTTTTTGGTGTCGAATTGAATTCCCATTGTAAAGCCCATTCGTTACCACTGATGGGACTGAATCTGTGGAACAGGTTGATGAACTATCATCAATTAGAGATGGGCTCTGCCTTTCTCTCATCCCATTATGTACGGACGAAATGGAACTTATCCCATTGCTACTGGCTTCTATGGGAGGTTGAACTTCAGATGCGTCAGTATCCCAACTGACAGGACTAGCATCTCTGTCTTCTGAATCAGGCTGAAGTATGTCAAGAACACAATCTACTGAATCCGACGCATCAGAAACATCTTCCAGCTTATCAGGCTTTTCAAGCAGAGTTTCTGCCTGCTCAATCAACAAGTCTTTTGTTTCATCACTAAGGTCATCTTGTTGGAGCTTGTCTTGCACTGCAACACCAGACATTTCATCCTTTCCTTTATCCTTACCTTTGCGATTATTTCGTTTCTGTTTACCCTGAAGTATAAAATTAGTTCAGATAAAATCCACTTGAATTCAAATGAAAGGGATATATTTCTGCACAAATAATTGTCCTCCTCATAGAGAGAGAGAGAGAGACCCACAAAACAGACACATATTGGAGACAAGAAAAGGAAAGGTTCCACAAGTATCATGTATGTACTGAAGAAAAATTAGTGTCTACTCAGGAGAAGCTAAACCACGACGACATCATTAATTAGGTGATATCACAAAGCAAGAACGACATTTTTAATGCCAATCGCGATTGTTTGGATAACCTGCAAATTGATATCAGGCATGCCAACAGCTATCTTATGAATTAGATAGTTCAACCATTAATTTTGATTATGGAGCGCACCAGCAATACTTGCATTTATGGCCCCCCCATGCCAACAGCTATCTTATGAATTAGATAGTTCAACCATTAATTTTGATTATGGAGCGCACCAGCAATACTTGCATTTATGGTTTCCCTTCTTTCACCCTGTTAATTTTTTAACTTTTAATGAACCTACAATCAATATACAGAATTCGGTATAATGTATTTCATATTATAAAACAAAGTTCGGTGGTTGCGAGAGCAATTCGGATTAACGTAGCCTTCCAACTTTGGGAAGATACAACCACTTCCAACCAAGAAGTCACTTCACACCCCTTTCATGCCATTCTAGTAAAACAATCTAATATGAGATAAAGGAATTCCTACCACCTTGCATCCAGGATTACCGATCAAAGAACAGCCCCCAGATTAAAATTCAACATTCTCAAGATAAGCAGGCACACACATGTTATCAATCAGAAACTAGAGCACCTGTAAACATCCTCAATTACCCAATTGCTCCAAAATCAAATACAAGTGAAAACATACAAAGCAGAAGTTTTGAATGTGTACTTTCTTAACTTCTGTAAGATACAACTTGAAAGTAAGTGTCAAACCTGCTTTTTCTTTGATTTCTTTTCCTTTTCCACCACACCACGTTTTGCTTTCTGCTCAGTTTCAGCCATCCATGCTGCCTCTTCTTCACGGATGAGCTCCTCTTGTCTCTTCAAAGCAACAGCCTCATGGTATGCAACCTCGATTTTGCTGCTGTAACGTGAAGAGGACAATTAGATTACTTACAGCCCAAAATTAAAAAGTAAACACAGAATTTTAGTTCATCACTGAAGAATGACAAATATTGCAACACTAAAATAACAAAATTACTCATTTCCATATAAAATATCAAGCAAAAGAATTCCATTAGTGTGATTAAATCAGCCAGAGTCTACGGAATATGCTTGAGGGAGGGACTTGGCGCAACTGTAAGGTTCCTCCATTGTGAACTAGAGGTCCCCATGTAGAGGTAAGTGAAGCAAACAGAAAAAATAACAAGTCTTCTTACAACTGTAAGGGAAACTAGGAATACTCCAATCACCGTCGCAGCCTAGATTTTCTAAACGGAAATCTGAAAAAAGCCTAAAGAATTGTTTATAACTGATAATAACTCAAAATGTATTGATAAAACTTGATTACCACAAATGTAGAGGGCTGCCCCTTGTTATAATACTACTATTAATGACACTTGACATATCCTAGAAAGAATTTTAGAATTCCCACACAGCTTAAATAGCACTTTACCACTTTCCTAAGTGAACGCTTAGTAGTTCCAAAGCTTAATTAATTACTACCCAGAAACAAGAATGCCTCTTTCACTTTTTCTTCAAGGCACTTTCCCAAAGCACCATTAATGATTTGCATCAGACCCTCCTCCTTGAAGAAAACTCGTCCTCGAGTTTGAAGAAATTTATCACGATCAAATAAGAACCCAAGTAAAGCCTTCCATCCTTTTGTTCTTCTTTCCCGTACTCGAACAAAACACACCAATCTGCTGTTACTGACAAAGAATCTGATTTTCAGACTTCTTTAGAAGTTTAGTAGATTTCCGAAACCTGCTTGAACACAAATCAGGAGCCAAGACCTGAATTAATCTGAATTTTGCATTGGAACAACACCTGATTATATGTTGCGCCAAAAATTCATCCCAAATCAAATCGTGAGTATGAAATTCATGATTTCTCAGCTCCAAGAACAAAGAAGATTCACTTTTAACCAAATTATGCAAGTAAACTCAATCTGTTGTACTGTCTAATGCACCAGTTACCTTTGGAAATCCAATGGTCTTATCTTCAAAAGTTCCACCTATTTGTTTGTTGACGAACATAAGCTCTGAAATTCCTACAACTTGGGAATCAGCTTGAGATATTTGCTTCAATTTCTTCAATGGTTCCCACTTTCTCGCCTCAAATCCACGATATGCAGATTGGATAATGACGGCTGCCTTAGCTTCTGACATGCTGCTGACTGCTTCCTCAGACGACTCCTCTTAAACCTCCTTTTTTCCTTCATATTCCTCTCCATTGTGGTCAAATTCTGGAAACGATGAAGTTGAATGTACCCCAATGAAGTCTTCTTACAACTGTAAGGGAAACTAGGAATACTCCAATCACCGTCGGAGCCTAGATTTCTGAAGGGAAATCTGGGAAAAGCCTGAAGAATTGTTATATAACTGATAATAACTCAATATATATTTATAAAAACTTGATTACCGCAGATATAGAGCGCTGTCCCTTTTTATAATACTATTTTTTAATGACACTTGACATATCCTAGAAAGACTTTTAGAATTCCCACACCCCTTTAATAGCACTATTGAAGATTCAATGGAGGAATCAGTGGAGGAAAATCTTTCAGTAATTGATATGGTTTCCTATTATTGAAGATTTGGTGTTACTAGAGGAATCAATGAAGAAAAATCCTCCTTGTTTCTTATTTTCTAATTCTTTCCATTCTCAGAATTTCTTCTCCTATATAAAGGAGCATCCACTATTGTATTGTATATGAATTGAGAGAGTATTATAAAGTGATGTAGCCCTTTGGGCTCTTTGTGCCGTGGATATAGGCCCTAGTGGCTGAACCACGTAATTGTGTTCTACTTGTTTTACTTATCTCTTCGCTTCTGTTTTATGGTTTACAACATGGTATCAGAGCCTAATTTCTCTTCCTAGGTTCAGACCCCTATTTTGGGGTATTCCCTTAGCATCTGAAATGTTGCTAAGAGTTTCTCGGTGCTATTTGTGAATTGTTTGGACTGCCGGTTTGTTCGGCAGTAATGTTCTTCGCCTTTGCCGTGTCTCTATCAATTTTTTATTGACTGGTTTGGGCTGCCGGTGTGTTTGGTAGTATTGTCTTTGTCTTTGCCGTGTCTCTGGCAGTTTTTATCGACTTGTTTGGGCTGCCGGTGTTTTCAGTAACATTGTCCTTGCCATTGCCGTGTCTACGGCAGTTTTTTGTTGACTTGTTTGGGCTGTCGGTGAGTTTGATAGCATTGTTCAATTACTAAAAGATTTACCTACCCAAAAACAAGAATGATTCTTTGACTTTTTCTTCAAGGCACTTTCCCAAAAGCACCATTAAATGATTTGCATCAGTAAGCTAGCGTACATCTGACTCACCCCAAACCCCGCAATGGTTGGAGCCATGTGCACTTGACTAGCCCTTTTTAATGACTGACTTCACTATAAGCCACAATTTGCTAGTATTGTATGATACCAAGTACAAAATAAAATAAAATAAAAGTATCAAACTTAAAAATACAAAAAATATATATATATATATATATATATATATATATATATTTGTGAACCCTTAAAACGGCATGAAGTGAAATAATGTCCTGAAAACCCATTTTCCCAAATGGATTTAGCTGGAATTTGTTTTGGTGTAGGGAGATGCTTTTGGTCATCCAAGTTAGATATCCAGAATACCAAATTGACACTCTTATGCCAGAGAAATTTGGATTTCATCATCCACCAGCCAATTTAAACTGTGCAAAGAAATCAATACAACAAAATAGTACAGCCATTAATTTCTATACTTTCTTCATCCAGAATACTTTAAAAAGCATATTAAAAATAGTCCAACCATTAGATTTGTATATTTATTTTGCATTAAATATTTATATGTATATATATATAATATAAAAAATAAAAAATAAATTAAAAAAAAAAAGAGTTCTTGACAGTCAAACTGAGCTGAAAATCATGAAACTGCTAAATAACCCATCTAAGCTATTTTTCTTTTTACAGAACAAAGGCCCGCGCATGGAGGATCCCGAATCTAAAAATAAGCATGCCCAGTGGCATGTCAGATGACTGCATTGTATGCTTATGGTCCTAAGATCCACAGAAACATGTTTTTCAAAGGGAAATTGAAGGTTGTTAGGAAGATGGAGTTTCTGGATGAAATATATCATATTAAGGATTTTATGAATGAACACTAGTTCTTGCAGGTTTTCCAAAATTAAAATTTAATCATGTTTTTGTTATTTCTCACACACAATCCAACAAACAATAGAATATTGACCCTAACAAATGCGTATAAGTTCAGAACAAAAGGCATAGACACGATTTATTAGTGTTTGATACATGTCAAACGTAGACATGTGAGGAAAAGAAGGTTTTGATTTTCCAGAGAAAAAATTAAGGCAGACGTAAGTCCGACATATGAGGATACGTGTCGAAGCATAGATCCCTTTGAGAAAGTTTCAGAAAGGGGGGGATGAAGTATAATGTCTCCTGCGGAATCCTTGATAGTATAGCAGACCCTCTTGGTCTAGCCTTTGTTCTTGGGCTGTGCTCGCTCCCCTTTGAGAAGTTTTCAATGAAATCTTACTTATCAAAAGAAAAAGGATGAAGTATAATGTTACACATATCAGACACAAACGTGTCTTAATTTTTTCAAAAAAAAAAAAAAATGGGTACACGTCAGAAGCCATCCAAAGTGTTACGTTGTGATTCCTAATGACACCAGGAGTATGGAAGACACGCATGCTGGTTGGTAAAGAACAGAGATTGACTGGAAATGGTTCCAGGTAAGAGGCGTGCAAGACCACAAGATGGTACCTCTTCAGAGTTCAAGCAGGTCGACTCAGTTCAATTCGAGGAACTTATCGCTGGTCATGGACTTGACTATGAAGAAGGGAGTTTGCCATCCCTGCACAAATTGGTCGGGAGCTAGAGCCGTTCCCCTGAAGAGGCCATGGCAGGCCGAAACCAATCAGCATATATCCTTGGGAGGGCAGGTCGTGGTGGCTAACCAGGGCGCTTGCGCGAGTAGAAGCCACGCCTTGGTGCCGCACGGGCCGTGCCGCTGCGCCAAATCTCTAGGCCCGTGATAAATGGTATCAGAGCAGGACTTGGGGCAAGCACAGAAGTAGTGCCCCCTCGTCGATCCGGGGTCTGAGAATGAAGACGGTGCACTGAAGTGCGTCGACATAGAGGGAATCAATGCAGTCGGAGGTGAGCCTCCATTCCCCATGAAGAAGCGTTGTATGAAGTTGTGCAACAGAGAGCCAGAATGCTGCGAGCACCAAAGTTCGTGCGAGCTCCTTGGGTGATGCAAACCGTGGAGAAGGGTGGGCATCAAGTCGGCAAGAGGCCTTTGCTTGCTCGCGATGCCGCGGAGGTGGCATGACAGAGAGTCGCGTCCTTGATGAGTGGACGTCCCCTTGGTTCGAGACCTATCATTGGGCGAGTGCAGTGCAGTGGGCTGCACAAGGAAGCGATGGTGGAAAGGCGAGAATACCACTTGGAGGCAGACTTTGGAAAGGAGGGGACGCAATGGAGTAGCGCCATACTGCGACGAGGGCATCGCAGGATTCAGGTGGGGGAGTGTCACGTTGTGATTCCTAATGATGCCAGGAGTATGGAAGACACGCATGCTGGTTGGTAAAGAGCAGAGATTGACTGGGAATGGTTCCAGGGAAGGGGCGTGCAGGACCAATGGATGGTACCTCTTTAGAGTTCAGGCAAGTCGACTCAATTCAGTTCGAGGAGCTTGTCACTAGTTGTGGACTTGACTATAAAGAAGGAAGTTGGCCATCCCTGCACAAACTAGTCTGGAGCTGGAGCCATTCCCCTGAAGAGGCCACGGCAGGCCGAAACCAGTCACGTGTACCCTTGGGAGGGCAGGTCGTGGTGGCTGACCAAGGCGCTTGCTCGAGTAGAAGCCACGCCTTGGTGCCGCACAGGCCGTACCGCTACGCCAAATCTCTAGGCCCGTGACAAAAGGCATACATATCATAGCACAGAGACCTTTTCAGAGAGTTTCAGAAAAAAGAAGGGTACAGTATAAAATGTAGGGGCTTTTTTTAAAAATTTTGAGAACGGGAGCTAAAATATGAAAAACAGACTTCTCCTTTGTTCTCTTCCACCTTTTATGGATGTTAACATTGAACTATTGAAATCGGGTAGAGTATGCTACCTCACCCCACAAATTTTTTGAAAAATCTTTTTTACGAGTCCCTAATAATAATTATTAATGGTGAGTTGAAAAAGAACTTACATATGGCCCGTCCAAAGTCCATTGAGCACCTTGTATTCTTGCTTTAAAAAATCCAAATACAGTGAAAGAAAAAGTAAATCCATTACTACGGTAATTCTTGCTACAACATATTAAAATTTCTTTCAAATATATATATATATATATATATATATGATATCTATTATCTATATGAGTTCAACAGAGAAAAAGGAGAAGTTTTTGACTCTTGAGTGTGGGTTAACGAATATTGTAATTAATATAGCAATTTAACATTTTTAAATCACAGGAATAACATATAAGTTATTAAAATCCTTGTCATCAATCATTACAACCATAAACCCATCCACTTGGTCAAACCAATCGTCAGCTATCATAGGGTCAAAGCCACCCTCGAACATCTTAGGCATTAGCTTGACGAACCTAGAAATCAGCTTACCCTCTCCTCAGGAGCGATTTGATGTTAAGTCACTTCAGGTGTCTTACGGATGCTCCAGAAGACCCCTTCCCATGAAGGGCTATTTGGCACTCAAAGGCCACACTCAAGTGGCTTTTTTGCTTGGACATCCGTCTTGGGGAAGATCTTGACTCGGGATAACCTTAAGAGGAGTAGACAGGTTGTCGTCAATTGGTGTTGCATGTGCAAGAATGATGAAGAAACTATTGATCACCTTCCGTTGCATTACCCAGTGGGTCAGGATTGCTGGAATCTGATGTTAGGTTTGTTTGGGGTTCAGTGGGTTATGCCCAGGTCATCCAAGGGCTTGGAGAGGTTGTATAGTGGGGGCCAAGCACATGATTTTGGAGGGTTATGCCTTTGTGCGTCAGGTGGTATTTAAGGCTTGAAAGAAATGGGAGATTCTTAAAAGGAAAGGAGACTCCTACTAGGACAATGAAGTTCTCCATTATTAGCAGCCTTTTTTTGTTGGGTTGTAGAAATTGTAAATCGATGGAGGAGATTGTAGATTTTTGGGCTCCTTGAGAGTTTTGAGGCACTATTTGGCCTATGTAGCTTTTGAGGGATGCATTCCACTTTAAGGGCTTTTTTTAATGCAAATATTACTTATCAAAAAAAAAAAAAAATTTATGACAGTGTCCTTGTGATAGAGACGCTCTTAAGAATATATATCAAAACTTATGTTTTAAAAATATATTATAATACTTCTATATTTTATTTACAATTTAATCATATAGTACTTGTTTGCCCCCTAGCTGAATATTTCTGACTCAGCCCTTGGTTATTGTGATTTGTAGATTTTTATTTCTTAGGTTGCCTAGTATTATATAATCATGTGTAACACATAAATATATATTCAAAATTCAACTTGTCCTTGTTGTATCTATGCCTTACTTTATTAAGATTTACCGCATTGCCGTGTCTAAATTGTGGAACATCCAAATACCATAACCACGACGGTTCTTCTATTTTAAACAGAGTTACAATATTTATAACTTCAAGGCAAAATATCACTTATCACAGTAACCTGTCTTAACTCGAGCTGAGACAAAGAACTCTTGCACTGGTCATTTTTAATTAGGGTTAGCTACATGTACCTTCCGAAGAATTTTGGAATTTATGAAGATCGTATTTGGTATTTCTAATATGACTTAAACAGGCCCACTGTTAGTTGATCAAAATCAAATGAGACAAAAAGAAAATACAAAATACAGTGTTGCTTTTATATGAAGGGTATTTTAATCCCTAATGACTTCAACAAGACTGCTCTTCTGCAATAAAATTTCAGTGACATTAGAAATGCCCCAAGAGGATTTGAAGGACAGATAATGGAAGGAGATATGTAAAATAAACAAGATATCTCACTTACCGGTAATAATTAGAAAGATATAGAACTAAGAAGCAGGGATACCACGACAAGGACATGACGACATGGGCATGGAAAATCTAAAAAATTTAAGACACAAAAACAGCAAGGAAAATCTGAACAAGAAATACAAATTCTTTTATATACAATCATATTTTGTGATGTTGTGACCCGAATTTGGTCCCAGCTTGCATTGCAACCTGTTTACGACCTGACGACCCGTTGGATGAGCTTTGTGTGGGCCCAAGCCCACCAAAGCTATGGGGATTCGGGGGCTTGCCCCCGAGGCTCCAAGTTTGGGATCTGGTGCTGCTCAAAGGCAGGGTTCCCTTTCGAAGAAGCACAAGCCTCCTCTAGGCAGACATTGGTCACGCAAAGAAAAACAGAAGTGGGTCATGTTGAGTATAAAAATGACCAAGAGCCTGGTATGCATTCCTTTCCTTTGAATCAACAATCTTCTCTCCCCCCCATCTTCTTCTTCTACTCCTTCCTGTGGGGTGTTCAGGTGTTCAGGTGGGAGAAAGTTGCTTGTTTATTGCCGGATGTGCAAGTGTTACGTACAATGTGTGGAGTGTTGGAAGGCTGCTCGAAAGAGAAAAGTGGGGATGTTTCTGATTTGTCTAGATGCACAAGGGTGTCAGATTGTATCGTGGTCAACTGTGAGTTGAGAAGGTTTCTTTGTGTGTGGGTAGGGACTGTCAGTTCCACCTAAGTGAGGATGTGGCTGCTGCTTTGGATCAACGAATTGAGGGCTTATAATGACGGAAGAGGGCTGGATGTAGTCGACAACTCTGGTGAGTTTGGTTCTGGGAGTGCAGGGATTGATGAGAAAAGAAGTAATTTTGGGTTTTGGCTTTACTCAAACCAAGAGCCAAGAGCTATATTTATATACAAGAATAAGGTACAAAGAAAGGAAACCAAATCAAAGAAAAACAGGAAATATGCCAAAATCTAAGTGATCCCACGATTACGGGGATCTTATCTACGTGATCCCATGATTACGGTGATTTTATCTACCTGATCCCATAATAATAGGGATCTTACATAAAACACCAAATAAAAGGCTGAAAATAGCTAATATATATAATAATAATAATAATAATAATAATACAGATATTTCAACACTCCCCTTGAAGCTGGAGTGAAGATATACAATCAAGCCCAGCTTGGTAATCGAGGAATGAAGCAAAGATGGACTAACGGATTTGGTGAATACATCTGCCGACTGATTAGAGGACCGAACAAAGCACGGCTTGATAATTCCCGAACGAACCTATATTATCACAAAACTAGTTTGAGGACTGTTTTTCACTTAGCCCTAGCTCCTCCGAGAAAGATTGAAGCCAGGGAAACTCACAAGTACCCTGGGCATGGCACGAGACCCGGCCTCTGCTAAAGATCTCGAAACTACAAGTTGCTTCTTACTTTTCCAGGATATCAGATGATCTCCATAAAAAGTACAGAAGCCAGATGTGGAACGTCTATCAGTCTTGGACCAAGCATAGTCTGCATCACTAAAACATGATAGCCCAACCTGCCTACTAGAATAATAGAATAATCCAAGTCCAGGACGGGACTTAAGATATCGAAGAATATGATATACCGCATCCATATAAGTTGTACGAGGAGCATGCATAAACTGATTCACAACACTAACCGCAAAAGCCAAACCAGGACGGGTGTTGGTAAGCTAAATCAATCTTCCTACCAAGTGTTGATACTGCGAGGGATCAGAAAGGAGATCTCCAGATTCAGCCGAGATCTTCAGATTAGGATCCATAGGAGTGGAAGCAAGTTTCACCCAAGCATACCAGTGTCTCGAAGAAGATCCAAGACATACTTCCTTTGCGATAAAGAGTTACCCTGCTTAGATTTAGCAACCTCAATCCCCAAGTAATATCTTAGCTACCCAAGGTCTTTCACATCAAAAGCTTTAGCCAATTGAAGGTTTACATGAGCAATCCCAGGGATGTCGTTGCCAATAATGATGATATCATCAACATAGACAAGAAGAATGATAGAGGGACGATGGATAAAATATATATGATCAGAATGGCATCTAACAAACCCCATGGATAGATTTACATCACTGAAGCGGCTGAAACCAAGCTCTGGGAGATTGTTTTAACATATACAAAGACTTCCGCAATCGACAGACCTTTATAGCATAGTACTAAAACTGGGTGGAGGATCCATATAAAATAGTCTCAAGAAGATCACCGTTAAGGAAAGCATTATTCACATCAAGTTAATGAAGAGGCCAATTGTGAGAGGCAGCCAGGGAGATAAGCAGGAGAACTGAGGTCAATTAAGCTACTGGAGCGAAAGTATCATTAAAGTCTTTTCCAAGAATCTAAGTAAACCCTTTGGCCACCAAACGGGCCTTACACCAATCAATAGAGCCATCGGCCAAATCTTTAACTTTGAATACCTATTTGCAACCAACAGTCTTTTCACGAGGAGGGAGAGATACAAGCTCCCATGTTTCATTTTGCTGCAAAGCATCCATTTCTACCATCATAGAAGACATCCAATTGGGATTTCGGAGAGCCTCAAAGACAATTCTGGGAATGGAAATGGAATCAAGTTTTCCTAGAAAGGTTCGGTAAGACCTTGAAAGACCATCATAAGAGATATAGAGAAAGAGAGGATGATCAGCACTACAATCGAATCCAAATCGTGCAGGGGGTTTGCGGTCCAAAGTGGGATACCGAGACTCAGGAACAGGTCAGGGAAATGTAAAGGAGAGAGGAGATGTACATGAACTTGTATCGGAAGGGGATGAAGGCAGTGGAGGCGGAGCACGAGGGCGACGAGAATAGACCTGCAAAGTGGGTGAGGAAACCACAAAAGAAGACTCTTCTTGAAAAATAGGAAAAGGACGAGCAAGAGGAGAAGCCTCATGATAGTGTTACAACCATAAAAAGGGGTATGCTCATTAATGGTGGCATCAAGAGAGTGATACATGTGTTTGTGTACAGGATCATAACACCGGTAACCTTTTGACATTGAAGAGTATCCTGAAAAAATACATTTAATGGCCTTGTCATCAAGTTTAGTACAAGAAGGGCTATGATTCTGAACAAAACATTTACATCCTAACACCCGAGGCATGATGGAAAAAAAGTAATATTAGGCTGAAGCACTTGTAAGGGGACCTTACCAATTAATACTCTACTAGGGGTACGATTAATGAGAAAAGTAGTTCTGTGTTACCTGGACTCGTCGTTTCCGGCGAGGGTGTCCGTGTCGACACGACACGACACGACACAGACACGGATACGGGATATGCGTCCGACTTTGTACGGTCAAGATCGGACACGGCCGTTGAAGAAAACCCTTATTTCAGTGGTCGGAAATTGTGGTCGGAAATTACTGGTTTCGTCGTGATTTTCAAGAAGGGGGTTTTGGAGAAGACGAGGGTTCTTCACGCGTTGGTTTTGCATATAAACTTACCCTATTTGGAGCGTGTTGTTCACGTTCTGACGCGTAAATAAATTTCAGCAGACAGCTGCCTGTCATTGTCATTTAGAAACGTGTGTATATATATATATGGTAGTAGTATATATATATATGGTATATATATAATAATAAATATGTGGTTAGTGGGTTACCAGCTGTAACCCACTCACCACAATTGACCGTTTGAAATAAGTGTAAATTTACATTTTTAACCTTATAATTAAAGCATTTGTTTACGATGAAAAAATTAGAAAATAATGTGTAGTACTCCGTATTAGACTGAATACGTCTTCAATCCATCTGTAAGGCCTTATGGGCTATTTAACTTATGGGTTGGCCCATTGGTTGAGGGTTTGGCCTGCTGTAAATTCTTTCTTTCAACACAATATTTACCTTATGGGCTGTTTAACTTATGGGTTGGCCCATTGGTTGAGGCTTTGGACTGCTGTCAATTCTTTCTTTCAATACAATACATTTACCTTCCAAAAAAAAAAACAGTACTCATGAAAAATGTTCTCCCTAATTTTATTATATTATATTATATTTTTTTTTTCCCTCTCTGTTTTCTTCATGTTATTTAACTTATTTAACAATTATGAATTAACATCATCTCTTACTTATCTAAGTTATCTTGTTAGTTGCTGCCTTATGCCATGCTTAGTTGCCTATCTGATTAAATTTATCAGACTATCACTAATATAATTTTTCATTTTTTAATATTTTGTATGCCGTGTCCAAGTACCCGTGTCAAAATTTTGGACACTTTTATTCCGTGTCCCCGTGTCCTATAATTGAATAGATTGGTGGATCCGACCTTTAGACACGTACCCGTATCCGACACCCGTACCCGAGTCCGGGTAACATAGAAGTAGCTATAAGAACCACCATGTGCCAGTATGACTTTGGCACATTCATTTTTTTTTTTGATAAGTGACTTTGGCACATTCATACCACTTAAAAGACATCGAACAACTGACAATAGTTGGCGGTTTTTTCGCTCTGCCACACCATTCTGTTCAGGGGTATATGGACAAATAAGTTAATGAAGGGTAACTTTCACACACACCCCTTGAGGTTGGGTCATATCTCACCTAGAAGAACATTTTTTTTTTTTTTTTTTTTTTTGATAAGTAAGAATTAAATAAAAAGACGTTCAAAAGGGGAACATGTCCCTTATACATAAGTGGAACCGGGGGCTAAGGCCCCAAAGAATTCAAAAAAATGATTAAATCATTGAAAGAGGAACAAGAACTCCTCTTCACATAACTGAAGAGAGAGCGAATAATATAAAATTTTAGCGTCGCCGTAGACGACTCATTTCCTTCGAATATTCTGCTATTCCTCTCCTTCCAGATGCACCACCAAACGCAATGTGGGACAATTCTCCAGTAATCACATACACCACTTCTCACACAACATACTCTCCAAGTATGAATCAAATCCTTAGAAGAACGTAGCATTAGCCACCACATGCCAAACAACCCAAGAATAAGATTCCAACAATCGTACGCCACGGGACAATGCATGAGGATACGATCAACTGACTCACCATCTTGCTTGCTTAGGTAACACCAATTAACAAAACAGTTACCCCTCTTCCTCAAATTATCAATCATCAAGATCTTACCCCATACAGCGGTCCATACAAAGAATGACACCCTAGTTGGAGCCATAGAATGCCAAATGGTCTTCCACGGAAAGTCAAGGCTAACAAAATTAGATAGACATAAGAACAAATATCGCACTTCGAAACGGACATGGGAAGAGGAAATCCATATTAGATCGTCACTACCTCTGCCAACTGTCAACTGCCTACTGCCGATACAACAAATCCAGAAGAACACATACCTCATCCAACTCCCAATCCTGAAAGGAATGCCTAAAGTGCACATCCTACGTAATCCCACTACTATCAAGCCAATAACAGTCAGCTACGTCGGCGTGTCTATCAACTGTAATAATGTATAATCTGGGAAATGTACGAGATAATGGCTGATCACCACACCAAAGATCCTCTCAAAAGAACATATTGGTTTTAACTTTCACTCACATTTCAAAGAGTGATTTTGTATTTCACTTACACCCTAAATCTCAGTTTTTTATGATCTTTTTAGGTGTAGAATGGCCATGCTACCCTTTTGACTTTGTTTCATATATAAAATGACTTAACTACTCCAACAAACCCATTTGAAATGACCAAAATGTCCTAAAAGTTAATCCCCAAATCACAAACTGAATCGTGTATTTGGAGACCGCAAATCACCCTAGGTTATGGAGTTTTGGCGGTGGTGGTTGTGGGGGTAGGGATGATGGTGGTGGTGGTGGTGGTGGTGTGTAGATGTGATGGTCAGCTGTGGCAGTGGTTGTGGGTGAAGATGGCAATGATTGTGGGTTTTGTCGTGTAGAGGTGGGTTTTGTTGCGCTTGTGGTCCAGTTGTGTAGATATGCGACGGCAGCACCGATGTACAGTGGCAGAGACCTATGACGGTGACAGTGATCTACAACAATCGGCAGTGGCGATTGAGATGGAGATGGAGATAATAAATATAGCACGTATATATATAGATATAGCACGATTGAGGTGGAAAGGGGGTTGTAGTCGAAGACTGAGTAGGTGGCGCCGAAGTCGGAGAGAATGTTGGCGTTAACGGCGAGGATGTCGACCATGGTGAGGACTGTGGAGGTACCAGCTCGAAGCTCCATCGTGAGGGTTGTGTTCCGTCGGCTAGTTTGAGGGTTGTGTTCCGTCGGCCATAACGCATCACCTTCACGCGTCACCTTCACGCATCACCGTTTCAGCAAGAATCAACGTCCGAATGATCGTCGAAGTCGTAGCAGACAGACGTCCACCATCACCAACGGCTTCTTCTCTTTGACAACGGTGGCGATCAGACGTCCCAGACATCCCAAACATCACGTTGAAGCTTCGGATCGAGGAGGAAATATGCGATTCCCTGATAGGGCTTGCCGTTGGGCACGCCGGAGACAACGATGGTGACTTGATCTGCGGTGGAAGGGGTTGCGGTCGCCACTGCAATCGCCGGAATCCATGGTCAATGACGATTTGGGCATGTACAAACAGTGCTTGAATATATATATATATATATATATATATGGGTTTTTTTGTCATTTAAGATTACAGATATTTTATATTAAAAAATTGAGGGTAAAAGGGTCAATTCGCATGTGTCAGAGGCAAAAAAGTAAATTGGGGTGTAAGTGAAAGTTAACATGTGTCAGAGGCAAAAAAGTAAATTAGGGTATAAGTGAAAGTTAAAACCAAAATGTTCATCTAGGTGAGATGTGACCTAACCTCAAAGGGTATCTGTGTAATTTACCAGTTGATGAAGAATACTATGTTAGTTAAGTTGAGACCAAAACGCATTTGAAACATATTCACGACCATTGTCAGACCTAATATTCCTAACAGTTTTATATTGAGTTTTGATCATTTGGGGGAATTGAGTGAACAAGGGAAAAACTTCAAATTTCTTTTTAAGTAAATATACCCATGTGCAGCAGGAATAATCATCAATGAATGTGAAATAATAACGATGCACCGAAAAAGCAGCAACACGAGAAGGACCCCACACATCAGATCAAACGTACTAGGTTCACGATGCATATGAGAAATATAACTGGTTATAGTATGTTTAGAAAGCTCACAAATCTCACATTGAAACTTATTATCCTTACAAGCCGTTATTAATGAAGGGAAAAAGCAAACATAAATACTTAAAGTTTACATGCCCAAGGCGAGCAGGCCATAAATTTAAAGCCTGAAAAGAAAAATCGAAGAACAGAGACTTGAAGGCTTGAAGCAAGTGGAAGAGGTGTCGGTGGAGGATCCCTAAAGTAGTAAAACACAGTAATGAGGAAAGAAAATCACTGCACAGTTTACTGATTTGGCAAGTTTGCTAACAGATAGAAGATTAAATGCAAAGTTAGGAACACGAAGAACATATGGCAAAATAATATCAGGGATAAATGAACATCTCCTTTACTACGAATAATGGTGGTTGACGCATCAGTTAGACTAACAGCCTGATTAACAAGGGTAACGGGAGTAGAAAATAATGACAACTCACCAGTTATGTGACCATTGGCTCCAGAATCTAGAACCCAAGTAGGTTTTCCCGCTTTAACATGAAAAGCAAAAAGAGTACCTATAGCTATAGTCGTCGTGGAAATAAAAGAGCCAGCCCTGGTAGATAAAGCATCGAACTGTTCCTGAAGCTGACCAATCTGGAACTGTAACTGATTGAAGTCCTGAAAAGATGGTCTGGGGGGAGTTGAAGCAGGAGGGGCAACCATCTGTGTAGTATACCAACAAATAGTATCGGCTACTGCGGCAGTGCGGCCAAGGCCAGTAAGACGATTGCGAGAAAATTTCTACTTTAGCTCGGGATGAAACTTAAAGCAACGATCCTTTACATGACCAGTGGCTCCACAATATTGACAAATAACCTTTCCCTCTGAAAGTCTAGAATTAGCAGCAAGAGCCATCTGATCGACTGGAGTCTCTGGTAAAGCTACTGGCTGAGAGATCTGACGTCTATGCTCCTCATAGTCAACAGTAGCGAAGGCATCATATAAATCAAGCATAGGAGAGGTGTTTATGATGTGAATTCTAAGAGCATCATACTCAAATCGTAAACCCATAAAAAAACCAGTAGTTTCTTGACAAAAAGAGTTGCAGCTTCTTCAGAGAAATCGGAGAGAGGTTCATACTGTGCTAATTCATCCCACCTAGACTGGAGATACCCAAAATATTCTGATACTGACAGCTTGAGTGTCTACTGAGATGCATGAGCAATCTCCTGATAGAGTTCAAAGATACAAGTGTTATTGCGGGAATGGGCATACATCTTGTTAAGGGCTTGCACAGACGAAAAACAAAAGTGTGAAACATGAACATATTATAGATACTCTCCTCCATTGAGTTGAAGATCCAACCCAGAATGGTGCACCTGTCCATGTCCTATGCAATATATTTAGCATCCGTCTTTTCCAGTTCCTTGACAAGATCCAAAAGCCAACCAATTTTCCCTTTCCCTCTAATATAGAGTTGAAGAGAACGGGACGAAGATACAAATTTGGGCCCATTCAAGGGCACACTAGTAACCCGTTGTGACGGAGTATGTTGTGCCGAAGATAAAGTATGTTGAACCGAGGATAAAGTGTCCTTTTGGCTACTAGAATAAGTTATAGTACTAAAATAAGGTTGGTCCACACGTCAAAGCAGAAGAATAGAGAAAAAAAACAACGCCAGAAAAATCAAAGCTTTCCTCCAAATATGCTGCCGAACAAACATCGGCAACCCACAAAGAGACAAAAAACACCAGGAGGACCCTAAGGTCATAAAAAACCTAAAGGAATTTTCCTAAAAAAGGAGTCAAAAACAGAGGGTTACCCGAGGGGTCCAGCGCAAGGGCTGGGAGGAGATGGAGGTGCGCTGGAGGTGAGGGAAAATGGAGAGAGGGAGAGCGAAGGTGGTGGCGTTGGGGGGTAAGATGGGAAGGCGAAGGTTTTTGTTTTGCTCTGATACCAAAAAGAATAAGTTTTGGGTTTTGGCTTACTCAAATCAAGACCTAAGAGTTACATTTATATCATACAAGAATAGGGTACAATGAAAGGAAATCAAATCAAAGAAAAACAGGAAATATGCCAAAATCTACGTGATCCCATAATAATAGGGATCTTACATAAAACACCTAATAAAAAGCTTAACACGGCTAATAAAAATAATAATAATAATAATACAGATATTTCAACAATAAGGATTGCTCTTCATTGGGGCGAAGCAGGGGTGAGGAATCGGAGGGGGAAAAAGATGATGACCTTTCTTGCATCCCTTTTGAGTGTGCTTTGAATGCGCTGCCTGAGCTTGATGTCAAGCCTTGGGAGGAAGTTGAGGCTGTCGAGGGGTGTTTAATGGAGCCTTTGGCTACAGTGAGTCACAAGAGGGACATAACAGTTACAAGTGAGGGTGAAGGTGTTTCGAGAGGGGAGGGTTGGGTGAGGGAGTATATTGGGGCGATGAGCGGTTTTTTGGTGATGACGTATGAGGGGGAGGATGGTCGGCTATGGTGATACTTCAATCTACCATAGAGGGTAGTGCAAAGGTAAGGGGCAGAGGAGTTCTTCATGGAAGGGAGAGAAGGAAGTCTGGAATCTTATCTCCTACGTGAATTACGAGGGGAGGAGTGGGAGGGAGAAGGAGAGGGGAAGGGAGGGGAGCTCGATTGTTTCCTTATGAAAATCCACATTATTTCTTGGAATGTCCGTGGTATCAATGATCCGAACAAACATAAGGTTGTGAAATTGGCGGTGAGGAAGTGGGGAGCCCATGTGGGGTGTTTTCAAGAAACAAGATGGCTTTTGTGACAGATAGGGTGGTGAGGAGTCTTTGGGGAGGGAGCTTTGTGGAGTGGGCGATGTTCGAAGTCACGGGTTCAGCTGGGGGTATTCTTGTTATGTAGGATAGGAGAGGTGTTTCCAAAGTTGATGTGTGGGTTGGGAGATTCTCAATTTCTTGCTCTTTGTCAATGAAGGATGGGTTCCATTTGGTGTCCTCTGGTGTCTATGGCCCTACAAAGGACGGCCAGACATGGAGTTTATGGGAGGAACTCCATTTTGTTTGTAGTAGTTAGAATCTCCCCTAGTGTGTGGACAAAGACTTTAACATGGTCCGGTCTCCATTGGAGGGGTCTACCGGAGGGAGGTGGACATTGGATATGGAGCAGTTTTCTAAGTTCATTGATGACCTTCAGTTGATTCACTTACCGATAGAATGAGCGACTTTTACTTGGTCTAGTAGCAGGCAGGATCCTTCCTTGTCTATCCTAGATCGATTTCTTATCTCTGGGGACTGGGAGGAGAAGTTTCCGGATGAGGTTCAAGCGGCGTTGGCTAAAGTCACTTTTGATCATATTCCGTTGGTGTTGAATTATGGGGGATCACTGAGGAGGAGCTCTCCCTTCAGATTCGAGAACATGTGGCAGGAGGGGTTTAAGGAGAAAGTGCGAGTCTGGGGGGAGGGGTACAACGTGAAGCACTACGGGTTTTGTTGTCACTAGCAAACTTCATCTTCTTAAGGAAGACATCAAGAGGTGGAATAAGGATGTGTGGGGGAATCTGGAATGGAGAAAAAACAGGGCTTTGCCGGATGTTGCAAAGATTAATCGGAGAGAGGATATGGGGGGTATTGAGGACTCGAAGCAACGTAGGAGGGAGCACTGCCAGGAGGAGATTGCAAAGATTGCTGTTTCGGAGGAGATTTCGTGGCATTAGAAATCTCGAGCCTTGTGGCTAAGGAGGGAGGTAGGAACACAAGGTTCTTTCAAAGGACGGCCAATGCTCATCAGAGGGGGAATAACATTGGGTGGATGGCGTGGAGCTTTGTAGGGAGGAGGATGCGTGTAGGGGTGCAGCCTCATTCTATCAGAGATTGTTTTCAAAGCCTCATGGAAACCTTTGTTGGGAGGGTTCGAGTTTGACAAGATTTCAGAGGCCAAGAGTGGTGATTTAGAGCGTTCATGTAGCGAATAGGAAGTGCTTTCGTTGTTGAAGAGCTGTGATGGTGACTCCCCCTATTAGCTTGGTGGGCTATATTTACAAGCTGATTTCCAAAGTTCGGGCCTTCGGATTGATGAGTTGTATGAATGGGATTATCTCATAATCTCATAATGCTTTTGTGGGAGGACGTCAGATTCTAAACTCGGTCCTCGTTGCTAGTGAGTGTGAGGACGCCAAATTAAGGAGTGGGGTTCCAGGGGTTTTGTGTAAGCTTGATATTGACAAAGCTTATGATCATGTGAGCTAGAGGTTCTTGATGTATATGTTGGAAAGAATGGGATTCAAGGAGTCTTCGAGGAGATGGATTGAGTTCTACATTTTCTCAGCAAGGTTCTCAATGCTCGTGAACGGTGCTCCGACTGGTTTCTTCAGGAGTTCGCGAGGTTTGAGACAGAGAGATCCTCTCTCCCCTTTCATGTTTATCATTGTGATGGAGGCTCTCAGCAGGTTAATAAGGAGGGTTGTGGATCTGGACTTCATTAGAGGTTTTAGGGTGGGTAGAAACCGTTCTAATCAGCTATTTGCTAAAGACACCTTAGTGCTTTGGGATGCGGATGAGGCTCAGATGAGGCATTTATGGTGTGTCCAAGTTTGCTTTCAGGTTGTTTCTAGTCTGAAAGTCAATGTCAGGTAGAGCTTGTTGGTTCCAGTGGGAGAGGTTGCGAATATCTCTCTCTTAGCTGATACTCTGGGATGTGGCGCTGATCACTTTCCCATTTCATACTTGGGGCTATCGTTAGGGGCACCTGCAAAAGCAGTAGGCATATGGGACCCATTTGTTGAGAGGGTCGAGAGGAGGTTGGCAGAGTGGAAAAAGCAATCTCTCTCAAAGGTGGGAGCTTACCCTTTTGAAGAGCACACTTTCGAGTCTTCCTACCTATTTTCTCTCTTTTTTCCAGATTCCCTCCTCTATGGCCACGAGGATTGAGAGGATACAACTGAAATTTATTTGGGGTGGCTTGGGGGAGGAGTTCAAGTATAATCTTGCCCGGCGGAAGCATGTTTGCAAACTGATTCAGGGTGGTGATCTGGGGATTAGAAGACTGAAGCCTTTTAACAAGGCTCTTTTGGGGAAGTGGCTTTAAAGATTCGGTGTGGACAAAGATACACTCTGGAGGAGAGTCATTGCCTAGAGATTCGGGAAGGAGAGGGGTGGGTGATGTTCCCTTGAGACGAGGATTCTAGGGGTTAGTGTTTGGAAATTCATCAAGAAGGTGTGAGACGAGTTTTCAAAACACGTTAGATTCAAGCTGCGAGGGGGCCCTTTCATCCAATTTTGGGAGAACTGTTGGTTTGAGGAGCGTACGCTGGCGTGTACTTTTTTCCAAACTGTTTTAGGACTGCTTCGGATAGACATGCTTTGGTTGCTGACTACCATCACCTTGATGGTGGGAGGTTGAACTTGGATGTGTGTTTTGTGTGGCATTTCCACGACTGGGAGCTTGGTGACATTTTTCACCTGTTTTCTGTGCTGTATCGTCAGGAGGTTGCTGTGGGGGTAGGTTGATTCTTTGGTTTGGACCTCTTCTCCATAGGGGAGGTTTGATGTTTGTTCCTTCTTACTTGGAAGGCTGTGTGGCGCACCAAGGCCCCTCTAAAGGTGGCATTTTTTTTGTTGGACGGGGGTGTTAGGGGAGATTCTGACCTGTGATAATTGGAGGAGGAGGAGACAAATCGTTGTCAATTGGTGTTGCATGTGTAAGGCAGCTGAAGAGACGGTTGATCATCTTTTGCTTCATTGCACGGTTGGTCGGGACAGTTGGGTTTGATTTTGTCTTTGTTCGGGGTTCACTGAGTTATGCCTCGGACTTCGCTAGGGGTTGATTGAGGACTGGCAAGGTGGTTGTTTTGTGGACTCTCAAGCCCGTGTTTTTTGAAAAGTGGCTCCTTTGTGCCTTTGGTGGAGCTTATAAAGAGAACGCAATAGGAGATCCTTTGAGGGTGAGGAGACTCCTATTGGGGTGTTTAAATTTTCTATTCTTAACTCTCTTTTTTGTTGGGTTGCTGGGAGAAATTGAAAATCCTTAGGAGTTGAGTTTCTTGGGCTGCGTTCCCCGTTTAAATTCTTAAGTCATAAATTACATATCAAAAATAATGATAAATAAAAAATATTCACTGCAAAAAACAAAAGTTTTGAACTTCAATTCATTAAACAACATAGAATTCACCTGATTGTTAATAGTTAAATGGATAGCATAAAATCCAACACAGAATTCAGGATTGAGCATAAATGTTGCTGAAAATCTTAATAATTTCATATTCAAAAATCAAGAATTTTAACCCTTTCTTTTTGTAAATAAAAGTTGAATCTTGAGATCTAATACACGATTCATTGAAAACTAATAATAACCAAATATACAAAACGGCAAACCCATATGTTCATTTTAGGGGTGGCAATTTGGCCCACCCCACCGGGTTCCAGCCCCTAATGGAACGGGTATGGTAAACAATTAAAGAAAGGGCTGGGTTGGGTTAAAGGAATTAAACCTGGTCCAGGTTCAGGGTGGGGCAGATATATACTTGTCCTGCCCCGCCCCAATTGTACAACAAAATTACACTATTACGGTATTACCCTTATATTAGTTATTCCTTAAATACCCTAATATATATCTCATTTCCGTAAGGTTACCACTAAACATCCCTCTCATCCTCTCAAACTCTCAGCCACCCCCACCACATACGATCAACAACCTTCTGTAGGCCTAATCTTCCATGTTCCATCGTGCCCTCAATCACAATACAATAACAGCTCCACAGCATACGATCAACAACCTTCTATAGTCAAATGAAGACCTGCTCTTTCTTTCTATCAGTGTGTTGTCTCTCATCTATGATATATCATTACATATATCTGCATGTATTTGTGTGTACATGCATCTCTGTACAATCTCCGTGTGTGTGAGACTAGGGTTTGTCTGTGTGTGAACTGTGTATACGGGCAGAATCAGGATTGGGAATTATGTTAGCAAACGGGGATGGGATTCGGAATTCAACCCCGTCCCAGGTTCAGGACGGGTATGGGATGGAGTAATATTAACCAATATTAAACGGGGCAGGGTAGGGTTTAGGGGAACAGTCCCATACCTGCCCCGTTGCGATCCCCAGTTCATTTCCCTGAAAATTACTTTTAATTGTTATGGAAAAGGCATCCAAGGCAAGCAGGAAACTCACTAAACCCTATACAAGTAGGCAGGTGGAAGTGAAGACAGGGACTACTTAGCAACAATAACATGACTTCGATACACAATACTCAAAATAGCAACAGTTCCAGCAAGGAAAGAAGTTTCCACTAGTAAACATAAGCACCAAATTGGTTACCTGAAAATATGAGCAAGGACAAATATTTCAATAGTCCTACGACCCAGTTCCATAAGACGCCTTTCATCCCGTTCAATGGAATCCTTATTGAAGTCCTCTCCACAACCCCCATCCTACGTGTAAAGGGTAAGGCATTGAAGAACCAGCAAAAGAGTATGGGAATTTATCAAATCAATGAATAAATATCTTAAATAAAAACATATCGACATGAAAAGAAAACATAATGTGTTTGGAAACACAAGAAGCACTGATAGTCATATTTGCACAATACGCGGGCGCACGCGCGTGTAATGCCATTTCGCAATCAGTGAATGCACTTTATATCCATAAAAATCAAATATTAATATGAATACTAAAAACACCATATCAAAAATAAAAGAGATCAGTTGAAGCATATCAAATAGCAGTAAGTGCATCAGAAGACCACATCATGCCACTTCCTTCAAAGTTATCAAGATTCAATAAAATATCATAAAATTTTATCTTTCCAGGTTTTCTTGTAAGGATTACAGCATTCACTTTCACACTTCTATTACCCAATAATGCATCATAGTGGCAATTGGTTGGTATCAGCCAAGCAAATCCTGCTGATTTCCCATTGAGATGCAGCAGTATTACCAGCAGTTCTGCTGCTGACTGTTTATTTGACTTATTTTCTTCAGCCTAAAGAGAGGCTTTAATTTCAACAATCAAGTCCATCGAGGGCATATCCTCCATTAATTAGATAAATATCATTTTCAAACTTCCCCTCCATCATTTAACATTTTGATAACATATCTTCACCTGTTCCATGACCAGATATCTTAAGCATGAAGCACGTTGTGTAAAATGGTATTCCTTTTATATCACGTTTTGGACCTACTCCTAGGTTTCCCTATGAGCACCAATCAGAAAATTCTAATGTAATTTTCTATAACTTTCATTACATATTCGAAAACTCATCACTGCTACATTGTCTAATGAATATGTCAAATATCAAATTCTTTGTTCAAATGATGCTAGCTCAAGGTTATACAAAATCTACCTATGTTTCTATAAAATGTTTTCTACATTTTTTTTTTTAAGTATGTTTTTTCTAAAAGGATCATGCTCGCATAACAATAACATGGATGCACTCAACCGATCCTACTTCAAGATGAAATATTTCTGTCCATGGTCCCCGCCTTATATATGAACATGAAATAGTCATGGTAAAGTGTAGCCCTCAATAGTTTCATGTTTTGTACGAATACCTATGCATCCTTACTAAACGAATTAAATTTAAAAAATAAAAATAAATCAATAGTTTCATGTTTCATGTTTTGTACGAATACCTATGCATCCTTAATAAAAATACTGAGCTTGTCATTGATCGTGGTAAATTGTTTCAAACTCGAGATCGAGTTTTCTTCAAGAAGGAAGGTATGATGCAAAGCATTAAGGGTACTTCAGTAAGGATTGAGGCAGTCAATGGTGCCTTGGAAAGTTCCTTGAAGAAAAAGTCAAAGAGTCATTTTTGTTTTGGGGTAGTAATTAATTAAGCTTTGGAACTACCAAGTATTCACTTAGGAAAGTGGTAAAGTGCTATTAAATCTGTGTGGCAATTCTAAAAGTCTTTCTAGGATATGTCAAGTGTCACCAATAGCAGTATTATAAAAGGGACAGCCCTCTTTATCAGTTGTAATCAAGTCTTAATCAATATAATTTTGAGATATTATTAGAGTTTATACTTCTCCAAGGCTTTCCCCCAGATTTCCCTATAGAAATCTAGGCTTTGACGGTGATTGGAGTATTTCTGGTCTTTCTTACTGTTGTAAGAAGACTTCTTTCTTTTTTCTGTTTGCTTCAAGATGCTATGTATATCACTATATTGTCAAATGTATCTCAAATCCGTGGTTATGTTGTAATTTCAATTCTAATTTTCATTTTATTAAATGATAAATTCTCTATGTATCATTCTATATTGTGTAATAAAACATACAAATTCCCCATCAGCCCGCTCAAGACCTTGTCTAATCAAGTTTCAGGATGATTCGAGTCTTTATTTACATTGATTTCAAGTTGATGTCAAAATGTTTAACTCAAAGTAGAACTAGGAGACCTACAGCAACCTATAAAAATCCATGTAATATCTTTATTTTAATGGTGTCGAGTATGAACATTTGGGATATATTCATGTGATGGATACTTTGACAGGTGAAGCTTTCAATGGGGAATCGAAATATTACAAATTAATGGAGTTCATATAGTGCTTTAATGGACCATTTGGCAGGTTGGATAACATTCTTACAGTGGTAATGATTAGAGAAATGAACGTGAGAGAAGAAAAGAAGAGATGGAAGATCTGGTGGTGGCCAGAGATGGTTATGTGGTGAAAGTGGTGACACAGGCAGCGGGTCTAAGAGGGAGAGGAGATGAAACAGAAAGAAAAAGGGAGAGGAGAGGAGAGAAAAAGAGATGGTCATGATCGTCTTTTTAAAAATATCTTCTTCTTTTTCCCAAAAAGTTTCAAGGTGAAAGAGACAGTTCATGCAAAACCATTAATGTTTGTTTAGCCGACACACTCTGAAAGGAAGGCCAGTGTAATTTTGGCCAATCTTAACACGTGTATCACCTATACCTCAGGGGAGGTCTACATAATTTACCCTATAAAAATATAGATGCCTTGACATCATGTTGTTAATCTTGTTGAGGAATTTTGAAGTCGCCAAAAATTGGAAAATTAATAATTTCTTATAGAACATGACCAAGCTGAATTAAACCAAACCTTGGGTGGACAGGTTTGGTATTATTGGTCTATGGTTGATTCTGGGTTATGAAAGCAAATCAAAAGTTAATTTGGTTATGGATTGATGCTAAACCATTTCAACCAAACCAAGTTGCACACCCAGTAAAAAAGAAAAAAGACACAACAAAAATAACATACCATGTACTAGAAAGAAAGAAAATTGTGAAAACAGAACATGTTTTATAATAGTTTTAACAATCGCAATCATAGAGCTTACTTTTGTACGGTTCTGAGGACCCTTCTCATCTTTTGGAGGCAAGGGTTCCATGGCAGCCCTCTCAAGTAATAGTAACACATCATCCACCAAGACAAACATATCTTTCTCCACACGAACAATAGGAACTGGCATTTCCTCAGCCTCTAATAATTTTGTCCCACCTTTCTTGCGCTTGGTGTGGCCTTCAAGAGCCTTCAATCCACTGTACAAAGAATCCATTACCAAAGTAGATGTGACTTCCTTCTCTATAAAGAAGTGCTTCAGAACAACTTTTAAAATTGCATCTGTTTTCTCTCTGGACATGCGACGTCTAGTATTTTGGTCAACTCCAAGCCAGAAAGCACAGAAGCTGCAACCATCACAAGTTTTTCATTATATGAAATTGAAGATATACTGAACAGAAGTTTTATCACATCACAACCAGAACACAAATAACTGGCGGGAGGGAAAAGTAAGGTGTCCAATGTGTAGCCGACAAATGACAAATCAAATAACTTTTGACAAATCAAATGACTTTAAAGACCATACAGTATAATACATTGCTTTTGCTAGAAAAATTCCACAAATGACTTACATAAAAAAAGTAATATTATTCTGATGGATCAACCCAAGAGAAAAAGACACAGAGGAATGTCAAAACATATGGCCAAATGAACTAAAAGACCATCCAATTCTGAAATATTTTTAATACCATAGCTTCCGCCTAAAAATATGTTGAACTATTGGAACTAACAATCATGAAACTAATATTTTTTACCTTGACCATCTATCTTTATCTTCTATCAATTTTTCAAGCTTGCCTCTTCGCTCTTCCACAAAACGACGGCAAATTTGCTCTACATTCGTCAAATATACCCGAACAAGTTCTGTCCTATACTGACAATCAAGGCAACGAAAGGGACGGTCTGCTCTCTCCCTGAAAACCAACAGCATGTATTGAAATCTAGTTATCAAAATGATATAATTCTTATGGTAAATGAAATACAAATTAGTAATGATAGATTCAGTCAATCATTAAAGCTACAAAGAAGTCCAGGGGTAATTGGCGACAGATCTTGTAGAATTAAATTTAAATTTCAAGTCCCAAACAAGTATTAGACTAATGTAAAATTAAATTCAAGACCCTTTCTAACCCAATAACTTCAACACGAAATTTAAGTCAAAAGAATGTCAATTTCAATCACAGTTTTAGAAGGCTAAAGCATAGGCAATACTCAAGTCTTCTAATCGTAGAATTTTACAAAATAAATATCAACGTAGTTCAATATTAGCAAAGAAGATGGAAAAATCATGGACAATTATAATTAAAAAAAAAAAAAAGAAAATATTGTTTTCTAAGACATTATAAAAGTCCAAATAAACATGACCACATATAAAGTAAGAAACATTCTAAATAACTAGAACAGTTCAACAAAGAAAATGTTAGTTTCTCATTTGTTAATTTATATGAATGTTGTTCATAGAAATGAAAGAAAAGGAAAACCAGAAGGGGGAAAAAAACTTTTTAAAAAATATATAAAATAGATTAAAATAAATGTACTACATTGTTCAGTCGATAAATTTAGTCAAATATTACATAAACTAAGAGATATATATATATATATATATATATATATATATATATATATATCTATGCTGTTAAGATGATACAACATAAATCTTTGTTACTTTAAAGTTAAAAATAAAGACTAGATGCCAACTGGGTCATGGGCCTCATGTGCAAGGCATAAAAAGGCGCAAAAAAAAAAGACAACTGCAGTTTTCAAATGAAATCCCAACAATATTGTAGCTTACTTTTGATAACTAGATTCCAAAGAATCCAGCAGTTTGTTCATGCTATTAACCTAAATTATAAGGCGTTGTGAGCAGTAGTAATAAGAGTAAGTACCGTTATAAGGCATTGAGCAAAGTAATAGTAACATATGAATGCACCCGTCATGTTCATCGCAGGCATTTTATGCACCATAATCAGATAAACTGGGAAATGTATTACATAAGGGATAATGAGATTATGGGGTAATTAGACAATAACACTGCATTTGTAATGAGGGAGTTGGAGGGAAAGGAGTGGAAAGGAGAAAATTAAAGCTTATCTTGTGTTCGTTACAAAAATGAGGTGGAAAAGGAGAGAACCATGAGGAGGTAGACCATGACCTCTTGAATAGTTATTTGGCTATCCTTCCTATAGTGAGAGGATGTGGAAGGAAAGGATCAAAGATTTAGTGATTATGTGTCTTGCCCCTGTTTTGTTAAACAAGTAAATTTCTATTTTGCCCAAATCACTCGCAAAATAAAACAATCATTTCCTTTCTTCTCTCTCCAATATCAAAGATTTATATGATGCACGCAAAATCATTTCTTTGGTGAATTTCCAGTGACATCATGTAAATCTGTGTGCAGGGGAAGGGAGAACGTATTCTTGTTAAAAATTAATATATATATATATATATATATATATATATATATATAGTTCCTCTGTTCCAGACCTGCAGTTATCGTGTTACTTGCTATACTTCCTTTGAACCTTATTACACACCCTTCTGGATGCGCTTGCACTCTATTGTATATCCTGTTTGTATTCTTTTGTTTCATAAAAAGTCAACTTACCTGCCACAAAAATGTAGGGGAAAAAAAAAATAACGAGGTATATCTATTGAAGGAGTTGAGTTTTTCAGGTCACGCATTATTCAGATAATTTCAGGTAACCAAAGTAAACAAGCTATCACCACAATCAATCAACGAAAGCAAGGCATCATATAGTTCCTAAGCCAAAGCTAACAAATCAAGAATTCCATACGATGCCTAAACAAATTCTTTAAGTTTGAATGCTATGTTTAATACCAAATGATGTCAAACACAGACCAACAAGATTTGAGAAAAATGCCTTAGGGAATACCTGATAACTTGTACTTGAGCTTTAATAATGAGAGTATTATCATCTATAAAACCATCAGACACTTTTGATAGCTCCATAAACTTTTTCCATCCCCAGTCATGCTCTTTCTTCCAGAATCGATGTAATGTGTCTGCCAAAATTCACATTTAATGTATTGGTGGTGATCGTCAATAAAAACAAAAACTCAACCATGACGACTAAACCAATATCTAAACAACCAACCAGAATATTTAGATTTTTTGTGATCTTTATTCACCACAGCTATTGTGAACTGTGCAAAATGACTCCAACCTGTTTTATCGAAAAAGAGAAGGCACATGATATCAGCTGCAAACCAAGAATTTTTAAAATCACAACAACTAAAATTGTTAAACATTATCATACCTGGAAGAAGCTTGTCGTGATTAGCAACACACAGAAACAAAGAAAGATGATTACAGACATCACAACCTTGGGGATAAATTAAAATGTACCTGCCACCCATAACAGGATCTTTAAATTAGAAGAGGTACAAGTGAGCCTTTTTTACATCAACATCACCGATATAGTATGTAAGTGGTATTTGTGTAATATATGAAACCCTCAGCATGCTATGCATAAAAAGAACATAGTACTCATTGTCACAACTCACAAGATAGGCAAGAGTGCGTCTCAGTAATGAAATTATGGCAATATTGAAATGTACATGGAGCGAAAACAGAATTGTTGAGCCACCACAGGCAAACCTAATCGCCAAGTGTCTATTCAATTTTCATGAAACCTTCATTCAAGCATATTATATTCAAATATTGACAAACATCACAGCCAAATCAGATAGTAACAATCTGGTGAGACTATTGTCATATGTATTGACAAACATCACAGCCAAATCAGATGGTAACAATCTGATGAGACTATTGTCATATTTACACATGTTCACTCAGATGTATTAGGAGTCAAAACAGGCCAACCCAAGTATCAAATTTCCAATTCAATTTCTATCAAGCCTGTGACGTTCAATGACCGTGTGTCTGAATGAAGTTGACGCAAATATACACATATGCATTATAGAACTCGACTATAACTGAAAGCTTGTGGAGCCTCATACCATTTGTAGCCACCAACATCAAATGGGTCACTACGAAGCTCTCTCTGGTTGATCTCCGAGAATTTGTCTATCTTCCACGTATATTTTACGTATAACTCAGCAGGTTTTGGCCCTGCAAAGTATAAATAAATTATTAAAAAGTAACTACAAAACAGATGCATAATATGACAAAGCAGGGAAAAAACAATTAAGGATTTTAACAAGGAGATTTGAATATATTCATAACAACAAAACCTTGAAATTTGATCTTTATAAGACCGCACCATTGTTATTTTTTGTAATGGAGGATGTCATCTTCCAGAACTGAATATTGGATTTCTAAAACATAGAGCCCTCGTATAGATCGGTGCTAGAAGAATTGTTTTAAACTTTGAATAGGAACCCTCATAAACAGCAGCTGGTGACTAACTGTTCTAAGGTAGCTATATTTCTTGTCATTTTCTCCATTACAGGGAGGCAATGCTTTTTATTCATTCCTTCACGGGACAAGGGAATGTCCATGCTAGTACACTGAAAGACATACTGAAGCAACCACATAAGCTAGGGGCGCAAGGAAGCGGAAACAAGTGGATGAGTGCACAGATGTAATGCCATACTTTCTATTGAAGGTAGTTATAGTTGGACACAAATAGTTTAAGATAAATCCCTCAATATTTTTTGGTAGTAATGGCTGCTTGCCTTTTAACCATCCCTTTAGTTCGCATTAAAGAAGACTTAGGAGTTACTTCTGACTGTTAGGACCCCAACCAGCCAGCATCAGCATTCAATCTATGCTCTATATAAGTTTAAAAAAAAATAAAAAATAATTAAATAAGGCCACTACTTGGTGCAGTGACATGGAATGAAAATGACAGATCGGCGGATCATCTACTCATGCATCAGCGGTTAGCACTTAGCACATCCACATATTTTGCACCCTATGGGAACTTGAACCCTCAACCTTCCACTTTTGGAAGTTTAGGAGATACCACTAGGCTACAGCCCTTGGACTCTCCATTCAGTTTTCAGATCTGCCAAAATCAGTTTTTGAGCTTTTTGATTGTTGGCATCTTAAAATCATAATATAACAAATGGCTGGAGTACATATAGAGTTGCTACTTCTCTCCACTTTGGTCATCTCAAAAGTATAACATATATGGTGCAAATTGCAGAGAAACCCCCTGAATATTAAAATTTTGTAGGTTATCACATTAAACAATTCTTTTTTAGCACAAAATCCCCTAAAGTTTATAAAAATGTTACAAATACCCCTTGTCGTCACAGTAATGTCAAATCAATAATTGAAATAGATGACTTGCGTTCACATGACAGACATATCATTATATCTCCACTTTACCCTTACAAGTTAACCAAAATGCCATCAAGTCCTATTTACATAATTGGATCCATTTTACAACCCAAGTTGCGTACATGGGTTAAAATAACCCGGTTGTAGCATGGGGTTAAAATCCCTAATTTAACTTCCCCCCTCTCACTCTGTGTTCGTCTCTCGGAGATAAATTGAAGTGTGGCAGAAGAGAAGTATGAACTCTCTCTTCGTTCTCAATATGTGATGGAGAAGAATATGACTGACTTGTTTTAGTGAGAATCACAAGAACTCGAAGGAAAGCCGATAAGCCATCTACCATCTTCTTTTCCTCAAATAAAAATTCTAACTCTTCAAAGAAAAAATAAAGAAAAAATCAATACCCATTTTGGTAACAAAGAGAAAAGAATTTAGAGTGTATTCTCTTTCTGGAGAGTACCTGTAAACACTATATACAGATCAATTACAGATATCGTCAATCGCCAAAAGCTCAATTTGAATACATACACTGATTCTCTAATTAATGAAAGCATAATCTTGCCAATTAATATTATGAAAATTAGTACCTATTAGTCTCTAGTACGTAACTAATGGACATTCAAATTGAGAATTCCTCAATAATTTTTCCTCAATTCATCCGGAATATATCAAACCCAAATAACTTTGAAGTGGATCTCTGCCTTTTCCAAAAGGCCCAAAACATCCATTTTTCATTGCATACTGCATCCTTTTTTTTTTTTTTTTTTTTTTTTTTTTTTTTTTTGATAAGTAAATGTGGATTGAAACGAAAAAAGCGTTCAAAAGGGGAACGCGTCCCATATACAAAAACATAACCGAAACCTAAGGACCCAGAAGGTCCAAAAAATCTATGAAATCATCATTAGAAGAACAATAACTTCCCCTCACCTAACTTAAAATGGAGTGAAGAATAAAAAGTTTTAGAGTCGCCGCGGACGATTCCTTTCCTTCAAATAGTCTGTTGTTCCGCTCTCCAAGTGCACCACCACACACAATACGGGACTGTCCTCCAATAGTCTCGAGCAAGACCCCCCACATAGCATCCCCGCCATGCATTAATCAGGCCTCTTGAAGACCGTGGCATTACCCGATAAATACCGAATAACCCAAAGATCATGTTCCAATAGTCAGACACCACAGGGCAGTACAAAAGGAGATGATCCACAGACTCACCATCATTTTTGCATAAGCAGCACCAGTTAACAATAATATTGCCTCTCCTCCTCAGATTGTCCAATTTCAAAATCTTACCCCAAACGGATGTCCATACAAAGAATACCACTCTAAGGGGAGCCTTAGAGCGTCATACTGTCTTCCAAGGGAAATCAGAACTAGCAAAGTTAAAGAGGCACAAGAACATGGACCGAACATCGAATCTACCATGGGAAGATGGAACCCACAAGAGAGCATCATGACCTCTGCCAACTGCGTCCTGTTGATACAACAAATCCAATAAGACACAAACCTCCTCCATCTCCCAATCCTAGAAAGAGCACCTAAAGCGGACATCCCACGTAATCCCATTGCTATCAAGCCGATAGCAATCAGCAACATAGGTGTTTCTATCGGCAGCGATTACATAAAGTCTAGGAAAAATACAAGACAGAGGTTGGTCACCACACCAAAGATCCTCCCAAAACCGAACACATCTACCATCCCGAACTTTGAAACGAATATGAGAAGAGAAGACATCCCACCCCTTCCGAATGCACTTCACATGCCCACTCCTCCAGCAATGGAAACTGGGTAAGAAGACCACCCACCTCTTTCTTCACCAAATCTACAAGAGACAATCCTCCTCTAAGGGTGACGACGCTCCTTACCAAATCTCCACAACCACTTACCCATGAGAGCTCTGTTAAAAGGGACCATTCT
This sequence comes from Cornus florida, assembly GCF_030987335.1. NCBI lineage: Eukaryota > Viridiplantae > Streptophyta > Magnoliopsida > Cornales > Cornaceae > Cornus > Cornus florida. The sequence continues at coordinate 55,604,045 of NW_026775571.1, read as the reverse complement.
CCTAATACCTAGGCCACCCAACTTAACAGGCTTGCAGATTTGCTCCCATCTAACGAGATGATACTTGAACTCATCGCCCCTACCGCCCCAAAGGAAATCTCGTTGGATCTTTTCAACCTTTCGGCAACAAAGCATGGAATCTGGAACATAGATAAGAAATAAGTAGGAAGGCTCGAGAGAGTGCTCTTTATGAGAGTGATCTTCCCACCCTTCGATAAATATTGCTTTTTCCACCCCGCCAATCTCTTCTTGGACTTCGAACCTATCAATCACAGGATCCCAGCTCCCCACCCTTCTGGAAGAGACCCCCAAAGGCAGACCCAAGTACGGGATAGGGAAAGAACTCACCCCGCACCCAAGAACTGCAGCTAGGGAGTAAATGTTTTGAACTTCCCAAACAGGACAAGCACACTCTTACCAACATTAACTTTCAGCCCGGAAACCGCCTGAAAACAAGCAAGGATACACCTTAAATATCTCAATTGGGACACATTAGCATTGCAAAAAAACCAAAGTATCATCTGCGAACAACAAATGAGATATCTCCATCTGATGAGAAGAATCTCTACCCACCCTAAATCCCTTAATGAAACCCAAGTCCTATGCCCTCCTCATTAATCTGCTTAAGCCCTCCATAACGATGAGAAAGAGAAAAGACAACAAAAGATCACCTTGTCTCAACCCCTGAGAACTCCCGAAAAAACCAGCAGGTGATCCATTCACAAGACCAGAGAACTTGATGGACGAAAGACATGTCTCAATCCATCTCCTCCATCTACATCTAAAACCCATCCTCTAAAGCATGTACAACAGGAAGCTCCAATTAACGTGATCATAAGCTTTTTCAATGTCCAGTTTGCATAGAATTCCGAGAACGCCACTCCTTAGCCTAGAGTCCTCACATTCGCCGACAATAAGAACTGAATCAAGGATTTGCCAACCTCCAACAAAGGCATTCTAGGACTCTAAAACAACCCCATCCAAAACCTCCTTCATTCTAAGAGCAAGAACCTTAGCAATAAGTTTATAAATGCAGCTCACTAGGCTGATTGGCTTGAAGTCCTTAAAATCAGAAGCTCCGCCCTTCTTAGGGATGAGGGCAAGAATGGAAGCATTTAACGATTTCTCGAAAACACCGTGAGAATTAAACTCGTGAAAAGAGCCCATGACTTCACTTCTGACCGCCTCCCAACTTTCCAACAAGAAACGCATTGTAAACCCATCTGGCCCCAAAACTTTGTCTCCATAACAGCTCGACGGAACCTTCAAAACGTCCACTTCAGAGAATGGGGCCTCAGGATCATCTCTATCCGCCTCAGAAATAGAATCGAAAAGTAAACCGTCAAACCTAGGTCTCCACCCCAACGGCTCAGTATAAAGCCTCTGATAAAAGGAAACAATCCCACTACGAACCTCATCCTCCCTCAACAACTCCAGACCATCCACACGGATTCTCCTAATATGATTGTTTATTCTATGGGCATTTGCAAGCCTATGAAAAAATTTCGTGTTACGATCCCCCTCTTTAAGCCATAAGGCCCGAGACTTCTGACGCCATGAAATCTCCTCCAAGCTAGCAATCTCAGCAAAATCCGCCTGGCAGGAATCTCTTCTAGAGCGTAGAGACTCCGCATTCCCACCCGCTCCTTCAAGGCGATCAATCTCAGAAATTTCAGCAACAACTCTATTTTTCCTCCATTCGAGATTCCCATACACTTCTTATTCCACTTCTTGAGCTCGATTTTGAGAGTCCGCAATTTCCGGGCTAACACAAAACTAGAGGAACCAGTGGCCTCAGCCTTCTCCCACCACAACCTAACATTCCTTTGGAAATCCTACACCTTCAACCACATGTTCTCGAAACGGAACGGAGTGCATCGAGATCTCATGCCCCCACAATCCAGAACCAAAGGAATATGATCAGATGTAACTCTTGCTAAAGCCGCCTAAACAGAATCCAGAAATTTCTCCTCCCACTCCCCCGAAATCAAAAACATGTCCAGCCTTGAAAGAGTTGCCGTATCCCTGTCGTTAGACCAGGTAAAAGCTACTCCCTCCAAAGGCAAATCAATGAGAAGATGACCATCAACAAACTCCGAGAACTGAGTCATCTCCGTGGTCCACCTAACCCCTATAGATCTCTCTAATGAAGACCTAACAAAATTAAAATCCCCACCCAGGCACCAAGGAAGAGGCCACGTTCCCCGTACATGACTGAGCTCCTCCCAAAGAAAGGGTTTCACGCTATCATCAACTGGCCCGTGGACCCCAGAAAAGACCCAACTGAAATTGTCCTCCATCTTAAACATGCATGAAATAGAGAACCTTCCCCTCCAAATACCCGTCCTAGACATCCATCTTTGGTCCCACATAACTAAGATACCACTAGAAGTCCCTATGGCATTAAGGGCCTCTCACTCAACAAACCTTTCTCCCCAAAGATTTCTGACCACCCCATCCGTCATCATAGCCATCTTAGTTTCTTGCAAACAAACAACATGGGCACCCCATTTCCTCAAAGCTACCTTCACCACCCTCCTTTTGTCCGGATCATTGAGATCGCGAATGTTCCAGGAAATAATACGTAGCTTCATTAAGAGGGCGGAAAAAATCATCTCCCCTCCTCCCACTCCTAGTCCTTCCCCTCTCCCTCGCCATCCCTTCCTTTCCATCATAGTTAACATATGAAATAAGATTGTTCACCTCCTGCTCCCCTTTTTGACACAGTAAAGATCTCTTAAAGCGAACCCCATTCGTCCCCTGCTGATTCACCTCAACCTCTCTCCCTTCCACAATAGCTTGAAGGATGGACAGCGCCTGATCACCTTTGCCCTCTGAAGAGACACCTAGCAATTCGTTGGGAACTCCTATATTCTCAACAACCCAATCCTTGCCCATGTCAACAGCCATCTCTAATCCGTCGGGTCGCACAACAGCCAATGGTTCCACCACTCCCAGATTATAATGATCAACCACCGTCCATGGGATGAGTTCATTGGAACAAGTCTGCTGAATGGGATCCAAATCACCGTTCACCTCCTCCGCAATGTTCTGACCAGTGACCTGCGTATCCATCAGCGAATTCGTAGCCGTAACATAGTCAACCGAGTCATGTGCCATCGAACTATGGAAATCATTTGCCTCTATCCCTTTGGATGGTAAACAGCAGAGGCCTTTCAAGGCAACAGATAGCCGAAATATTCTTAAAGCAAAGCTGCAGCAGACTCATCAGACAATCTAAAGTGGAAATCACTTCCCACACAAACCGTAACCCCTTCAGAACATCCTTCAGTGTTTGATGATTCCTTATCCGCACAACCCACTGGCCCCACCAACCTAGAAGCAATGAACCCGGAAACATCAATCGCACCCGAACGAGTATCCATCACAGCTTCTAGCATGGTCAGATTATCCGGCATCCCACACCCCTTCCCCAACCCAACTCCACTCCTCAACACCTAACAAGATGGAGTAGAAGAAGAAGAAGGAGCAAAAGGAGGGCTACGAAGGTGAGAGACAGAGGACATACCTGGATCAGTGGTAAAAGAGGTGCGAGCGGTCATACTGCATCCTTTTCCTTTTCTTTTTTTATTTGTTAAGCAAGCAACAGACACACACACTTACATAAACCACATCGCTCCATGTGTTAACCCTTTAAAATCATTTTGACTTTTCTTAACTTAAAAACAAATCTGATTTTTTGTCCTTCTTTTCAAAACCAAAAACCCTTTTTAGGAGCTAATATGAAAGGTGCAATCTTCTTGTTGATTGCTTGGAAATCCGAGTACTGGGTAAGCTGAAGACGAGGTTGTTTCTTTTAAAGCATCTCACCTCTTGATGAGGTAATCCTTTCGGCTGGGTGCAATCCAGAACAGAGAAAAGGGAGACTTATTGGCTTTTGCAGAACAATAATGAACGGCCTCAATTCTCGGGTTACATGCGTGAATTACTACAACCAGAACCTGATGAAACAATTTTGCACAAGGTCCACTAATCTAGACCTAGAGGAGGGTGACTAGGTCTTGTAGAACAATATAAAAAAACATCTTCAGTTATTCTGTTACGGCTTGTGTTTAACTAATTCAACTAACTTGTTTCACTTTGTTTGATTAGATACCATGCAATTGTAATCTCAAATTGAAACAAGGATGGAAACCATGAAATAAATAAAGTAGTAAAGCAACAAATAAAGGACACCGGAATTTACGTGAAAAACCCCTCAATCGAGAATTAAAAGATCACGGGACCTAGACCAGGCAACTAATCCACTACAGAAATAGATGGACAGCCTAAGTCACAGTTCAAGACACCAAACCTTTAGTACCCTCGAAAATCTCCAATTTGTTTTGGACCTGTCAACAACATTTGCTCGTCACGAATCTATTTCTTTAGTGATTAGCATCAGACAATAGTGTCCAATATGAGAATCTAGTGTGGATTGCTCGGGATATGTTGAATAAATTTCAGTAGCTCAATAACAAATGTATTAGCACATATAATCAACAATTCACCAAATTATAATGCATATGATGGTTGTTGTAAATAAAAGATGCACTTTAATCTCACAAGAAATCTCTCAAATATATAAAAAATATATAAAGAGTATGTAAATCATGAAATTTGATCATGTGCATGAAAAGAAGGGTTAAATACATTGAACTTCCCTAAGGTTTAGTCTAATTACACTCAGATGAAACTTTTCAAAACCTTTGCATTGTGTTCCCCTAGCGTTTGCCCACTTGTTACAATTACCCCCTCCTTCCAAAAAAATTGGATAATCTGACCAAAACGCCCTCCTTCCATCTGAAATGACTTTACTAACCTTTATAATGGCATTTATTTACCAAAATATGTCATATTTTAGGACAAAAATACCCCCTCCATCTTTCTTTTTTTCTTTTTCTCTCCACCCACCACTGCTATGCTCTCTATATGATTTGTTTTACTTAGCTTTTGTTTACAGATACACATTCACATTCACATGTATATATAAACATACATATACATATCTATCTAAACAGGAAGAGAGAAAGAAAGTGTGATTGAAAAGAAAACTTATATGCAGAAACCATGTGGTCCAAGTAACAGAAGCATTTCATCAAACACCAGATATGCGTATGAGAAATCCACATACATGGCAATCAAATTGTTGGCAATGAACACACCACTCAAAGGACCAATGGAGAATTAGTATGCAGAGAGAGAGAGGAGAAGGAGCCAGAACAGAAAAGCATGGGAACGATTGCAAGAGGAAATCAGTACAATCCAAGATATTGACTCGGTAACTCTTTTATGTTTAACAGAATTTGTATAAACAATAAACCAAGCTGATTGTAAATTTCTTACCTAATCAATATACTAACTGAACAAAAAAAAAAAAATACAACTCTCCATTCAGTCAGTACAATCATGAGCAACCTTGTTTTGAACGTGCCAAAGATGATCAACTTTGCTATGGGAATGGTTGAAGCTACGCGCTGGATTTGGAACCGCGAGGTCCTCACCTCCACTTCAGACCGGTCAAAGACTTCATCTAGATACTCCCTCTCCTCTTGCCTGTCATCCAACTATCCAACTAAGAGCTATGACAAATCTTTCAATTCTTGGTTTGGAATTTTCTCCAAAGTAAAGATAGGTTGTGGACAGCCTGGTTTAGAGACAAGTATACAGCTTCAACAACCTATTGGATTGCCATTCCTTCAGTTTCTAGTTCTGTTATATGGAAATCTATGCTGAGTGTTAGGGACTGTGTACAACAAAATATCAAATTTCATATAAGTAATGGGCAACAAATCAATTTATTTCTTGATCCATGGTGTAATGGCCGGTCCATAGCCCAGAAGTTTGGCCATAGGGTAGCTCGGAAGTTCTATCTACCTAAAGATACAAAGTTGCAGAGCATCTTGAGAGAGGGCTCATGGAACCTAGACCTGCTACTTGATAATACACTTGCCACATTTAGTCTTAGTTTGGCCATAGGGTAATGACAGACTTAGTATTCCTATCAAAGCAGGTAATGACAGACTAAATTTGAGAGGGTGGATTGGCATGACATGTGCTGGGGTCGGAGTCGGCCAAGGTGGTCTATAAATGCTACTTTTGTGATTTAAATAGGCTCCCAACCATGGTTAATTTGCAAAGAAGAAAACTCACCCTTGCAGCCAGGTGTTCTCTCTGCCTGCATGATAGGGATACTAGAGACCACATTTTCTTCTCCTGTTCTTTTGCTCAAGAGGTGTGGAGATGGGCTATTACTATGCTGAACTGGGATTTGTCCATAGTTGTTAAAGGCTTAATGCGCCAAAGGCCTCCTGGAGCCTAAGCACAAGGCGCAGTATAAGGCGCGAGCCTGATCGAAGTAAGGCGCGTGTAAATAATAATGCATATATTATTATATATATTCATAATCAAGCTGTAATTGCAGTTAATGTAAGTAATGAATCATAAATTTATGAATTTTAACAAATATTTCATACGGTTAAACAGTACGGTATATGATATAGAACCCTTTAATTTAGTGGTCAATAAGTAAAAAAGAAAGTGATATGAATAAATGATTAAAAAATAGAACGCACGACTTTTTTGAGCCTGGAGCCTACTAAAAAGCGTGAGCCTGAGGGCTTTATGTGAGCCTGATTGAAGGGGCCTGGCCTGTAGTAGGTTGAGGCGCTCGAGCTGAGCCTTGATGAGCCTGGGGCTTTTTTGGAGCCTAGGCGCACCTTTAACAACTATGGATTTGTCTACTTTTGGTGATGGAACTCAGCTAGGGGACTGGTACTCCTGGTTTTGGCAGCAGCAGCACAATTCCAAGATCATTCGAAGCTACTTTGTGGCTCTATTATGGGGTATATGGCAAGAGAGGAATGCACGACTTCATGGGACTGCTGATACATCTCCAGAAGTGGTAGCTAGGAACATGTTATTTGAAGTATTAGATGTCCATCATGTATCACTATCTAATTTCCTGGTGTAGGCATCATGTTTTTACCTTTTTGGTTTGTTGGAAGTGGGCTTTCTCAATATGAGATGTCCACTTTAACTGATATGTCTTGACTGGTGGGATGCCCTTTGTGAACCTGTATTGTTTGTTTTTTTCTAATACATCACCAATTATGAATATATATATATATATATATATATATATATATATATATATATATGTCTTTCAATTCCCATTCAATAATCTATCCCAAATCTTTCATTAAAACCGAAACAATAGGCACCCGCAACAACAGGTGTTTGAGTTTCAGCTGGAGAGATAATTGAGGGGATGTCCATGGATGTAAAAGAAAGGTTTAAGAGTTACTTGATTAGATTTAGTGTTAGGGTCTCTGGTGGTTGGGTGAGGTTGCGGTGGTGGTGGATGGAGAAGATGAGGTGGACAGGAGAGAGCGGCGGCGGCGGTGGCTGCGACGGTGGGTGATGGAGAGAGACGGTGGGGGTGGCCGTGACATTGTGTGGAGTGGAGAGAGAGAATGGAGAGAGGAAGAAGAAAGATAAGAGGGATGGTGGTTGTGGCGGTGATGGTGGGTGCAGAGAGCGAGGGGCGAAGAGGGGTGGCCATCGGAGGTAACAGAAAACCCTTAGGTATTCGTTTTATAAAATTGGCCAATTTAGCCTTTCACTATAAGAGATATTTTAGTCTTTTTATGCTATAATATTTGGGGGTATAAAGAAAATTTCACTCTAAAAATTAACATCCATACTTACGAGGGGAGGCCATTGAAAAATTTTGAAAACGTTCAGCTGAGGGTAATTAGGCCAAACCTCAGAGGAGGTCAATGTATTTAACCCTAAAAAACAAAATAGTGTTTCTGCATTTCAAAAATATGTGAAATTTGTTGAAAAATCTCACTAGGGTTTTAAGAGATCTTGTGTATTTATAATCATTCTTGAAAAGTGTTTAGATCAGGTCAAAACTCAATGTTTCTTGAAAAGTGTCTAGATCAGGTCAAAACTCAATTTTTCAATTCAACTTGGATTCTGCAGTTAGGACCCCTGATCGATCGAAGCTCCGTCTCAATTGATTGAGACAACTTTTATTAGGGTTTTATGTTTCCTATTAGAGTCTATTGTTGTGCCTATAATTATGGGTACTTTTCATGAATTATTACTGAGATTATTCTTGAGATTTCATCCCCCTCTATTCTTTTTGTTCTCCCTGTTTCTCTCTCTTCTTCCTCACCCAATTGTCCTGCATCATAATACCTTCAAGAAAGAGAGCTATATATATATATATATATATATATATATATATATATATATATATATATGAGAGAGAGAGAGAGAGAGAGAGAGAGAGATCAGGCACGAGAGAGAGGGTGAGATGGGGCCTCCGTTGAACAAAGAAGGTGAAATAGAGTGAGAGATACATATGATAAGAGATACATATGATAAATGTGTATATATATACACGTGTGCATTTATAGAAGAGATGGAGAAATTGCAAGAGAAGGTGATAGTTAGAAGGGTATGGACAAAGGGCATTTTCAGAACAGAAGGGGGCTTTTGTCTTAATACATAAAGCATACCTCACGTGCTGGCCATGTGACTACTTTAACGGCTCTTTTCTGACGGCTCTAACAAAAGGTAGTAAGTTGCAACAATTGACCAAATGTGTTGGAGTAATATACCAAATTGATACAAGAGGGGCGTAATATGCACAATCTATAATACAAGGGTGTTTTCTGCATTTAATCCTCTCTTTTTTCATTCAAAATGTACAGCTGACATAGTTATTTATTTTTATCTTCATTAGATAACTCATGGCTCATACAGGGAAAGAACCCTTGTCCAAATATTGCACACTTTTAGCCGGGTCCTCGTATCCTATAATTTAATAGATTGACGAATCCGACCTCTAGATAAGAGCACCCTACCCAACACCCGTACCAGAGTCAAGGTAACATAGACCTCAATCACTCCAGCTGTGCAAGTGTGTGTAGATTGGTAGGCAATATATAAGGCTATTGCCCAGTGTTGGTGCTGCAGATGTAGGTGCTGGGAGGGTGAACTGGATACAAACACCATGACTTATCAGCATTAACAGCAGGGTGTCAGCACCAAGTGTCTGCTCATAGTCAAACCCACATTCTCACACTTGACAGCCACCGACAAGTCCCGACAAATTAAGTGACGGGAAAGAAATCTGTGAAATTAATCAGAGAGCAGCAAAACAAGAAATGATATCTGCAAATTACTAATTACATTAGCTAATAATGAAACAATTAGAATCAACCCAGCTTAGCTACAGCTATCTAGGAGCTACAATCAAATTATATCTCCCCTTTAGCGAATAAGACAATATTAAGTGTAAACACGGTGCCAATAAGGATCAAAACTGAAGTCATGGGGTTCAATTAAATTTGTGAACTTCTCAATGCAATCTCTTCATGTACCTTTTCAAGTATTTTTTTTTTTGATAAGTAATAATAAAATAAAAAGGCGTTCAAAAGGGGAACGCGTCCCTTATACAAAAGTGGAACCGGGGCTAAGGCCCCAAAGAATCCAAGAAAATAATTAAATCATCAGAAGAGGAGCAAGAACTCCACTTCACCTAATTTAAAAGAGAACGAAGAATGTAAAGTTTCAGTGTTGCCGTAGACGACTCAACCCCTTCGAACATTCCACTATTTCTCTCATTCCAGATGCACCACCGTACGCAATGTGGGACGATTCTCCAAAAATCGCATACATCCCTTCTCACACGACATCCTCTCCAAACATGAATCAATTCTTTAGTAGATCGTGGCATTACCCAACGCATGCCGAACAACCCAAGAATAAGATTCCAACAGTCATGCGCCACAGGGCAATGCATAAGGAGATGATCAACTAACTCCCCATCATTCTTGCATAGGCAACACCAATTAACTAAACAATTACCCCTTTTCCTCAGGTTATCAATCGTCAGAATCTTACCCCAAACAGCGGTCCAGACAAAGAAAGCCACCTTAGGTTATCAAGTAAATTTTTGGAAGTACTATGAAAAACAATCTACAAATTTCTTGATACTTATACCTCTTGCGAATGGTTTAAACATGGCATTCACGACTTTGTTCAACCTCCAGAAGAATCAATGATGTGCAAGCCAAATAAATGTAAGGAGATGTTTGTGTGTTGCAAGAAGCGACCAGGTCAATCCACCTCCTTTGCTTTCTGGTCTAAATGAACAACATTTAGAAGTTGGTTTGAAGAAATATGGAAACTGCTGTGTTCTACTTCTACAACTTCCTACCTTAAGTTGAAGTTCATCAAACACATCGAAAATTAAAACCAGATAACAAGTGAATGCAGCTGGTCCAGTTTCTGCATCTCATAAACAACCAAATTTATAGGTCTTGAATACGTTTTAATACTCATATTGTCCATCTTAATTTTATGTACATTTAAAGATACAACAAAATTGATAAACAATACACCATCACTCCTACTTCTGAGGCAAGCATCTGCATCCTAAAAACCACATGTCGTTGACATTTAGTACTAGCAGATGTCCTTTGGCAACCACATAACTCCATCTAAATTTATTTATGTTTAACATGCAAAATTTGATGACAACTCTCTGTTATCTTTTTCAGGTGAACAGCTAGCTACAGGATACTTTTCCAAACTTCAATTTTCTATATCCATCAGTTAACAGTAAACCAACTCATCCACAATAAAGAGAACTTTTCAGAGGAATCACCCCTGTTTTTTGCTTGACATGATGGAAGCTGTAGTAAGTATGCACTTCAACTGCTACAAGGGTTTGGACAAATACAAAGCAATTTTAGTTGCATAAGCCACTAACTGGTAAGCCCAAAAAGAAAAAACTTTTGGATTGTCCTTTTTTCAAAATCCCATTATATTCATGTCGGTTCATTTATCTATTCACTTCTATGTTATATTATTATTTGTTCAGGATGAAATAACCCCTAACAAATATCAATATCATAGCTGCAAATGATGATGTTCTTGGCTGAGTAACAACATTCATCTGTAACGATTTCAGTGGATGATGTGTCTCCCAATTTTGTCACCAAATGAATAAATGAGAACAATGGACATTGGCTGAACATGATACCATAGTACTACAAGAAAGGGATTTTTTTTTGTATAATAAGAGACTTCAATAACAGTACCTCAATAATGCAAAAAATCAGTTATGTGTGTAAACATAACTAACGCAATATATTTATATAGCTATCTGGAAGTCAAGCAACTCTGGGACCAATCTGGAGGCTACTAGCAGCCCCTTTCTATTAACTATATTTTTGTACTCACTAATCCTAAGTATAGAATTTCACTCCCAACTGAAAAGTAAATTCGATCTGTAATTACTTCTAGATGCTGAACAAAATCAAAACCCAGTAATTGGTCAAATGATTAGCAAAATGCCACAACTGTGACCACTCATCTTTTGTGACAATAAATGAAAAGCACAAATATAGACTACAGAAGACTGAATAAGAAAACAGTATACCACAGTCGTCGTCGTCAGTTTCCCAGTAAGGAGGAGAAGTTGATGGGGTTCCATTTTCCACCTGCTCGGAAGACCGCCACTCTGCTATTAATTCCCCAGATCGGCTTAGCTGCCCACTTGAAATCCCCTCCAAAGACCTTCCAATTCCAGACACCTCACTCGCGCTCGACGCCATTTCTCACTCCACAACTCTCTGCACACTCCTTCAACTTCAGCAGCTGCAAGAAAATTGTAATCCATCAAAAAAAAACAATCAAAATTCAGCTCCAACTATATATTTTGCATAGCAAAAAACTATGCAATCTACCTTCTTTTTCAATTTCAATAATGATATTTAAATGTACAAAACGGAATCACCAGTACAAATGTCTCCTTTATCAAAAGGATCGACAAATTGCCTCAGGTGCACTCATTTTCAATTCCCCAAAATGGTATGTTCGAGAATTTGAAACCCAAAACTCAATTGCATCACTAAATTTAAATCCACCCACCTCTGAAAATTCTCAAAATCCCACATGCAGAAAGCATAAATTTTGATCTACCCTAAATTTAAATAACGAAAAAAAAAGGCTTAACTGTCAATCAATAATTTATAAAGTGAAACACACAGTAAACAGAACCATGTACATGAGCCCAATTCGATAAAACTCTCAACGAACAATACCCAAACAACTTGTCGCCTGAAATAGATAATAAGATCGCCATACAAATTCCCAAAGAGAAAAAAGCAAAGAAAAGAAAAGAGAAAAAAACCCTAGAACAAGAATTAAAAAAAAAACCCTAGAACAAGGTGAAAATTAAATGCGTAGATCGAACGAGAATAAAAACCTGAAACAAATAACAGATTTTCGTCAATGGCGGAAAGAAACTGCTGCTGAGGTTTAGATAGAGAGAGAAGTGTAAAAACTGGAGAAAAGATTTGAGGTCGAAGAAGCAGCACAGAAGAGGCGGAATAAAAATAAATTATACTTATATATATATAATACATATACATTTTGGAATTTTAAATACGTTTTGGTTTTTTTTCTTTTTTGTCATTGAATTATTGGAAACAAGCGATTTCTTTGGAATAAAATTCTTTCCAAATTTGGAATTTGGAATTTGGAATTTCATCTATGTGCTTGGAAGTTGATTGGAATTGGAACTGGAATTGGAACTGCATTAATGAGTTTGTAATAAACTAAATATAATTAATTATAAAAGGAATTTAGTTTACCATTTTATCCTTATTAATTATAATTACAATCTTATGTTTTACTATTAAAAAGAAGGGCAATTTGGTAAAATGACAAATCTATAACTAAATTTACAAATTCCACCATTTTTATGAGATTCGAGGACGCTATAGTCTGGGATTTCAAATCCCATGAAATTCAATTGGGTTTTAAATTCTTGTAAGTTATAATCCGCTACATGAAATTTGAGTCAATTTCAATTTCATGCTACCTTATGCTGCATTTGGTAGAGGTTCATAAAGCATCAATGGAATCGGAGTACCGGTCAGAACCGAACAGAACCAGTGCTTCAATTTCGATTCCTCAACGATTTAGTTCCGGTTCTGGTTTCAGAAATGAGGAGTCGTTGAATTTCAGTACAGTTCCAGTTTCAGACCTTTCAAAACCGAACCGAATTAAACCGATTCCGTTACATATATAATTGACGTAGTGATAAGCACTGAATATTGCATATTCGAGTCCTTAAATATACGCATGTTAAGACCTAAAATGACATTTCTATCAATTGTTAGACTCATTTATGTGTATTTCGTGTTTTTAGGTACTTTCCAAAGAAACAGTTAAAACCGAGCTTTTATGATAAAAAGAATGATAAAGAAGTTTACCGAGTTATTGCTGGTCAATCAAGGCAAGCCGAGAGTTAAAATGGTGAATTTTGGAGAGTTTCAAGTTCAAAAGCTCAAGCCTCAGCTCTATGGCTCGAGCTTAGCAGAAAAAGACAAGAAATTCCAAATGTAAGAACGCTCAAGCCCTGATCTTTAGAGCTCAAGCCCAACTTAAGAGTGATCGAGCCTTTGCCTAAAAGCTCGAGCACACGATGCGTCAGAATTGAAAAGTTGATCCAAGCTCCCAGGACCTCGTGCCAAGCCTCAAGGATCGAGCACTAACACCTAGAGCTCGAGCCCACAGCCCTAGAGCTCGAGCCCAACACCTTGGGATCGAGCACCATAAAGAGATGATCGAGCACCATCAATAAAAAGACGTTTCGGACAAATTTTGCTCCCATAGCTCAAGCCTAGGCTTCAAAACTCGAGCTCAACTCAGAAAGCTCGAGCACAACCACTCAGGGCTCGAGCATTACTGAAAACTCTGGACTTGCTTCAGTATTTTGAGCATAACTTTTGACTCGAAACTCCAAATTGAGTAAACTCAGTGATTCTATAAATAAGACTCGAGGCCCGATGTTTTGTCTCTAATAGCCATCTCGAGATTCGCGCTCTAAATGTGTCAAAATCGCGTTACAACATCATAACAAGTTGCTGACAGGTTAAACTAGAGCCCTAACTCCAGATCTCGAGCTCTAACGTCTTGGAGGTTAAAAATACATGCGGGAATTATATATTTTGACTTCTCTTTGTTTCCTTATTGGCCAAATTGTTACAAAAAGCTGTAAAACCAATCTAAAGGGGATTGAGACTTGTTCTCCACTATAAAACAAGAGGAGAAGACACATTAAGGGATCCATCCATCAATTTCATCATCCATTAATCTCTCTCTCATGGCGGCTTTTAGGGTTTTAAAGGGAAGTCCCCAAGAGAGAAGTACAGACCTTTACAATAAAGACTACGCCAACACAAATGATATACAGCATCATCATGAGTGGCTAGTTCCTCTCTTATGGCATTGACGTAACCCGATCCGATTACTATGATTTGATTGTTTATCTGTTGGGAATTTAACAATTTATATACTTTGATTATATGATTTTAAGCCATTGAGCCAATTCAATTGGTATTTTAATGAATTAATAATTTCTGAATAGTTATTACCTTGTATTAGATATAATTGTTCATGAACTGTTCTCAATCCATTCTTATTGGACGGTATTTGGCGAAGCCCTACCGGATATAAGAATGGAGATCATGTAATGGTGTTCAAACATTTTTTGTGAATGAATGTTTTCATAGTCTTTGCCTAAGGAAGACGAGTTATACTGCAAAATTAGTTAGAAATAGGTATGTAGATAATTCGTGCAAACCGAATATAGGTTATTATTAACTGAAATTCATAAAACATCTTTCTTTAAATCCGAATTAAATGAATGTTATTGAGTTTAATTCATATGGTTTATAAATTGCTGAAATCCCAAGGTTGAATAGTCGACCATAATAGGAGAATCGCGGTGAAGTCAATCCCTAAATACCTCTACCCTTGATCGTTTCTTTTTTACTTTATTTATTTTCTATTTATGTTATTGCAACACAACAAATCAAATCATCTTTCTAAATTAAAATAGTATTAATTGAAGACTTGATAAACCACCACAGTCCCTGAGTTCGACACTCTCAACATATGTAATACCCCTAATTTCAAAATGATAGTCCTGGTATTTAATTTATGTCCCCACGATTTCAATTTATGTTTTAATTGACTTTTTAATTGTTTAATTGTTTTTGAATTATTTGACTTACTTGACTTATTTGTATTATTTGAATTAATTATTTGGTTTACTTGTTTTCTTTGATTTATTAAATTGTTGAATTCTTAGATTTATTTAGCTTACATTAATTGCTGCATTTTTGTGACTGGATTTATTACCTGTTTAATTGTTAATATTGCTTAAATTGTTTTATTTAATTTTGTTGATTTTTTTTAATTGATTTATTTGTAATTGGTTTAATTATTTTAAAGGCAACTTAACTGTTTTAAATTATTAGGGTTTTGTTAATTTCATCGTGTTTTAGTCTGAGCCGACCTGTAGGTGGGTTAGGATTAAGGTTAGGGTTTCAACTTAAGCCTATAAATACATATGTTTACATCTGCTAAGGGTTTTTGTAAACCCTATTCACCATAGTCACGTATATAGTGATACAGAGGGTTGTGAGGGCAGAGAAACAGAGAGTGAGTAATTTACAGAGAGGGCTTAGGAAGGCAGAGCAAGGAAAACTAAAACTCAGAGATGTGGATTTAGTGTTTCAACTTTAAACTTAAAAGCAAGTTCTGTTCTATTATTTTCCGTTAATTCGTGTTCTGTGCATGCTTAGGAAGAATCCAGGGATTAAACTAATGCTTAAACAATCTATTATGCATGTTTAAACTAATAATTAACTTCGTTGAATGAAACGGTTATACCAAAATTCTTTAGGTTTCTGTTAGTTGGTTTCTCCTATGACATGTTTATTTTTCTTGTTCAATTGAGATCAACGATTTATATGGTTGCCTAGTAATTAATCTATGACTAAGTTTGAACTCTAGAACAGGTGCTTAGAACAGTATTTAATTGCATCAAATTAATCCGTCGCAGCTTGCTTAAAATTGGTTAACAGAGGTGTTGTGATTGTTGCTTTAAAACTTATGTTCCTACGCATGTTAGGATTGGATCTCAGTGGTTTAATCTTATTTAGGACTAATATTGAACCTAGAATAATAATTAAAACACACCACAGAGGCTCTGTAATCACCGGAGTCGGAGAAGATGAAGCTGGAACGGGCAACAGGCTGCTAAAGGGGATAAAGTAGGCTCCAAAACACAAAGGAGCCGGCTCATAGGCAAAGGAGCCGGCTCTATTCGAGTTTGGAGCCGGCTCAATGCTAAAGGAGCCGGCTCTAACCTAAAAATGGAGCAGGCTCAATGTTTTAATTGAGCCTGCTTTTTCTTGAAACGCACTGAAATGAGTTTTAAGGGCTGTTTGGGCTGCACAGTGTTTTCTAAGGCTGTTTAAAAGCTACTGTGAGATGTAATTAAATGTTAGGGACTTAAATAAATATTGAAAACATTTAATACAATAATGGTTTAGGGAAAGGAGTAATGAACAACTCAAATAATGGCTATACGTTGCACTGTTTTTGCTAAGTTTATATGACTGGAACTTGGCAAAGTTTTTATATATAATTCAATTATATATAATCCTATATTTTTATAGTGTTATAAGTATGGTGAATTAATTATATTTAACTATACTTAATTTGGATTTAATTGATATTTAATTTGTATCAATTTGTCGGTTGTTTTGGAGGATTTAAACGCTATGATTTATTTTAGCAATTTAAATGATTGGAGCATGATATTTAGGTTTTTAATGAATACCTAATATTGATATATGTATGAATTTATACAAATGCATATTCTGGAGTATGGTTGTTGATAAACGCCGAATATTGCATATTCAAGCGCCCTAAATTGCATTAGTTAAGTCCATTATTTGATTTTATTATGTATATTATCTTCATTTGTGCATTTTTGTTTATTTTCAGGTTCATTGGTTTACAAGAAGCAAGAATGATGTTTTTGTTGAAATTTTGAATGCAAATTGCTCAATGCTGAAGCTTGGCAGCAGTGGAACCTGACTTTTGTTGCCATTTTTGACCTAGCAAACTCAAGAACTGGACTTCTATCATAACATGAAAGATTTAGAGCTCTGAATCAGCTTTCCAAATCTTCAAGCGGTTCGTCATTCGGAGTTCGGAGCAGAGAGTTATGATCTTCTTATTAGAGGTGCTTAGAACTGCCTGACAGCAATGAGTTTCTGCCTTGATCTTCAATTTTGACCAACCAGACTTGAGAATTGGATCTCCACCAAAACATAAAGTTTTTATAGCTCTAAATCAGCTTTCTAAATCTTCAAATGGTTTGTCATTTGGAATTCAGAGCACAAAGTTATAGCCATTTTACCAAAGTAGGTATGAGCGAAGCAAAACAAGCATGGAGCAATCTGCTCTATTTTCGAGTGCTCGAGGCCTTATTTCAAGCACTCGAAATTCAGGCAGAATGCAGCTCGAGACTCCTCATTTTCAACCACTTGCTTCATTGGTTTCCTCAATTTGAATCTCCCTCTTTTATGAAGTGGTTGGGAATGTTTTTGGAGGAGATAGAGGGCTTTGTTGGAGGAGAGAAGGCAACCAAAGGCCACATATATCCTATCCTTCATGTTTAGAAGATTAGAGGAGAGAGAAGAGAGCAAAGAGGGTGGTGTTCTTGAGTGCTACAGTAGGAGCTCGAAAATGGAGATGGAGGCTTCTTCTTCTTCTTCATTCCTTGTAGTCATGGGTAACTAAACCACACCTAGGGAGGTGATGAAGCCTCCCCTTGTTGTTCATGTTTTAGATTAGGCTATGTTGGGGATTATGATGTATACTTTTGGCATTTTCATAGTTAGAGCATATCATCTCATGTAATGAACTCTAACTCTTTTAAATGATTAATGCGAGTTTCTTTTGCTTGTTTTAATGATCTTTGTATTAATCTTATTGCTTGCATTCTCATAGTGACAATGGGAATCAAACTATGATTTGTTTTCAAGGCATGTTGTTAGAAAAATGGATAGTCCATTGCTTAGGAATTTCCTTTGATGGGTTATGCTAGTTTCCTACCTCATGTGATTTATCATTTGGTTATAAACTTGATAGTTCTTGCTTGAGTGAATATGTTGAGGGCTACACTTTAGTTTAGGTAGCTCAAATGTATGAATTTTTGAGGGATTATTCTTGTTTAATGATTTAATGAACTTTTCCAAGAGTGTATGGTAACATAGTGTTGCTATATATTCCATGACCATTTTATACATTGTACCTCCCCAATTTAGCCTTAGTCTAGCATGTACTTAGGGTGTAGTGTGGATTCATCTTCCTAGTATTTTCTACTTGTATCTCACTTCCTTTAATTTAATTGCAATTTATTGTTTTATGCATTTCAATTTCTTAGTTTAGTAACAAACACACAAACCTTTTATAAACCTCCTTCATCATTCTAGAATGATTCTAGACATTTAGGTTGTATTAGACTAGCGCAGTCCCAGTGGTTCGACTTACCCGACCAATAGCCCTATTTTATAATGATTCGTGCTATTGCGAAGGTTGATGTTAATTGACCAACCGATCAGTTGTTAATTATATAGTGTTGTTTTAATAACCATGCTATATGGAGGATTTGTATGTACCGGTATGGGACGCTGACATACTAAGTATGGATTAGTCAAACACTAAATCCTACCTAATTTAGATTGAGGTATGGCTTAACCCTATGAGTTAAGTCCATCACCTACTTGTGTCATATCAACAAAATAGTTGAATGACTTAATATGGTTTCAGGACGGATGGATATACATATACCAGATCACTACACAGATGGATGGTATTTTGTACTAGGAGGGGTATGACTTTATATATTTATTTTATGTGTCATGGTATGAGCTCGAGTTTTAGGACCATGGTTAGGGTGCGTATATCGCCTAGGATGGATAGCTGGACAGAGGTATTGTTCCCTGGTAGGTCTAGATACACAAGACCACAGTATGTGCGATTTGCATGGTATCTCTATTCAGGTCGAGACAAACCTTTTTGGACCAGTGAGCGTCCTATAGTGTGTATTATATACATATATGGACTACTCTAGATATTGTTGAGTCTTCTTATGATGTATCTGCGTATCGGATTACTGTTTGGATTGTAGTAGATCAAGACTTGCATGTGGGCCTGACCCACTTCTTTATTTTTCAGGTGCTCGTCAGTTCCAGGGTTAGAGTTTGGACGTGCATAACATATACAGCTATTCATTCCTCCGATTATGTAGGAATCTTCTATATGTTAGCTTTGAATTTTATTTTTATTATTATTTCAGTATCTTTTGGAGAATTTTAATAAGGGGTCCAATGGATAGATTCCCGAGTTGTAAACTTATGGAGTTTTGGATTATTAGGTTTTAAGTATTTAATTATAAAGGATTTTATTTCTAGATTCTTTCAGCTTATTATTTTTATTTCTTATTTTATCTTGTATTCTGTGTTCAGTTACATATTAATTGTTTGATATTCCTCGGGTTTGGGCTTGGGCCTGATCAACCCGTGTTTCGAAATTGAGGGGTATCACAACATACCCCTATCCTGCAAGGATTCGTTCTATTGCGAGTGATATTTTATTATTGATAAATAAAAACACACATCAATTTTTAGCGCCGTTGCCGTTGACTGTGTCACGGATTTGTTGAGTTTTAAATTATTTCTAGTTTAATTTATAGTTTTAGGATTTTGTAATATCTCACCTTTTTCTTTTTCTTTTTTTCTTTTCAAGTGCAAGAATCTAGCAGCAAAGACGAAGATGGCTAAGGAATAGATGCTTCGGTTTTAAGACCTTTTGTGAGTTTTTGTTGTTTTTCTTCACTTGAAATTTTTCTTTTTGTTACTACTTGTTACCATAAAACTTAGCTTAAATTGTTAAGAGAATTATCTAAATCAGATATGGCTAATGATGGTGATATCCCAATGGGGCATATGTGCCACAAGCACCTGTTCCTCCACCACAATCACAATTGAGGGATCACTTCATTCCCACCTCGTATACATCCCCTTGCTATTTTCAATTTCCACAATCTGATGCAACCCACTTTGAGATCAAGCCAGCTATAATCCAAATGCTTCCAACTTTCCATGGGTTTTCTACTGAAGATCCCTATAAGCACATAAATGAATTTCTAGAATTGTGTTCAACTACCAAGTTGTTCACTATCTTTGATGATGTTTTTAGGATGATATTCTTCCAATTTTCTCTCAAAGATAAAGCTAGAACTTGGTTGCACTCCCTACCTCATAATTCCACGAGCACATGGGATAAGTTGCAATAAGAGTTCTTTAAAAAATACTACACTGTGTGTAAAACCATACAAATGAAAAGAGAGATCACGGCGTTCTCCCAATCCTGGGTGAACAACTTCATAATACTTGGGAGAGATACAATGATATTATGAGAAAGTGTCCACACTATGATATTGCTAAATGACATTTGATGCAATTCTTCTATGATGGATTAAATGATCCACATAGGAACATGGTAGATGCTTCTAGTAATGGTGGTTTATTGCATAAGAGCCCATATGACGTTTGGGAACTGATTGAGGCCCTAAGTGAAAATTTTGTACAACATGCTTATTCCTCTAGGTCTAGGTCCACTTCTGGTGTCCTTCAAGTTGAAAGTTGGTATAAGGACGAGAAAACTAGAGAGATAGCCACTCAAAATGGAAGTATTGAATCGAAAGTTTGACCAAGTCTTATCAATTGTTAGTACTCTAAGTTCTTCTCAGCACTCCTCTTTGCCAAATGAGGTGTATTCAGTCTATGCTAGTCTATCTCATTATGTTGACAGTTGTCCTCTATTGGGTCACTCTTTCGAAAATCCACAAATGCAAGCCGATGATGCATTCTCCAGTTCGAGTTATAATCCAAATTCCAATACTTATAACCCTGGCTAGAGAGATCATTTCAATATATCATGGCATAATCAAAGCCAAGGTAATACTGTTCCCTAATCTCAGGGATAGTACCATAATTTTTTTAATCCTCTGTAAAATAATTCTTTCAATTAATCTTCCATCTACTGTCCTTCTCAATTAGAAACCAAGCTAATCTAGATTCTCCTCCTCCTAAGTACTTGTCTGGATTTGAAGAGAAGGTTTTGGCTGCAATTAATGACTTTAATTCCACCGCTCAACTGGTACATTCCCATTTCCAATCTATAGCCAAGATAGGACTCAAGTTGGGCAAATAGTTAAAGTGTTGACTCGAAGAGATAAAAAGAACAATGCCAGGTCAGCCAATTGCAAATCCAAAAAGGCAAATTTACATGATTGATGAGACTACTCCTTCAAGTTCTCGTCATGAGCAAGTTAACGCCATCACTACTTCGAGGAGCAGAAAGATCATTGATAATCAAATTGAGGAAAAAGTGATAGAAAAAAATAAGCACATGATTCCCATTAATCCCATTTTTCCAATTCTACCTCCCACAGATGTTCCCTCACATCCTACTTCATCAAGCTCCAGAGGAGTTGAAGGTGAAGTTATTTATTCATCTACTCCCAACCTTGAGACAGCTTATGAGCCATGAGCGCCTTTTTTTGAACTTCTCAAGGGACCCTGTTACTTTGGTAATCAATGAGAGAAAATCCAAGATATGATGAATGTCTTTAAATAGGTAAAAGTCAATATTCCTCTCCTAAATACTATCAATCAAATCCCTGCTTATGCTAAATTTCTGAAAGACTTGTGCACTCAAAAGAGAAAATAAAAAAGCCAAGTCTCTTAGAAAATCTATCTCACTGAGCAAGCCAGTGCAATCATTCAGCACAACACTCCTCCTAGGTTTAAAGATCCTGGTACTCCTACCATTTCGTGTATCATTGGAAATAATGTGATAGACCGAGCACTTCTTGATCTTGGAGCGAGTGTTAATCTTTTTTCTTACTCGGTGTATGAGCAATTAGGCTTGGGAGAGCTTAAACCCACGTCAATGGTGTTGCAACTTGCTGATCGATCTATGAAGCAACCACGTGACATCATTGAAGATGTTCTCATTAAAGTAGACAAGTTATATTTTCCGGTTGACTTTCTTATCCTGGATACATAACCCGTCCATGATCCTAATTGATGCACTCTCGTAATCCTCTGTTGTCCATTATTGGCTACAGCGAATGCCAACATTAACTGTAGGACTAGGGCTATGGAGATTTCTTTTGGGAACACGAAGCTCAAATTAAACATTTTCAATGCCACTCCATATTCCTCAGAGAAAGATGAGTACTTATTTCTTGATGTCATTGATGATGATTCAGTTACCATCTTTTCAACAAAAGATCCTCCTCATTTTATTTCGAATCTTTCTTGTCCTTCTTGTGAGTCTTTTTACAAACTTGAGCCTAAGCCACCACCGGATAAGCTTGAGTATTATTTCTTAGGTTTTGATGGAACCACACTGGTTCTTTCTGTTTCGAATTTCATAATCACGCATAGGACTGGTTTTGGGATGAGGGAGGCAGTTGAGTTTTTGGATACAGGCTAAGGAGTGGCCTAACCTCGAGCTATCGACGTTAAACTTAGCATGTTGTCGAGCTATCGATGTTAAACTTAGCACTTGTAGGTTTGTACTTTAGTTTGATTTGATTTATTTTCTTCAGATTATTTTATTTTCTAGGTTTTTAGTTTATTTGTATATTTTTATTTTATTTTAAGATTATGTTAGTTTAGGTTTGTTTTGATTGCAAAAAAAAAAAAACTTGTGCATGATATTGATATATCTGTTTTACTCAATATGAAACCTTATGCATTGTAGACTAACCCTGATTTAATACCGAATAATATCTTCAGTTAGGAACCGCCCTTAATTGTAGCCTAATGTTCGGAATAATATCTTATCCTAATCCAAGTTAAAAGTTTAAATTCCCAAACACTTGTTTTAAAACAACTATACACAAACTCAACATACCTACTTGTGTCTCCATTGTACTATCCTATTACCACCTAACCATAAATTAATATATATATATATATATATATATATATATATATATATATATTTACACACACACACACACACACACAATATATATAGTTACACATAAAATATCCTAATTACAAAAATATTAGGTGTTACATATATTGTGTGTGTGTGTGTATTTATATAGAGGACTACCAAATATATATATATACATATATATATATATATATATATATATATATATATATAAATACAACCCATTTAAAAAATAATAATAATTTTCAGGCCTATTTCTTGCCGATTTGTCATGCCTATTAATTTTTATCCTTTGATACTAGTTGTCGCTACCCAAATCTTTTCCTTGTTTTATTATTTTTGAACTTTAGATTTTTTTTCCACTTATATATAAATATATATTGACAGTATGATATTAGTGTGGAGAGAGACAAAGAGAGAGGGGCCTAACTCATTGGAAAAAAGAAAAAAAGAAAAAAAAAAGGGTTAACCCAGACAACCCGACCGACCCGAAAACATTTGGGTTGGGTTTCATGGATTGAAGCCTGAATTTGAGTTACCTTGGGCCAGCCCAACCCAAACCGAAGCCGGGTTGGGCTAAGTTGGGCCAGCCCAAGTTGCACCCATAGTTTGAATAGATGGAAAAAGAAACGTAATGATTTTTTTTTTTTCTAGCCTATTTTCTTCCAATTTTTCGCGTGTAAGGAGCCTTTTTATTTGACATTTCTATTTTACCTAATTAATTTAATCGTGCAAAACTTCTTTCTTTGTTGGACAAGACTTACCTACTAGTAAGTCATCCCAGCTCACCGCACAAAAATAATATGTAATTACAAAATCAAGAAAGTGATGAATATGGACAATCAATTTTTTTTAGAATAAATTCACTTACCCTCTCTAATTTTTTTATTTATCACTTTCTTAATTTTATAATTGCATATTTGTAATTGGACCACATGAGCAGTGAGTAGGCAAATCTGGTCCTTCTTTATTTATTTACTTTTTACTGGATTTCAAATAGGCAAGTTCTCTGCAAAACAACTTTTTATTTGTTTTCCCACAAGTTCATATATAATTGACAATCAAATCTCTCTCAAAAAGTAGTCTTGCCATCCGTTTCTTTACCTCCGTATATATATTTTTTTAAGTTTCGTTTCCTTAAACTAATAATTAGTTCTACTTCTATCTAAGAAAATATTATAAAGTCTTATTTTAAATATAAAAAATATATATTATTAAATACAATAATCCATCATTTTACTATTTCTTTATTATAAATAGAGATCATCAAATACAAATTTATTTATTTTTTAGTATTTAAAACCATAAGGGTAATTTTTGATATGTTCAGTCACTTGCTTTTCACTTTCATGCTATTCAAAATAACAAATTAAAATTTTCCTATAATTTTTTTAAATAAATTTTTATGCTAACCAAATTTCACTTAACTTTTTTTTTTTCATTTCACTTAACTTTTTCTTTTTTTTTTTTTCATTTCATTTCTTTCTTATTTCTATGTAACCAGAGCTCAAGGGTATTTTGAATTTTTTAAAAAAATTTAGTCGAAATTGATGGATATTTGCTCCAAATATTGATAATACAAAGATTTATATACAAAAAATAAAAAATACGGGTACTTTTTGCACATGTTTTGTATAGCTGTTTGTTGTTTTTTTGTTTTGTTTTGGTTTTTTTTTTTTTTTTTCACTTTACCCTTTAACATAAAAGATGATTTTTGTCTTAATTCCATGTGCATACCAATTTCATGTACTGATACTTGAATACTACTGTGATAGAATACTAGTGTGATAAAAATTGTGTAGCATTTTCTCAGATTTTGTGCGTGCGATACATATTTGAACAACACTTTCGGTTAGTTTGTCGAAGCTCTATCTCTGTTCATAGAAATCTCCGGAACTGTTGCTGCAATTGGGTCGTCTCGCTGATTTTGTCACTGCAATTGGCCGTCAAGAGCTCAAGTTTCTCACCGGTGTTGTTGCTGGAAAGAGAGACTTTCACCGTTCTGCCATTGTTGCCGGAGTTGTGTCTCTGCAACTTCACTAGAGCTCATGGGTCTATGAAGGTGAAGCTGGCCGGACCTGTTCACGTTGATGAAGGAAGTTGTAGCTCTCATTGAAATTCACGATGAACACGCTTCCTGGTCTCGACGGTAGGTCTCGTCGGTTTTTGCTGGTCTGATTCGGTTGAGGAGTTCCGGCTACGGATGGGTCTTCAATGCTGTTCCGGCCATGGGTAGTCGCCGTCCTCATCGCCGTTGATGCTATATGACTGTTATTGGAGGGCCGATGCGGCAGAGTAAATTGTGTATTGTGTAAGGTATTATTTGTCAGTAAATTGTGTATTGTGTAAGGTATTGTTTGGCAATAAAATGATAAGGGCAATTTCATAATATAGTATTTCCGGTTAGCTCCGGTGCCGGAAAATTTGAATTTTGCCCTTAAATGCACAATTTAAATAGTTTAGGGGGCCACTACTTAGTTGAGGGGAAGGGGAGGGGAAGAAGAATAGAGTGGTTGTCAGCTCCACTAGCAGCACACCACCACAACCACCATCACCATGGCGCCCCATGTCAAACACCAAACATGACCAGTGGCGGCATACAACCAGAACCACCATAGCCCCATGTGCAACACCAAACATGACCACTCCAAAGTACGCCGGCCAATTCCCCTCCATCAACAATCAATTGGACACCCTGATTACCTAAAAAAAATTCTCAATCCAATATATACCCACCAAAACACGTAATTCATCATCTTCAACCTCGATTCCCTGCAACCCATTGAAAACTCCCACCAATGCAAAACACCCTGAATCGCTGATCAACGATTCGCAAATCATCAAACACCAAAGTGACCACTGCAATTAAAGGCCTAAGTTGCCAACATCAAACGCCGAAACCGTAAGTGGCTACTGCAACCTTCTTTGTCGCCGTCAACAACACCAGTGCTCACCAACTGATATACACAGAGGCGGTAGTGGTTAGTCGACTCCGGAGAGTGGGGGTTGAAGATGGCCATGAAAACCCAATTGCCGGCACGTCGGATTTTGAGAGTGACGATTGCGAGAATGATGATGTAGCGTTTGCGAACAATGAACTCTCCAAGCCAACCTCAATCTTCGGGCTCAGACTACGACTATGGGTGGTGATTGAAATATTCATCGGATCGAAGCAACCATCATTCCTCCTCTCTGCGCATCACCTCTCGCGGCCGCAAATCCTTGAATAAAATATATAGTATATATACACACAGAGAACCCTACCCTTGTTGGACTCTTCTGGATCGGATGGAGTGAAATCGGCGGTGAGCAACGACGCATTGGCGGAGAAGTAGCGTGAACCAAGGAGAAATTGGGATCCGACGGTTGAGAATCCGCAACTGGGTACCGACACTATAGTGAGTGGAGAGAGAAAAATTAAGAACCGGGTGGTAGTGTTGGAGGTGGAGGTTGTGGTGGCGGCGGCGTGAGTTGTGTCGATGGTGGGTTGGAGGATATTGACCTTAGAGAGGGAAAGTAGGTAGGTGAGTTAATTTTTTATTTTTTAAAAAAGAAAAAAGAAAAAAAAAGGCATTTAGGTAATTTAACGGTTCTGATATTTTGGATTAAGTGTGAATAAAATATTAAAGGGTAATGTAGGCATTTTACTTCCTTTTAGGATTTATTTAGATGAAAAAATTAATTTGTTTTTTGATTGACATCAACTGCTTAAATTTCAACGTGTGCTCTTTTGTACGGCATTATTATAGTATCATAATATATATTAATTATACATGTTTAAAAATATCAAAAAGAATATTACAAATAAATCATACATTTATTATTAAGAAAAATTAATTTATTTATTACGAATAAATAATTATAAATATATTTAAATCATAAATATATTTACATTTGGAAATATATTATTAAAAAAAAATTTCAACTAAAAAATATTACAAATAAATCATACATCTATTAATAGTAAGAAAAGTTAATTTATTTATTACAAATAAATAACTCTGTTGCTCTATATTGTTGTTAAAAGATCCATTATTGTTGTGGTATCAAAGCCATATGTAGGCTTAAATTTATATTGTTAATGTTTTAAGTTTCTGGTAGCATGATCATTATCATAATTATGTAACGAATAATGAGACTACTATCTTGTCTAGATTCTGTTTAAATCACCTTCTATTATGGGGCGTCCAAAAGTCGCGTTGGAATTCTAGACCAATTTTTGCATTAAATTGCTCAACAAGTCGTTATTTCCAGTAAACCGTTGACAGACAAGTAATAGGGCATTTCTTAAGCAGTACACCGATATAATAGTAACTTACTATTCATTACATAATGTTATAATGATTATCCTATTCAGATCTTAAGCATTAACAATATTTAACAGTCATGTTAAATCCATCTTCAGCATGGAAGACTAGGATTTACAGGATTCTGAATTTATCAAGAATTCGGAATTAATTGAATTTACAGATGTTTAAAATAAATTGAACAAGTGGACTATTTCTCCAATAAATGCAAGCAACATTTACAAAATTGTGATGCTCCAAAGCTGGATACTGATCGTCTATTAGTGGTATAACTACTTTGGCTTTTGCCTTGCCTTTGCCACGGCCTTTTGTGGTATTACCACGGCCCTGCCTATTATGGGGCTGATTCATGAACTCTGTAAAAATTCATGGGTTAAAAAGTCAGATAAAGAGTTAGAACTACCTTTAATATGTTCAATTGAAAAATCAAAAGCAGATAAATCAGCTTGCCAACCAGCAAATATTTGTTTGGAAACTAAATTTTTGACATCCTTTTCCAGGACTTGTTTAACAGCACTACAATCAATGCGTAACAAGAATTTCTGATTAATTAAATCATCTTGGAATTTATAAATGCATTTAACTAAAGAAAGAATTTCTTTCTTAATAGTGGAATAATTTAATTGTGCATTTTTCCAAGTTCCTGAAGTGAAGCGCACAAGCTTCTCTGTTCCTGTTTTTGGATTCTTCTGTTTAAGAATACCACCATATCCAATGTTGGATGCATCTGTTTCAACAATTTTAAACCATAAAGAATTTGCAAGATCCAAGCAAGGAATTTGTTTAGCTTTCAATTTAATCTTCTTGACTGTTTTGGTATGTTCCAAAGTCTAAGGAGAAGGTGATTTCCTCAACCTTGTATACAAAATTGATGTATTCTGTGCAAGATTCTTGTAATGGTTACGAGTATAATTCAGACTATCAATAAATCCTTGAAGTTGAGTTTTGTCTTTAATCTCATTAGAGAATTTAAAGGCAAACTCAATATTGCGATCAATAGGTCTAATTTTCCTAGCACAAATTTCTTGACCCAAAAATTTTACTCGAGTGAGGAAAATTTTCAGTTTAGGAGTAGAAACTGCTAAACCACTTCTGTAAATAACATCTTTGAAAATTTTCAAATTTTATAATGTTGATTTATTGATTTTGAAAATATTAAAATATCATCAATATAAATAATATAAAATTTGCTTCTGGTAAAATATCCAGATCTGGTCAAAATATGGCCCACCAGGGAATAACCCAATTTGGGAACTCAACCTTAATGGATTGAGGGCATATCTTAAAAAACCAAGAATGCTTGTGCTTGGGATTCTGATAAAAGAACGAATATGTCCAGGCTGAGATATAATCCTAGTAATTGTAACTGTATCCAAAAGCAAACTTTCGAGATAGGTTGGGATTTAATCCCCAATCAGAAGGCCTCGTAAGTCTCTTAAAGATAGTTTTACTATAAGTAAGAGGACCATATTTGGAATTAGGAAATTGTTTCGTGTGGGTGAATTCCACAGAGGAAGTTTCAGTAAGCATGGCTTCATAAACATATCTATGGCGCCCATCTGGTACTGCATATTGCTGTGTTTGGAAATATCTGGATTTTACTTTCCAAGGGTCCGGCATCTATTGTTCATCCTGGGAATCCAGAACCAATATTGTTTGAATATACCTTGCATTAGGTATCCATGGAATTTATGTTATAAGAACATCTTTCATTGTTTTCTTCTGTGAGCTTTTTCCTTTATTGGGAGTGCGAAGCAAATAAGAGGATGCTCCAAAGTTGGATACTGATCGTCTGTTAGTGGCATAACCAATTTGGCTTTTGCCTTGCCTTTGCCACGGCCTTTTGTTGTCAAAGAAAATATTTATAAAGTATACAAATAAATCATACATCTATTATTGAGAAAAGTTAATTTATTTATTACGAATAAATAATTATAAATATATTTAAATCATAAATATATTTACATTTGGAAATATATTATTAAAAAAAATTTCAACTAAAAAATATTACAAATAAATCATACATCTATTAATAATAAGAAAAGTTAATTTATTTATTACAAATAAATAATCATAAATATATTTACATCTGAATTTAAATAAATAAAAAAATATAAAATATATATGTCATGCCCTCATATAATTTTTGCTTTCGCTCCACTTTTGTGAGTTAGGTCGTGACCGTAATTATTCTTTTTATTTTTTATTTTTATATGCGAAATAATTAATCTAATAATAGTTTTATATGGAGTAATTTATTTATTTTTTTGCTTCTTGTTGCAGTAGCAACGAAAAGAAGCGGCGAGAAGGAGTGCTACAAAAAGAAGATCTCAGGTGAATCGGCGCAACTCGTATAACTGGAGGAGTACTTCATTTCCGCATCGGGGCATGGGCTTGGGACGCGACGTGAAGGACAGCCGGAGCTTCCGCACAGAAAACCTTTCCAAACCCGCATAGTTGTATCCAGATTAGGAATAACCAAATTAAAGAATTTCTTCTAAATTTTTGAAACGATTTGGCGCCAAACAGTATATGATTTCAATATCTTGCGCTCTTTTTGGGTAAGTTCCCTTACCTATTAGTTCTTTTTCGATTCTCTCTAGAACCTTCTAATTATCTGGTCAACTTTTTTTTAATTTAATTTATTTTATTTTATTTTTTTGGAAATCTCTCGAACATTCCTTTTTAATATATTAGATTTTAAATTTGAAGGGTTGTTTTGGGAAGTAAAAGTTTTTTGTGCCGTATCACTTCTTTGGCCACCTATTTAAGCGTTGGGCAAGGGGTTTACCGGTGGATGTGTTTTTCGTGGATCTTTTTGAGAGTAGATGTAGGCCTTTTATCGTCAAGTTGAAGTTGATTTATCGTCTTCCATATCACCAGGTAAGTTAGAATAGTGATTCTTTTGTGGTGGTTTCTCCATTCTTTTTTATGTTCTTTATGTTAACACGAAGTATCTAAATTGTTCTCCTAATGATTAGCCATGTTATTTTTTATTAATTTTTTTTTTTTTTCAACAAATTTAATCTCAATTCCAATTCCAATTTCAATTCCAAGTCACCAATTTTATACTTCCTCATTGAATTTTTTTTTTGGAAACAAAGATCATGACGAGGGATGGTAATAGGCGGATATTGCTATGATAAACATCCCAAAATGCCAAGAACACTATCTTGAAAAGATCGGTAAAGGGATTTGATTTAGTGTGTTGGGGTAATTTAGGATTATAGTAATTTAAAACTTCTATAAAAATCTCAATTGTTTTCTCTCATTTCTTTTACCCATATTTGAAAGAATGAAAATTTGTAAAGGAGAAAGGATGATTCATCCATCCTATTAACCTTACTCTCTTTTGTCCATATTTAGAAGAATGAAAATTTGTAAAGGAGGAAGGATGATTCTTCCATCCTATCAACCTTTCTCTCTTTTGCCCATATTTGGAAGAATGAAAATTTGTAAAGGAGGAAGGATGAATCATCCATCCTACTATCCTTACTGTAATACCCCCACATTTCCACGTGTAGGCTGGCCAGGCCCACACCCGAAAATGCGAGAATATCAAAACAATATAGTATTTAAACGAACACAGAATACAAGAGGAATAAAAAAAAAAATGATTAAATCGCTGAATGGAATTCTATTAATAAAATTAAATCTCTTTTACAAAAATATTTCCATGAGTTTCAAATTCTGAAAATATTATACAACTCGGGAATCACATACGTTAAGGACCCCTAAACCAAAATCTTATAAACCACCAGTTTATACAAAACATTTAACAATAATTAACTATACTAATTAAAGGTAAACAAGATGAGTAGATGAATGACAGTCTCCCAGCTGTGGATCCTCAACCTCGAGACTGGAACTTCTAATAACCTGAAAAATAAATCGTGGGTTAGACCCACGAGCAAGTTCCCTCTACCAAACCTCTGAAAACCAATAAATAAAGCATCTCTAACCAACATCATCCTAATTAAAGTTTTAACCTTTAATATAAGATGTTACAAATATATATAAAAACTTTTATATAAAACAGTAATCCTATCAATTAATAGGTTCACTAATTTGATTAAACCATTCACCAACGATTAATTCTTAATCATCCCTAGACCAAAACCATCATTTATAAATATTTAAATCACACAACTAGGCTTTGACAAATCATCCATGTCACCACCAGTAATATTTTGTTAACATGTATAAAATAATATACTATCCTGAAAATATTAGACTATTCTAATTTAAGAATATCTAATTAATCATAATCAACCTATACATGCAGTAACCATAGATGATATATTTTAATCATCTAACACATAGCAATAATTGAACTTTGGCAAATCAACCATGCCATTAAAAATATATTTATTTATATATTGACAATTCAACCATGCCTTCTTTAAGTATATTTATTTATACCTTTGGCAAATCACCCATGCCTCCTTTAAGTATATTTATTTATACCTTTGGCAATTTAACCATGCCTCTTTTAAATATATTTATTTATACATGTGGCAATTCAACCATGCCTCTTCTAAGTATATATATTTATACTAATAACCTAGCAACTCATCCATGCTTCCGATGTATATATTTTTATTCATACAAATACCTAGGCAATATAATTACGCCTATGGCAACTTATCCATGTACAAATTGTAAGTTTAACAATAACTAATTTATACATAGATATCCCCTACTGATTATAAGCACATACCTAATTTAATAACCAGTCTATCCAAATATATCAAATAAGAAAGAATAATACTAATAATCTTAATTCACATACATATATATACACATATTTAATATAATATATATGTGTATAATCTTTCCCTAATAACCCTTGGTTATTTCAATCCTATATATATATATATACATCCTTCCTTCCTTACTAATCATAACTTAATAAAATCCCTTTTATACACACATATAGGTAATTATATATATATACTTATATATACATATATACATATCCTTCCATAACAATATAATAAATTATTATATTCACTCAAAAGAAATGCTACTAATCCTCGTAGTAACACTCTATGGTTTTCAGAATACCAAGACACCTCCTCTAGTGGTTGTTTTCAACCCCAATAAGCTTAAAACAAATTCTGAAAATTCACCGGACCTCACAGGACCTTAATGGAACCCTAAACAGTATCTCACGCGCCCCCACGCGCCACTACAAGCTCCTAAACACATCCCACGCGCTTCCACGCGCAACCACTAGCTGGCAGCTTCCTTCACGCGCTCCCACGCGCCTCTTACTTCTCTCTGACTGATGTGGCACACCTGCATTCGCTGGATGCATTCTTCTTTATGCAGCGCGATGCACAGGATCGGCCGCCCTTCTTCAGCTAAATCTAACCGCCATATCCGCATGTGTACCATCTTCCTATGAACCGTACCACACTGAATCATCCCACACCCATCTACTTTAATCAACAGCCCAGATCAGCGATTGCAACCTTTCCCATGTATACGCTAACACTGGATTATTCGTTGGTCATCATGACCATCCCATGGTCTTTATTTGAGGCGCACTGAAGTTCTTTATACCGCACCACACCAGATCCCTCTCCCTATGATCAAACCGCATCCAAGGGTCAGATCCGCGGCACACCATAGTTCTTTGTACCGCGCCGCACTGGATCACACTCTCTTTTGAGGCACCGATTCTACAGATGCCGCCTCCAGTGTATACAGTGTATATATATATATAATAATACACATAAATAATTATATATATAATTTCTAAAATATCAGAAAAATATAAATAAAATCCAGAAAAATATAGAAAAATTTCCAGAAATCCTAGAAAAATTCCAGAAATTATAATTAACCCTCTTGGTTCACAAATCAAACCTATACTTAATTTTAAACAATATGCACACATATATACATAATTAAAATCCAACGAATCCACAAATTAAATATAATAATTTACGTTTTTTTTTTTTTTTATTTCGATCTAACATGATTTCATTAATGATTTTAAACTAAATTCTGGCACCCAAGGTGATAAATTTATGGGTCCTAAGAGAAGAGTTAGAGACAGCTTGCCTGAAGATTTCGAAACGAAATCGAAGCTTTAACCTTTGATTGTCTCTTCCAATTTCGGTATCCGCTTTCTCAGATCCGGCCTACTCCTTGTCCGTTCTCTCTTCTTCTTCCCTCTTTGTCTCTTCTATTTTTCTAACATGAAAACTTCTTAACCCTAAACCTTATGTGTATATTTATACACATTAAACCCTAAATCCTATTCCTAGTAGGATTACAAAATAAAATAATAAACTAATATTATTTAAATAATATAATATATATATATAAACATATATTATATTACTTATGCATATATATATCTCCCATAATTAACCATCGGTTAATTAAATCCTAAATCCTATATATATATATCCATAAATCTATATCCTTCTGTAACACTTATCAATTAATTATATTTATATATAATTAAATCAATAAAAATGATTATTTAAATAATCAAATACCCATTGGCCTTTATTAATTAACCCATCAAGGCTTCATCCAAGCCCAAGACCATATCCTTTGGTCCAACATTCCTTAAGCCCAAACCAATTAATCTAAATAAATAAAATAATTAAATAAATACTTAAATTAAAATACGAATTACATAAAACACATAAACAAATAAGAATTTACAACTAAGTCACATCATATCAATACGCCACAATTCAATCAATAATTAAATACACACACATCAATCATCATATCAATTCAATAAATATATAATCACAAAATAAAATTTAACTAAAATGAGACAATTAATCTAAACACTCAATTAAATAAAATAAATCATTTAAAAATAAAATAAAATTCATTAATCCCAATTAATAAATCTTTTAAATTATCGGGGTATTACACTTACTCCTTATCTCCTCTTTACCAAATGAAGGAGATTTGTTCCATCCTTCATATCATCCCTCCATACATCTTCCTTTCTTCCTACTTAACAGAGCATACAAGTTCTTAAACTCTCAATCCTTGTCTTTCTTTTGTTCGGCTTTCTGTGTTATCTCATACCATTGTGAGAGTATAATTTGTATGTTGGAAATTTTCATGAGCAAGAGGTTGTATGTGTATGTGTATGTTAGACGCCACATAGGCGACACATGCACGTTGAGTATGATGCTGCATGGTGTCTGCATGGCAAGTGTATGGAGTATGTATCTAGAGGCTTCTGGAGGTGTGTGAGTACTCTAGAATAGTGTAGTAATGTATAGATTGTTGTAGTAGTGTATAGAAGTGTTAAGAAGTTGGGAGAGAATTATAGAGAGATGATCTCCACTGTAATGCATTCTAGCTAGGGCTGCAACTCGGGCGAGTTTGAGGTATGACTTGAGTCCAACCCACCATATGAATTGCTAAACCCAAGTCCAACCCTAACCGTATCCTCAACCTTAATTACTCAACCCGAGCCCAACCCATCTTTTTACTTTTAAACTCGGGCTTAGAATTCGGGATTAAAATTTCGGGTTACTCATATAGCTAATTTTTATACCGAAAATTTAATATGATATTGAATTAGTTTTAGATTAAACTTTTTGTAGATTTTTAATAAATTACAAACAAATTTTAAGAAAATTAATTCTCCTAAATGTTAACATACAATAAGTTAAGATTTAACAAAAAAAATTTGAAAAGAAAAAAAATAATCATAGTTTAAATATTATATATAATGTATTTAAAAGTAAAAATGTATATGAAAATAATATTAGAAATCGGGTTTGGTTTAGCTCGGGTTGCTAGCATTTAACCCAAAGCCCAACCCTAATTAAGTTTCGGGTTGAGATTTTTCAACCCAAGGCCAACCCTAATTGTAAAAATGATTGTCCAAATCCGTAAAAAGTCGGGCTGGGTTCAGGTTACCCAACCCAAGTTGCACTTCTAATCCTAGCCATTCGTTAGGGAGGGGATGTTTATAAATTAGGGGTGCAACTTCGGCAACCTGAGCCCAGTGGGGATAGCCCAACCTGTTTGCTAAAAGAATAGAATAATCCAAACCCAGGACAAGACTTAGGATATCGAAGAATATGATATACTGCATCCATATGAGTTGTACAAGGAGCATACATAAACCGGCTCACAACACTAACCGCAAAAGCCAAATCAGGAAGGGTGTTGGTAAGATAAATCAATCTTCCTACCAAACGCTGATACTGCGAGGGATCAGAAAGGAGATCTCCGGATTCAACCGAGATCTCCACATTAGGATCCATAGGAGTGGAAGTAGGTTTACACCCAAGCATACTTGTGTCTCGAATAAGATCCAAGACATACTTCCTTTGCGATAAAGAGATGCATTGCTTAAATCTAGCAACCTCAATTCCCAAGAAATATCTAAGCTGCCCAAGCTCTTTCACATCAAAAGCTTTAGCCAATTGAAGCTTTAGTTGAGCAATCCCAGGGATGTCATTGCCAGTAATGATGATATCATTAACATAGACAAGAAAAATGATACATCAACTAGTGGAAGAACAGTGGATAAAACATATATGGTCAGAATGGCATCTAACAAACTCCATGGATAGAATTACATCACTAAAGCGGTTGAACCAAGCTCTGTGAGACTGTTTTAATCCATACAAAGACTTTGCAATCGATAGACCTTTCAAGCATACTCCCCCTCAACCTGAAAATCGGGTGGCTGATCCATGTAAAATCATAAATAGTCTTAAGCTACGTCACATAAAGCGGGAGCAAGAGCGAGAGCGAAAGCGAATTCGAGAATGGGAGTGGCTAAATTAAGTTATAAATAGGGAGAATTTGAGTCAAAACGTGCGCAGAGCATAAGAACGGGAGTGCGCTCGGAGCGTGAGAGCAACACCCGTTGAGAAGGATTATGTGACTTAGGTCTTAAGAAGATCACTGTTAAGGAAAACATTCTTCACATCAAGGCTGATGAAGAGGCCAATTGTGAGAGGTAGTCAGGGAGACAAGCAAATGAACTAGGTTAATTTAGTCACTAGAGTGAAGGTATTATTAAACTCTTTACCAGGAATCTGAGTAAACCCTTTGGCCACCAAACAGGCCTTATATCGATTAATAGAGCCATCACCCAGATATTTAACACTGAATACCCATTTGCAACCAACAGTCTTTTCACCAGGAGGGAGGGATACAAGCTCACATGTTTCATTATGCTGCAAAGCATCTATTTCTACCTTCATAGCAGATATCCAATTGGAATTCTGGAGAGCCATAGACACATTTCTGGGAATGAAAATGGAATTAAGTTTGCCTAGAAAGGCTCGGTAAGATCCTAAAAGACCATCAGAAGAGATATACTGCGAAATAGGATGATTAGTACTACAAGCGAATCCAAATCGAGCAGGGGGTTTGTGGTCCCGAGTGGGATACCGAGACTCAGGAACAAGGTTAGGGCAATGTAAAGGAGAGGGAGATGTACTTGAACCTGAATTTGAGGACGATGCAAGCAGTGGAGGCGGAGCACGAGGGCAACGAGAA
The DNA here is from genome assembly GCF_030987335.1 of Cornus florida. NCBI lineage: Eukaryota > Viridiplantae > Streptophyta > Magnoliopsida > Cornales > Cornaceae > Cornus > Cornus florida. The sequence goes on along the minus strand of NW_026775571.1, from coordinate 55,567,290 downwards.
TAAACTTGCAAAGGGGGTGAGGAAACCATAAGAGAAGACTTTTCTTGAAAAATAGGAAGAGGACGGGCAAGAGGAGAAGCCTCTTGATCGAGAGTAGAAGTTTCTTGCCAGATAGTGTTAGAACTATAAAAAGGGTTATGCTCATGAAATTTGATATCAAGAGAGTGATACATGTGTTTGTGTACTGGATCATAACACTGGTAACCTTTTGACATGGAAGAGTATCCTAAAAAGATACATTTAATGGCCTTGTCATTAAGTTTAGTATGAGAAGGGTTACGATTCTAAACAAAACATGTACATCTAAACACCCGAGGCATGATGGAAAAAAGAGTAATATCAAGCTGAAGCGCTTATAAGTGGGCCTTACCATTTAAGACTCTACTATGGGTACAATTAATGAGAAAAGTAGCTGTAAGAACCGCCATGTGCTAGTATAACTCTGGCACATTCATTCCACTTAAAAAACATCGAATAACTGACATTTGTTGGCAGTTTTTAGCTTTACCACACCATTCTGTTTAGGGGTATATGGGCAGGTAAGTTGATGAAGAATACCCTATTGGTTAAGTTGAGACCGAAATTCAATCAAAACATATTCACGACCACCTAATATTCCTAACAACAGTTTTATATTGAGTTTTGATCATTTGGAGGAATTGAGTGAACAAGGGAAAAACTTCAGATTTCTTTTTAAGTAATTTATCCATGTACTTATATAAAAAAAAAAGTAAATATATCCATGTGCAGCGGGAATAATAACGATGCCCCGAAAAAGCAGCAACAGGAGAAGGACCCCACGCATCAGAATGTATGAGATCAAACATACTAGGTGCACGATGCATATGAGAAATATAACTGGTTCTAGTATGTTTAGAAAGCTCACAAATCTCACATTGAAACTTAGTATCCTTACAAGCCGTTATTAATGAAAGGAAAACCAGTCATGTGATCATTGGCCTCGGAATCCAGAACCTAAGTAGGTTTTCCCGCTTTAATATAAAAAGCAGAAGGAGTACTTGTAGCTATAGTAGCCATGGGAGAAAAAGAGCTAGCCCTGGTAGATAAAGCTTTGAATTGCTCCTGAAGCTGACTAATTTGGGACTGTAACTGATTGAAGTTCTGAAAAGATGGTCTGGGAGGAGTTGAAGCAGGGGGGACAACAATTTGTGGAGTAGTATTGCCGACTGCGGCAGTACGGCCACAGCCCGAAGAAAAAGTGCCTTTTTGGCTACCAGAATCACTCATAGTACCAAAATAAGGTTGGTCCACACGTCAAAGAGGGAGGAAAGAGAAAAACAAGGCCGAAAAAATCGGTGTTTTCCTCTAAATATGTTGCCGAACAAACACCGGCAGCCTACAAAGGGAAAAAAACCACCCGAAGAACCCTTAGGTCATAAACAAACCTAAGGGAATTCTCCTAAAAAAGGAGTCAAAAACAGAGGGTTAGCCCTCTGTTGTGTGCGCAAGCCCCTGTTGTGGTTGTCGCACCAAAAGAGAGAGAGTGAGGGGTCCGACGCAAGGGCTGGGAGGAGATGGAGGTGCGCCGGAGGTGAGGGAAATCAAAGAGAGGGAGAGAGAAGGTGGCGGCATTGGGGAGGGAAGATGAGGAGGCCTTTTGTTTTAGCTCTGATACCAAAAAGAAATTGTTTTGGGTTTTGGCTTATTCAAACCGAGAGCCAAGAGCTATATTCATATACAAGAATAGGGTACAAAGAAAAGAAACCAAATCAAAGAAAAATATAAAATATACCAAAATTTACGTGATCCCATAATTACGGGAATTTTATTTACGTGATCCCATGATTACGGGATCTTTTCTATGTGATCACGTGATTATAAGGATCTTATATAAAATACCTAATAGAAGGCCAAAAACATCTAGTAAAAATAAAAAAAATAATAATAAAGATATTTCAACACGTTTTATTTGCGTAAAATTAGGTGAGGAGAATTTTTGTTAGGTTGTGATTTAGTGCTCATGGTTTTACCCTTGTGAATCATAACATCATTTTTTATTTTTATGTTTTGTGTGGAGAAGTTGCTTTGATAGCAGGAATATCTTTGATGCAACTACAAGTTGTTTGAGATCCATCATGAACAAGGATGTCCTTCTGCCTTTTGAGGTTGGACAAGTGGCTGAATCAAGATCATTTCAGTCAGGGTATCGTGGTGCGTGGTTCCGATGCAAGGTAATCTTCAATGCAACTACGATAATATATTTAGATTATATTCTTAATTCTTCTGGTGCTGACTTCTGAGATGTTTAATCTTACATTGAATTTGGCTATATTTATCATAGAATAATGTTGGCTGTACTTAAATGCTATTGAGGTATACTTGAATGACAAGATAAGGGATGAACGATTTGTTATGGTAGAATCCATAGCTTTTTTAGTGCTTTGAATTTTTTCTTAGTACAACATTATACGTTTATTTACAGTAAAACATATAGTTCGAATGTCAGAATATCTTCGGATCATTATTGAAATATGCTTTAATCTCCATTTTATATCTGGAGTTGCTTGGTTTTCTGGTGATTTAGTAGCATCATCCACTTAATTAGGCTGTGAAATTTTAATATTTCATCACATGTACCGGTACATCTGAAAGTAAGTAACGAAGTCCATGCCCCTGAAATCCAGCGCCCGACTCCCAGAAAAGTTTTTGAATTTGAGTGATACGAGAGATCATGTTTGTCCAGTTCAGTCCCCTTTTTGTTTTTTAACTATTTTTTTTTTGAGGCTCTGGATCATTCAGGATAGGATTTTTTACTTTCGATCCGCTCCTTGGTTCACATGATTAATCTACACTAAATTTGCTGCTTCTCTCTAAGTGCTTCATGTGCGTGGAAGCTTAGAGATTGATGATAGTCTGACCAAGATAAATGCAAAATCTGATGTTGAACATTGGCTGGATAGAAATGATTGATCTTGCTACATTTGCTTTGCTGTTGAGGATCTCCTTTTTCCTTTAAATGAGATCTCAAAGCAGGCTACTTTTGATGGAATGGTGGTCTCAAGGTACTAGGGGGTATGAACTGTCATCATGGCCTCCGAGAGATTTAAAAGGTGAAATGTTTGACGAGGCACCTGGCTTGCAGTTCTCATATCTCCGCACTCGGGCTCTATGTATACTAGATAAGAAAAAGGAGACGATAGAAAGTGGAAGACGCTGTTCTTAACCTTGATGGATTCTCTCTCTTGGATTGTTATTTGTTACTCAGAGTAGTATACAAATTAAATAATCCCTCATTTACCGGGAAAAAAAAATGATACTCTTTGTTGTAAATAATGAAATAGAAGTGTAGAGAGAAATGAAAGAAGACGAACACGTATATTACGTGGTTCTGCCACTAGGGCCTAATAGCACAAAGAGACTAAAGGTCTATATCACTTTTATAATTTGTTGATTAGCACTTCATCTGAGAGAAAATCATCGCTAGTCAGATTTGCACTCCATTTGTCACAAGCTCTCAATAACAAGATTGTTTTTGAGAATGCATTGTCCAAGTTGGGTGTTTCAAATATCCACGCACCAACTTGAGGGGGAGTGTTAGCAAATATGATAGCCATGATTTATGTAATGACTTACCGTATTAATAGAGATTTGATTGTGCTATAGAATATGTCATAGAATATGTTATGATTTGATTTAATTTCTTTTCTTGTAATAGGAGCATGTACTTTTTTTATTTGTAAATACTAGAGTTGTGAATGAGTGATTTATCGCATTCAAGTCTTTTTATATTTCTACTTGTTAGCAAATATGATAGCCACGATTTATGGAATGACTTACCGTATTAACAGAGATTTGATTATGCTATAGAATATGCCATATAATATGCTGTGATTTGATTGACTTACCGTATTAACAGAGATTTGATTATGCTATAGAATATGCTGCGATTTGATTTAATTTCCTTTCTTGTAATATGAGCATGTACTCTTTTTATCTATAAATACTAGAGATGTGAATGCGTGATTTATCTTATTCAAGTCTTTATACAATTCTCTCATTTCTCTTCTTTTTATATTTCTACTTGGTATAAGAGCCTAATTTCTCTTCCTAAGTTCGGACCTCTATTTTGGGGTATTCCCTTAGCATTTGAAATGTTGCTAAGGGTTTTCTCGTGCTATTTGTGACTTGTTTGGGCTGCCATTGTGTTCGGTAGCATTGTTCTTTGCCTTTGTCGTGTCTCCGACAGTTTTTATTGACTTGTTTGCTGTGTCTCCGGCAGTTGTTTGTTGAATTGTTTGGACTGCCGATGTGTTCGGTAGCATTGCTCTTCACGTTCTATTTTCATCATTCACACTTGTTGCTAATCGTCATCTCAATGGCAAGTTGGGCATTCATGCTCCAACTTGATGGGGAGTATTGAAGATTTGATGGAGGAATGACTGGAGGAAAATCTTCTAGTAATTTATGTTGTTTCCTATTATTGAAGATTTATTGTTACTATATGAATGAGTGGAGAAAAATTCTCCTTGTTTCCTATTTTATATTTCTTTCCATTCTCATCAGTTATTCTCCTATATAAAGGAGCCTCCACTATTGTAGTGCGTATGAGTTGAGAGAGCATTATAATTAACAGTGTCTCCTCAGACCATAAACAACCAATCATGTCTCCTTAGACCGTAAACAACCAATAATGTCTCCTCACACCATTTCCCTTCATACACATGTTTAAAACATGTAGATGGAAGAATCAACAATGTCTCCTCAGACCATTCCCCTTCATACATATGTTTAAACTATAATCAGACCATAAAAAGAAACAATTATGTCTCCTCAGACCATTTCTGAATAGGTAGTGCCAAACTAACAATGCCCTCATTGAGGTCGGACCAATCTGCCCACCCGACACCTTCCGGATGGGCGATGTCACCTTAGACCATTCTCGAATGGGTGGTGCCGGACTCGCAATGCCGTCATTGCAGTCGGACCACCCTAGCTCTGATACATATATTACGTGGTTCAGCCACTAGGGCCTAACGGCACAAAGAGCTTGAAGGACTACATCACTTTTATAATGCTCTCTCAAATTATACACAAAACAATAGTGGATGCTTCTTTATTTAGGAGAATAAATGATGAGAATGGAAAGAAATATTAAAAAGGAAACAAGGAGGATTTTTCTCCATTGATTCATCAAGTAACAGTAAATCTTTAATAATAGGAAACAACATAAATTACTAGAATATTTTCCTCCACCGATTCCTCCATAAAATCTTTAATACTCTCTCATATTCTGGTTTTGATCACTCAGATTAGCAAGCAAACGTGGATATGTTTTTGCTAATTTGCTGCAAAATCCAATCTGTGCATTTCCTACCTTAACATTTTTTGAAACTAATACCTTGTGAATGTTGCTGAACAACCAGGATGTCGGAAGATATAAAAGTTGATGAGAGAAATTAAAACATGAAGAAAACACGAATATAATGTGGTTCAAGACTTACATCTACGGCACACAAAGCCTAAAGGGCTACATCTCTTTCATTACATTCTCTCTTAATTTTGTTTACAATAACCACCTCTATTTATAGGTGAACTGGGGAAGACTTGTAGCTAGAGAATAGAAATTTCTTGCTCTACAAGTATTTTGTAATAAAGGAATTATACAGAAAGTCAAATAGAAATATGGTAACAACTTTTTGCCCAATATAACAACTTTAACATTTTGTCAACGCTTAAATCACTCCTATAATTATTCTCCAACACACCCCCTCAAGTTGTACAAGGAGATTTAACTCAAGTGTCCAACTTGAAACTAAATATGAAGTTGTCGAGATTTGAGACGAGACGAGTTGATCCGGAGATCCGAGACAAGTTGATCCAAAGATCCGAGACGAGTAGCATATAGAGCAGGGTATGATAAACCTGCTATGATACTATCTTGTAAACAATGAAATAGAAGTGAAGAGAGAAATGAAACAATAACACATATATTACGTGGTTCAGCCACTAGGCCTTACGTCCATGGCATAAAGAGCCCAAAGGGCTACATCGTTTTTATAATGCTCTCTCAACTCATATACAATACACTAGTGGAGGCTCCTTCGTATAGGAGAATAAATGATGAGAATACAAAGAGATATAAAATAGGAAACTAGGAGGATTTTTCTCCATCGATTCATTTAGTAACAATAAATCTTCATGTTCGATAATAGGAAACAATATAAATTACTAGAAGATTTTTCTCTACTGATTCCTCCATCAAATCTTCAATACTCCCCCTCAAGTTGGAGCATGAAAGCCCAACTTGCCATTAAGATGACGAGTAGCAACAAGTGTGAATGATGAAAAGAGAACGCGAAGAGCAATGGTACCGAACAATTCAACAAACAACTACTGGAGACACGACAAAGGCGAAGACAATGCTACTGAATACACCGACAGCCGAAACAAGTCAATAAAAATGCAAGAGACACGGGAAAGGCGAAGACAATGCTACCGAACACATCGGTAGCCCAAACAAGTCAATAAAAACTGCTGGAGACATGGCAAAGGTGAAGAACAATGCTACCGAACACAATGGCAGCCCAAACAAGTCACGAATAGTACGAGAAACCCTTAGCAACATTTCAAATGCTAAAGGAATACACCAAAATAGAGGTCCGAATTTAGGAAGGAGAAATTAGGCCCTGATACCATGTTAGAAGATATAAAAGTTGAAGAGAGAAATTAGAACATGAAAAAAAAAAGAATATAACATGGTTCAGGGCTTACATCCACGACACACAAAGCCCAAAGGGCTACATCTCTTTCATTACATTCTCTCTTAATTTTGTTTACAATAACCACCTCTATTTATAGGTGAATTGGGGAAGACTTGTAGCTAGAGAACAAAAATTTCTTGCTCTATAAGTATTTTGTAATAAAGGAATTACACAGAAAGTCAAATACAAATATGGCAACAACTTGTTGCCCAATAACATTCTGTCAACGCTTAAATCATTCATATAATTATTCTCCAACATAGGGAAATGGTACTCTATAAATATTGTCCTAAATTCTTTAAGTTGTCTATCCTCTATAGCAAAGTCAGAGAATAACTCAACATAGCTTGCTGGATAACTCTTTTCCTAACTGTATCTTCAATCTAACATAGCCATTTTCCTAACGAGTGTTCTTCACGTTTACTGGTGGAAGCATCTCTTGGATTCCTTCCATTCTTCCCTTACAAGCGCTTTCTTAATAACCAAATGATAACTAAGCTAATATTTTCTTCTATTGAGAAGGGAGTTCCCAAGACTTTTTAGGATTGCTGTGGATAGAAATACTTTGGTAGCAGACTGTTTTCGGCTTGATAGCAGTAGGCTTACTTCGGATGTGCGATTTCAGCGATCCTTTCAGGATTAGGAGCTCAACAATGTTTCTCGCTAGCTGTGGACCTTTTGTAGAGACGGGAGGTGGATGGTATAGGTTCAGATTCCTTGATTTGGGGGCCTTCTTCTCATGGGAGGTTTCAAGTCCGTTCCTTGTTCCTCTGCCTCTCCGGGTTTCTTGGTTCCAACTTCTCGTGGAAAACGGTTCATCGCCCGAAGGCTCGTCACAGGGTGGCCTTTTTTGGATTGCAGTTTGGGGCAAGATTCTGACCTTGGAGAATATGAGAAAGGGAAGACAAATAACAGTGAATTGGTGTTGTCTGTGTAAAAATGATGGAGAGTCCGTGGATCACCTTCTTTTGCATTACCCGGTGACTCATGATTGCTGGAGTCTTATTTTTGGTCTGTTTGGTGTTCAACGTTCATTGTGTTATGCCTAGGTCCTCAAGGGATTTGATAGACGTTTGGAGGGCTACAGTGTGGGGGCACACGCTCATGATTTTTGGAGGGCGACCCCCTCTATGTTTAGTGGTGTATTTGGAAAGAGAGGAATAAACGATCTTTTGATAGGAATCCTCCATTGGTATGCTGAAATTTTCTGTTATTAGTTCTCTTTTTAGTTGGGTGATGGGGAGAAATTGTATATCTTTAGATGAAATTGTGATTTTTTTGGGTTCTATGGGTCATTGGACTGGCTTCGGCCCTTGCATAGCTTTTGGGATGCTTTCCCCTTTTGAACACTTTAAATTTTTTTTTTTTTTGTTACATTAAAGTGATTGTGTTTTTGTTTTATGGAAATCAAAACTACTTGTAACATTTCGATCATTTTTTTTCTTTCATTTCTTTCTCAATTTTCTCTACACATAATAAATGATATCAATTTGGAGTAACTTGATCTTTTTCCTTTAAGGGAGGTTATCTTGATAAGATAATTCTTTTACATTTACATCTATATTTTCCATTAGATAAAAGAGATTGGCTGGAGACAAGGGCATATTGGGCATGCCTTGGAATTTGTTGATTTCCCCGATGAAAGTAAGTAAGATCTTTGTATGACTTCTTTAAAGGTTCAGGTTATTGCTTTTGAATATATGATGTTTCTTCTTTTAGGTCATGTTATTTTTTTTTTAACATTTCAAAACTAGTACTTTGATCTTTTTCAACCTGCCATGTTTAATATTTTTCCACGTGAACTTTTTTATTCTAGTCATGAACGTGCTGGAATAAAATTGTAATGCAACATTTGAATGCTACGTCATATTTTTCAAAGTAGAATTAATTTACTTACCAAGTCTTAGGGTACATGGGCATGGGCATACAAGTTAATATCAACACGATTATATGCGGAGAGGATCATGATCTGAGATCAAGCGTCCTTTGGCTTGCGATTCTCATAATAATAAATAAAGAAAAAACATGTCAAACATTTTGCAAAAATTATCAAATTCAAAATCCATGGGCGATAGCGAGTTGATTGGTTCCAGTGAGAATTGGCTCTTTAATGAGTTCCCACATCTGTTCAGCAAAAGAATTTTTTTGTCGAATAGTTGTTATGCCAACTATTCTATATGGTTCGGAGTGTTGTGCATTTAAATGGAGGAACAACAAATTCATGAAGCAGAAATGAGGATGTTAACACAGGATGACTAGAAAAGATAGGGTTAGTAATCAAAATGTGTTGGAGAAATTAGGAGTGACGCCTATTACTAATAAGAAGTAGACTTAAGTGGTATTGGCATATCCAAAGAAGATCTATAGATGCTCCGGTAAGAAGATGGAGACTAATTTGCATAGAAGGTCAGAGACAAAGAGGACGACCAAAGTTAACATGGGATGAAATCATTAGAAATGAATTAAAAAAGTTATATATTATAGGAGAGATGACTTGCAATGGAACAAAACCAAGAAGAAAGGAACTTATGTGGCCGGCCCTATTCATATGGTTGTAAGGCAAGGATGATAATGATGATGATTTCGCTAACTTATGCTGCCGACCCTATTCATATGGGAGTATGGCAAGGATGATAATGATGATGATTTGGCTCCAGATAAAACCTACCTTCTGGTCTCTATCATTCTCCAGCTTGAAAGGCCTCCATGTGCTCCTCTCCTTCACGATAGTAGATGAAATAAAAGTTGTGGATCTATGCTGAAAATGCGAAAGAAATTTTGTAGGCTTTATGAATGGGAATGGTTTATTGTTGGACAAGCTTTGACGCTTTTTGATTGCTGGTAATTAAGGTCAAAATGCTGTTAGAATTGCTGCACAACCTCCTTTATGCGGGTATTAAGTGTTAGGGAAGGTTATGCAGTTAGGCTTTCGGATTTGATATACGAAGAAATTGGTGGCTATTCCAGGGCTGCAAATTTTAGCCTGTGAACAGCAATCTTGGCTGGTTTGTGTTGTTTTGTGTCGTTGATTTGTTGAAAAAAGAGGGATTAATGCTAGTAAAATAGGATTTTTAATTATAGAAAGGAGATTGACAAGTGTCAAGGTATAGTTATGGATTATAGAAACAGAAGCATTATGTGCATAGTCTTGTAGGAATAATAGGTTGAGAAACCCAAGCCCAGGACCGGAGCGGACCAAACCAGACCGAACAGCTGGGTCGGGTCGTGCCCTCACACTTGTGTGTGTTTGATTGGGTTGGAAAAAACTTGGGTAGGTTCCTCCCCATTCCACAAAATTGCGGTGCCCTTTGGGGCCACACCTAGGATTGTATTTGTTATCACATCACCATAAAGAGCCTCAAGAGGTATTTTAAAATTCTCTAAACTTGTTCTCCCTTTAATTGAAAGCATTACACAGTTATATTGAAACCTTCAAGTGTCATTTATTTTTCTTTCTTTCTGATGAAACCATCCTCCTCCTCTACTTCACTGAAGAACTTCATATGATGATTGAAGACGGGCTCCTTGAAGATGAAGACAAAGGGAGGGATAAAACTCACCCAAATATAGTGATACAGAGGATAAGAGTTCTTCCACTAAGATGCTTGATGCAGCCAAGCCAAGGAGGCCAGTCGGCTCCCTCCCAATCTGGATGAAGATTCATGGTTTGAGTTATCAAAAAATGAAGCCCTTAAGGGATGTTTGGCCCAGTTTACTTCGACTATAGAGAGAGAGAGAGAGAGAGAGAGAGAGAGAGAGAGAGAGAGAGAGAGAGAAAAAAGAAGGAAAGTGAGATGTACTGTAAAGAGGGATGAGGGTTTTAAATGACAAGTCATTGTGTCTTCTTTTGAAGTGGCTGCTTCTGCGTGTTTTGACAATTTGAAAACTGTAACTCCAAAACTCTCAAAACACCTTGTACTAATTTTCTAAAAATCCATATTTTTGTCACTTAATTTTCTAAAAACAAAATTTCAGAGGTTCATAGCAAGGGCCAGAAGCTGACTGGGCTTATCCATTCATGAAAAAGGGGAAAGCTACAATCCAAATTTTCGATTAAAAGAGCTTTTTCGCTTAATCAGTTACTGTTCTGCATCATTCCCCTCTACTTCAGAAGAACTCTTCCTCGAGGATGATATTCGAATAAGTCTGCCCCATTAAGGTATTAGAAATTGTCTTGTTCTCGGGAAGCTTTACCACGTAAGCGTTGTCATTTATCTTTTGCTTAATGCGAAGTGGTCCATACATCTTGCTTGTCAACTTGCCATACATTCCAGCAGGAAATCTGGTTTTGCACAAGTGTACCATCACGAGATCTGTCGCTTAATTTTTAAAAAAAATTTCAAAAACTTTTCCTATCAGTTTCAAAGGAGTTTTCTGAATTTTTGTCGCTAGATTGAAGTGTTTTTTTTTTTTGATAAGTAAAAATAACATTAAAAAAAGGCGTTCAAGAGGGGAACGCTTCCCAATTACAAAAGTGGAACCGGAACTAAGCCCCCAAAGAATCCAAAAAAGTAATTAAATCATATGAAGAAGAACAAAAGCTCCTCTCACATAATTGAAGAGAGAACGAAGAATGTAAAGTTTGACTGTTTCCGTAGGCGACTCTTTTCCTTCGAACATTCTGCTGTTTCTCTCCTTCCAAATGCACCACCATACGCAATGTGGTACAATTCTCCAGAAATCGCGAACGTCTCTTCTCACTCGACAATCTCTCTAAACATGAATCAATTCCTTAGTAGATCGTGGCATAACCCAACACATGCCAAACAACCCAACAATAAGATTCCAACAATCGCCACAGGGCAATGCAAAAGGAGGTGATTAACGGACTCCTCATCATCCTTGCATAGACAACTGCGATTAACTATACAATTGCCCCTTTTTCTCAAATTATCAATTGTCAGAATCTTTCCCCACACAGCAGTCCAAACAAAGAAAGCCACCCTAGTTGGAGCCATAGACCACCAAATAGTTTTCCACGGGAAGTATTGATTAACAAAATTTGACAAACATAAGAACAAAGATCTAACTTCGAAACGACCATGAGAAGAGGGAACCCAACTTAAAACATCATTACCTCTGCCAACGCCCTCCTGTCGATACAGAAGATCCAAAAAAACACATACTTCGTCCATCTCCCAATTCTGAAAAGAGCGCCGAAAATGCACATCCCATATAATCCCGCTGCTATCAAGCTGATAGCAGTCGACTATGTAGGCGTGTTTATTAACAGCAATACTATATAATCTTGGAAAAGTACGAGAAAGTGACTGATCCCCACACCAGAGATCTTCCCAAAACCGAATGCAACGTTCGTCATGGAGTTTGAATCTGATATGAGCCGAAAAAACATCCCATCCCTTCCGAATAGCCTTCCACATCCCTACTCCTCCCACTAGGGTAACCGGACGCGTAGACCAACCTCCAGCCTCTTCGCTAAACCGACAAGAGACTAACCTGCGCCATGGTCGATGTCTTTCCCTCCCATATCTCCATAACCACTTACCCAAGAGAGCTTGATTGAAAGGAACTAAACGTCTTATACCAAGTCCACCCAATTTCACAGGCTTACAAACTTCCTCCCATCTGACAAGGTGGTACTTGAACTCATCGCCCTTACCACCCCAAAGGAAATTCCTTTGAATTTTTTCAATCCTGTCTGCAATGGAACAAGGGATTTGGAACATAGAAAGAAAATAAGTGGGGAGGCTCGACAAGGTGCTCTTGATAAGAGTAACTTTACCCCCTTTTGACAAGTATTGCTTCTTCCAACTTGCTAATCTCTTCGTATACCTGTCAATCACAGAATCCCAACTCCCCACTAAACTTGAAGAGACCCCTAGGGGCAAACCCAAATAAGGAATAGGGAATGAGCTCACCCTGCATCCAAGGACTGCAGCCAAAGAGGAAATATCCGAAACATTCCCTACTGGGACAAGCACACTCTTTGCCACATTGACCTTTAGCCCGGAAACTGCCTGAAAACAAGTCAGAACACACCTCAAGTGTCGAAGTTGAGACACATCAGCATCACAGAAAACCAGGGTGTCATCTGCAAAGAGTAAATGGGAAATCTCCATCTGATGGTCTAAATCTCTACCCACTCTGAAACCCAAGTTGAAGTGTTCCTATGAGGAGTTGTTAATGGTTTTCAATAATATGATGGTTATTATATAATTACTTGAAACTTATTGGGTTATAAAACAATTTTATATTAAACAACCAGATATCTATGCATATATTTAGTTCAAAGGTTCAAATACTTGCATATTTATGTTTCTTTGTTTTCTCCTCTTTCCCCTGGCAAAGCACAATATTTTTTTCATTATTAGGTTGATAAAAAATAATATTACTCTTAATTTCTTAATGTACAACATCATGTGTGTATATATATATATATATATATATATATATATAAATATATAAAAATTTATTAATCACCATGTCCCCGTTGTATCCGTATCCAAATTGTTTAGGATTTGCCGTGTCGCCGTGTCCGTGTCGCATCGTATCTGTGCTAGTGCTTATATAGGTAACTAAGTAGTCTAGAATCTGGATAGGGTCGGTCTTGTGGTTATAAGGGCAAGTAGGTAGCTTCACCTCATAACTTGAGCTTTTGGGTTGAATGGCAGCGCCTAGCCCATTGCAAGTGGAATCAGAGCTAGGTTCAATCCTTGATCCAGTGCCACGACAAGCGCTTACTCAGGTCCGGGTCCTCCCATCGTTAGGGTGGACGGGTAGGTAGGATCGTTTAACTGTAACGAGGGGGTTGCGAGTTCGGGTGGAGGAGAATGTTAGAGGGTTCTTGTCCCACATCTGATCTGGATAGGGATGGTCTTGGGCTTATAAGGGCGGTTATGCAGTTCCGCCTAATAGTTTAATCTTTTGGGTTGGATGGCAAACATCTGGCCCGATGATTACTTGATGGATCAAAGTTTTTTGTAGGTTTATACTTGGAAACATTTCAATAAGGAAGTTCCTAAAACATTTTTCATGCAATATTAAAAACAGTTAAGGGAATCAAAGTAAGATTGAAATATGAAATTTAGAAACCCTAGATTAGCATGCATAAACCCTAATTTTGTGAGTGTATCACTGTGTTAATTTACCTTTATATCCCTATAGATGAAGATTACCAAATTACCCTTTAATGTAGCATGCATTCCATCTTTGACCTTGGGAGGTGTTGCATGATGTTATTTTTGGAAAATATCATTATAGGAGTGATACAGGAGGTAAATAGCACCAACTAAATTTTTAAAATTCTAACCTTCACTAGGAATTGAAATAAAAGTTACTGACTCTAGTTTAATTTACGAAATTTGTCAACATATGTTATGATGACTTAACACATTCTTTTTGAGTAGATATAAACACACTCTTTTTAAATTTTTTTTAGTTTTTTTTTTTTTTTATTTTATTTTTTGAAAAAAATAAACACACTCTTTTTGAGTAGATATACTAATATGAATTGGGCTTCATATTAGAAATTAAGTGACTTTAATTAGTATAATCCTAAGAAGTATGGACATGGACACGATACAACACGAATACGCTGACACGTCAAATTCTAAAAAGTAGGACATGGATACTGCGTGAACATGACTAATGTAAATATATATTTTTCGCTAGCATTCTTAAAACTCTTTTTTTTTTGTTTTTTTTTTTTTTAATTTTTTTTATATCTATTGAGTAAGAAAATTATAGAATTTTAGTTACTTTATAATTTTTATACTAAAGTTAGAAGGTGAAAATATTTGAATATCACAAAGAATATATCATATTATATGTGTGTTATATAGCTATTATATCTTGTCATTGTAGTTATGTTTTTGTTCATATTACACACTATGACATGTATTTAGTGTCATTTTTTTATTTATAAAAGGTTAAACACTTTGATATATGTTTATAATGTTGTTTCTAGGATTGCCAAGTCTGCCATATGTTCTTTTTATATAAGACTAGAATATGTTATATAGTGTTTGGAATGTGTCGACCAAGTGTCTGAGATGTGTCAATCAAGTGTCTGAAATAATAAAAATTATTTTCAAATTATGGACATGCTCATGAAGCTTTGGAAACCTATCCGGGAGTGTCCATGAAGTATCCGTGTCCAACACGGACACGACACCTCATAGAAGTGTCCGTGCTCCTTAGGTATAATCCATATGAACTTATTAAAGTCTAAAGATAAATACACAATAGGACAATTTCACAGAAAATACGATTCAAAGATTGTTTTACTTCCTATGTCCAGTAAAATTAAAAAAATAATTTTGATTCCTAAAACATAAAAAATAGAGATAAGACTAAACTTGCGGCAATCTAGCTTCAAAATAAAAATAAAATTTGACTTGTAATTGTTAGGGAAATGGATATTTTCAAAAATTAGAAGAGGGCTTTTCATCAAATGATCTTGATCCATCTCTAGGAGCTACTTTAATGCATGAAGAAGATGATGATACAATCATTAGATTTAGTAAACTTAGAGGCTTGAGTAAGCCTCCAAATCATCCACAAAGGGAATGTTCTCCCTTATGAAGATCACTTTAGCTCCTTTCTTCCTCATTAGGTCACCACCTTCATCATGGTAGTCTTGCCTTTAGGAATCACCTATATGCTTCACTGAAAGACCTTGGATGCATAGCTTATGGGAGCCTCCATTGGATGAGAACACAATTCCTAAAATTGTAGAGAGAAATATTTATCTCCACACACTAATGATGCCCAAAAGCCTACTAATCAATACATAGTTACATGTATATATACTCATATGGTGTGTCAAATGTAATTCTCAATCCCTACTATTAAAGTGCTATCTCTAATCTAATGGGCCTCTAATATCAAGTTGGGCTATAGGTGAGAATCCTTTGGGCTTACTATTTTCTTGGCTCTAATGAATTAATAATTGACCCGATCCATTATACCATGTACCTAATTCAATTAATTCATAAATTAATTTCTACTGCCCAAAAAAAAAAATTAATTGACCTCCAATCAAATAGTAAATAACCACTAAGTCAATATTGCACTTTTATCCTTCTATGCATAATTAGCTATCGCATAATTGAATCCATCAATCAAACCACACAATTAATATATTTATTTTGGTTCCTCTATGCATAATTAGCTATCACATTATTGGCTTGATAACAATAAAACATTTGTTTGACAAAAATAATAATTTAGTAAATAAATACATTAAAACCATTTGACCTAAACACATGAATGCCTTGGAATTTACTTTGTGATCGACCATAATCAACACAAAATAAATATAAGTAGCAACGATGCAATTATTGAGAATATAACCCTCTAACTATTAATTACATAACTATCCTAAGTGTCGGTAGGTTCCGCTAAACAAATTAAAGTAATTATTAATTAATAAAAAGTCTATACTTCATGCCATGAAGATGATAGGGAGCAATTGCATACGATGGCTCTCGCAATATATCTCAACCTATCGCGGATTCGGTTCAAGTCTTAGTTAATTAAGTGTCCATCCTTAATTACCGACTATTAACTATTTATGATTGCTATTTACATTCTAATATTGATTGCCATCACATACATATAAATATATCTTGCAACCAAGTGGACATATTCAATCCCATCATGAATCGAAAATATAATACATTAACATTCACCAATTTTATAATACATAAATCTCATTTCAGATAAGGAACAATGCCTCTGTAATCCAAGTATGATTTTGCTATGCCAGGGCATACAAATCCCTACAGTAATGCCATCACGTTAGGAATAATCATGCTTAGCTATCGCTACGGGCAAGTATATTAGTGGGAGTGAAATTGATAGTTGTATAGGTTGTTAAGGACCACGCTGGTCTTATATACATCATTATGGTCTATTATAGTGTCTTCATTGCCATTACAGACTGTTAGGACCAATTATAGTATTTTAATTTGATAGTAACCTTAAAATATGCTTAATCTTATAGGATAATCATCATTTAAGAACTTTTACTTTGTCAAAATCCTCTGAGCTCTGAAGAAATTCTTATGCTTTTTTAATGAAGATTGAAATAAAGGAAGTGGAGATTGACCAATAAACTTCTTCTTTTTCTTAGTGTTGAATGGAGTTTCTAACTCTCATGGACATATTCGTTTTTATTATGGCAAATGCTGTGAATCAAAAACAAATCACGAAACACGTCGAAAAAGTAAACATGCCACACACAAAGAACACAGTTTTTAGTGTGGTTCGACAGAAGTTGTGTAAACCCTAAAAGATTATATATATCGGGCTACAAGACAGGACTAAACTGGGTCCACGACCATCAAGCAAAAAAAAGGGCAAAATATATATATATGTTTTGTTGGGGGGTGAGGGCACACAAAGCTCAATCATCATTTCGAAACCGGGTTGCAATGCGACCCGGAACCTAATTTGGGCCACAACATCACAGTTTTCCAAACACACAATTATCATCCTCTTTTGACAAGGAAAATATCGCTTGATTATTTCCACCTCACACCAATTATCTAAGCAAGAGAAAATTTTCATCTTGGGATAAATGTAGTTTGGGTGTTGGAAAAAATACGAGAGGACAGTATTCAATTTCGATGCTAAATTTTTTAAAAATATTATGCAATGCCTTCCAAGCAAATTATTTAGATCAGAGTTATACGGGCCATCCTGCCTTATCTTATTGCAAAGCGAATGAAGATGGCTTTAGCACTCTGAAAATAGCAAAGTGCTGAATTTAACCATTTCGTGTTATTTATTTATTTATTTTTGAGTGACAGGCAAAAGATTTTTGGTGTTGGAGCTTTATGACTCTTCAAAGAGGGTGTCACAACCATGCTTCCTTAGCACAGCCGATAAACAATAGCAGTGTGCCACATCCAATTGTTTAAAGTCCTGTTGTCACATTTGTTACTGCTTATCTCTTGCAAAGTTAAACCAGTTACCCTTTTCCTGTTGCTCAACATTCTTATGTGAATTTCATGAAAGAGTTCATGTTTCCTTCCACAGAACTCAAAATCATCACCTTACCCCATACGTTGATACCCCCCTTATGGTGTGGAGTTTACGTTTTACTATTTCCACCTCCACCCCCTCAACACACCACCACCACCACCACCACATGTAAAACTTAGGGAGTTGGATAATTTGAACCTTGTTTGCTGCTTAAAGTTGAATGCCAATAGAACTTGTTTTTAGTGACATCTAATCGTTCCTTGCATTTTTTAATCATTTGCCATCTTATTCAGTGTTAGTTATTGTGCTCTCGCAACAGTAAATAGGACAAAGATATAAAGTCCTCAACCCATAGAAGTAAGAGGAAATTGGAAGGCAATTGAAGTGGGTCATGGCTTTCTTTACTTTTTATGGTTTTAGTTTATAGAATCTGTTGTACTTCAAATATTCTTTGATTTTAAAGATATAATAAATTAAATGTCCACTGCTGTAGAGTTCAGTTGTTGGAAGAAGACTTGGGTAGCCCTGATTCAGGTCAATTTTGCATTTAATTCATACTATGAGATGATATAACTTGCTTGAAGTACCAAGGATTTGTGGAATGCAGCAAAGGTCAAAAGGGAGAGAGGGCTACCTTGAGGTTTTAATTTTCATATATAACGACTCAGTTAATCATGGTCCTGGTTTGATTTTTCACATTTTGTGCTAGAAGAGTTCAGTGGATGATGATTGTTGTTCTGTTTCTTTAAATATGAATATTTGTTATCTATTTAACCTAAATTGCATATATGCAGAAATAAATTGGACAAGGTTATATCAAGTTCCCCCAACTAATGGTAGGAAGTCAAAGGTGATAAAAAGGCAACTGATGGTGCGTCCACGGTATCCTCCTATCATCTATCATGAAAGTGAAATTCCTAATGTCAAGACCGATTCAGAAGTGGCAGTTATCGTTGATGGTGCCTGGAAAGTAGGGGACTTAATTGATTGGTGGACTACTGATTGTTATTGGTGTGGACGAGTGACTCAAATTTTGGGCAACGACAAGGTTCAGGTAATACTTCTAAACTGTTCCAACTCATACACACTGCCATTCAGTTAGCCAGTTTGAACCTCTTATGATGTTAATGTCTTTTTGTTGTAAATTATGAAATAGAAGTGAAGAGAGAAATGAAACAAGAAGAACACATATATTACGTCGTTCAGCCACTTGGGCCTATGTCCACGGCACAAAGAGCCGAAAGGGCTACACCACTTTTATAATTGCTCTCTCAACTCATTCACAATACAATAGTGGAGGCTCCTTCATTTAGGAGAATAAATGATGAGAATGGAAAGAGATAAAATAGGAAACAAGGAGGATTTTTCTCCACTAATTCATCTAGTAACAGTAAATCTTCAATAATAGGAAATAACTTAAATTACTAGAAGGTTTTCCTCCACTGATTTCTCCATCAAATCTTCAATACTTTTACATCATGTGGATGCGGTGTTTAACATATAAAGATTTCATGATGTTTCTTAATATTTAATTTATGACCTTTTTTGAATATTTACTCAAGTAAAATAAACCACTTTTTACTTCTTTATTTATTTATTTCATTTTATTGCGTCATGTATTTTGCACTCTCGAAGCTACTTCATATTTTGACCATTTTATTTTGAGTACTTGCTATCAATTATATTTGTACATATGCATAGAGATCTAGATTATGATAACAAGTCCTCGTAGAAGAATTGATGATGCTGAATGTCCTCTTGATATATATATGCCCTCTCTCCGGAAATTGTATCAAGTGTTCTGCCAAGGTCACTAGAGTGAATATTTTTCCTCATTTCTTTAATCTCTCATTTAATGTTAGATGAAAAGGTAGTTTTGATGACCGATTTTCTTGTAAGCTTGCGTTAATTCGGCCCTCTTTATTCTTGTTAATATCTTAATATAACTTAGAAAATCCAGGTGTGACTACATCGGGGCATTTAAGTTGCTTTTAGAAGTTCTTTTTATTTTTGTACAGATTCTCCTCAATTGAAGCATCAATTCTATATAACATCGACAAAACTCATGAATTGTCACTTGTTAGTAAATACAACAATTGTACTTGGAGATTGGGTAACTTGTTCATAAATACCAACCTGGAGACTGGGTGTGGTAATGTCGTGATTAAAAGAGATTGTTCTGTCTTGGATCCTATGAGATATTAATTCCTGAGATATATTTAATACTGAAATCAGAATTTGCTTGTACTGTTCATTATTTTTAGTTTTTGTATGATCGTGCAAGTGTGGAAAATGGTGGCAGCAGCCAGTCTTCTTTAACTTCATGTTTTGTATATAAGAGTGATTTTTCTCATAACCAAGGATTCGCCCATGTCACCATATGAGCATGAGTAGGAATTGACCATTTTATAGAGAATAAATCATCTTCTAGTCTTTTTATTGCTTATAATGTTCTGCGAGTTCATGCAAGGTACTTGTATAAAAGATATAGGTTTATTAATATCGTATTTATATTTATAATTTTTGTAGCCTTATTTCTCTAGATTTATTTGCTACCGCCTCCTCTGGGTGAAGGTTTATCATATGAAGTTTTCTGCAAGGATCTACGCCCATCCTTGGATTGGTCTCCAGAATGTGGTTGGACAGTGCCTACTCCAATGGTAGCTCCCTTTGTTCCTCTGTTTGCATATTTGTATCTACGTGTTTTTTCCTTTTTTCTTTAATTCAATCTTAATTTCAATGTTTTGTATTTTCTGTTGTTATTCTACTTGCACATTGTTCTGTTAGTATTCTACATAATCAATACTTTTGTGACGACCACTATGGGCGGGTGTGATGTAGGCGAGTACTGGCAGGCTATAGGGTGTCATGATTCCACATCGCTTGGGAAAGGTGAAGTGCTATATGTATGTTCTACACCCTTCTTTTAACATAACACGTTTTAAAGCCGTGTTGGCCATGAACCCATCACGGAGTTAAGCATGCTTAACCTGGAGTAGTACCAGGATGGGTGACCCTCTGAGAAGTCTTTGGTCCAAGGGAACCAAAAGCGGACAATATTGTGTCTGGATTAGGTGAGGATTGCTACAAATGGTATCAGAGCAGGAACCTCGCCGGAAGTGTGGCTGGGAGGACGTTGGGCCCATTTGCCCGGGGGGGGGGGGGGGGGGTTGATTGTGAAGACCTATGTGGGCGGGTGTGATGTAGGCTACAGGGTGTCATGATCCCACATCGCCTGGGAAAGGTGAAGTGGTATTTGTAGGTTTTGTTGACTTTGAGAATGATCAAATCAAGAGTAAATTATAAGAAGAAGAAGGAGGATAAGAGAAAAGGAGAAAGAGATGGGGAAAGATAAAAAGAATACTTTCATCTTTCCACCACATTCTATTTATACTAACAAGTTTCAGAAATTACACATAAGCCCCAATATGATATAAGTAATAACAAATAAACCCTTGACAACACAACCCCTCAAGCCGGTGCAAAGATATCTACTATACCCAGCTTGACTAACATATTTTCCAAGCAAGTCTTGCTCACACCCTTAGTCAAAACATCAGCAACCTGATCATGTGTGTTGACGTATGGAGTACAAATCAGCCCAAGATGAAGCTTTTCCTTGATGAAGTGTCGATCGACTTCAATGTGCATTGTCCTGTTATGTTGAACTGGATTGTGGGCAATGCTAATAGCAGCCTTATTGTCACAATACAACTTCATTGATTCGCAAACAGGATAATCCAACTCACCTAACATCGTTCTTAGCAATAACAACTCACAAACTCCTCCATGTGCCATGGATCTGAACTCCGCCTGTGCACTAGATTTGTTTCTTGATTCGCCATGAAACAAGATTACCTGCAACAAACGCGCAATATCCTGAAGTAAATCATCGATTTGTCATAGACCCTTCCCAATCAGCATCAGTATAGGCTTCAATACGCAAGTGGCCATGATGACCAAATAATATCCCCTTACCAGGTGAACCCTTGAGGTAGCAAAGAACATGATGAGCTGCCTCAAGGTGAGGTGTACGTGGAGTATGCATAAACTGACTAATTACACTAACAACGTAGGTAATATCCGGGCGCGTGAGAGATCGGTAAATCAGTCTCCCAACCAATCGTTGAAATCTTCCCACATCATCTAATGGGTCTCTATCTACATCATTAAGCTTATAAATTAATTTCTCCAAAATAGAATAACCATTCTCATTGCTGTGTTTGATTAGATCAAATAAAAAGCTGGAATGGAATGATTTATAAATTAATTTCTCCAAAATACCCTTACTTGTAATATATCAGTTATATTAAAACATATTCTTATTATATAATAAAAGTAGCTTATACCAATTGATGCTTGTGCCGTTGACTAAAGATGGTATGACTGACAGTTGGTGGGTGATGTTATAGGTAGTGTTTATAGATATATGTGTATATTTAAATTGATATACGAAGTATATGTTTATATATTGTATATACATTTATATATATATATGTATATCTGCAAGTGAATCAGCGGGTAGAGCCGAACAAAAAAAAATCCATAAAAAAAGAGAGCAGCTAGCAACAGTGCAGATGGCATAATCTAGCGACCAAACGCGGGTGAACCTCTTATATTCTTTTCTATCTTTGGTTTTTCATCTATTCCATTCTTCGAACACTCTTTTTTTTATTTTTATTTTTTATTTTTAATCCCATGGCAAGACGGTTGATTCCTTTGATTCAAAATATCAATCTTACAGAAGCAGAAAAAAGCAAAGAATGGTTGCAGATGGCCCCATTCAAAATATCGACAGCCCTGCGCCACTTTCTAATAAAGAGAAAATCAGGGTTTCGGTGGGAACAAATTGCAAAGCACAAACTGCAAATAGAGAGCGAGATATATATATATATATATATATATATATATATTCTCCATGGTATACAATGTAGTGTGAAGAGATAAAGAGGAGAGAGAGAGAGAGGGTGTATAGTCACAGTGATAGAGGAGATATGGAGAGAGTCTGCCAGAACTGTAGAAAAGAATGCATATGGGTTTTTTTGTCTTTGCATTTTATTATTTTAATTTAGTGGGAATGGAATGCCATTCCACAAGTCCAAAAGAGGAATGGTTATTCCATCTAAAAGCTAGAATGAGCATTCCAAGGGAATGGCCATTCCACTTTTAAAGTGGCAGTGCTTCTTGATGAAGAGAGTATGATGTGCCTGACTCTGTGTGTACTTTACTCTTTTCACAGAAGTGCTGAACCTCTCAAACCAAGCACATGGCGACTTTTTTAAGCCATACAAGGCTTTATTTAGCTTGCACACCAAATTCTGACCATTTAAAAGCTTAAACCCCGATGGCATAGTCGTATACATCTCTTCCTCCAAGTCACCATGAAGGAAAGAATTCTTTACATCCAACTGATGTAAAAACCAATTCAAATTAGCTGCCAAAGAAAGGAGGACACGTATAGAGTTCATCTTGGCAACTGGAGCAAATATTTCTAGATAATTAGTCCTATAGGTTTTTTTTTTTTTTTTTTGATAAGTAAAATGTATAAAAGGCGTTCAAAAGGGGAACGCGTCCCAAGCTATACAAAAAACTGAAACTATGATCTCAAGGAGCCCACAAAGTCCACAATATCCTCAATGGAGGAAAAATCTCTCCCCCAACCCTAACAAAAAAGAGTACAAATAATAGAGAATTTCAACACCCTAATGGAGGCCTCCTTCCCATCAAAAGATCTTTTATTCCGCTCTTTCCAAATGCAATCAGTCCCATAGGTTTGAGTGAAGCCCTTTGCAACTAACCGGGCTTTATATCTCTCAGTTGTTCCTTCTGCATGATACTTTATTGTGTAGACCCATTTGCAGCCTACTGGTTTCTTACCCCTAGGTAATGAAACAATATCTCAATTACCATTCTTCTCAAGGGCCTTCATCTCTTCAATCATAGCTTCCTTCCATGGAGTTTGATTGAGAGCATCTGAAACACTAGAAGGAACAGATACAGAGGAGATACACGAAGTGAAAACACAATATGTTGGAGATAAGGCATCATAGAATACAAACTGAGATATGGAATGTTTTGTACAACTACGAACACCCTTATGATAGGCAATAGGGACATCAAGATCAACAAAAATGCTATTGGGAAAAGAATCAGGAGTATCAATGTCAACTGAGGAATTACCTGGATCGAGGGAGACTTTTTGGTCCTGGGGTGAGTCAATGACTTGTTTTGCCCTCCTAGTGTAGGCAATTGGCTGCTTTCCTTGCTGCAAATCATTATTGTTACGAGGACTTGATGTAGGCACCTTAGTTAGAAGCTCCCCCTGAATGGGAAAAGGCAAAGGAAGGGGGCATTCCCTCTGAATGGACAACATATTCTCTACCTGTATAGTAGTCTCCCCCAGTAGAGAATCCCGAGCAGTGGAAAAAAAAAAGGAACAGACTCAAAGAATGTAACATCCATGGAGACAAAGCGACGACTAGTGGCAGGGTTATAACACCGATACCCTTTCTGAGTGGCAGAGTATCCAAGAAAGACACATCGGATTGCCTTATGGTCCATTTTGTCCTTGCGATGATGAATGTGAACATAACAAACACAACTAAACACTTTCGGTATGTGTGGATGTGATTAACACTACTTCCTTGCAAACAAATCCCATCTTGGAATTTCTTCAAAACCCTTCACACCCACTAGGGTTTACACAAACTTGCCCTAAGGTTTCAACTACACACCTAGAGCTTTACAAACCAAGCTCTGATACCATGTTGACTTTAAGATATAATCAAATCAAGAGTAAAGTATAAGAAGAAGAATAAAAAGAGTAGTAGGAGGAGGATAAGAGAGAGAGAGAGAGAGTAAACTATGCATATTTGTATCTCCCTGTTTTTTCATTTTTTCTTTCATTCAATCTTAATTTCAATGTTGTGTATATTCTGTTGTTATTCTACTTGCAGATTATTCTGTTATTATTCTACTTAATCGGTACTTTTGTATCCCATTACCAATCTAAATTATGAACGTAGCTTATAAAAGAAGGAAACAAGATAGTACCAATGGTGGTCCTTTGAATTGCCGTATGGGTCTCGGTTGTTCTCCACAAAATTGTGATATTCCCATAGGTTGCCATTTTCTATTGCCGCTGGTTATGCACGATTTCATTAGATTTTTTTATTTTATTTTGTTTACAAGTAAGATTCTATTAAAGTTGCTGAAGAGGGGAGCGCTCCCAAGAGAATACACAAATAGCCGAAAATGGTTTAACAATAATTTATTCCTTACAGTAGTTGTAATGCTTTAACAATAATTTATTCATTAAAGGTGCTTAAGAGGGGAGCGCTCCCAAGAGGGGATGTTGTAATGCTTTTGGATAGCAAAATTTTGGTAATACACTTGACCACACTTTGAGCTTGACAACTTTTTGGAGACAAATAATCATTCTTCAATATCCATTGTTTGTTTAGTATTGGCCTGACTTTTTACTTGGTTGTTGATGCATAGCCATATAACAAGAGAACATAATGGGAGAACTTAAACAAAATATCGGAACTCCCTTGTTTGCTGTTTTGGAATTTAACTCTAGATTGCTGGCATTTTGTTGTAATCTCTATTTTGACTTGACAACTTTGCCTTGGAGTAAATTTTTGACTCAGCTTACCCTTTAATCACTCATGTAATTTGACTGGCTTTATGATTATGCATACCAATTGCAATTTCCAAACAAGTACTTGCTAGTTGTTGAAGGCTTCGAACTTTTGATTAAAAAAAAAGATATCTTTTGAATAGAATTTGAAGGATCGAGACTTGTGTTCAGTTCTAAGTTATATAAACCTAATAGTTATTTTTGCTCATCTTTCATTATTACTGATAATAATCCTATTTTCTCGAGTCCTTTGGCAGCTGCTTAATGATACAGACAGCAACTTTTACTTGCTACTATTATCTGTACCTTGTCTATTTGTATTTCTACCTTTGTTTATTATGTAATTGGGATGCTTCTTCTGCCTTGTCATTGCTAGAAACGTTTTTTGTCTTTTGATGTTGCACAATATTTACATGGCATTGATTCTCTCTTTATCATGTGCTGATCAGGCTCGGCTGATTCAGGATGATGAAAACTTTCATCCTTGTGCTCGGCTGATTCAGCTGGTGAATCAAGGTAAGATATGAAGCAATCTAAACATTTATGGTGCAAGTTTTTTTTTAAAACTTAGTTTCTTTTATCTGAATTGGATTCAGTTCAATTAAATTAGCGATCAGGCTCTCTAGAAACTGATTGAAATATATCAAGTTCTGAATTTGGCAGAGGTAAACAGTCTCTTTAGTTGGGAGACCATTTTTAGGCTGGTATACCATTTATAATGTCTATGACTAACAAAAATCTAGATACTGATTAGATACTACTCAGCATTGAAGTCTGGCATCACTCTTCTTTAGTGGGAAATTTGGTAACATCTTGAATGGATCCTTCATCTGCTTATTTCTGTGCATTTTGTCATTGGTGCTTTGAGAGTTTAACGTATAGTACAGCATACTAGTATCTCTTTTCAAATGAAAGGTCGAGAGTTCAATCCCCCCCCCCGCCCTCCCCCTTTTTTTTTTTTGGGGGGGGGGGGGGGGGGGGGGGAGGGGGGTTTGGGGTTTGTTTGAGTGACTTGCATACCAAATATATACACATATTATAGCATCAGTTGCGGTCCTTTTTCCCTAGTTCATCAGATGCAGTATTAGGCTGGATTGTCATTTAATGATTCCTCTTTTAATCATATTTCAGAGAAGTCATTACCAGCTCTGGATGAAGCAAAGCTGTCTGTACCAAGGGACGTGCTGAAACAACCGTTAAGCATCCCTGTTTCCAAGGAGGCGATGCACATGCCAGAAACAAATACGGAAACTGAAGGGCATGCTGGGGAAGACCTTTATTATCGCGAGGATTCCTCAAAGAAGATGAGAACTGGTGGAAGCATTTCCATAAATTCTATGTGCTCTGACACTTTAGAAGCCGCAATTATGGATTTGGAGGAACTTGCAAATAGGGTCAAATGGCTTAGGAGCATTCTAGAATTTGGAATTCCTTTGTCCAATGCCGTGAGACCTCCATGGAAGTTTGTGGAACACCGTGCATCATCTGCACCAAAATGAGTGATTAAAGAAACGCAAGTATGTATATTTCTTGGCTCTTGAGATGTGATTTATATTTGTGTGGATTGGTACACCATATTCTATGCCATATTTTTGACACTTCAATCTTACCATTATTTCTATCATTTTTTACTAGGTTGCATTGCTAATTCACCTTGGGTTGCATGTAATTCATCTTTTTGTGTTTTATGAGAATATAATGATCTGAACAGTTCCTTGTTCATGGTGTATGCTCGTGTAAAATAATGCAACACAACATTACAAATTAAGATCTGCATTATGGAAAATTCTATAAGGTGCTGTTTGATAAAACTGAAAATTAAGTGCTGAAAATTTCAAGAGTTAAATTTTAAGTGCTAATATAAATTGAGAATTTCTTTAATACTACTACAAATTTTAAGTGTTCAGTGACAAGTGAAGCCCCCCTCACTTGAAAATTTACCCCAATTTTTATTGCAAAAGTAGGAGCCACACTGCGTTATCAAACACTTTAAAGTACTTTTGTATTGAGAATTAAGTACTAAACTAAGTCATCAAACGGATATTAAATCTGGATTATCATTTTGTATAACATCGAATCAGGAAGTAAAAATCTTATGTCGTCGTCGCTATCATCATCATCCTTGCCTTTATCCCGTACAAAGGGGGTTGGCCACATGGATTCTCATTATCCACTCTTTTCTATCTTAAGCCATATATGCTACTAGACATAATTTTTTATAATCATTTCTTATCACTTCATTCCATGTTAGTTTTGGTCGACCTCTTTTTCTCTTACCCTCTATGAAAATCAATCTCTCTCCTCTCGGGTGCATCTATAGAATATGTCCATACCACCCACGAGAGTTAAATAACCTAATTATATAATCTCTTCAACCACAAATTTAATGTCAGAAGATTAAAGAAAATTTTGGAGAGAATTGAAATGTACCTACTAGTAGCCATGGTATGAGCTTCCTGTTGTATATGTGCATAGCTATTTACTCAAATTTCCTAGATGCTTCCCACGTGTGGATATATTTGTGTATATTGCACATGTTCATAAATATGGATCTTTTTAAACCTTCCTTTAAACTGTTTTCTGGGGCAGGTTAATTATTTACCTACGTTTGGCTGGAGGAAGTTTCCTTTTTTTTTTTGTTTTTTGTTTATTTTTTTAATTAAAAAAACTTGTGATTGAGGTCTTTGTGGTCATTTAACATGAAAACTAATTTCTCCTTTTTCTGCTCTTTGATCCTTTTAGAAGTTTTCCTGGGATTTTGAATTATGCAGCTCGTTATCCCATGTGAAACAGATCCGTTATGATCTACAACCTAGTCTATCTTGAAGCAATGAATATAGGTTTATGAGACGGTAAAGGGTACACACGGGTGGGTTGTGTGCATTTTTTATATCTTTCAACATGATATCAGAGTAGGTTTATCTGTTGAAAAAGAGATATTTGGTTTTAATAAGACCATGTTTTAGGGGATATGATAGGCGTGTAAATATAGATAGTCAATGACCAGATTTTAGGGGATATTTTAGTGTATAACCTATAGCTTCTATTAGTGCACAGCCTGTAGCTTCTGTTAGTATACAGCCTGTAGTTTGCTGTCACAGCTTGTAGTCAGCTTGTAGTTTCCTATTTTTAGCCCCTTGTATGTCCTATTTAACTAAAGCATTGTAAACCATTCAAAGGAAGGCAATATACAGATTTTCTTTCAATCTTGAAATCGCCTATTTGGTATCAGAGCATCTTACCGATTCTTCTGAAAAAAAAACCCCTAGCTGTTCCTTTTTTTTTTTCTCTTCCAAACAACTCTAATCACCATGTCTGATGACATACCCGAGTCCAAGACCAAGACCTTTGAGTCCCAAGTCCAAAACTCTCAGACACACTCGGTCCAGATTACCACAATTCGGCTAAATGGTGAAAACTTCCTTCGCAAATCCCATGGGCGAGTGCTCTGAACTCGGCTTTTGCACTACTCCTCGCTACTACATTTTGTTTCTTGCTTCGCCACGTGACTAAAGTTATCAAATGGTGCTGTTGAGACCTCTGCCTTGGTCGCATCTGAAGCGAATATTGGCAGGAAACATAATGAAAAGCCCCGTCTTTGGTGTGACCACTGCAACAAGCCTCACCATACCCGTGAAACCTGCTGGAAAATTCATGGTAAACCAGCGAATTGGAAGAGTAAGCAGGAAGGCAGATTCAACCAGGAAGGCAGATTCAACCGAGCCCCATCAGCTTATGAAGCCGAGGCACTTCCCTTCAGCAAAGAACAGATGGGTCATCTTCTAAAATTGCTGAAATTCAATTCCTCATCTGGTACTCCTAATGTTTCTCTTGCTCAAACAGGTAACAACCCGAAGGCCTTATCTTGTCGTTCAAATTCCAGTGTTACCCCATGGATCATTGATTCAGGGGCTTCTGACCATATGACAAGTTGTTCTCATTTATTTCAAACTTATTCACCCTGTTCTGGCTCTGAAAAAAAAATCAGAATAGCTGATGGTTCTTATTCTCCTATTGCAGGCAAAGGTTTAGTGAAACTTTCAAAAATTATTGATCTTAAGTCTATCCTTCATGTCCTTAAGCTTGCTTGTAACCTTTTATCAGTTAGTAAATTGTCCAAAGACTCTAATTGTCGTGTTATCTGTTTTGAATCCTATTGTGAATTTCAGGACCAGAGCTTGGGGAAGACGATTGGCAGTGCTAAGATGATAGATGGTCTCTACTATTTTGAAGATGATATTTCAAGTAATAAAAAGGCTCAAGGTTTGAGTAGTTTTCGTTCTATCCCTGTTAGAGAACAAATAATGCTATGGCATTTTAGACTAGGGCATCCTAGTTTCCCTTATCTTAAAAAATTATTTCCTTCTTTGTTTAAAGGATTGGATTGTTCATCTTTTTATTGTGAGAATTGTTTTTTATCAAAGAGTCATCGTACTACGTATTCTCCTAAACCTTACCAAACATCAAAACCATTTTATTTAATCCATAGCGATGTTTGGGGCCCTTCTAGGATCACAACTCTTTCTTGAAAAAAATGGTTTGTGACTTTTATTGATGATCATACACGTTTGTGTTGGGTGTATTTAATGAATGAAAAATCTGAAGTTGAAAAATTATTCAAGGATTTTTATATGATGATTGAAAATCAATTTCAAACAAAAATTGGCATTCTTCATACTGATAACGGCACCGAATACTTTAATGAAGTTTTAGGAAGTTTTTTAACAGAAAAAGGAATTTTTCACCAATCCACTTGTGTTGACACACCCCAACAAAACGGAATTGCTGAAAGAAAGAATAAACATTTACTTGAAGTTTCTCGTGCCATCATGTTTTCAATGAATGTTCCTAAGTATTTGTGGGGTGAAGCCGTTTTAACAGCAACATATTTGATTAACAGGATGCCTACTCGTGTTCTTAACTATTTTACACCCCTTGAAAGCCTTAAAAAATCTTTTCCTGAAACTCGGATTTATTCAAACCTGCCTTTGAAAGTATTTGGGTGCACTGTCTTTGTCCATTTACCTAGTAGACTTCGATCTAAATTGGATCCTCGGGCTGAAAAATGTGTATTTGTTGGGTATGCCCCGAATAAAAAGGGGTACAAATGCTTCAATCCGACAACAAAAAAAATGTTTATCAGTATGGATGTTTTTTTTTTCTAGAAAATCATCCTTATTTTCAGAAAACTTTTCTTCAGGGGGAGAAAGAGAGTGAAGAAAATTTTTGGGAGATTTCTACTAATATTCCCTTACCTAAAACTATTGTCTCACACTCTATTACTACAAACACTGATCTTTTTAAACAAGAAAATGATGTTCTAGAATCAGGAAACCCGGGGCCTCCTAGTCCTAATCTGCCGAGCCTTACTGTATCTCCAATAGGGGGAGAAATCCTACCAACGGTTCCAAAAAAACCGAATCCTGAGCTTCTGGTTTATAACAGAAAAAAGACTCATCAAAAGAGTAGAGAGCCTATTATTGTACCTGAGCAAGGCCAATCAGAGGTCTCGAGCAATGACTCCCTGAACACTCAAGGTACTCTAAATCCTAACTTGTCTACAGTTGTCCCTACTATTTCTAATCGTACAGAGACACCTAGCCAAGTTCCTGTAGACCTTGATATCCCTATAGCTGTTAGAAAAGGAATCCGAACCTGTACCCAGCATCCCATTGCCAAATACTTGTCTTATGATAAACTTTCCCATAAACATAGGGCCTTTACTTCAAATATTTCTCACTTGTTTGTTCCAATAAACATTCAGGAAGCACTAGATGATCCGAATTGGAAATCAGCAGTGTTAGAGGAGATGAATGCTCTTAAAAGGAGTGGAACGTGGGAGATAGTTGACTTACCCAAAGGAAAGAAAACTGTTGGGTGTAAATGGGTTTTCACTATTAAGTGTAAAGCTGATGGTAGTGTGGAAAGGAAAAAGGCAAGACTTGTGGCGAAAGGTTTTACGCAAACGTACGGCATTGATTACCAAGAGACGTTTGCTCCTGTAGCAAAAATAAATTCTATCCGAGTCTTATTGTCATTGGCAGTCAATTCTAATTGGCCATTACATCAATTGGACATAAAAAATGCCTTTTTAAATGGAGACTTGGAAGAAGAAGTGTTTATGAGCTTGCCACCTGGGTTCGAAGGAAAACACAGTCAGAGCAAAGTCTGTAAACTCAAAAAATCCCTGTACGGTTTGAAACAGTCTCCAAGAGCGTGGTTTGAACGTTTTGGAAAGGCTGTGAAGAGTCATGGGTATCATCAGAGTCAGGCAGACCATACCATGTTCTACAAACACGGTGAGGAAGGGAAAATTGCCATTTTAATTGTGTATGTGGATGATATAATTTTGACAGGTGATGACATTGAAGAGTTGACCAGACTGAAGAAGAAACTTGCTAAAGATTTTGAAGTCAAAGATCTGGGAGCATTAAAATACTTCCTTGGAATGGAATTTGCCAAGTCAAGAGAAGGAATTTTCGTGAATCAACGAAAATATGTACTTGATTTGCTTAATGAGACAGGACTACTCGGGTGTAAAGCTGCCGACACTCCAATTGAAGTCAACCTGAAGTTAGAAGCTGCCGAACCCGAGAATATGGTTGATCGTGAAAGATATCAGAGATTGGTGGGAGGACTAATTTACTTATCTCACACACGCCCAGATATAGCATTTGCAGTCAGTATGGTGAGTCAGTTCATGCACTCTCCTGGACAGGAACACTTTGAAGCAGTGTACAGGATTCTGAGGTACTTAAAGGGCTCACTAGGTAAAGGACTTATGTTCAAGAAACAAGGTCATTTACAAGTGGAGGTGTACACAGATGCTGATTGGGTAGGCAGTATAGTTGATAGACGATCTACCTCAGGATATTGCACCTTCGTTGGAGGAAACTTAGTCACGTGGCGAAGCAAGAAACAAAATGTAGTAGCGAGGAGTAGTGCAAAAGCCGACTTCAGAGCACTCGCCCATGGGATTTGCGAAGCTATATGGTTAAAAAGACTCCTTGAAGATTTGAAGGTTATTGTTTCTCCTCCAATGAGAGTCTACTGTGACAACAAAGTTGCCATTTCAATTGCTCATAATCCAGTCCTCCACGACAGAACCAAACATGTGGAAGTTGACAAACACTTTATTAAGGAAAAGCTTGACTGTGGTATGATTTGCATTCCTTATGTCTCTACTACTGAACAAGCTGCAGACATCCTTACCAAAGGACTACACAAGAAACAGTTTGAAGTTTTAAGAAGCAAGCTAGCAATGGAAGACATCTACAAGCTAGCTGGAGGGGGAGTGTTGAAAAAGAGATATTTGGTTTTAATAAGACCATATTTTAGGGGATATGATAGGCGTGTAAATATAGATAGTCAATGACCAGATTTTAGGGGATATTTTAGTGTATAACCTATAGCTTCTATTAGTGCACAGCCTGTAGCTTCTGTTAGTATACAGCCTGTAATTACAGCCTGTAGTTTGCTGTCACAGCTTGTAGTCAGCTTGTAGTTTCCTTTTTTTAGCCCCTTGTATGTCCTATTTAACTAAAGCATTGTAAACCATTCAAAGGAAGGCAATATACAGATTTTCTTTCAATCTTGAAATCGCCTATTTTATCATACCCTACTTTATACTCTCCTTGTTTCAGATCTTCGAATCAACTCGTCTTGGATCTTCGGATCAACTCATTTTCGGATCTCCGGATCAACTCGCCTCGGATCTTTGGATCAACTTGTCTTGGATATTCAGATCAACTCGTCTCAGACTCTCGACAACTCCTATTTAGTTTCAAGTTGGACACTTGAGTTAAAATATCCTTGTACCAACTTGGGTGGGGGGGGGGGGGGGGGGTGTTGGAGAATATCATAGGGGTGATTTTAGCTTATTATAGAATATTGATTGGAGTGATTTATGTAATTGATTTTAGGAATCCTCCATCATTGTATTTCCATATTTATCACTTGTATTTTTTCATTCACCTGTAAATAGAGGTGCTGATTGTAAACAAGATTAAGAGATAATATAACAAAAGTGATGTAGCCATTTGGGCTTTGTGTGTTGTGTTCTTCATGTATAATTTCTCTCTTCAAATTTTATATCTTTCAACAAGGGTTATATGCATTCTGCACCAAACAGAAAATGAAGGCGGCCCACTTACTACTGTTGAGGAAGACTATGATTACTTCAATCTGCGTTGAAGCCTAGATTCTAATGGAGAATTTGGGAGAATTTTGGGAAATTATTATTAAAATGATAATATATAAAAATTATATTGATAGACTTGTTGCGGCAGATTAAAGGGGCTGTTCTTTTATAATACAATCAATAATGTATAGTCTTTCTTTGGCGGACTTTAGAATCTCCATTCAGCTTTAATAACACCTTTTTAGTTTCCTAAATAATAACTTAGTAATTCAAAGCAAGCTTAATTACTACTTGTTCAAATAAAAAATGACTATTATACTTCTTCAACAAACTTTCTAAGACAGGATTAATTATTTGCACAACACATATATACATATGTAATTATGTAGGTATGTGTATATATTGTATAGGGCACTCATGTATGAGCATATATTTGAATGCTTTTACATGAATATGAATACAAATATTTTGACATTATTCTGTATGCATCTATGCATGTGTATTATGCACATATTGTTGACTTTAAGAGATAATCAAATCATTCAAAGATTTTTCAAATGTGCCATGAGAATAAAAATCCTGAAAAGTACTCATCACCTCCTCTCGCACCACCTCCCAACTCTCCTTAAAAAAGCGCATAGTAAATCCGTCTGGCCCTGGTGCTTTGTCCCCGTTGCAACTAGAAAGTGCCTTAAGCACTTCCTCTTCCGTGAATGGAATCTCAATACTATCCCTATCCATCGCAGAAATAGTATTAAATGGAAGACCATCAAGAGTAGGTCTTCGATCCAAAGTTTCAGTGTAAAGCTGCTGGTAAAAAGAAGCAATTCCTCCGCGCACATCTTCTTCTCTCCACAAATCAAAACCATTAACCCGAATACTTCCGATATGATTACACCTTCTGTGAGCATTGGCCAGTCTATGAAAGAATTTTGTATTCCGATCACCATCTTTTAACCACAAAGCCCGAGACTTTTGACGCCACGAAATCTCCTCCATATGAGCAATCTCAGCAAAAACCGCTTGACAAGAGGCTCTTTGAGAGCGTAAAGACTCCCTACTCTGTCCCACCTCAGCTAAACGATCAAGCTCAGCAATATCAGCAAGGGCTCTATTCTTTTTCCATTCAAGATTCCCAAAAACTTCTTTATTCCATCTCTTAAGCTCAGTTTTAAGAAACTGAAGCTTTCTAGCTAACACATAACTAGCAGAGCCTGTGAAAGACCCTTTTTGCCACCAAGACTGAACCTTCCCTTGAAAGTCTTCAGATCTAAGCCACATGTTTTCGAATTTGAAAGGAGTGCGTCTAGACCTCAAACCACCACAATCCAAAACAAGAGGTACATGATCAGATGTGACTCTAACCAACACAGCCTGAGAGACATCCGGGAAATGCTCTTCCCAAGCCCCAGAAATCAGGAAACGATCCAATCGAGAAAAAGTAACCGGTTCCCTACCATTAGACCAAGTAAAAGCCGCTCCTTCCAACGGAAGATCGATAAGAAAATTATTGTCAATAAATTCTGAAAACATGGTCATTTTTGAAGACCACCTACCTCCTGTGGATCTCTCAAATGGGGATCTAACAGAGTTAAAATCCCCACCTAAGCACCAAGGCAATGACCATAAATCCTTAACAAAGCAAAGCTCTTCCCACAGGACTGGTTTATCACTATCAGTAACAGGCCCATACACACCTGAAAACGTCCATTTGAAATTGTCTTCTTCCATCTGAAACATGCATGACACCGAGAAAATACCCTTCCAACAGTTCAAACTTGACAACCATCTACGATCCCACATGAGGAGAATACCACCTGAAGTGCCTGTTGCATTTAAAACTTCAAAGTCCACAAACCTACATCCCCAAAGACTCCTGACAATCTCAACAGTAATATCAGCCAATTTAGTTTTTTGTAAGCAGACAACATGAGCACTCCACTTCCTCAATATAAGCTTATTGCCAAGGTTCTTGTTTCCAGGATGAGTAAAGTGTTGGATGGTCTTATCTTAGAATCGCAGAACGCTTTTGTTGGTGGAAGGCAGATTTTGGATTCTGTTCTTATTGCTGGGGAATGTGTTGACTCTAGATTAAGAAGCGGGGTTCCTGGCGTTTTGTGTAAGCTTGATATCGAGAAAGCTTATGATCATGTTAATTGGAAGTTTGTTTTATATCTTCTTCGGAGGATGGGATTTGGTGATAGATGGATAAAATGGATTGACACTTGTATCTCATCAGTTATGTTTTCTGTTCTTGTGAATGGCTCTCCTGCGGGTTTTTTTGCTAGCTCACGTGGTCTGCGACAAGGTGATCCATTATCTTCTTTTCTTTTTCTCATCGTTATGGAAGGTCTGACTAGATTAATGAGAAAAGCGGAAGATTTGGGTTACATTAGGGGGTTCAGAGTTGGCAGAGATGTTGATCATCAGATCCAGATTTCCCATCTTTTATTTGCTGATGATACTTTGGTATTTTGTGATGCTGATATTTCTCAACTCAGATATCTGAGGTGCACTCTTGCTTGCTTCCAAGCAGTTTCTGGGCTTAAGATTAATGTCGGAAAGAGTGTGCTTGTTCCAGTGGGGGATGTTCCAGATATTTCCTCCTTAGCTGCTGTTTTAGGGTGCTGAGTTGGTTCTTTTCCTCTTCCTTATTTAGGATTGCCTTTGGGAGTTTCTTCTACTCTGGTTGGGAATTGGGACTCAGTGATTAATAGATATGAGAAAAGATTAGCAGGATGGAAAAAGCAGTATCTATCTAAGGGTGGGAAAGTCACACTTATAAAGAGTACTCTTTCATCCCTTCCTACCTATTTTTTATCTTTGTTTCAAATTCCATGTTCTGTTGCTGATAGAATTGAAAAAATTCAGAGGGATTTTCTGTGGGGTGGAAGGGGAGAGGAGTTTAAGTATCATCTTGTTAATTGGGATCAAGTTTGCCAACCATTGAGATTCGGAGGGTTAGGCATTCGAAAAATTGTTCCTTTTAATCGTGCTCTCTTAGGAAAGTGGTTATGGCGATTTGGAAGGGAACGACATCATCACTGGAGAAGAGTTGTCTCGTGTCGTTTTGGTGAGGGGAGTGGGGGTTGGTCATCTCTTCCAGTCACTATTACGGGAGGCGTTGGTTTGTGGAAATTTATTCGGAAGGGATGGGATGTTTTCTCTACTCTTATTAGATTCAAAGTTCGTAATGGCAGGCATGTTCGTTTTTGGGAGGATCTTTGGTGTGGCGACCAGTTGCTTTCACACTCATTTCCTAGGCTTTATAGCATTGCAACTAATAAGCATGTTTTCGTGATTGATTGTTATCATCTTGATAACAATGGAGTTACGTGGGATGTGCGGTTTAGGCGGTCTTTTCAGGATTGGGAAATGGAGGAAGTTTATGCTTTTTTGGATATTTTGTATAGGCAGAAGGATATTGGCAGAGGGTGTGATGATATTTTGTGGGTTCCTTTGGCTCATGGTCGGTATGATGTCCGCTCTATGTTTATTCATTTATCCAATTTCGTTGGTTCCGAGTTTCCTTGGAAGTCCGTGTGGTGTTCTAAAGCCCCTCTTCGAATCGCGTTCTTCGTTTGGACAGCCACATTGGGGAAGATTTGACTTTGGACAATTTGAGAAAGAGAGGCAACATCATTGTTAATTGGTGTTGTTTATGCAAAGATGATAGTGAATCCGTGGATCACATTCTTTTGCATTGTCCTGTGGCGTTTGGTTGTTGGAGTTTTATTTTCAGCATTTTCGGCATTTTTTGGGTAATGCCTAAGCACTCCTCTCAATTGATTAACGCTTGAAAAAGCTGTCCTGTTAAGAAACAAGCTCGTGCTTATTGGAAGATTGCTCCTCATTGTGTCTAGTGGTGTTTGTGGCGTGAGAGAAATAACAGATCCTTTGAAGGAAAAGAATCGTCCTTAGCTAATTTAAAAATTCATATTCTTCGTTCTTTATTCTTTTATGTTAGAGGAAGTACATGCTCCTCGATTGATGATTTCTTTGATCTCTTGGATTCTATTGGTCCTTAGATCTTTTCTCTTGTATTAGGGATGCGTTCCCCTTTTGAACGTTTTTCTAATATATTTTTACTTATCAAAAAAAAAAAAGAAGAGATAATCAAATCAAGAGTAAAGTATAAGAAGAAGAATAAATAAAGAAGAAAGAGGATGAGAGAAAAAGAGAGAGATGGGGAAAGAGAGGAAGAATGAAAGAATACTTTCATCCTTCCACCACATTCTATTTATGCTAGCAAGTTTCAGAAATTACACATAATCCCCAATATTATATAAGTAATAACAAATAAGCCCTTGACAACACTCCCCCTCAAGCTGGTGCAAAGATATCTATCATGCCCATCTTGACTTACATATTTTGCAAGCAAGTCTTGCTCACACCCTTAGTTAAAACATCAGCAACTTGATCATGTGTGTTGACGTATGGAGTACAAATCAGCCCAAGACGAAGCTTTTCCTTGATGAAGTGTCGATCGACTTCAATGTGCTTTGTCCTGTCTTGTTGAACTGGATTGTGGGCAAGGCTAATAGCAGCTTTATTGTCACAATACAACTTCATTGATTCGCAAACAAGATAGCCCAACTCACCTAACATCGTTCTTAGCAATAACAACTCACAAACTCCTCCATGTGCCATGGATCTGAACTCCGCCTCTGCACTAAATCTAGCTACTATAGACAATTTCTTGCTTTGCCATGAATCAAGATTACCTCCAACAAACATGTAATATCTTGAAGTAGATAGTCGATCTGTCACAAACCTTACCCAATCAGCATCAGTATAGGCTTTAACACGCAGGTGTCCATGATGGCCAAATAATATCCCCTTACCAGGTGAACCCTTGAGGTAGCGAAGAACATGATGGGCTGCCTCAAGGTAGGGTGTATGTGGAGTATGCATAAACTGACTAATATGCATAAACTGACTAATCACACTCACTTGGCAATATCCAGACGCATGAGAGAGAGGTAAATCAGTCTCCCAACCAATTGTTGAAATCTTCCCACATCATCTAATGGGTCTCCATCTACATCATTAAGCCTATGGTTCTGCTAATGGGAATATCAATAGGTTTAGCTCCAAGCTTGCCTGTTTCAGCCAACAAATCTAACACATACTTTCGTTGAGAAATGAACACCCCTTTCTTCGATATGCACACCTCGATGCGAAGAAAGTATCTCAATAATCCGAGGTCTTTAACCTCGAACTCTATCCCCAAGAATGACTTCTGTACACAAAGTTGAAAAAGAATAAATTATGGTATTCTCTTTTTATATATCATATTTTAGTTTACAGGCCTATATATATAGGAAGTGTATTACAAATTCTATCTAAGGAAAAGATATATACAAATCATAATTTAAAAAAAGTCAACTATCTAACTATGGATAATTCCTAAAAATCCTCCCTAACTAATTTTCTAACAATTCAGCCTAGATCTTTCCACACTTCCCCCTCAAGCTGGCTCGAAAAAATATCTTGCATTCCGAGCTTGCATATAAGATTGTCAAATTTCCCCTTCGGTAATCCTTTAGTGAGGATATCTGCTACTTCTTCCTTTGTAGGAATATAGGGCGTACATATCATTCCTTCCAATTTCTCCTTAATAAAATGTCGATCAACTTCCACATGCTTAGTCCAATCATGTTGGACAGGATTGTGAGCTATGTTGATTGCAACTTTATTATTAGAGTAAAGCTTCATAGGCATCGGACTTGAGATTTTAAGATCTTCAGGTAATCTTTCCAGCCACAAAAGTTCACAAATTCCATGTGCAACTGCTCTGAACTCAGCTTTTGCACTACTCCTTGCTACAACGGTTTGTTCCTTGCTCCTCCAAGTTACCAAGTTTCCACCAACATAAGTACAGTAACCTGAAGTAGACCTTCTATTTGTTACACTACCTGCCCAATCAGCATCGGTATAGGCTTCAATCTTTAGATGGCTGTGGTTTTCAAACAACAAACCTCTTCCAGGGGATCCCTTTAGGTATTTGAGAATCCGGTAGACTGCCTCAAAGTGTTCTTCTCCTTGTGAGTGCATAAATGACTCACTACACTCACGGCAAAGAATATCTGGCCAAGTGTGTGAAAGATAAATGAGTCTGCCAACCAGCCCTTGGAATTGCTTTCGGTTCACCACTTTTTCTGCACTTGCTGCCTTCCACTCAGAATGATTCAAGGCCTCATCTCTTCCATAAGTTTTGATCTTATCAAGAGCCCTCATCTCTTCCATACCTGCTACCTTCCACTCAGCATGATTCAAGGCCTCCTGTATAGTTCTAGGAATTGAAACACTAGAGAGATTAGTGGTAAAAGCTCTATAATTTGGAGACAATCTATGGTAGGACACATATTTAGCAATAGGATGCATGGTACAAGAGCCCGTACCCTTTCTAAGTGCAATAGGAAAATCAAGGTCACGAGAAAGGCCCTCTTCATTGCTGGTTTCAGGAATTAAAGATGGAATACCTATTTCATTCAAGTTGCCTTTATTCGGAGAATTTTTTTGGCAATTTGCTGGTTTTCCATGTAGTTTCCAGCATGTTTCTCGCGTGTGCCTTGGTTTTTTACAGAAATCACACCAGATCTTGGTTTTCTCTTCAATCTTCTGATGTGGGTGATTTGTTGGTTTCGGATTAACTGCAGCTGCTGCCATTTCAGTGGTTGTTACATTGAGTGTAGAGTTCTCACTATGAGTGCTAGAAGATTTCTTTCCCATCATCACCAACCTGCGGTTCTCTTCCCTCCTAACTTCCGAGAAAACTTCTTTAGTGGTAGGCAGTGGCTCTTTGCCTAGAATACGTCCTCTCACTTTGTCTAACTCAGCATTGAGTCGAGCCAAAAATTCAAAAACAAGGTTGTTCTCAACTTTTTTTTTGAACTGGGCACTATCACCTGCACATTTCCATTCAAAATCATAAAACAGGTCAAGTTCTTGCCACAAACCTTGTAATATGTTGTAATACTTTGTAACAGTATGATCTCCTTGTCTTGTTTCTCGGATCCTTGTTTTAATTTCGTAGACTTGTGCGGAATTGCCTAAGTATGTGTATGTCTCACTCACTGTGTCCCACAATTCTTTGGGAGTGGAGAGATACATAAATGTCTGGCCTATCTCCGATTCTATGGAGTTCACTAGCCATGACATAATCATGGAATTTTCTGCATCCCAAACGGCGTATGCTGGATCATCTTCCTTTGGGCCCTACTTTGCACTAGTTAAATAACCAATCTTCCCCTGCCCCCAGACGAACAACTTTACGGATTGAGACCACCGTAGAGAAT
The DNA here is from genome assembly GCF_030987335.1 of Cornus florida. Lineage (NCBI taxonomy): Eukaryota > Viridiplantae > Streptophyta > Magnoliopsida > Cornales > Cornaceae > Cornus > Cornus florida. The sequence continues at coordinate 55,526,535 of NW_026775571.1, read as the reverse complement.
TCTGTCCATTCAGCCGATGAGTGGTAATTTGGAGGATTGGGTTGTCATATAAACCAAATGAAGTGATTTGGGATTTCTGAGCATTTGAAGAATCGGCCAAAACTTCCTCAGTGGAGATTCCAGACATCGCGGATTTAACCAAAGAAATGATCCAGAAACGACGAAGAGAAATATAAGAATAAGTCTTCTATAATTCTAGTATAAACGATCAGAATTAACGATGAATATTTGCTAATTTTATCAGATAATCAGCAGAACAATGCAGTAATTTACTGTCCTAATGAGGGCGGCTTTGATACCATGAACACAAAGGTGAAAAAGAATAAGTTCTGATATTCTCATTTCATATATCATATGTTAGTTTACAGGCCTATATATATAGAAGTATATTACAAATTCAATCTAAGCAAAAGATATATACAGATGATAATTTTAAAAAAGTCAATTATCTAACTATGGATAATTCCTAAAAATCCTCCCTAATTAATTTCCTAACAATTCAGCCTAGATCTTTCCACATCTTCATTCAATGAATCTCTTCTGGATCATTTCCAGTGGTAACAATATCATCAACATATACAATAAGGGCAGTGGTGCAACCCAGGTGCTTCTTTTGATGAAGAGAGTATGATCTGCATGACTCTGTGTGTACCCTACTCTTTTCACAGCAGTGTTGAATCTCTCAAACCAAGCACGTGGCGACTTCTTTAAGCCATGCAAGGCTTTATTTAGCTTGCACACTAAATTCTGACCTTGTGGCATAGTTATATTCACCTCTTCCTCCAAGTCACCTTGAAGGAAAGCATTCTTTACATTCAGTTGATGTAAAAGCCAATTCAAATTAGCTGCCAAAGAAAGAAGGACACATATAGAGTTCATCTTGGCAACTGGATCAAATGTTTCCGAATAATCAATCCCATAGGTCTGAGTGAAGCCCTTTGCAACTAACCGGGCTTTATATCTCTCAATTGTTCCGTCTGCATGATACTTTATTGTGTAGACCCATTTGCAGCCTACTGGTTTCTTACCCCTAGGTAATGGAACAATATCCCAAGTACTATTATTCTCAAAGGCCTTCATCTCTTCAAGCATGGCTCCCTTCCATAGAGTTTGACTGAGAGCATCTGAAACACTAGAAGGAATAGATATAGAGGATATACACAAAGGGAAAGCACAATATGTTGGAGATAAGGCATCATAGGATACAAACTGGGATATGAGATGTTTTGTAAAACTATTAACACCCTTACTATAGGCAATAGGGACATTAAGAGCAACAAGAATGCTATTGGGAAAAACAATAGGAGTATCAATGTTAACTCAGGAATTACCTAGATCGAGAGAGACTTTTTGGTCTTGGGGTGAGTTAATGACTTGTTTTACCCTCCTAGTGTAGACAATTGGCTGCTTTCCCTGCTGCAAATCATTTGTGTTAGGATGACTTGACGTAGGCACCTCAGTATGAAGTTCCCCCTTAATGGGAACAGGCAAAGGAAGGGGGCATTCTCTCTGAATGGACGGCATATTCTTTACCTGTATAGTAGTCTCCCCTTGTAGAGAATCCTGAGTAGTGGGAAAAAAACAGGAACAAATTCAAATAATGTAACATCCATGGAGACAAAGTGATGACGAGTGGTAGGGTTATAACACCGATAAGCTTTTTGAGTGGCGGAGTATCCAAGAAAGACACAACAGATTGCCTTAGGGTCCATTTTGTCCTTGCGATGATGAATGTGAACATAACAAAGACAATTGAACACTTTCGGAGGGACATTAAGCAAGGCAGTGTTATGGTGTAAGAAAGAGAAGGGGGATTGATAGCCAAGATCCTTAGAAGGCATGCGATTGAAAATGTATGTAGCTGTTAAGGTTGCATCAGCCAAATAACTTTTGGGCACTCCCATCCCAATTAGAAGAGAACGGGTTGTTAACTTTAAGATATAATCAAATCAAGAGTAAGTGATAAAAAAGAAGAAGAAAAAGAGAAGAAAGCATATGAGAGAAAAAAAGAGAGAGAGATAGTGAAAGAGAAAGAATGAAAGAATACTTTCATCCTTACACCACATTCTATTTATAATAACAAGTTTCAAAAATTACACATAAGCCCCAACATTATATAAGTAATAACAAATAAGCCCCTGACAACACTCCCCCTCAAGCTGGTGCAAAGATATTTATCATGCCCAGCTTGACTAACATAATCATCAAGTAAGTCTTCCTCACACTCTTAGTCAAAACATTAGGTCATGTATGTTGACGTATGGAGTATAAATCAGCCCAAGGCGAAGCTTTTCCTTGATGATGTGTCGATCGACTTCAATATGCTTTGTCCTTTCATGTTGAATTGGATCGTAGGCAATGCTAATGGCAGCCTTGTTGTCACAATACAACTTCATTGACTCACGAACAGGATAACTCAACTCACTTTACATCGTACGTACCCATAACAACTCACAAACTCTATGTGCCTTGGATCTGAACTTAGCCTCCGCACTAGATCTAGCTACTATAGACTGTTTCTTGCTTCGCCATAAAACAAGATTACCTCCAACAAATGTGCAATATTCTAAAGTAGATCGTCGATGTGTCACAGACCCTGCCCAATCAACATCAATATAGGCTTCAACACGCAAGTGGCAATGATTGCCAAATAATAGCCCTTTACCAGGTGAACCCTTGAGGTAGCGAAGAACATGATGAGCTGCCTTAAGGTGAGGTGTACGTGGAGCATGCATAAACCGACTAATCACACTAACAACGTTGGCAATATCTGGGCGCAAGAAAGATAAGTAAATCAGTCTCCCAACCGATCGCTGAAATCTTCCCACATCATCTAACGGGTCTTCGTCTACATCATTAAGCCTGTGGTTCTACTAAATGGGAATATCAATAGGTCTAGCTCAAAGCCTACCTGTTTCAGCCAATAAATCTAACACATACCTTCGTTTAGAAATGAACACCCCTTTCTTCGATATGCACACCTCGATGCAAAGTATCTCAATAATCTGAGGTCTTTAACCTCGAACTATGTCCCCAAGAATGACTTCATTCGACAAATCTCTTCTGAATCATTTCCAGTGATAACAATATCATCAACATATACAATAAGGGCAGTGGTGCAGCCCTGGTGCTTCTTGATGAAGTGAGTATGATTTGTTTGACTCTGTGTGTACCTTATTCTTTTCACAGCGGGGTTTAACCTCTCAAACCAAGCACGCGGCGACTGCTTTAACCCATACAAGGCTTTATTTAGCTTGCACACTAAATTCTGACCGTTAACAAGTTTAAACCCCGGTGGCATAGTCATAAACACCTGTTCCTCCAAGTCACCATGAAGGAAAGCATTCTTTACATCTAACTGATGTAAGGGCCAATTCAAATTAGCTGCCAAAGAAAGAAGAACACGTATAGAGTTCATCTTGGCAACTGTAGCAAATGTTTTCAGATAATCAATTCCATAGGTCTAAGTGAAGCCCTTTGCAACTAACTGAGCTTTATATCTCTCAATTGTTCCGTCTGCATGATACTTTATTGTGTAGACCCATTTGCAACCTACTGGTTTCTTAACCCTAGGTAATGGAACAATATCTCATGTACCATTCTTCTCAAGGGCCTTTATTTCTTCAAGCATTGCTTTCTTTCATGGAGTTTGACTGAGAGCATCTGAAACACTATAAGGAACAGATACAAAGGAGATACACGATATGTTGGAGATAAGGCATCATAGGATACGAGCTGAGATATGGGATGTTTTGTACAACTACAAACACCCTTACGATAGGCAATAGGGACATTAAGATCAATAGGAATGCTATTAGGAAAAGAATCAGGAGTATCAATGTCAACTAAGGAATTACCTGGATCGAGGGAGACTTCTTGGTCTTGGGGTGTGTCAATGACTTGTTTTGCCCTCCTAGTGTAGACAATTGGCTGCTTTCCCTGTTGCAAATTATTAGTGTTATGAGGACTAGACATAGGGACCTCACTAAGAAGCTCCCCTTGAATAGGAACAGGCAAAGGAAAGGGGCATTCCCTCTGAATGGACAACAGATTCTCTACCTGTATAGTAGTCTCCCCTTGTAGAGAATCCGGAGCAGTGGAAAAAAAAGAAACAGACTCAAAGAATATAACATCCATGGAGACAAAGCGACGAGGAGTGGTAGGGTTATAACACCGATACCCTTTCTGAGTGGCAGAGTATCCAAAAAAGACACATCGGATTGCCTTAGGGTATATTTTGTCCTTGCGATAATGAATTTGAACATAACAAACACAACCAAACACTTTCGGAGAGACAGTAAACAAGGCAGTGTCATGGTGTAAGATATAGAAAGGGGGATTGATAGCCAAGAACCTTAGAAGGCATGCAATTAATACGGTATGTAGCTGTTAAGGTTGCGTTGACCCAATAACTTTTAGGCACTCCCATCCCAATTAGAAGAGAATGGGTCACCTCCGTAATATGATGGTGTTTTCTTTCAGCTAAACCGTTCTGTTTTGGTGTATTGACACAAGATGTTTGATGGACAATCCACTATACATAAACTCACCTCCATTATCAGATCGAAGGATTTTGAGGCGACAACCAAACTGAGTACATACCATCTTATGAAAGGTTTTAAAAATGGAATGAACTTCATCTTTGGTTTTCATAAGATAAAGCCAAGTATATCGACTGAAGTCATTAACAAACACAACAAACTGAACAAAGTAACGAAAACCAAGTAACGAAGTATAGATTTAGGACCCCACACATCAGAATGAACAAGATGCAAAGGAGCTGTACTTTTATTAATACTAGTAGGATAAGAAACACGACATTGTTTGGCTAGAACGCATGTTTCACAATTTTACTCAAAAGATTCAACAGAAGCAAACTGGGGAAGCACATGCTTCAAAACAGGAAGGGCTAAATGACCTAGTCTATTATGCGATCGCATTAACATATCTTTATTGACATTACTATTCCTAACACTAGATTGATTTGCAACATAATAAGAAGAAGTTGGCCTCGCGTTCAGCAAATACAAGCCATTGTCCTCATGTTCACTTCCAATCGTTTTCCCTGTGTCCAAGTCCTGTAACACACAATGAGATGGAAAAAAGGTTACACTACAATTCAAGCCTTTTGTAATGTGATTGACAGAAAGGAGGTTATTGGTAAACTTTGGGACACGAAGAACAGAGGATATAGTAAGATTAGGAGAGGCAGAAAGTGTGCCCTTCCCCGCAATGGAGGTGAAAGTGCCATTAGCCGCTCTAACCTTATCCTTACCAGAACATAGATTGTATGAAGAAAATCAGATGCCATACCAGTCATGTGATCAGTGGCTCCTGAATCAATGATCCAGGGTGGCCCACCAGATAATGTGGAAACCTGATGTGCCGAATGAGAGGTACCTGTTTGAGTGAAGTTAGAGGTCGAAATGGAGGCATGTTGTGTTAGTAGATGTCGGAGAGCATCAGTTCAGCCCAGACAAAGAACTCGGTGGCCCTGAGGAGGCATGACCAGTAGAAGCAGTCTCACGCTCTGCAGTATGTGTCGTAGATAACCCCTTAAATGGACTGGGCCTAGCATTCGCATGAGTAGGAGCTAGAGTAGGGTGACCGTGTAGATTCCAACATGTTTCCCTAATGTGGTGCGTACGCCCACAGTGGTCACACCTCAACTTATTCTTGTCATCTTGCTTCCCTCCTTTTGGAGGACTGGGCTTGTTCCATTGTTGTGTGGCAAGAGCAAACCTCTTAGACAATGGTACTTCTAGCTCAGGCTTAGTGTATTCAAGTGCATACATAACCTTCATTCTACTCTCCTTAACCTGGATATACGAAAACACATATCTAACAAAAGTAGGGGCTAGATACCTGCCTAACACTTGTACCCTAGCATGCTCATATCTAGGATGCAACCACCCAAGAACTCATAGATTCGATTCCTTTCTACCATAGCATGAAATGCTTTAACATCAACTACACACAGGTATGTAGTCTTGGTAGTGATCTAACTCTTCCCATTTACCACTTAGAGTGGTAATATGTGGCAAGAGTTTGGTTTTTCTTGCTTGAATTTTGAAATCTGTTGTTGGAGTTCATACAATTTTGCAAAATTACCAAGGAACGCGTCTCTTCCACAGTCGTCTATAGCTCTTTAGCTGCTTTCACAAACAGAATCCCTTTGCTGATCTGTGGTTGCATTGACTGCAACAACCACGTCATAACTAGTGCATTATTTTCACTCCACTCTTTGAATTTAGGATCACTCTTGGAGGGATACGTGACAGTCCCTTCGATATGGTTGATCATCGTACGACCAGTGATATGCATACGAGCAGATTTAGCCCACTCCATGTAATTCGTCTCATCCAGTTGCAATACAAAGGCTTGGATGGTGATCACTACTACCTCCCAATACTGGAGTCAGACTAGGAGAAGACCCAGCTTCTTTTGAAGTCACCTCTGAGCGTCTTCTAGGTATACAATTAGGGGTGGCAATTCGTGTTCGTGGGTCGTAATCATGTCGTGTCAACTTAAGGGTATTATACTAAACATCTTAACCCGAACACGACCTGTTTAATAATCGTGTCAGGAACTCTCAACATTAACCCGACCTGTTTATTAAACGGGTTACATGTGTAACCCGTTTAATGACCTATTTACCAATATATATATATATATATATATATATATATATAATTTAAATTATTAATAATACTCAATTACAAAAAAATACTAAAAAAAATATAAGTTTTAATCAGCCAAATTACTAAACAGTTTATAGTTTATAAAATATTAAATTATAAGATACAAGTTTATATAATAATTTTAGAACTTAAATAGAAATTTATTTACGACATATATAGTTAAACGTGTATAAACGAGTTATATGAATTGAACCCCTCAACCCAAACACAACACGATTAACTAAATGGGTTAATCGTGTCGACTCATTTATGACCCGAACCCGTTTAAGGTCAACCCAAACCTGTTTAACTCGTGTCGTGTTGGCAGGTCATGTCAACTTTTGCCACCCTTATATAAAATCCCCAGAAACAAAAGCAATAACAAAATATATAAAGAACCACAACTAAAGATTATCGTCTTCTGAGATGCATAAAAAAAGCGACCACGCAGTCACCGCACAAATCCTAGAAAGCAACAAAGTAGACCATACCAGAATCATGAATGACGAAGAAAAAGCCGTTGTTACAGAATCACGCGAACACAAAAAAAAACCAATCGAGAATGCAACAGATCAAAAACACTACTTCCTTGCAAACAAATCCCATATTGGAATATCTTCAAAACCCTTCACACCCACTAGGGTTTACACAAACTTGCCCTAGGGTTTTAACTACACACCTAGAGCTTTACAAGCAATGCTTTGAAACCATGTTGACTTTAAGAGATAATCAAATTAAAGTATAAGAAGAAGGAAAAAAAGAAGAAGAAAGAGGATGAGGAAAAGAGAGAGAGATGGGGAAAGAGAGAGAGAATGAAAGAATACTTTCATTCTTCCACCACATTTTATTTATATCATAAAGTTTCAGAAATTACACCTAAGCCCCAATATTATATAAATAATAACAAATAAGCCCCTGACAACACATATACATATGCATTTGTGTGGTATATCAATCGATAGGTTAATTTGTTTATCTAGAAAGCCAGAAAAATAAGATAAAATTCATTGCTTGTTCCTGGATTCAAATGGGACTTTCTTTTTCAGTTTAGAAAACTTTAAATTTTTTTTTTTTTTTTGATAAGTAATAATTAAATAAAAAGGCGTTCAAGAGGGGAACGCGTCCCTTATACGAAAGTGGAACCGGGGTCTAAGGCCCAAAGAATCCAAAAAAATGATTAAATCATCGGAAGAGGAACATGACTTCCTCTTCACGTAACAGAAAAGAGTGAATGATGTGAAGTTTCAGCGTCGCTGTGGACGACTCTTTCCCTTTGAACATTCTTCTATTCCTCTTCTTCTATATGCACCACCAAACCAAACACAATGTGGTACAATTTTCCAATAATTGCGTACACCACTTCTCACACGACATCTTCTCCAAGCATGAATCAAATCTTTAGAAAAACGAGGCATTACCCAACGCATACCAAACAGACCAAAAATAAGATTCCAACAGTCGCTCGCCACGGGGCAATGCAGATTATATGATCAATTGACTCACCATCTTGTTTGCATAGGCAACACTAGTTAAGAAAACAGTTACCCCTGTTCCTTAAATTATCAATCGTCAGGATCTTACCCCATATAGCAGTCCATACAAAGAATGCCACCCTAGTTTAAGCAATAGAGCGCCAGATGGTCTTCCACGGAATCAACGAAATTAAAATTAGATAGGCATAAGAATAAGGAATGAACTTCGAAGCGACCATGGGAAGAGGGAATCCATGTCAAATCGTTACTACCTCTACCAACTGCCTCCTGTCGATACAACAAATCCAGGAAAACACATACCTCGTCCAACTCCCAATCCTGAAAAGAACGCCGAAAGTGCACGTGCCACGTAATCCCACTACTATCAAGCTGATAACAATCAGCTACGTAGGCATGTCTATCAACTGCAATACTGTATAATCTGGGAAATATACGAAATAAAGGCTGGTCTGCACACCAAAGATCCTCCTAGAAACGAACACATCTGCTATCACGAACTTTGAATCTGATGTGAGAAGAGAACGCATCCCATCCCTTCCGAATGGATTTCCGTGCCCCAACTCCTCTTACGAGAGAAACTGGACGAGTAGACCAACCACCACTCTCTTCCCTATACTGGCATGAAACTAGCCTACGCCAAGGGCGATGTCTTTCCCTCTTGTACCTCCACAGCCATTTACCCAAGAGAGCTTGATTAAAGGGAACTAATCTTTTGATGCCAAGACCACCCAACTTCATGGGCTTGCAAACTTGTTCCCATCTGACAAGGTGATACTTAAACTCTTCGCACCTTCCGCGCCAAAGGAAATCTCTTTGAATTTTTTCAATCGTAGCTGCAACAGAGTATGGAATTTGGAACATAGATAAAAAAAATATGTGGGAAGGCTCGATAAAGTGCTCTTTATAAGCGTAACTTTTCCCCCCTTAGACAAGTATTGCTTTTTCTATCCTGCCAATCTCTTCACATACCTATCAATCACAGGGTCCCTCCCCACTATCCTAGAGGAAACCCCTAGGGGCAAATCCAAATACGGAATGGGGAAAGAACTCACCCTACACCCAAGGACTGCAGCTAAAGAGGAGATATCTTGAACATCCCCTACCGGAACAAGCACGCTTTTAGCCATGTTGACTTTCAGACCCGAAATAGCCTAAAAACAGGCCAAGATGCACCTCAAGTATTTAAGTTGAGACACATCAGCATCACAGAAAACCAGGGTGTCGTCCGTAAAAAGTAAATGAGAGATCTCCATATGATGGACTAGATCTCTTCCCACCATAAAGCCCTTAATAAGACCAAGATCCTCTGCCCTTCACATAAGTCTACTTGAACCCTCCATAACAATAAGAAAAAAGAAAGATGACAAGGGATCTCCTTGTCTTAAACCCCGAGTGCACCAAAAGAAACCAGCAGGAGACTCGTTCACAAGAACAGAGAACTTGACAGACGAAAGACATGTCTCAATCCATTTCCTCGATTTACTTCCAAACCCCATTCTTTGTAGCAAATATAACAAGAAATTCCAATTCACATGATCAGACGCTTACTCAATGTCAAGTTTGCATAAGACTCCGGGAACACCACTTCGCAACCTATAATTCACACATTCGCCTGCAATAAGAATTGAATCAAGAATTTGCCGTCCTCCGACAAAAGCATTCTGGGAATCAGAAATAATCCCCGTCCATTACTCCCCTCATCCTAAGAGCAAGAACCTTAGCTATGAGTTAGAGATACAACCCACTAAGCTAATAGGTCTAAAGTCTTTAATGTCAGAAGCACCTCCCTTCTCAAGGATAAGGGCAGAAAACTTCATTTTAAAATAGTTTGAGCCTTGATTACCTTTTTTACCCCCATAAATTTGCTATCATTTAGGAATCAAGAGTTGTACAATCTTAAGCTAGGAAGCACATGCACGTCTATAAGTGTGTAGTATCTGTGTCTATCATGTGTTAGACACGTGTGAAATGTTTCTTGTCTTTTGTTTCTTAGTCTCTTCTAAAGATTTGACATGTGATGGGCATGCAGAAGACACGAGAGATAAGATGGTGTAATTTAAAATGGATGAAGCAAAAGCTTGAAAATAACAAAACTCTAGAATGAGAAGTAAACTTCCTCCCCAAATCGGACAACATTTAAAGAGGGAGGGAGAGAGATAATCCCAGACTCTGAACCTGATTCGAGTTAATCCAAACCATACTCTCTAATTTGAATCAATTGTTTTTCTTACCCAGTAACATCTACCTTCGTTATCACCTGTATCAGCCACAATCGCCACCACCCCTATAGTACACCATCACAAATATATCCCAACCTTGCTGTATTCTATACATGTTAAAGTATATATCAGTATAAATATAAAAAGAAGAAATTGGAGAGAATTGTGTGAAGTCTTGAATGAGATAAATCACTCATTCACAGCTCTAGTATTTATTGATAAAAAAAGCATATGCTCGTATTACAAGAAAGGAAATTAAATCAAATCTAAATCGAATCACAATATATTCTATGGCTATCAAATCTCTGCTAATATTGTATGTCATCCCATAAATCATGGCTATTATATCTGTTGACTTTAAGATATAATCAAATCGAAAGCAAGTGATAAAGAAGAAGAAGAAAAAGAGAAGAAAGCGGATGAGAGAAAAAGAGAGAGAGATGGGGAAAGAGAGAGAGAATGAAAAGAATACTTTCATTCTTCCACCACATTCTATTTATAATAATAAGTTTCAGAAATTACACATATGCCCCAACATTATATAAGTAATAACAAATGAGCCCCTGACAACACTCCTCCTTAAGCTTTTCCTTGATGAAGTGTCGATTGACTTCAATGTGCTTTGTCCTGTCATGTTGAACTGGATTGTGGGCAATGTTAATAACAGCCTTGTTGTCACAAAACAACTTCATTGACTCGCGAATCGGATAACCTAACTCACCCAACATCGTACGTAGCCATAACAACTCACAAACTCCATGTGCCATGGATCTGAACTCAGCCTCTGCACTAGATCTACAGACTGTTTCTTGCTTCGCCATGAAACAAGATTACCTCCAACGAATGTCTAATATCCTGAAGTAAATCGTCTATTTGTCACAAACCCTGCCCAATCAGCGTCAGTATAGGCTTCAACATGCAAGTGGCTATGACTGCCAAACAATATCCCCTTACCAGGTGAACCCTTGAGGTAGCGAAGAACATGATGAGCTGCCTCAAGGTGAGGTGTACATGGATCATGCATAAACTGACTAATCACACTAATAGCGTAGGCAATATCCGGGCGTGAGAGATAAGTAAATCAGTCTCCCAACCAATCATTGAAATCTTCCCACATCATCTAATGGATCTCCATCTACATCATTAAGCTTATGGTTCTGCTCAATGGGAATAGCAATAGGTCTAGCTCCAAGCCTGCCTGTTTCAGCTAACAAATCTAACACATACTTCTGTTGAGAAATGAACACCCATTTCTTCGATCTGCACACCTCGATGCCAGGAAAGTATCTCAATGATCCAAGGTCTTTAACCTCGAACTCTATCCCCAAGAATGACTTCATTCAACGAATCTCTTCCGAATCATTTCTAGTGATAACAATATCATCAACATATACAATAAGGGCAGTGGTGCAGCCCTGGTGCTTCTTGATGAAGAGAGTATGATCTGCCTGACTCTGTGTGTACCCTACTCTTTTCATAGCAGTGCTGAACCTCTCAAACCAAGTATGTGGCGACTGCTTTAACCCATACAAAGCTTTATTTAGCTTGCACACTAAATGCTGACCATTAGCAAGCGTAAACCCTGGTGGCATAGTCATATACGCCTCTTCCTCCAAGTCACCATGAAGGAAAGTATTCTTTACATCCTGCTGATGTAAGGGCCAATTTAAATTAGCTGCCAACGAAAGAAGAACACGTATAGAGTTCATCTTGGCAACTTGAGCAAATGGTTCCAGATAATCAATTCCATAGGTCTGGGTGAAGCCCTTTGCAACTAACCATTTATATCTCTCAATTGTTCTGTCTGCATGATACTTTGTTGTGTAGACCCATTTGTAATCTACTGGTTTCTTACCCTTAGGTAATGGAACAATATCCCAAGTACCATTCTTCTCAAGGGCCTTCATTTCTTCAAGCATAGTTTTCTTCCATGGAGTTTGACTGAGAGCATCTGGAACACTAGAAGGAACAGATACAGAGGAGATACATGAAGTGAAAGCACGATATGTTGGAGATAAGGCATCATAGGATACAAACTAAGATATGGGATGCTTTGTACAACTACGAACTCCCTTACAATAGGCAATAGGGACATCAAGATCAACAGGAATGCTATTGGGAAAAGAATCAGGAAAGGAATTACCTGGATCGATGGAGACCTCTTGGTCCTGGGGTGAGTCAATAACTTGTTTTGCCCTCCTAGTGTAGACAATTGGCTGTTTTCCCTGCTGCAAATCATTATTGTTAGGAGGACTAGACATAGGCACCTCAGTGAGAAGCTCCCCCTGAATGGGAATAGACATAGGAAGGTGGCATTCCCTCTGAATAGACAACGGATTCTCTACCTGTATAGTAGTCTCCTCCTGTAGAGAATCCCGGGCAATGGAAAAAAAAAGGAACAGACTCAATGAATGTAACATCCATGGAGACAAAGCGATGATGAGTGGTAGGGTTATAACACCGATACCCTTTCTGAGTGGCAGAGTATCCAAGAAAGACAAATCGGATTGCCTTAGGGTCCATTTTGTCCTTGCGATGATGAATGTGAACATAACAAACACAACCAAACACTTTCGGAGGGACAGTCAACAAGGCAGTGTCATGGTGTAAGACAGAGAAGGGGGATTGATAGCCAAAAACCTTAGAAGGCATTCGATTTACAAGGTATGTAGTTGTAAAGGTTGCATCAGCCCAATAACTTTTAGGCACTCCCATCCCAATTAGAAGAGAACGGGTCACCTCAGTAATATGATGGTGTTTTCTTTCAGCTACACCTTTCTGTTGTGGTGTATCGACATAAGACCTTTGATGGATAATCCCGTTATCAGCAAAAAATGAGGCAAGACCACCATACATAAACTCTCCTCCATTATTAGATTGAAGGATTTTGAGGGGACAACCAAATTGAGTATATACCATCATATGAAAGGTTTTAAAAATGGAATGAACTTCATCTTTGGTTTTCATAAGATAAAAGCCAAGTATATAGACTAAAATCATCAACAAACACATCAAAGTAACGAAAACCAAGTAATGAAGTAGTAGATTCAGGACCCCACACATCAGAATGAACAAGCTGCAAAGGAGCTGTATTTTTATTAATACTAGTACGATAAGAAACACTACATTTTTTGGCAAGATCGCATGTTTCACAATTTAACTCAAAAGATTCAACAGAAGCAAACTGGGGAATCAGACCCTTTAAAACAGGAAGAAATGACCTAGTCTATTATGCCATCGCATTAACAGATCTTTATTGACATTATTATGCCTAACACTAGATTGATTTGCAACATAATAAGAATTTGGCCTTGCTTTCAGCAAATACAAGACACTGTCCTCACGTCCACTTCCAATCGTATTCCCCGTGTCCAAGTCCTGAAACACATAGTGAGATGGAAAAAAGGTTACACTACAATTCAAGCCTTTTGTAATGTGACTGACAGAAAGGAGGTTATTGGTTAACTTTGGGACGTGAAGAACAGAGGATAAGGTAAGATTAGGAGAGGCAGAAACAGTGCCCTTCCCCGCAATGGAGGTGAAGGTGCCATCAGCCACTCTAACCTTATCCTTACTAGAATATAAATTGTACGAAGAAAAATCATATGCCATACCAGTCATGTGATTAGTGGCTCCTGAATCAATGATCTAGGGTGGTCCACCAAATAATGTGGAAGCTTGATGTGCCGAATGAGAGGTACCTGTCTGAGCGAAGTTAGAGGTGGAGACGAAGGAATGTTGTGCTAGTAGATGTCAAAAAGCATTAAGTGCAGCCCCGGACAAAGAACTCAGTGGCCTTGGGGAGGCATGACCAGTAGAAGCAGTCTCACGCTCTGCAGTATGTGCCGTGGCTAACCCCCCAAATGGACTAGGCCTTGGCCTAGCATTCGCATCAGCAGGAGCTGGAGTAGGGCGACTGTGTAAATTCTAGCATGTTTCCCTAATGTGCCGCGTACGCCTACACTGATCACACCTCAACTTGCTTTTGTCATCCTGTTTCCCTCCTTTTGGAGGATTGGGCTTGTTCCATTGTTGTGTGGCAAGAGCAAGCCTCTCAGACAATGGTACTTCTGGCTCAGGCTTAGTGTATACAGGTGCAGACATAGCCTTCATTCTACTCTCCTAAGCCTGGATATATGAAAACACATCTCTAACAGAAGTAGGGGCTGGATACATGCGTAACACTTGTACCCTGGCATACTCCTATCTCGGATGCAAACTACCCAAGAACTCATAGATTTGATTCCTTTCTACCACAGCATTAAATGCTTTAACATCAGCTGCACACACAGGTATGTAGTCTAGGTAGTGATCTAACTCTTCCCATTTACCACGTAGAGTGTGGTAATATGTAGCAAGAGTTTGGTCTTTTTGCTTGAATCTTGAAATTTGTTGTTGGAGTCTATACAGTTTTGCAAAATTACCAACCGAGGAATACGTCTCTTCCACAGTCGTTCATAGCTCTTTAGCTGTTTTCACAAACAAAAACCCTTTGCTGATCTATGGTTGCATGGACTGCGACAACCACGTCATAACTAGTGCATTATTTGCACTCCACTCTTTGAATTCAGGATTGCTCTTGGAGGGATACGTGATAGTCCCTTCGATATGGTCGATCATCCTACGACCAGTGATTTGCATGCAAGCAGATTGAGCCCACTCCATATAGTTCATCTCATCCAGCATAATAGTCGTAATACAATAGTCGTAATACAAAGGCCTAGATGGTGATCACTACTACCTCCCAATACTGGAGTCAGACTAGGAGAAGACCCAGCTGCTTTTGAAGTCACCTCTGAGCCAGACATTTTATCAAACAATTTCTGGATATACAATCCTTAGAAACAAAAACAGCAACAAAATACGTAGAGAATCACCTTTCTAACACAAACTTCAACTAAAAATATTACTGTCTTCTGAGATACATAAAAAGGCGACCACACAGTCACCACACAAACTCTAGAAAGCAACAAAGTAGACCATATCAGAATCGTGAACGACGAAGAAAAAATCGCTATTGCAGAACCTCGCGAACACAAAAAAAAAACACCGATCAAGATTGCAATAGCTATAAAAAAAATCCCATCTTGGAATCTCTCCAAAACCCTTCACACCCACTAGGGCTTACACAAACTTGCCCTAGGGTTTCAACTACAAACCTAGAGCTTTATAAACCATTCTCTGATACTATGTTGACTTTTAGATATAATGAAATCGAAAGTGAGTGATAAAGAAGAAGAAGAAAAAGAGAATAAAGCAGATGAGAGGAAGAGAGAGAGAGAGATGGGGAAAGAGAGAAAGAATGAAAAGAATACTTTCATCCTTCCACTACATTCTATTTATAATAATAAGTTTCAGAAATTACACATAAGCCCCAACGTTATATAAGTAATAACAAATAAGCCAGTAACAACAATATCTGCTAACACTCCCCTTCAAGTTGGTGCGTGGATATCTGAGACGCCCAACTTGGACAATGCATCTTCAAACACGGTCTTGTTAGCACCCTTCTTCAGAATCTACAAGTTGTAGAGGGCAAATCCGAATAGCGATGATTTTCTCTCAAATGAAGTGCTGATTTACAATTAAAAAATGTCTCCTCAAACTATAAACAATTAACAATGTTTCCTTAGACCATAAACAACTAATCATGTCTCCTCAGACCATAAACAATTGACAATGTCTTCTCAGATCATTTCCCTTCATATACATGTTTAAAACATATAGATGGAAGAATCAACAATGTCCTCCTCAAACCATTTCCCTTTATATATATGTTTAAACAATATAGATGAAAGAATCAACACAGTCTCCTCAAACTATAAAAAGAAACACTTATGTCTCCTTAGACCATTTCTGAATAGGTGGTGGCAAACTCACAACAAGTGTGAATGATAAAGAGAGAAGATGAAAAATCATGCTACCGAACACACCGACTACCCAAACAAGTCAACAAAAAATTGTCGGGGACACAGTATAGGCGAGGACAATGCTACCAAACACACCGGCAGCCCAAACAAGTCGATAAAAATTGTCGGAGACATGGCAAAGAAGAAGACAATGCTACCAAACACACTGGTAACTCAAACAAGTCAATAAAATTTTTTGGAGACACGGCAAAGGCGAAGAACATTACTGCCGAACAAACCGGCAACCCAAACAAGTCACAAATAATACCGAGAAACCCTTTGCAACATTTCAGATGCTAAGGGAACACCCCCAAAATAGGGGTCTGAACCTAAGAAGAGAAATTAGGCTTTGATATCATGTTGTAAATAATAAAATAGAAGTGAAGAGAGAAATTAAACAAGAAGAACACATATATTACGTGGTTCAGCCACTGAGGCCTACATCCATGACACAAAGAGCCCAAAGGGTTACATCACTTTTATAATACTCTCTCAATTCATACACAATACAATGGTGGAAGCTCCTTTATATAGGAGAAGAAATTATGAGAATGGAAAGAATTAGATAATAGGAAACGAGGAGGATTTTTCTCCACTGATTCCTCTAGTAACACCAAATCTTCAATAATAGGAATCAACATCAATTACTGAAAGATTTTCCTCCACTGATTCCTCCATTAAATCCTCTATAATACTCCGTATAAAAATACGTATATTTATTTTGAGTCGTGTTGCCACCATATCTATGTCCTTTTGTGTTGAGAACTTTTGTGATGATGTGTCCTTGGCACCTTGCCATGTCATATCTACATTCCTTATCATCTTCGTTTCTTGGACCTTAAGAGTGACAGTGCTGGAGACGTGTAACCTTAAATCTGTCTGATTTAAATCCATACTCAAAAGTGGAATAGGTAAAATATGAAGTGCCTGCCCCTTTCTGTGGTTTAGGATGTCTACATTTTCTACGATATTGACATAAGTGAAAGTTTGCTTCATAATAATCTAGCTGCCGCTATATTTTTTGTGTTTTTATCACAACCAGAGGGGGAACGCCTGTAGTTAAAAATGAAATTTGAATTTTTTTTTTACTTTCTATTCTTTGTAGCATTTGGCCTTTGACCCGTAGCGAAGTTTGGCTTGCCAATTTGTTGGAACCCAAAGTTTACATCCTACATATTGATGCCTAGAGTGGCCATCCAATGCATGGATGTTTGGATAGATTATATTCAATGCAATGAAACTTTTATATATTTTTTTCTTCAAAAAACCTTTTTATTGCTTCAGAATTGGGACTATTATTTGTTTGTGATTCAATCTTTCAAGTTAAGAGCTTAAATAAAACTTGTATGCATGATGCATGAAAAATTGGAGAGATCTTTTAATTCTTTCACATTTCAGTGCTTTAAAGTTTCCAAACATGTATATTAATTAATTTAATAAAGTTCCGTTGTTACCTTTCACTGAATATTAGTTTGTGTGTGTGTGTATATATATATATGTGTGCTATTTCATGCTTCTTAGGTGGTGTTTGATAAATTAAAAGTTAAAAAGTACTGGAAATTTAAGTGCTGAAGTTTTAAGCTGTAATTATAAACTCAGATTTTTATTTAATTTTTTTTTTTTTGCTCCTTTTTTTTTTTTTTTTTTTTTTTTTTGCTCTTTTAAGTGTTCAAAACATTCACTGATAAGTGAAGTCATCGTCTAAGTGATTTAAAATGCGTTATCAAACTCAGTTAATCGGATAAACACTTAATCCATTCAGAATTAAGTGATTAGGTTATCAAAAAACATTTCAATCGCTCTGTTTTGTGATGTCAACTTCCAAAGTCATGGATTAACCACTCCCTTTAGTAATATTATGTTTACCATGAAATCCTCTGTACAATATCTGCGGCTGTTTTTATTACAATATGTGGTAAACGTTTGAAAGGGAAGGTTTATATATATCTGGTTGTGATAGGCATATTTGGTTTCATATGGATAGTATGACTGGAGAGCATGCATCAGTTTGACCAAACCATTGCATCCAGACTTGTTTCTCTTGCTCATATGTTTTTGCTTTCGGACCTAGCAATTAGAAAATAATGTGATTGAAAGTTTGATAAAGTTTGTTATCATGATGTTTGCTTCTAGTTACTTATTAAAAGAAAAAAAAAAAAATAATGTTTGCTTCTAGTTGAAGTACAGTTAGAAATATGCGAATTATACAGTGCCATCTTCAACCCTGATGTCATTGACTGTCAATTGAATTTTTCAGGCCTCCAGCAACATCTTGGTTCTCTGGTCAAGCAAGCAATCTCTCTCCTCTGCTTAGTATTTCATAAACCTTTTGTGGTGGTGTTGGTTGGATTTCTGATTTGATTGAAGTAGGTTTTGTTTTTTTTTTTTTTTGTTTTCTTTTGGTTGTTTTTATTTTCTTTCCCTCCCCTCTTTTGCTTCTTATTTCAATAAATATCATGCATATAAGTATGACAAATATGCTAACATTTATATTTCTGGTTATTATATTGTTTACAGGAGATTACTGGACGCAGCATCGTCTACTGAAAGAATGTTCCAGTTGTGCATGGGGAGAACCTTACAGATGTATCATGATTCTGATTGAAAAGTATGTCATTTCTTGTAGCTACTTCTGTGCAGTCAGACTTGTGAGTGCTCTATTTCAGTCTGGTATCACTTCCTTTTTCATTTTTTTTTTCCCTTTTAAAATTTCCTTGTGTAAGCTCCACGTGTCAATGTGCAAAATTGTATCTAAGGGTTCTTATTTCGGATTCAGTCAAAAATTGCTACGTGGGACTTGTACTGAATTCTATAGTGCCATTTTAGCATGAAGTTCTAAAATAATGGCACTTGAGGGTTTCAAATATGGCCTCTATTGATTCTTCTAATGTAGTATTACCAAAATTTCCATTGATCCCTGTATGTTGTGGATGGATTCTTTATTTGTACAAAATTAAGCTGATCTTTGAATGTGCCATTGCAGATTTAGATTGAAATGTCTAAATTATAGTTGGTCAAACCAAGTAATGTTGTAAAGTGTGCTTTAGAAGTACATTTTTCTTGGTCTTTAGACTTCTACTTTCAGTGGGCTTTAAAATTGTATTCAGGGGCAGTTTGATATCTGATTAATCTGAGTCTGGATCTACTAAAATCAGCTAAAATGATCATGTTAGTCAGCAGTTGGGTATGGCAACCTGTTCATACATCAATGCAAATAAAATTTTGTGAAAGGTCTGCTTGGTTTGTAACTTTGAGAACAGTTTTTTGTTTTTCAGAAAACTGTTCAAAAATTCTGTTTGGTTCAGTTTTTTTAAAACTCTGTAATAAAAAGGCAGTTATCTTAAAACAGTTTCCTGTTCTCTGAATTTTTGAGAACTTTTTTCAGAGTTACAAACCAAATAGGTCCTCATTTTTCGCTTGAGTGGATTCTTTTGATATGGAGAACAGAAAAATGTGTTGTCGCTTTTGATATGAAGAACAGAAAAATGGGTCGAAGACAGAGACATCAAATTGGTATGAGGCGTGTTCTCTTTTCTCTTTGTTTGTTTGAGGGAAGGTAGTGGATGGGGCTGACACCCTCATTTGTTTGGTAGGAGTGGTCTTTTCCATTTGTTTGGTATCCGTATCTAGTTTTCTTGACATTTGTCGTATTGCTATGTTTTAACAATTGGTTGAGCAAACCAAATGGTGTTAATATGTAACCAAATCTTTGAGGAGGAGTGAACGTTGAGTGAGCACATAGTATGATATTTTGCTTTGGGCCTGAGCCCGACAAGTTATATAACTTCTTTACGTTTACCTTATTCAGACGATGTGGATTGCAAGAGTAGCTCTTTTAGTGTCTCAACATAGGTCGTCACAATGAGTGTTTCCAATTGATAAAGAAGATGATGCTATTGTCAAACTATTTTGATATGGTGGCAAAACAATCATTCCTGATGAATGAAAATAAAGCTGACTTGGTGATCAAGCCAGTGATAGATCAACAAAAGATATTCGGATAGGGGTGGTGGTTGTGGTGGTGCTAACTAGCGTGAAACGAAAAGAAATCCAAGTTGGTGATAGTGATGGATCAAAAGATGTTTTGATTGGGGTGGTGACGCTGAAATTGGTGGTGCTACGGAGAGAATGGGGAGGTGACTGAATTGGAGGAGAAATTTTGAAATGGAGATGAACAACTTTCAATAATCTTAGTAATTTCGTCATTTTATAGTGAATGTGGAAAGCATATTTTAGTTTTAATAACGTGAAATTACAAATTAATTAAATTTATTTATTTATTTTTTTCTTCAAGAAACTAGGTATTTACTGATATTAAGAAACCTAAAAATCCAAATATCATTGCAAATGAAATTCTGTGAAAAGTAACTGATTATTAATAGTATTAATAATCAGTATTAATATGTAATCAAATTGGAGTGAATGCTGCGTGAGCACATGGTATGATATTTTGCTTTGGGTTTTAGTCTGACAACACATATAATTTTTTCACTTTTAAAATATTTAGATTAATGTGGGATTGTACGTGTAGCTTGTCTAGTGTCTCACGTCTGTCCAAATAGGTCGCCATAATGAGTGTTTCCAACTGATAAAGAAGATGATATTGCCGAACTACCTGATTTGGTGGCGAATAATCATTAAAAAAATAAAAACCTATAGACCATACATGTAGTATATGCATGCTCAAAAGAGGAAATATCAGCTTTGAAATTTTAGATACTGTTGCAATTCTGTATATTTTCCTCACCAAACAGTTTTCGAGCAAGGCGGTGAGCCTCAAACAAGTTAACTCCTCTTTTATTTCTGTTAGTTTCCTGCAATACCGTATGGATTCGATTCGATTCTATCATTTTGATGGAAAGTTAAAAACAAGAAAATGTATTCTATAGCTTAAATTGATATTTAACTAACATGCATGATACTTGCCGAAAAAATCATGGATGATCAGTGTGATGATTTTGATGAATCACATTGAAATGTTCAAGCTCAAATTTGATGCTCTAAATAAGAAAATGTAAGATTAAAGTAATGTGTATGAGCAGTGTGATGATTTGATCACAGTAATCACACTTGATCACATAGTACATGTTAGAACTCCCCCTATACATAATTTGGGTTTGGGTTAGAACAAAACGGGCAAGGCTTTTCTTACAAGTTCGCTATAAATAATTTTCTTTGTAGTTCAAAAAAGATGAGTTGGGTTCATGAACCAGAATTAGGTGTATATATATCACATGGTAAAAATAGAGGAAGAACAGGATAATCTATTACCAACTACTGCTTCTTAGTGAAACGCAATTATAGTAATTGCTAGTAGATCATTGTGTTTTAGCTACTTCCAAAACACTAAATTTGCAGCTAATCAGTTCATGAGTCACAAAATAAGAAATCAAACAGAAACTCTCACGTTTTTGTATGAAAAATCAAGTCTATTTGAAAGGCTTAAAAATTTTAAAAAGAACATTCACAACAAAAAAGAATATTCTTTTCGGTCTCTAATTCAAAAGAATGCAATGGTTGAGATAATAATCACAACTAAAAAAATTATAGGGCTTAGCGAGAGATGAGATGTGCAAGCTTTGATTTCGTGAAGCGGTGAGATAGATGTGAAGAGAGAGGGAGGGGGTGCTTTTTCACCATCTCCCTCCACTCGCGCGGGTTTTCACTATACATAAGTTTCCATTGCCGCCCAAAATCAGTTAAGCATGCCCCCATAACAATTTGGAAACCAACGGGTCAGGCTGCGATAGGGACTTTGTTGCAATTTTGACCCAAAAAAAAAACAAAAAACAAAAACTTTGCAAGCAATTCAAGAACTTATGAAGGTCATAAACTATGTTTTTAGAATCAATCTGGATTTAAAAGTTCATGAAAATGTTCACAAAACTTTACCAGTGTTTCACAATTCTGACAATTAAGTTATATTAAAATTGTAATAATATTTAAAACCAAATTCTAAGATTTTTAAAGAGACTTGAAAAGTAACATGGAGAAGTGAAAATCTCCCTAAAAATTGTAGTAAACCATGGATCTTCTTACAATATAAAAATTTGTTAACGATTTTGGAACACGGGTTGATCAGGTCTGTTCATGATATCGAGAGATAATCAAACAATTAATGCAATAAACAAACACGGATTACAAAAGATAAATAAATAATAAATAATAAAACTGAAAGAAAATTAATATTAAATTTTCCAAAATAATATCCCAATAAAATAATCCTCCAAATACTTTGATACAAATAATCCTCTAGATTACAACTCGGAAATCCATAATGTGGACCCTTAATAAAATCTTAACTAAATCAATAACTGAAATAAACAACTAAATCCAAGTCTAAAAGCATAAAATAGAATCCTAGTAGATAATCAGAAGAGTGATGAAGACTAGTCGCTTTACACAAACAATCTCTACACCTGACGAACACCTGAAAAAAATAATAGTGGGTCAGGCCTATGAACAAGTTCTACTCTACTATATCCCAAACAGAGACCCGATAAACATATGCATCATAGTCAACTCATACAATAACCACATAGTCCGTATATATATAGATACATATTAAAAGACTCTCACTAGACTATAAGGCGACCTCAACTGAATAATGGGCAACATGCAATACGCACACATAGTGGGCATGAGTACTAAAATCTACCAGGGCACTCAACTATCCACTATATCTAGCTATGCATCCCGGGCAATATACGCCCCCTAAATCCTGAGAACTCAAGCTCACATTGTGGTACATATCTATATATATATATATATATATATATATATATATATATATATATATATATATATATCTGTATCGTATCCAAAACTTAAAATAAACTATCCGCTATAGTCCTTCAGTGGCATGTCATCCACATAGTTCCGTGACCTAACACGAATAGATGAGACTTAACTTATTAGCTAGTCTATCCATAATATGCCCATATATCCTAATAATGGTACGTTAATCCATAACCAAACAATGGTTTCCACACAATCCAATAATTGATCCAAACAAATATATATACATCAAATAATTCAAAAATAAAACATGATATAAATTATATAGATATCTGTTGCATTTATTTAAGCAATATAAACAATTTAAATAGCATGTAGTTAACTTACATCACAAGTAATTAACCTATATCTCACTTTAAATAATATAAACCTCCATAGTCAATATTATAATTATTTAAATAACCTTTTTTAAATGTTAAATAATTTAAATCCATATAATCATCCATTAAACAACTTATAAGTTATTTAAAATTCCATATTGTCCAATTCCTTAACATATTAAGGTATATTATACATTCTGGGAATTTACTAAGCCTATTTAATCCATTAAAATTAAATAAATTAGGTTAAAATCAATTCTGGGCATTCAAAACGTCGTACCCAAGTTCCAGCCTAACTAAGTCATCTCCTTCTCAGAAGAAATCGACTCAGTTCCAACTGAGTTGACTCGTTTAGCAATTGAGCCGACTTAGTTGGAACTAAGTCGAATCGTTCCTGCTGCAAGTCGTTTTCTCCAACTCCAGTGACCTCTGCTCGCTCCGATCTCCTCCGTTAAGGGTCCTATGTGTTTGCACTAAGTCCCATACAATCCATAATAATTATTTTAAGCCATTATGCATTACTAGAACAAATTAAAACAAGTTTTCATACATCAAAGTTCAAAATCAAACAAACATAAACACATAAACATATATATATTGTTTTTAATCCGTTTAAGCATGCAAACATGGTCGATTTTAATATTTAATTATCCTGGAATTGACCTAGGCATGTATAGAACACGTGATCAAATCAGAAGAGTTAGAAGAAGAACTTGCCTTAAAGATTTCGGATTGAAAACCTTAAACCTCCTTTTCTGCGTTCTTCCTCTGATTCTGGGGACCTTTGGTTGCCTTCACAGTCCTCTGTTGCTTTTGGTCCAACCCATGAGCAACCCTTCTTCCTCCTTCGGGTTCGGCCTTCCCTCCTTGGCCGGCCTTTCTTTCCTTCCTCTCTTCCTCGCTCACGTTCTCTCTCTCTGCCTCTACATATTATGCACGTAAAAACCAAAACCCCTTGCAAACTTATACGTACATACATATATATATATATATAATCTACTAAACTTACCCTAATCCTAATCCTACCCCAAGTGCTCTGCCTTAATGGAAAAGAAAAGAAAAAGGAAAAATAAAATAGAAAAGGAAACTATATATATATACACACAATTGACTGTCCATAATATTATTATTAATACTAATAATAATAACAACAGTACTGCTAATCTGATATACATATATACCCATATATATATATATATAACTAATATTCATAAGTAATTAAACATACCCATCAAAACTTCTTATCCAAGTAGTCTATGAGACCCATTTGGTTGGTCCATTACAACTATCCAAATCCAATCCTGTTAAAATTAAAATTAAAAATAATATAAAAGAATCAAATCATTTAAACCCTAACAATTAAATGCAAATAAATACACAACATTTAAACAATCAAATAAACATATAAACAATTACAATTAAATACAAATAAATACACAATATTTAAATAATCAAATAAACAGATAAATAATTAACCACGTAGTCAAATAATTAATTAAAAATGCAATAAAATAAATAATTAAATTCCAATTATATCCTTTCAAGATTAAGGGTATTACAGATGTTGATTGATGTCAGGCATAAACTAGAATTGAGAAAGAATTTGATTTCCCTCATCGGGTGCACTTACGAGGCTGGAGGTGAAGTCATTCGGGTTTTCAAGGGTGCTCTTGTGGTGATGAAGGGACCGAAGAAGCATGTTCATATGCTCTGCAGGGTAGCATAATCACGGGTTCAGTTATTGTATCATCCTCGGATCCAGATTCAGATACTACCAGATTGTGGCATATGCGGCTTGGGCATATAAGTGAAAGGGGGATGGATGTTTTGAGTAAGTAGAGTTTGCTTAGTGGTCAGAAAATTGGGAAGCTAGATTTCTGTGAGCATTGCGTCTTTGGGAAGCAGTGCAGAGTGAAGTTCAATACAGGAATTCACATGACCAAGGGTACGGTGGATTATATTCATGTTGATCTTTGGGTTACTTCAAATGGTTGTGGTAGATATATGATGACACTTATTGATGAATTTTCTAGAAAAGTTTATGTTTATATTCTGAAGCACAAGAATGAGACTTTTGTTATATTCAAGCAATGGAAGACCTTGTTTAAAAGCAGACAGGAAAATAAGTCAAGCGCTTGAGGACAAACAATGGCTTGGAATTTTGTGATAGAGAATTTAATGACTTCTGCAAGACTCACGGGATTATGAGACATCACACAGTGAGAAAGACTCTGTAGTAGAATGGAGTTGCAGAACGGATGAACATAATGCCATTGGAGAGGGCACGGTGTATATTGTCCAATGTAGGGGTAGATAAAGTGTTTTGGGCTGAAACTTTTTCTATAGCTAATTACTTGGTGAATCGATCTCCATCAACTGCTATCGACTGTAAGACTCCAGAGGAGGTATGGTTTGGTCCTCCTTCTAGTTACAGTAATATGAGAATATTTGGGTGCCCAAAGTATGCTCACGTGAATGAGGGGAAGCTTAAACCGAGGGCTAAGAAATGCATATTTCTTGGTTATCAGCTTGAGGTCAAGGGATACAGATTATGGTGCCCAGAGGCTTCGGGAGAGAAGATACATGTTAGCAAGGATGTGACCTTTCATGAATCTGTGATGGTTACTCCATAAAAGGACGTAGTTGATTCAGGGAAAGCTCAAGGTGTCAATGAGTAGGTTAAACATGTAGAGGTTTAGTTAGAGGATAGTCCTATTCGGTCGACTCATAAACATGTGTAGTTTCAGGCTAAGGGAGATGCCCAGTTGCAGTAGTATAGTATGGCTAGAGACAGGCTTAGTTGGGATATTATGCCACTTAAGAAGTATGGGTTTTCACATGTTGATTCGGTTGCTTAT
Source organism: Cornus florida (assembly GCF_030987335.1). Taxonomy (NCBI): domain Eukaryota; kingdom Viridiplantae; phylum Streptophyta; class Magnoliopsida; order Cornales; family Cornaceae; genus Cornus; species Cornus florida. Next base: position 55,500,258 of record NW_026775571.1, on the reverse strand, counting down.
GCACTTAGTGTGGCAGAGGATATTGATGAGTCGTGTACTTATCATGAGGCCATCACAGGTGGGAGAGTCAGCACAGTGGTTTGTTGCCATAAGCGAGGAGATTGAGTCTCTTCATAAGAACCAAACTTGGAAGCTAGTTAAGAAACCTAAGGACCAGAAAATTGTGGGCTATAAATGGGTCTTCAAGAAGAAAGAAGGAATTCCAGGGGTGGAAAATGCGAGGTGTAAGGTACACTTGGTGGCAAAAGACTATACACAGAGGGAAGGGGTGGACTTCAATAAAGTGTTTTCTCCTGTGGTGAAACATAGCTCAATACGGGAGTTACTTGCTATGGTCGTTCTGTATGGCTTGGAGCTTGAGCAGTGTGATGTTTCGCACTTTTTCCATTTTAAAGATATTCTACGATTTTTTGAATTAATTTTTTTTGCACCTCGGTTTGCGTGCCACGCACCGGTTAGCATACCACAAGGGTTCCGAGAGTGATTTGGGGTATTTCTTTGAGTTTAGAACTCTTAATAATGCATTTGGGAGATTTTGCCATTTTTCAAATTTTAGGCTCGGGAAGCCCATGTGGGTCCCACACCCGGATTTTTGGATCACAAAATTATTTTCCAACGATAATTAACTGTTTTGTATATTATTTGTTCACTATGTGAGGGTAAAATGGACTTTTGATATAGATAGGCATTGTTGTGAATTAGTAACATTGGAGTGGTATTTTAGTCTTTTACATGGTCAACATTTGACTATGCATGTGTGTTTGTAATGTCCTAAATTTTTTATGGGTTTTTTTTTTTCAAATTTTTATTTATTTATTTTTTGTGCATCATTTTACATGTCACGCGGGCCTCGAAGGTCGTTTTGGTCATTTGCTTGAGTCGAGAGCTTAGAAATGTATTTTTATTTATTTTAAGACAATTAGAGGCGATGGAATAATTTTTAGAATTTTTTGAAGTAGGGACGACTTTTGCGCACAGGAACTTCTCCTGGTTTCCTCATTTCATTTGAGGGGCATTGTTGGTATTTTGCGCACACACACACAAGTTTATATGAGTTAGTGGAGTGTGATTTTTATTGGAACATGTGTGGTATTGTTGTGATGAGGAGGGTAGTTTAGTATTTGGCTTGGTCAAAGATGGAAAAATCATTTTGGGCCACTCATTTTGGGAGGCTAGGATTAAGCCTTGGGATTATTACATCACCCACCTCACTCATTTCCCCTTCATTTTTCATCATTCTCTCTCTCTCCTCCATCTTCTTTTCTTCTTTCTTTCTCTATAATCCTCCCCATTCCCCATTCTCTCTAGAATTTCTCTATGTTAGAGAAAGAATTGTAAGGAGCTGTAGTTATAGAAATTGTAGATCTCAGTGAGGGCAACGTTTTAGCACCGACCTTGTAAGCATTTGGTAAGATTTAAGTTCGGGAGCTAGGAGCTTGGGTAGCTTTCTTGAGGTAAGGAGGTCTAACTCATTATACTTTGCCTTCTTTTTGAGTTTAATATTTTGATTTCTTGAAAGGTATGATCTATGTACTTATGTGATAAAATTATATGTGAAGGTGATGTTAATTGTGTATTTGAAGGTAAATTGTTGAGAAACATGTTATGTGTATAAGTGTTTTCTTGAGAACATGTTTGTGATGATGTTGATGATGATAATTGTGATGAGCATGTTAGCTTAAATTAATAGAATTGCAAAGCATGTAAATTATTAATATTGAATATGTATGATTTCATTCATGGCATGGACATGGTTGGGGAATTGGGGAGGAAATATTACACGATTTGTGTTGAAAAATTTTGTGGAAAGAAAGAATGTTTTAAACGTTTTGAAAGGAAAAAAGATTTTGGGAAAAAAATGGTTTTGTGAAAGGTACCAGATTTTGCGAGTCCGAGGTTAATTCGACTTAAAGGGAGCGCGTGCCAGATTTAGATGTATAATATTGATTACTAGGCCCCAAATGACCGTTGGATTTGGAGCCAGGGATAGTTAATCAATCTCGTCTCAGTAAAGTCGGTTAACGGTTTTCGGTGTGAGTTTGGACGGGGTGGGACCGTGTCGCGATGGTGTTGTATTTATGTCATTAGTGTATTTATATGCATGGTTTAGTCTTGTAAAGAATGTGTTGTGAATGAATTATATTGATTGTAGTTTTGACATCCCAATTAATGATCCCGACTTCTTTCCTTCCCATTTCTTGTCGACTCAAGGGAGTCCAAAACCGGTACTTTAGGCACTTTTTATTGAGCTGTTGAGCTCACTTCTTATTTTAACATTTTCAGGAAAACTGGAGAAGATTTTGCGTAAGGCTTGCATTTACGGACTTAGACAACGCTAAGATTTTTATTGTATTATAATGTTGTATTTACATCCATGGCGGCCTCAATTATGTACTTAAGCCCCTTTGAAATGGTGTAAAGATGATTTGTATAATTTGATTCTTAAAGATGTATAAAGTGACGATTTTGATGGGTATAAACATGTTGATTTTGCATATTTTGATGATTACGGACTTTAATTATCGATGATGAATGTATGAGGTCATTTTGTTAATTTAACATGATGTTTGCATGTTATATAATAATCTTGAGACTTACTTTCATGTTGGGATGCCTTGGGAGTGCTTTGGGAAGGCTTGGAGAAGTGATCTAATCGATCACATTAGAGCATCTCCAATGCTAAAAGCCATTTTCGCATGCTAAATCTATATTTTGACAGGTGGTACAGTGTCAAAATGCTACATTTTAGCAATTCTGCTCCAATGGTGCATTTCATGCAAAATGCTATTTTTTGACACAACCACCATTCTTTTTCAACTAGCATTCCCACCATTCATATTTGCATCATCTTTTTATTTTTTCTATTTTATCCTTAAATTCTAATAGTAAAATGCTTGCTTAATATGCATGTCATGTGAGTCTTTACTCTGTAATTGCAGTCAAATGAATTTGCATGTCATGTTCAGACCCTTGTTTTGCTTCATTGTGGTTTCATCCATTACTGAAAATTCCTTAGTACTGCTTGCCGTAGGAGTCTTAGTTGTGTCTCAGTCCTAGATGGGTATGATGTTTTCATTTGTACAATAGCGATAATTCAATTCACAATTATTTTGTTTTGTTTGCTTATAATTCAGTTATCTTTTTCTATGATTGGTTTACAGAGCCAGAGGTCATGTCACAATAATTCTTCTTAGTGGTGTGGTTGCTTTTGTTCAATGCACACTAGTTGTACATTGTTATTAGTGGTTCAATGCAACTGTGATATGGCCTAAGAATAAGGTTGAAGTTTCCATAAATTTTATATAATAATAATAATAATAATAATAATAATAATAATAATAATAATTTAAAAATGGTGGGTGTCTCCATTTATTTGAGAAATCAAGTAAATACAAGAGATTGAAAGAGTGAGAAATAACAAGCAATATGTACAATGACATTACAACAATCAAAGCTATTGAACTGATGAGTTCTATAAAAAGTCTGTAATACAAGAAATGGGGGAAGAGGAACAAATTCATATGTATGTATTGGAACATTAAATAGGAAATCATGCATATCCTACTAAAAAAAAAAAAATGGCATGCTTTAAGTAAAAATTGAGTTGCCTTAAAACATTGAATCCATTTACACAAAAGATTTATTTTTGACAGCCCATTTACACAAAAGATTAGCAACTAACTGCAAAAGTCTCAACTTCACGTGTCCTTCATGGTGGAGATGGGGGAAGAGGAACATAATAATCAAAGTTTGTTGAGCGTGTTTGTAGTTTGACAAGAATCTCATCCTTGCGCAGCTGGTATTAAACTTTCGCCTGAGGGTCCATGTTGGAAAGGTCCATCATCATAATCTTATCATTTCTCTCTCTTTTTCCTTGGTTTCTTTCTTTTCTTGATCCCTTTGATTCATTTGCTCCATTACTTTAACTTTTCTTTCTTTTATTTCAAACTTTTTCATTCTACTCTCAGCTATATTTTCGTTAAATTTTTCTATCAAATCACAAAAACGAGGGTCTGAAGTATCTGCTATCTTGCTTTTCCTATGTGCTTCTTTTGCAGCTTTCCTTCCACTAGGCATTTTGGTTCTTGGGGATTCAACAGATTTTTCGGTTCGATCTTGATCGAAATAGAGAATAATGGGCATCTCAGGAATTTCGGATGCGGAAGAGGAAAATGGGGAAGAGAAATATGGTGTCATTGCAGGAGACTTTGACTTTTTGGAGGATCCCAATCTTCCCATTTAATGGCATGTTCCAAGATCGCCCAATAGTGATCCAAAGAAAAATGTTTCTTCTCATTTGTATAATACAAACTTTTTGCTTGAAAAACCTAGAAAATGATATGAAACAAAATTAGATGTATAAAAATTAAAATTACAACTAACAAGAAAAGTAGAAATCTCACCTTATCTGTTTCATTGATTCCACTTTGTTGCTTATTTTCAATTTGTCTGAGGCACCTACTATATTTACCGCAACACTTCATGATTATGCCTCAACGAGATTGGATAGAAACTTGTGTTCTACCATTTTCGTCATTGCTGTGATCAAGATAATTTTGGAATATCCGATTCCAAAACTTACTTTGTGATTGCGAGTTACCAACAATTGGATCTTGGGTGATGCTCAACCAAGCATTGCAAATTGCTATATCTTGATCCGGCGTGAATGCCTTTCCCCGCTTTGTTGATGATTGAGAGACTTCCATTGATAGTTATCAATATGCCAAATCAAAGCAAGGGTCTGTGAACAAAAATGAACCTAAAATTAAACCTAATTTGGCTATGATAACTATTTCAATTTAGCTATGAACCTACTGATATTTTATATAGTAGAAAAATAGTCCGTAACAACATATAACATTGTAACCTAAACCAACTTTTTCTATGTTTCATCTAAACAAAAATATTAAAGTTTGAAAATTCTATAATTCTAGAAATTGTACCATTTTTTTTCTATTAAGAAAAAGTGACTCATTATATTAATCAAGATAGTTTCAAATATACATACACACATGCATACAATTTTTTTCTCTGGGTAGCAGATTGATTGTTATGGTAAAATGTACAATTAGCACTAGCACAAAATAAAATTAATTCGGGAACTAGCATACAGATGAAATAAGAGCAGGGAAAAATCAAATTAACACTAGTTTCTTTCCTTGTTTGTCAATCAAGGGTTCAACACACAAGGTTTAAGTAGAATCACCTAATAATAGTTTTTGACACAATGCAGATAAATGGAGCAGCCAACACAAGAGCCAAATATCAATTAAAATTAAAATCTGCACCAACAATTTCGGGAATGAATTTTCCATTCACATGAGAAAATGAATTTCCAAATAGATGAATATCATAACTAACAATTGAGTGAAATAATTGGGGAATATTTAAACAAATGAATGTGTAAACAACACATGAATTGAAATAATCTCACTGTAAACTAATGACAACTTAATTGACTGAAATTATCACCACATAGTAACATTTATAGAGAGACTCTACAATTTTATAGGGGAAGGTAGAGATGAAAAAGAAATTAGAAAATAGTACCTGGGTTTATGTTGCTTGACTATAGTATTCAGAGGCCCAAGCCATTAGAAAATTTGTAAACACAGTAATAATTAAATTTCAAGAAGAAATGAACAGTAACCAAAATCATTGAGCACGAACAAGAAAATACCCTCAAAAATTTAAAATCATGCCCACAAACAACAAAGTAGGCCGGAGAAGAATATGGCTTATATGTGGAGAAATGTGAAATCAAAGAGAAAAAGAAGGAGAAAGATGGAGAGAGCCTATCGAGGAACGACAGAAACGAAGAAAGAGTAAATACCCCTGGCCGCCGTTCTCTTCTCTCTAGTTCGCTGGTTGCCCCTTGCTGCCGTTATCTTCTCTATCTCTCTTGCCCTAGCGAAAGAGGAGCTGACCCCTTCTATTTCTCTAGCCCTAAAGAAATAGCAATTGCTATTTCTTCTGCCACAATTGGCGTAAGAATTAGCAAAGGCAAAAATTAACAGCCCAATTGATATTGCATTGGAGAGCCCAATTTGAAGCCCACCTGCTATTTTTTAAAAATAGCAGCCCATTTGACATTGGATTGGAGATGGTCTAAGGTTTGGATCCCATCTAATCAAGTAGATGGGCCATCTACTCGATTAAATTAGATCTAGGAGGCCATCTAATCGATTAGATGGATCATTTACTCTATTAGATCAGGATTTAGGTGGTGTGTCTCGTCGTGCCAATGCACCAAATTGCAATGAAGTGTGGCCAAGTTTGAATTTATAAAATGCCGCTACTACCTCTAACTTCTAATATAGTTAGGGTGAGTAGGGATCATCCCAAGGGATTAGTTGCGTATTTGAAATGGAAACAAGGTTGGATTAGTAAGTCAAATGATCAAAAGATGGTTTGATTGGTTAATTAAACTACAATGTAAATAAATTCAATACAAAGCAACTAAGTAAATAAAGAGTAGAGAACAAGAAAAAGGGATCTTGGGATTTAGAGGTTACCACTAAACATTACCATTCTAGATACTCAATGTATAATGAATGAGGGGAAATATGTGTTACAATACAAAGAGGTGTGATTGATTGAATCAACAAACATGGATGACTAATTAAGTATATATTATCTAGACAACCTAGTGAATATCACAATATATCAAACTAAGCCATTATTCCTTCATTTAAGCTCACAATTAACACACTAACAAGTTAGAGAATTATATTACTTGTATTCATAAGCATGGAACATCAAACAAGAAGCATGGATTGCCCTCACATCTAAGAAAGTAAAGCAACTACACTACATCTAAGCTAAGGACATGAAAATTAAACTAAGGTAGAGGCACAATCCATCAAGATATGAGTATAAACTATCAAACAAATTACAAGAGTATTCTATTTAAGCACTATGCCTTGACAATCTCTAGATTCATAGCATCAACACACATAGACATGCATCAATATCACAAAACCAAGAGATAAACACATGAACATCTATTCTAGCATATATAGACATATGAATAGAATGAAATGATCAATTGGAAGTATTAAACAACACAAATCATTGTAAAAACAAGATTCATATATAAATCAAATGTTAAGACAAGATTACAACACAAATTCCCTCAAAATACAAAACATCAAGATTTAAAAGGCATGCTTAGGGTTAACTAACATCAAGATCTAAAAGGCATGATTAGGGTTAACTTTAGCTCCAAGAAGATGTTTAGCCACTCATTGATGTAGTCATCCAACCCTCAAGGGCCATCTCCATGGTAGGAATGATCTTTTTCTTGATGGAAACCTTAGATGAATGAAAGAACTCCTAAATGGTGTGTATCTCTCTAATCTCTAGCCTCCTCTCTAAGATTGTAAAAATATCTATCTATTCATTCTTTTATGTAAAATGGCTCAAAATCCTTATATATGTAGCTCAAGTGTCACACCCAATGGTTAGGTCTCGTGCACTAGGGCCCTCTCAATGATTGCACCACGAGCCATCTTTTAATGAGCTGGACTCTATTTTATTTTGGACTTGAGGAGGTTCAATCGATCGAATTCTGATGAGATCGATCGAACTCTGGCCAGATTAATCGAAGTATGACCAGATCGATCAATCCTTGGTGGCGCCTTTTTGGAATACGACAAATCTGAGATATTTTTGGGATATTTTGGGGAAAAAGACAAAAGTGGTAGGTGGGGATAAGATCAAAGAAGTTCGATCGATCTGAAGGAAAGTTGGATCGATCGAAGATGGAAATTCTTGGGGATAAGGACAAGGGTTTTGATCCATCTTGGCAAGGCTGGATTGATCACTGTGAGATCGATCGAAAATATGTCTGATCGATCGAAGCTTGCTGTTTTCCACCACTTTGCTTCCACTTTGCTCCTTTCTTCTATTTAGCTTGAGATTACTTCTTTTATGCTTTAATTTGGCTGAATTGACTTATTTTGGGGATGAGTGCCTGAAAAGAGCAATAACATGAAATTAGTCTAAAACGAGAAAATAAGATAGATAAAGATCCTAGAATACTCGAGCTTAAGGGGTTTAAATGCGCATTTTTCAGCGCTCATCATTAGGAACCATCTGATTAATTACATGGGGTATGTACTTGATTAGATGGCTTGGGCAGTGAGTTGGGATTTCTAGGTTTGGTCATCTAATCGAGTAAATGGGACATCTACTCGGTTAGATGAGTATTGAATCGATTAGATGGATTATCTACTCGATTAGATGGTCCTCTATTTGTATATTGATCCCAAACGTTGGTATAATTACACAATTACCTCCAGACTTCAACTAAAACATATAATGGACATAGAAAATGACATTTCTACCCCTGAAGTGTCTAGAAGCTACAATTTATGTAGTAAATGACTATTTTGCCCCTTTAAGTTTCAAAATCCTTAAATGACCATGGTAGAGGACTATTTTACCCTTTTTGGGGTTTGAGGCATTATTTGACTATGTCAAATGACAATTTTGCCCTTATGGGCTCTAGACCCACTATGACGTTGTAGAATGACTTTATTGCCCTAAACCTCATATTAATCATCGAATGACCTTCGTAAATGACTATACTACACTTTTTAAGCCTTGAACTTTTATAAGTGAGTTAGAATGACTGTTTTACCCTCGGTGGGTCTTAAGGTATTATTTTTAAGGTGAATTGATTATAGTGCCCTTATGTAACCTCGGGTTCGGGTAAGGACCTAGGTAGCGATCCGAACCCCCGAGTTTGGGTTGTTACAGTGTTGACACCTATACATATAGATGGCTATACTTCCTCAATGTTTTGACTAAACTTTTGATAGCATGCATCAGTTTTCCTTCTTCCTTTTTTCTTTTTATTTTTCTTTCTTCTTCCTCCTTAGCTTTATTTCTTCTTCCATTGTTGCCCCTTTTTAAGCTTAGTTTTGAAGGCTTTTTAGGAGGATTTTGGGGTTGCCATAAGAACATAAAATATTCCTTAGAGAGATGGTATCCATTGATGTAAAAATCAGACCCATCCCTTCAATCTTAATTTTTCAAAATTCCCTTTGGCATGGGAATTTGGTTGGGCTTCAAGAGAAGATTTTACTCCTCTTGTTTTCCTCTTCACATTGGTGCTTATTGGCTGCCATTACGTGATCTTTGGAGTATGAATTTTGGGGCTGTTTTTGTGTGTTTGGCTTGGCTTGGCTTGAGGTAGGGGTTGTCTTATTCCACAATTCCTTTATCTCTTGTGAATTAATTTCTTAAGTTTTGAACTATTACATGCCTAGTATTGAAAGTTTTAGAAGCATGCTTATGTGTTTCAAATATGAAATTTGTAGCTTATATATTAATGATGTTTTAAGTGATTTAAATGCTGAAATTTAGCTCCTCTAAATATTGGTTGCTTTTATGTTCACAAAACTGAGAAATTGATAATTGTAATGATGGTACCAAGCTAATTTAACTCAACTATATAACTGTTTTGAGGTGAGCTTGTTATTATTATTGTTATGTTTCAAAAACTAAAATTTTGGCTTCTAGGATGGTGCCTATTATGAGCTTAAAAAATTGAAATTTAAGCTTCCTAAATGTTGGTTTCGTTATGTGTTTAAAATTGAAAATATTTTACTCACTTGTGTTGTGTAAAGTAGCATGAACGCTGAAATCAATACTTGTTGCTTCCGTTTAAATCACCTTAGTTGTACCGCTGATTTCTACAAGAATGACTGTATTGTTGTGTTTTAAAAATTGACATGCTAGTTGTTATCATGGCATAACTTATAATCGTAGTGTTTAAAGTTGAAATTATTATGTTTACAAGATATTGAAGTCATGTAAGGGTCATACATTACATTGGGTATGAAATGGGCAAAAATAAATTTTTGAAATGAAAGAAGTTAAGTTTTGAAAAGATAGAAGACTGATTTTTGGGAAAACTGATTGAGGCGTTAGATGGAATTTTGAAAAATGGGGAGAGTCATTGGCACCTCATTAACATTGAAATCCATTGTATTCGCGGGATTGCATTATATGACGACTATTAATTCCCAAATAAGCATGAACCCTTTCCTTGTCGCTATTCTTTGTTTGGATTTACGGAAGTATTAAGGAGTGCGTTTTAGGCATCTCCTATCGAGCCGTTGTGCTCACTCTTTACTATTTCTCAGGTCATGGAAAGGAGGTTATCGAATACATTTCTCCACAAGCATAGACGAAACTAGAGATTACTAGTTGTGACATCTTTGTTGTATAAATGTTTATATTCTTGACTTATGCTATGTAAGAACTATATGAACTTTGGTTTTGTAATGTAATGAAGTATCTTTAAGACTTGTAATCATGGACACTAGAAACTCTATGTTTTGAATATATAATGGGACAATGAATGCATGATAATGCAAGTTCATTTTGAATCTTTAAGTATTTGATTTTTTTAATTTATAATGATGTCATGTGGTTATAAACCTTGGATTATATGTTTAGGACAGGTTTAAGGGGTTTGAGATGGACTTATAACCAAAGGGGTACCCTAGAAACCAAGCCAAGGCCAAAGTATGGCTTTGTGCTCGAGCACAGGACCTAAAATGGTGAAATCCCGAGAGTAATTTTCTGCACTTTGACCCGAATTTCAAATGACCATAACTCCTTTATTTTAAACCCAAATTGGGTCGTTCTTGAGTCTAAACTGATAGGCTCGAAGTCAGTTTTCCAATGGTACTTCCCAGCCATAGATTCTATTTGTGGAGATAGTTATGGCTTTTTAGTGCAGACTACTCCAAAAATCTTTGAAACCAAAAGGTACAATTGTGTGAAACCATCATTCGTATGTCTTGAACTTTGTGACATGAGCCCAAATGACCAATTAGACTTATGTTGATCTTGTATGACTTACTTAGAGTCATCTCATTCACTTTCATACATTGAGTTAACCATTTTACCCTTGGGTGTTTTCGGATTCGGGTAAGGACCTGGTTAGCATTTCAGACCTTGGGTTTGGGTCGTGACAAATGTGGTATCAGAGTTTTAGGATCAAAAACTTAAGGACGACGGGTAGGGTTGACCTAGGTGGCATTAGAATTGTCTTTGATGACATTGCATGCTTATGTGGTTATTGTTTATCTAGTTCAAATGCATAATTTGTTATTATGCGCTTACATGTAAATTAATTATAAGATTTATGAAACAATGATTGAATTTAAGCATGCTAAATGGTAATATGCTTATTGTTCTTAAGTTATTGTTTAGTGTATGTGAAAGCATGCTCAAGTGTTTAAAGTTAAATGCTTATGCACAATTATTTATATGATTAATGACATGATTAAAATTTGCTTCAAACATGCTTCACCACTAAATGCACATATGTTTAAATGCTAGTAGATGTATGTCATGGCCATGATTATTAAATGCTTACGTGTTTGTTGTTTATTGAGTTGTTGTTTATTGGATGTGATAGCATACAGAACTGTTAAATAAATATATGTAAATTAGATGCGTAATCCATGAAATGAGTAAATTTGTTTAAAGCATGCTCAATTGACTATGTATTTAACTGTTAAGTTTTTATTATATATAAAAACATGTATGCATGATATTATTGCAAGTGATCGAGCATGATATATATAATTCTATTTTTTGACTTAGTTACCTATTTAGAGTCACGATGTGGTCACTTGTTCATTAGTGACACTATTTCATTTTGGCGAGTGTGGGTTATTGACGACGGGTAGATGTTTTTAGCGACGTTATTTCTTTTAGTGCGATTTGTCATATCCCGTGTATGCATGGGATTTGACAGTTTTTGAGCCAGACGTGTTTTGGTTCTTATCGAACTAATAGTGTGAGTACCATAGCTCGTGAATTGAGCTATGCCATATGTCCTTGTTTTGATCGTATTGCTGCTTTTGTAGTACCGCGCTTAAGGACTACATGAGGAGATAGATCCTAATGGAGTAAGAGAGCAAACGGATGAAGGGCTATCCCAACCAAATAGGGTTTCATTGGGACATGACCAAAATAGAGAAGTGGGTGGTAATCCACAGGTACTGGTGGACGAAGTTTTATTAGTAAGGACTGTAACAACAACTTTTCAGAATTTCATACGTACTACAGCTTCTCAATAGGTACCACCACTGATTAATAGACCACAGGAGTCGGGGATGGATTGAAATCTTTAGTATCTCATTCAGTTTGACAAGCTTATGAAAGTAGCATTTGAAGGAGGTCCAGATCCGTTGGTTACGGAGACTGGTTTGATCAAGTTGAAAAGAATTTTAGGGTAATAGTTGTGCCCGATAACAAGTTGAAGATTACTTAAGACACGTATAAGTTTGTTAGCAATGCGGCAGTATGGTGGAAGATGATGAGCGCTGAATATTGCATATTTGAGCCCCTAAATACACATATGTTAAGACCTAAAGTGATATATCTATCCTGTTTTATATTGATTTATGTTTATTTCATGTTTTTAGGTGTTTCCCAAAGAAATGGTTAAAATCGGGCTTTTACGATGAAAAGAATGATAAAAAAGTTTACACAGTCATTGTCGGCCATTCAGAGCAAGCCGAGAGCTTAAATGGTGAAGTTTGGAAGAAGTCAGAATCCAAAGCTCGAGCCTAAACAAAGGTTGCTCGAGCCTGAACAAAGGATGCTCGAGCCTGACCATAGGATGCTCAAGCCTTGACCTTTCAGCTCGAGTACAAGGCATCGAAATTTGAAGGAATTGATTTCCAAGCTCCAAGACCTCGTGCCAGACCTCAGGGATCGAACACTAACACCAAATGCTCGAGCCTGAACCCAAATGCTCAAGCCTGGGACTCTAAGGCTCGAGCCTGGACGTCCTAGAAGTCGTAAATACATGCGGGAATGACCAAAAATCATATTTCTTTATTTCCTTATGGGCCTAATTGTTACCAAAAGCAGTAAAACCAATCCAAAAGGGATTGGAACTTGTTCTCCACTATAAAAGAAGAGGAGAAGGCCACAGAAAATCATCCGATCTTTCTCATATCTTTTTCTCACGGCGGCTTTTAGGGTTTTGAAGGGAAATCCCTAAGAGATAAAAACAGACCTTGACGATGAAGACTACACCAACACTGATGATATCTAGCATCGTTATAAGTGGCTAATTCCTCTCTTAGGGTATTTGTGATGGCCCAAGTTTTTCAACCCGGTGCGTCCGTGATGAACCGAAAGTTGATCCGATAACAGATCCGAAATGCGGAAGCAAAAGATGAAACCAAAGTATTTAGAGATATAAACCATCTCTAAGACACCAATGTGACCTTCCATGAAGCCATAAAGCTCAAAGAAGACGAAGGCAGAAATAAAGGTCAAAACGGCCAAAAACCGTGAACCAAGGGGCAAAATGATCAACTCACAATTAAAAGGATAAATATGACTCTAAATAAGTCAAACAAGGTGAAAACAACCTAATTTATTCATTTAATAACTTTTCTAGAAGTTCTAAGAACATTGGACAAGAATGCCACAAAACGCCCTTTCTTGGTTTAAGCGAAAACCGACACCCTCTCACTAAATTGTGAATAACTCCCACTGTGATTAGAATCTAAGAATGGAATTGGTACCATTGGAAATCTGACTCAAAATCCATGAATTTAGGCTCAAGAATCACCGTATTTGGATTTAAAACGAAGGAGTTATGGTCATTTGAAGTCGGAAGAACAGTGCTGAAACTGGACTGAAGCTACTCTTTGGATCTAGCTATTTCGATCGACCGAAATGAGCCATCGGATGACCGAAATGAACAAAATTTATGCTGAAAACATGTTTTTGAGGTGTGGTTACTTCGGTAGACCGAAATGAACCATCGGTCGACTGAAATGGCCCTTAACAACACTTTTGGCTACTGGAAATGGGTTTTTGAAGTTCAAATAAAAGCCAAAGGCCATCGGTCAACTGAAATGAAGCTTCAGACAACCGAAATGGCTCGAAAACATACTGAATGGCCTGTTATGAACCAAAAACATTAAGGCTTAACCCAAGCCTTGAACCCCTATATGAATATAGATTAAAAACAAGATTTTAAGCTATATGAGCATGCTCGCAAGTGTACTTTACATAATGAACTGTGTTACAATGGCTCATGGCCTCATTACATGTCATTTACTCAAATTCATATGTCAAACCTCAAAGTTGGAAAAGTTTATATTTCAAAGACAAAACTTGGAATTTAAGTACATACATTTGAAATTTAAAGTCTATGGCCCTTAGTTTCTTGTCATATATATCAAATAGATCCCAAGTAGTGTATCTAAATACACCTTACACATAAAAGGGCAAAAAGAGCATGTTAAACCTAACGAAGTGTTATAACATCAAAAGTAAGACTTAAACATGCTAACACTTGCATGTGAACAAGAATGCTTTGAAAGAAACTTCAAATCTCCAAACCATCAAAGATAAATGCCAATCTCCATATCTTGTAACCTGTACCTGAAATATGCCCCAGTGACTTAGGGGTGAGCAACATAAAGCTACTTGTAGGAAATGAACATACATCGACCTACGTTTTACAACTTCATCACCTTAAGGTGAAACATGCTAAAGGGGTACGTCAAGTGAGATTCAGGGAGCATCCTAAGGTACTCATGCAATTGAAATGAACAACGACAGACAAGTATACATAATGAAGTCCGATTGTACAAATCAAATGTACGATGCGTAAGTATACTATCTAGGGTTTAGATACACAACCAAAGATACATGTCCAAGCATGGTACATGAGATCTAATTACACAAGACAAGTATACAGTTTCAAGTATACTAAATAAGATCTAAATACAAGGAGCAAGTATACAGTTTCAAGTATACAAAATAGGATTCAAATACCCAAAGTAAGCATCAATTCTTAAGCTACAAGTAATCCATGATTAACAACTTGAAATTAAATGTGAAATCAAGTAGTGGAAAGACTAGGATCCGTGGTTGCAGACCAATCGAGTTATTCCGGGTTACTAGCCCGCAAGGTACTACCTAGTGCGCACGTGTATAAGTTATTCCGGGTAATTACGACCCATAAGGTATTACCTACTGCGTACTTCATATAACTTAGGAAACTCACGAATCCGTACTAGGGTCAAACCCTAGCCATCACATGAACATGATCCTTACAAGCCTCTAAAGACAATAAGTTCAAAACTTATGCAAAATCAATAAGTTAAACCAAACTTATACATTCAAATAATGTCTAGGAATCAATTTACATGCACAAGTAAGGTTGAAACCACGCAATCCATGCCTTAGGATTCAAATTCTAAAATGGCATACATAATCTCAACACCAAGTGCACAATTCATTACACAAGTCAATCATATATTCAATATTGGAAACAAGTTCTCATGAATATAAATTTAACAACAAGGTACTCAATGCTTAAAACATAATCAAGTGAATACTCAACAAGTCCAAATCCATGATCTCAACATAGAAGCAACTTCTAAAACATGATTAAATCTATGGATAAACAAGATAGAATTTAATTAAATCAAAATAATTAAACTCTCTAGATTTCAATTTGTTTCCAAATGGCCTTAATTTAATATATGTTAAAGGACAATTCATGGTCATTACATACATGCATTCAAAAGCTTGATTAGGCCAATGACACCACAAAATAGATTTTAATTTATTCATTTAATTAGAGTCTTTAGAATTTCAAACTCAACCAAATGCTCTCAAATTAAACTATGTTAACGAACATGTCAAAACTTAATTTAGAAGTATAATACAACTCAATTTCATACAAGGTACGGCCATGAATTTTAATCTTTCACAAAAGATAAATATTAATTAAAAAGTGCAATCTTTATTTAATTAATCCAAATTTAATATATGTTAACTAACACATTAAAACAAGATTTTCTAGCATGCCACGATTTAAATCAAAGTTACACATCATCATGAATTTTAAATCTTATACAAAGAAATAAAAATTACTAACTTTCTAGATTTGATACAAGGCATACATATATGTTGTATAATCATGGCAAACACACAATACAACACACAAATAATCCTGAAACATTCCCTACCTCCATTTGAGATGAAATCTCAAATCCCCTCCAAATGGAAACCGCTCCGAATCTGACCAAACTCCTAGGTTTTGTCGGGGACAACACCACGAACAAGAATCCGAAGAAAGCCCCATCAAAAAAGCATCTTGACTTCAAACCCAAACTCAAGAAGTGGCCAAAACTGAGTTCTAATAAGGGGGAAAGGTAGAGCACGGCGAGGGGAACAATAAACATAAAGGTACTACACCTTTTCAACCAAGGGAAGTGACCGGAAAAAGAAGAAGAAGACCGGCAGCCATGGCTGCCATGAGATTTGGCCAAGAGAGGAGAGAGAGAGAGAAAAAATATCTGATTTCTCTTGTCTCACACCTTATTTATAGAAAAACCCTAAAAGTTTCCTGAAAAGGCCCCGCCGGGTCCGGAAAAGTGGAATTTGAGCAGACACACTCAAATGACAAAATTTTGTGAACAAAAAAGATTCAAAATGAGAAAATATGAACAACAGAAGAAACAGTGTCAAAAACTGAGTTCCGAGCAGAAAGTTATGCCCTGAACAAGTTCAGTGGCAACCGGGGCCAGAAACCCTGAAACTGGAAAGCAATGACCAGGAGGAAATTCTATGAGTACATGTCTCGACAAAAAGTGAAAATGAATCTCGTACGAGGATCCAAGCTCAAAACAAGGCATTTAGCAATAACTTTCATTAATTGCACAATGGCCCCTCCAAAAAGTGAAAACTGCGAAACTGTCCCAGAATGAAAATATCTTCCAAAAGACATTTTCTTAGATACCCCTGAAATAAAATATCTTCAAAATATATTTACGAAAAACACCATAAGAAAAGAAAAAGTTTCCAAAGAACTTTGCATCCATGCCCCTATGGACACCGGGAGCAACCATAGTACTTTCTTGCAAAAGTAAAGATACGTATTTCATGAAAACTATTTAAGATGAAGCAATGTTAAGTCAAAAACCAACTCCGAACACAAGAAGTGTGGTTATGGCAACAAAGTGACAAACGGGGAAAAGACAAAATAGGGAAAAGGACGAAAAGTGAATAGTGTCGAAAAATGAAAAATGTGAAAATGACTCGGTTTTCAAAGGAAGTTGTCATTCCAAAGAAAAGAGTCTCAGAAATCACTCCAGAGCACTCAAGATGACATTAAGCGACGAGGAACTAAACTTAGAAAGGAAAAGATCAACGGAAAAAAAATATCAGTGAAAATCTGGGTCATTACAGCATTGATGTAACCCGATCTGATTACTATGGTTTGATTGTTTATACTTTGGGAATTTAATAATTTATATACTTTGATTATATGATTTTGAGCAATTGAGCCAACTTAATTGGTGTTTTAATGAATTAATAGTTTTTAAATAGTTATTATTTTGTCTTAGATATAAGTGTTTATAAACTGTTCTCAACCCATTCTTATTGGACTATATCTGGCGGAGCCCTACCGGATATAAGAATGGAGATCATGTAATGGTGTTCAAACATTTTTCTCGAATGAATTCTTTCATAATCTATGCTTAGGGAAGACGAGTTATATTGCAACATTAGTTAGAAATAGGTAGGCAGATAATTCGTGCCAACTTTTGATAAGTTATAGTTAGCTAAGTTCAATGAAACATCTTTCTTTAAAACTGAATTAAATGAATATTGTTGAGTTTAATTCATATAATATATAAAATTGTTGAAATCCCAAGGTTGAATAGTTGACCGTAGTAGGAGGATCGTAGTGAAGTCAATCCCTAAGTATCTCTACTCTTGATCTTCTCTTTTACTTTATTTATTTTCTTTTATGTTATTGAATTGCAACACAATACACAAAATCAAATCCTTTTTCTAAATTAAAATTGTATTAATTGAAAACTTGATAAACCACCACAGTCCTTGAGGTTCGATACCCTCAATATAGCCCTATCCTACAAGGATTCGTTCTATTGCGAGTGGTATTTTATTATTGGTAAATAAAAACACACATCAAAAGACCATTACTAGCACTCAGGATATCGATAGTACGAGTTGGGATACTTTCAAGGATATTTTCTTTGGCAAGTATTTTTCGCAGACTAAAAGACATGAATTAAGAATGCAGTTTGATAGTCTTAAGTAGGGTGATATGTCAATGACGGTGTATGAGAATAAGTTCACCTCTCTTTCACGTTTCGCTACAAGTGTGCTAGGAAATGAGGGGGAGAAGACGCGACGATTTGTGTATGATCTAAATTATTTCAGTAGGCCTGGGGGTGACGCTTTTGGGATTAAAGAATTATGTAGAGGTAGTTACGAGAACACTTATGGCTGATACAAAAGCCAAGGATTGGTAAGAAATGAGTGGTATTATAGATTTTAAGAAATGAGATTTGAGTGCCGGTACTTCTTCTAGGAGTCAGGGAAGAAGGAGGCACATGGGTGTTTCATCGTTTTCACAAGAGCAGCATATGATATATGCTCCTCCTACTTTTAGTGGGTTTTTAGGATCTTTTAGGACGAGCGTGGTGTGTTATCATTGTAAGCAGGCTGTGTATTACAAGGTAGGGTGTCCTTTTGATAGACCTAGATTTGGAGGTTGTTTTCGATGTGGTCAGCCAGGCCACATGAAGAGAGACTATCCACATATGAAATGAGGTACTGTACGTCGTTGATTCTTGCTATAAGGTTACCTGTGACTGTGATGTGTAACAGGGGATACCTGTGAGTCGTGTTGTGTTGTAACGGGGGATACCTGTGAGTTATGTGTATGCATGTATGTGTGTTGTAATGGGGGATCCCTGTGAGTTGTTGTGTTGTAATGGGGGATAATTGTTAGTCATGTGTGTGTGTTGTAACGGGGGATACCTGTGAGTCACGTGTGTGTGTATGGGTGTGGTGTTGTAACGGGGGATACTTGTGAGTCATGTATGTGTGCATAGGTTTTGTGTTGTAATGGGGGACACCTGTGAGTCGTATGTGTAGTGTAACAGGGGATACTTGTGAGTTTTGTGTTTTAATGGGGGATACCTATGAGTTTGTGTTGTAACGGGGGTTACTTATGATTGCTTTGTGTAACGGGGGATACCCGCAATGTTTGGTGTGACAGGAGTTACTTGTACATTATTACTCACTACAAGAAAATGGAGCTTTAGGGACAGTTAAACCCATCCCTAAACAAAACCTTCCCAATGGTCGAATTCGTCCGTCACTAATTGTTGCGTGCCAAAAAGTCTTTAGGGACGGTCAAAAGTGACTGTGACAAAAAAGCTCACCCTTTAAGGACGGACTTACCGTCCCAAATAAGACCATCAATAATAATTTATTAGGGATGATGTTATACCATCCCTAATACCATTATTTTATTACAAATCAAATTTTTTTTTTTTTTGGGCACTATTTAATTTTTTATTTTCCAATTAGCGTTTATTAGTTAGTTTACATTTCTTGAAGTCCGATCCACATGTTATTAATATAAAATCAACATATATAAAAATACAAATCCAAAGTAATTAAATTGTTAACCAGATATTCAGCAAACTGAAACAAACCATGATGATGTGATCTATGCAATTTGAGGGAAAAGTGATTGTAGAGATCGTGAGGGGCATGTCTGTGAAGAGCTTGAGGGCAAAGTACTAATGAAATTTTTTTTTTCTCGAAAGATTAGTACTGAAGAATGTTTTAGAGATAAGAAATTGGGAGTTGGGTTAAACTTTATACCCAAAGGACCAAAATGACTACGTCTTGCCTTTATCTTTTTATTTTATTTTATTTTGTATCGTCAAAAGTAAGGGCGCTAAATTGTTAAAAATAAGGGCACTAAAATTCCCCGCTTCAAATATTAGTGTTTTCGTCATTAGAGATGATATACAATAGACTGTCACTAAAGGAGGCCTATTTAGGGACGGTTTTTTGAATTATGAGTCATGTGTGTATGTTGTAAAGGGGGATACCTGTGAGGCACGTGTGTGTGCATGGGTGTGGTGTTGTAACGGGGGATACCTGTGAGTCATGTGTGTGTGCATAGGTTTTGTGTTGTAACAGGGGACACCTGTGAGTCATATGTGTAGTGTAACGGGGGATACGTGTGAGTTTTGTGTTTAACGGGGGATACTTGTGAGTTTGAGTTGTAACATGGGTTACCTATGATTGCTTTATGTAATGGGGGATTCCCATGATGTTTGGTGTGATAAGAGTTACCTGTACATCATTACTGGTTATGACAAGAGCTACCCGTAAGTTTTGTGTAGTCGTAAGTTTATCTGTGAAAGGATAGTGGACAAGTCCAGTGGTATGGTTTTGGATTGGATGATGTTGATGGTTAGTGGGTGAACCTATGAGGCAAGTTATGATTTGTGGTGTGTATTACGGACATCTTACTGTAATGTTGTACTGATTATGACTATTTTGTAATGAGATAAGGATATACTTATGTGGTTCTGTATATGTTCACGAATTGCTTCATTAGATGATGATGTAAGTATGTGGTTGCTTAACGTTATGTGGTTGTTCCTAGAAATGAAAAGTCTAGATTATCACTTGCGAGATTTTCCTTTGAGTATGAATTATTCTTTCATCCGTTTGAGTTGATCCCGGCAAGGACATTATTACTTGTGAGTTTCGTATCTCTACATGGGAGTTGTGTATGTCAACCAATGAGTGGATGATAAACGCCGAATATTGCATATTCAAGTGCCCTTATTTGCATTAGCTAAGTCCATTTAGTTGATTCTAATGTACATTTTAGCTTTATTTATATGCTTCTATCTTTTGTCAGGTTGGTTCCCCAAAAATGGTTATTAGTGCGGTTTTGAGGAATTCTTAAAGAATCGAAGCACGCCGTTGCTGGAAACCGCCATTTTGGCTAAGCTAAGGGATTCATTGAGCTGATGAGATTTACTGCACTGCACCCAGGAGAAAGAGCATGTGCACAGGCCGACCTAAGGAAGTTTAAGGAAAAAGGGGTGAGGTTTTGTCAAGCCAGCAGATGCGGATGCTCGCAGGAAGTCCGCGGGCGCCCGCTGAATAGCCGAGTAGTATCCCCTCATCCGCGGGGCCCCACTGTGTCTCACGGGCCCTCACCATCAAGCACCGCGGGCGCCCGCCAAATCCTCCAGTGGCCTCCTTCGAGATTCAAGCACCCGCGAGCGCTCGCCGATCTGCAGACAAGTGGGTATGGCTTCATTGTTTCTTCCAATGCTGTCCCCTTGACCCTTTTTGTGTGGTCCTGATTGCTCCTAGGGTTGTAGGAGGCACGAAAATGGAGGGAAAAGGAGGATTGGGTGGCTAAATAAGGGGCTAGAGGTTTTGGAAAGGGAATCTCACATTTTTTGGAAGGTTTAGAGAGAGAAATATTGAGTGCTGAGTGTATGGGTTGTTCTTGACCCTTAAGGTGAGAAAATGGAAGGCTTCATCTTCTCTTCTCCTTCCTCCATTGCTCCTATGGGTAACTAACTCCATTTCTAGGGAGGTGATGAAGCCCATCTTTGTAAACATGCTTTAATTTTGATTTATTTTGGGGAATGAAATGTATGTATGGGCCAAGTTTCATAATCTAGAGCATTTTACAATGTGTAATAAAAATTATTTTGTATAAATGATCATGTTGAATTAATTATCTTGTCTTAGATTATTTGTTCCCATGGTTGTTTGGCTAGCATTTTCATAGTGACAACGGAAATGAGATTATGAAATGGTTTTAATGGCATGGTATATGAGAAATTTGTTAATCCATAGCTTAGGGCTTCCTTTTGATGGGTTAATCTTGTCTCTTGACTCTATGTGCTTTTATCATTTGATTGAGGGATTGATAATCTTTAACTTAGTGAGCATGTCGAAGGCTACACATTAGTTTAGGTAGTTCAAGCATGTGAAGCTTTTGCCTTGTGATTTAATGAATTTCTTGAAGATATTGTAGCAACCACGTGTTGTTACATATCATTGTCACATATGTATATTATTTCCCTGAATCAATCATATATTAGCATGTGTAAGGGGTTGGGGTGGATTCATTTCCCTAGTCATTTCTATCTAAATTTCTTACCTCTAAATTTCTTGCACATTATTGTTTTATGAAATTTTAATTTAAGTGACAAATCAAGCACAACTCTATACCCCTTTCATCAAACTAAAAGTGAATTTAATGACCTTGGTTGCCATAAACTAGCAATCTAGTGGTTCTACTTACTCGACCAATAGCCTTATTTTACAATGATTTGTGCTATTGTAAAGGGTTTATTATTATTGTGATAGTCGATGACCGATCAATTTTTGGCACCGTTGCCGGGGATTGTAAACGGTTTTCAAAATGAGGTTGAAGGATCAACTTTGGTTTGATTGTTAATATTGTGTTTTGTGAATATTTCCTTGTGTGGTTTTGACTATTGTTGTGTTTTAAGTTCTTGTGAGATTCTAGGGACTCAAGGCTCGCTGAGGGAACGCTAGCAAATTTGTAAGTCTAGAGGACTCCCAGTAAGTCTTTTGAGCTTCTAGTTTCAAAAATTGTTAATATCTTGCATGTGGTTAAAATTAGAGATAGTTAGGTTGTGTAGCCCTTGTCGAGGCTATTTATTGTTTCTTTTCATTGCAAAGCATCGGTTCTTGTCGTGGCCATTTATTTTCTGTATTAGTAATTGTGGAGAATGGGAACATCGTATGTGGAGGTTATGGTAATGAATTATTGTGTTGATTGTGTTGTGTGCTGTTGATGTTTGGCCGTAGATCACTTTCTTTACCAACACTTGACTCGCTAGTTGACATAAATTCACTTGAAAGGACTCTTAGAAGAAACCTTAGGGAATCTGCTAGCATAAAAGGAATTGAACTTGAATTTAATACAATGGCCGGTAATGAAGAAAATTTGGGGAATGAGGGAATTAACAATGATAGGGCCAACATTCTAAATGTAGTTCCTATGACTATTCGGGACCACTTCATCCCTACCACTTATGCTTCTCCCTCTTGCATAGTGATGCCAAATATCGAGGCCGCTCAATATGAAATCAAATCTAGCACAATTCAAATACTTCCATCCTTCCATGGCTTTGATAACGATGATCCCTATAAGCATCTTGATGAGTTCCTTGAAATTTGCTTTACCATCAAAATAAGGGGTTTCCTTGAGAATGCACTCCACCTGCGTCTTTTTTCATTTTCTTTAAAAGATAGGGCAAAGTATTGGTTGAACTCCCTTGTTGCAAATTCTATCACTTCATGGGCTCAACTGCAGCAAGAATTTCTTAAGAAATATTATCCGGTGAGTAAAACCAATCAAATGAGGCACTCCATTCTTAGCTTTTCTCAAATTAATGGGGAACAACTCCATGAGACTTGGGAAAGATTACAAGATCTCCTTAGAAAGTGTCCGCACCACCAAATTCCAAAATGGCAATTGGTGCAAGCCTTCTATGATGGTTTAACCGAACCACATAGACTCATGGTTGACTCTTCATTTGGAGGGATGTTCATGTCTAAGAATACGGATGAGGCTTGGACCTTACTCGAGAATTTGAGTGAAAATTCGTTACAACATAATTCTCGTAGGGCTCCGACCTCAACCAATGCAAAGAACACCAATCCTTGTTAACCAAAAATAATGAGGGAAGAATCTTCTCGAGTGGATGCCATAGCCCACAAATTCTATTAATTGATGGCACCACATCTCTCCCCTTCTTTGTCTCAAAATTCGGCAAGTACGGCATGTGCATCATGTACTAGCCTATTTCATCTCTCAGAAGATTGCCCCACATCGGAGCAATTTCCTAGCCCCAATCAAGAACAAGCAAATGCCATGTTCTCAAGGCCCGGAAATAATCCATACTCCAATACTTACAATCCGAGATGGAGAGATCATCTGAATTTCTCGTGGTGGCAACAAGCCCCACAGAATTCACAATTTCAAAATCAAGGGCATCAAAATCAGCCCTCTTCTGAATTCCAAAATAGGCAATTTCAGGCCTCTTCAAGCTACCATCCACCTTATAATCCAAATGTCTCTACTCAACCCCCTGTGTTTCCAACTGATGAGATTCTGGCTGCAAATAAGCAAATGATGGAATCCTTAAACAAGCAAATGATGGATTCCAATAAGCAACTCTTGACATCTTTGCAGCCCACTCTCCAAATGGTTCATTCTCATACTCAGTCCATAGCTAAACTTGAGAATCAAGTGGGACAAATAGCTAATTCCATGAACCAATTACTTCAAAAGGACAAAGGTAAGCTTCCCGCTCAACCATTTGAGAATCCTAGAAGGATGCATGTGATTTATGAAGCTACTCCTCCAAGTGCGCCGAGTCATGAACATGTCCAAACAATCACCACTATTCGGAGTGGTCGAGTTTTGGATAACAAGGTTGATGGAAACAAGGATGACGAAAATTCTCCTTCAAAAAATGCAAATCCTAGCTCATCTAATCCAAATTCCACTCATGAAAATCCTAAGCTTGTCACCCCAAATGTGGAGACTTCTTATGAACCTAAGGCTCCGTTTCCTCAACGTCTCCAAGAGTCGACACATTGTGGGACAAAAATTATAAAATTCAAGACATGTGGGAAGTTTTCAATCAAGTAAAGATCAACTTGCCTCTCTTGGATGCTATCAAGTAAATCCCTCCTTATGCAAAATTTTTAAAGGATTTGTGCACTCAAAAGCGCATTTCTAAAAATCATTTGCCAAAGAAAGTAAGATTAATTGAGAATGTGAGGGCAATCATTCAGCATAGCACTCCTCCAAAGTATAAGGATCCGGGCGCCCCGACAATCTCGTGTGTCATTGGTGACAACAAGATAGAGAGGGCCCTCATTGACTTAGGAGCTAGTGTGAACTTAATTCCATACTCAGTTTACTTACAGCTTGGGTTGGGAGATCTTAAGCCAACTTCCGTGGTCTTGCAGCTTGCCGATAGATCAGTTAAGCATCCGCGGGGCATTCTTGAAGATGTCATAATCAAAGTATAAAATTCTACTTCCCGGTAGACTTTGTGGTTCTTGACACGGAACTGGTCCATAACCCAAAGAAGCATATTCCCGTGATCCTCGGTAGACCATTTTTAGTTACGGCTAATGCTTCCATTAATTGTCGAACTGGGGTGATGGACATAACCTTTAGAAACATGCAAGTCAAACTCCTCATCTTCCATGTAACTCAACATCCTTCCAACGAGGATGATTGTTTTCTTATTGATGTAGTTGATGAAGTGGTTGAAGAATCTCTCCCCTTCATTCTAAGCAAAGATCTTCTTGAAACTTGCATATCTCACTTCGACTTCTCAAACTTTGATATTGACCAATCCATCCAAGAAGTAAATTCTTTGCTTGACATTGGTGCTATCATGGATCCTCCTCCTTAGAAAATACCAAGAGAACCACTTCCTTAACTTTCCACTACTCCTCCGGTCCCATCATTGAAATCTCCACCACAACTTGAGTTAAAGCCACTTTCGGCCCACCTTAAGTATGTATTTCTTGGTGCAAATCAAACTCTTCCGGTCATCATTGCATCGGACCTCTTGAAGGACCAAGAAACCAGCCTTTTAGCGGTGCTACAAGAGCATAAACAAGCTATTGGTTGGGCAGTGGCTGATTTGAAAGGAATTGACCCCTCTATTTGTATGCATTGCATTCATATGGAGGATGACTCAAAACCTTCTAGAGGGGTCCAGTGCCAGTTAAATCCTAACATGAAGGAAGTGGTCATGAAAGAAGTGATCAAATTGCTAGATGCGAGAATCATCTACCCCATCTCTGATAGCAAGTGGGTAAGCCCCATTCAAGTTATTCCCAAGAAATCCGGCCTCATTGTTGTTGAAAATTCAGTGGGAGAACTCGTGCCACAACACGTCACCACCGGGTGGCGTGTGTGCATTGACTACCGAAAACTCAATTCTACCACTAGGAAGGATCATTTTCCACTCCCATTCATTGATCAAATCCTAGAAAGGCTAACTGGCCAAAGCTACTACTATTTTTTGTATGGTTATTCCAGCTATAACCAAGTGGCAATCGCCCCCTAAGATTAAAAGAAGACAACTTTCACATGTCCCTTTGGAACTTTTGCCTATAGACGCATGCCCTTTGGGCTATGTAATGCACCGGCAACATTCCAAAGGTGCATGATGTCCATATTTTCCGATATGGTTGAAAAGTTCCTGGAAGTTTTCATGGACGATTTTTTCGTCTTTGGCTCCTCCTTTGACTCGTGTCTCCATAACCTATCCCTTGTGCTTCAAAGATGCAAAGAGACAAATCTTATTCTAAGTTGGGAGAAGAGTCACTTTATGGTTTGAGAGGGCATTGTTTTAGGACATGTCGTTTCAGAAAGGGGAATCGAGGTTGACAAAGCCAAAGTTGAGTTGATCTCTAACCTTCCTCCTCCAAATTCTGTCTGGCAAATCTGTTCCTTCCTTGGACATACCAGTTTCTATCGTCGCTTCATCAAAGATTTTAGCAAAATCTCTCGGCCCTTGTGTAATCTTCTTGCCAAGGATATTCCGTTCAATTTTGATGAGGCTTGTTTGGAAGCTTTCATGAAACTTCGTACTCTTTTCTCATTCGCCCCAATCATGAAACCGCCTAATTGGTCTTTTCCATTTGAGATCATATGTGATGTATCCGATTATGCATTAGGTGCGATTTTGGGCCAGCGTGTGGACAAGCTTCCGCATGCTATCTATTATGCTAGCAAGACTCTCTCTGATGCTCAGTTGAATTACACTACCACTGAAAAAGAAATGCTAGCTGTGGTGTACGCCTTGGATAAATTCCGTTCTTATCTTCTTGGATCCAAGGTCATTGTCTTTTCGGATCATACCGCTCTTAGGCATTTGTTCACCAAAAAAGAGACCAAACCCGCCTAATTCGGTGGATACTCTTACTCTAAGAGTTTGACATTGAAATCCGGGATAAAAAAGGGACAGACAATGTTGTCGCTGACCATCTCTCTCGTTTACTCATTGAGAAATCCTCCGAATTTGCTGCAGTTCGTGATTCCTTCCCGGATGAACAACTCTTTCAGATTTCTCATTCAAGCTTCCATTGGCTTGCGGATATTGTCAACTATCTAACGGTAGGAAAAATTCCGTCCAGTTGGTCAAAACAAGAAAAAGACCGGTTCTTTTCCCAAGTCAAAAATTTATTTTGGGAAGATCCGGAGTTGTTCAAATATTGCCCGGACCAAATCATTCGAAGATGCATCCCTGAAACTGAAACCATAAGTGTTTTAAATTTCTGCCACACTTTTGCTTGCGGGGGACACTTCAGTGCCAAAAAGACCGCTGACAAAGTCCTTCAAAGCAGATTCTATTGGCCGTCTTTGTTTAAGGATGCTTACAACTTTTGCAAGTTATGTGAGCGCTGTTAAAGGCTCGGATCCATGTCCCGAAGAGATATGATGCCCCTCACTCCCATTCTAATTGTTGAAATTTTGATGTTTGGGGGATCGACTTCGTGGGACCATTTCCATCTTCGTATAGCTATGAGTATATCCTTGTACGGGTGGATTATATTTCCAAATGGGTTGAGGCCGAGGCTACCAAGACCAATGATCATAAAGTCGTGATTAAGTTTATTCAATCAAATATTTTTAGTCGTTTTGGTACGCCCCGAGCGCTCATTAGTGACGGTGGATCGCACTTCCGAAATCATTATCTCAAATCTGTCCTCTCTAAGTACTCCGTCATTCATAAGGTTGCCACACCTTACCACCCTCAAACAAGTGGTCAAGTGGAATTATCTAATCGGGAGATTAAGCATATCCTGGAAAAAACGGTTCGACCGGACCGCAAAGATTGGGCATTAAGACTAAACGATGCACTTTGGGCCTACCGGACAGCTTACAAGACGCCCATTGGCATGTCGCTATATCGACTGGCAAAGCTTGTCGTCTCCCAGTTGAATTAGAGCACCGTGCTTATTGGGCCATAAAAAGGCTCAACTTTGATCTCAAACAAGCCGGCTCTACTCGTAAATTGCAGCTCAATGAGCTTGAGGAAATTCGAAATGATGCGTATGAAAACGCCAAAATCTATAAGGCAAGGACTAAAGCTTTTCATGACAAGCACATTGTTAACAAGTCTTTTGCCGATGGACAAAAGTTTGGCTTTTCAATTCTCGCTTGAGACTCTTTCCTGGTAAACTCTGTTTATGGTGGGATGGTCCATATATCATCACTTCTGTCTTTCCTTATGGTGCAATCAAACTTCAAGATCCTGCCGATGGATCTCTCCCTAAGGTTAATGGCCAACGGCTTAAGCCTTATGTTGACAGCATAGTCCCTATCCGCAAAGTATAGAAAGTCCTATTAACGGACCCAATTTACGAGGACTAATGCGCGATCTTGGTTCGTCTAGCTATCGACGTTAAATTTAGCACTCGTGGAAAGAAAATCTTTCAACTTCTGAGCTTTCCTCTTCCAAGTTGCCAATAGTTAACATTTTTCCGAAAATGCACTAAGCTTAACCAATATGTGAACTCTTCCGGAATTGTTGGTGTTCACATTCAGTTTTCTTAGTCGTTTAAAGGTCTCAGTACTATTTCTGAAATTCTTCAAGGTCATTCTGGCATTTTTCTCATCTAATCTAAAATTCAGATGGCATTCGGATCTCTGGACTACTGTTTTTGCAATTGTGCTCTGTATTCTATTCTGGGGGTTTTGCAAAATGTTTAGGGTCCATCAAACGCCTCTATTTCAAGTTTGGAATGCGTCGATCCCATCCCGCCTTTGTAGGCCATGATTTGCTACAAAAGGCAGCTTCTGAAGTAGGCCTGCGGGCGCCCGCGAAAGTGGGCAGTAGTATCCTAGCAACCGCGGGTGGCCGCCACGCGTCCACAGGCGCCCGCGACCCCTTTCACAGCATCATAAAATGGGCTCCAAAGCCCATTTTCACTTTATAAACTCTTCCTCTCTCTCAACCCCCGCCCCCAAAACCCTTCAACCCTTCAATCCATCACTCCTCTCCTCTTCATTCCCCATCTCTATCCTTCTTTTGGCCATCATTCCCTCTTCCATCTCACTCTAACCCTCAAATTCATCCATCATCAAGCACAAAGAGCTTTTATTTCTACCAAATTGGGTAAGCTTCCTCTACACTTTTTTTCTCTGAATTCTTGATCAATGGAGGATGGGATTGATATTGTGGAGGATTTATACTTGTTTGGGGTTATGCATTGTTGAGTACAGGGTTAAAATTTTTGGATTTTCTCATTCTAACATCCTTTTGTCTCTCTTCCTAATTTCTGTGCACGCCAGGTGTTCGTAAAAATTCCCGAGCCAACTATTTTCACTCCAATGGCGCCCAAACCATCTTCAAAGCGTGCTCGCTCATCCGAGGGACCTTTTAATGTGCCTCCCACGCCAAATTCGACATCAAAAATGGTTTCGAAAATAATCCAGAGACGGCATGGGCAGTCCGTGAATTGAGGGAGCGTGGCCTCGAATCTCTTTTTAAGCCACGTGCTAGTGCATACTATCCGTGTGTGGTCCACCTGTTTTACTCAAACTTGTTCCATTCCTGTGCGGAGTCGGAAATCATCAAGACCAACATTGATGGCGAGGCTTTTGAATTTACCCTCGATGATCTTGCTGCGGCTTTGGCTTGCCCACTGGCATCGCCGGTGGATGATACGGGCCTGCCCCTATATGGTGAAGCTTTGGCTCAGCTGTCATTGTCGGACATTGTGGGGGAGATTTGCCACAATCAGTACACCGGCAATCGAACCACAAGCACCAATAAATCATTCTTGCCGTGCCGATTGTGGTTTCTGGACTCGGTCCTAGCCAACGTTCTTCCTGTGCGGGGCTATTCTGAGCGTAAGGGGATTTTTCCGCAAGCCCTTTATGCCGCTAAAAAGGAGCATTGGTTTTACGTCCCGCAGCTTATCTGGGACTAAATCCTCAAGATTTATAATAAATTAATTTTGGTCAGGTCGAGAGCGCCATCACTTGGGCATTTCCATTTCCTTATCTTGTCACTCGGCTGCTAAAAAATGCAGGGTTCAGGCCCCCGCGCCATGAGGAGAAAAAGAAGGACGTGTTTGGTTTCACCCTTAGGGTCTGAAAGTCGAGCACTGTCCAACTTAAGACGTCCCGTCAGGCCCGCATTGGGGATGCGTTGGATTGGGGTGCGCCGGCTTCCCCTGTGGCTCCTGCTCCCCCCTGTTCATGATGCCCATACTGCTCCGGCTGCCCTTGTTGCGTCGCCGCCGCCTGTCATGACCCAATCTCATTATTATAATCTTAGTGCTCACCTTGATGCTTTTCGCATGCGCCTCAAAAGCATAAAGAGCACCGTTAAGGTTACTCAGGAAAGTCAGCAGGTTTTGAAAGACATGCTCCAGACATTGATTGACCGTGCACCTGGCGTGCCTGGCGGTTACTCCTCCACTCCGATGATGGAGTGATTTCATGATTTTAGTTTCTATTTTTCTTGCTAGTAGTACTTTTTAGACTTATTTTGGGGCCGCATTTGACATTTACTTTCCAGTTATTTATTTTGAACTTATAACTGCACTTCTTTTGCTACTTTTCATGGATTCTACTTTTTAGATAAATAAATTGCAGTTATTTTTATTCCTTTTTGTTTGGATTCATATGATGTTTGCTGTGTATAGATATCTTTTGACAGGTTTTTGAAATCAAGTTTGGAGGCATGCTCCTGGAATTCACGAAGTGGTTTATTTTTGCACCGCCACTGAATTTCCTCCTTCACTTGGTATTATTGTTCTATGTACCCTTTTTTCCATTCCTTTTCCTTCTTTGTCTTCTCACATTAAGGACAATGTGACATTCAAGTTTGGGGGTGCATTGTTGCATTTTTGATATTACATTTTTGCTCGCATGACTTTAACTTGATTCATGTAAGTTAATAAAATCATTTTGTTGGAAGCAATGATAGTGTAATCATGGAACTCATCGAAAATTGAACATGTGTTTAATACTTTGTGTATAGAAGCCAAGATAGTTTTGAAAATAAAAGAAAAATCTGAAATATTCATGTTAATTCACGTTGGTTTGTATAAATGCTCCAATTAGATTTTCGTTGGAATTCTTACTCTTCTATGCTTCACACTGCACAGATGCACATCGGAAACCTAATTGTGAGGTATGCAACCTAATTGACCTTGACCATGATTCAGTTGATTTGAATTGATGATCCTAATAAATGGATATTTTCGGCATGAACTTCTAAAAAAAAAAAAAGAGAGAGATATTGAATAATGAAAATGACTAGTTTAAGTTTGTAACCTTACTGACTCGAGTTATTAAGCCCTAGGAGTGTCTTCACACTTAGCACCCTAAAACCATCTGGTTTGGGAGTTGCTGGCCTAACACTTATTACATGGGTTAGTTAGAAAGCTTAAGGGACTTAGGCATTGCACGCTCATTCACAAAATAATAATAATACTAATAATAATAATAATAAATAATTATGGTTAGATGGAGTTCGTAGCCTTGCCAACTCGAGTTATTAAGCCCTTGGAATGTCTTTACACTTGGTACCCTAAAGCCATCTGGTTTGGGAATTGCTGGCCTAACATTTGCTACATGGGTTAGTTAGAAAGCTTAAGGGATTTCGGTATTGCACGACTACATTAAAAAAATAATAATAAAAAAAAAAAAATTGTCGTTTGAATAAATTCATGCCTTAGTGATCTCATTTAAAAGGAAATTCAAAGATTTAAAGGCTGGTGTTTTAAAATTGGATAGAGAAGGTAAAAGCCACGTATTGGGAATCCGGTTCACTTTCACTAACGCAAGAGTTGAATTCTTTTCAAGAAATGACAATTGAAGTGTTTATATAGACTATGATGATTGATGCATGAAAGTTGAAGTGTGTTTTGCCATTTTGTATATCAAAGCTTCATATATGCAAAGTAGTCTGCTTAATGATTCTGTCTCCGTCATTCTATATGTTCCAAGTTACATTTGAGCTTTGTACTGCATGTTGATGGCATTTAAAATGTTGCCATTTTTGTTAGGTTCTGTATTTTGGTTTTGCTATGGGACTAGCAAAATGTAAGTTTTGGGGGTGTGATAAGAGCCGAATATTGCATATTCAAGCGCCCTTATTTGCATTAGCTAAGTCCATTTAGTTGATTCTAATGTACAATTTAGCTTTATTTTTATTCTTCTATCTTTTGTCAAGTTGGTTCCCCAAAAATGGTTATTAGTGCGGTTTTGTGGAATTCTTGAAGAATCGAAGTGCACCGTTGCTGGAAACCGCCATTTTGGCCAAGCTAAAGAATTCATTGAGCTGATGAGATTTATTGCACTGCACCCAGGAGAAAGACCGTGTGTACAGGCCGACCCAAGGAATTCAAGGAAAAAGAGGTGAGGTTTTGTCAAGCCAGCAGATGTGGGTGCCCACAGGAAGTCCGCGGGCGCCTGCCGAATAGCCCAGTAACAACCCCTCATCCGTGGGGCCCCGTCGTGTCTCGCAGGCCCCCGCCATCAAGCACCGCAGCTCCCGCCG
This sequence comes from Cornus florida, assembly GCF_030987335.1. Lineage (NCBI taxonomy): Eukaryota > Viridiplantae > Streptophyta > Magnoliopsida > Cornales > Cornaceae > Cornus > Cornus florida. The sequence continues at coordinate 55,467,790 of NW_026775571.1, read as the reverse complement.
CAGATCCACGGGCGCCTGCGAAATCCTCCAGTGGCCTCCTTCGAGATTCAAGCACCCACAGGCGCCCACCAGCGCCTCGCGGGCGCCCGCCGATCTGCAGATAAGTGGGTATGGTTGCATTGTTTCTTCCAATGTTGTCCCCTTGACCCTTTTTGTGTGGTCCTGATTGCTCCTAAGGTTGGAGGAGGCACGAAAATGGAGGGAAAAGGAGGATTGGGTGGCTAAATAAGGGGCTAGAGGTTTTGGAAAGGGGATCTCACATTTTTTGGAAGGTTTAGAGAGATAAATATTGAGTGCTGTGTGTGTGGGTTGTTCTTGACCCTTCAGGTGCGAAAATGGAAGGCCTCATCTTCTCTTTTGCTTCCTCTATTGCTCATATGGATAACTAACTCCCTTTCTAAGGAGGAGATGAAGCCCATCCTTGTAAGCATGCTTTAATTTTGATTTATTTTGGGGAATGAAATGTATGTATGGGCTAAGTTTCATAATCTAGAGCATTTTACAATGTGTAATGAATATTAATTTATATAAATGATCACATTGAATCAATTATGTTGTCTTAGATTATTTGTTCTCATGGTTGTTTGGCTAGCATTTTCATAGTGATAATGGAAATGAGATTATGAAATGGTTTTAATGGCATGGTTTATGAGAAATTTGTTAATCCATAGCTTAGGGCTTCCTTTTGATGGGTTAATCTTGTCTCTTGACTCCATGTGCTTTTATCATTTAATTGAAGGCTTGATAATCTCTAGCTTAGTGAGTATGTCGAAGGCTACACACTAGTTTAGGTATAAGCATGTGAAGCTTTGATAAGTTATTCTTGCCTTGTGATTTAATGAATTTCTTGAAAATATTGTTGCAACCACGTGTTGCTACATATCATGGTCACATATGTGTATTATTTCCCCGAATCAATCATGATGAGTACTGAAAAGTGCGTATTTAAACCCCTTAAGCTTAGGTATTCTAGTACCTTTATCTATCTTACTTTACCGTTTTAGATTGATTTCGTAATATTTCTATTTTCAGGCACTTATCCCAAAAATAAGTTAACTCAGCCAAATAAGAGCTTAATTGAAGCAATTCTGGGATTAAACAAAGAAATGAGCAAAGTGGAGAAAGAAAGAAGTAAATGAAGCCAAAGGTGGGAAGCAACAAAGTTCGATCGATCCAACTTCAAGGTTCGATCGATCGAACATTGATCGATCTCAGTACTTCAAGATAGATCCAAACCTTGACCCAAAGCAGAAAGTCTAAAGTTCGATCGATCGAACACTTTTGTCCTTATTCAAATGATTGATCTTATCCACAGCTGTACCACCCACTAATCGCTTTTGTCGTTTTCCTAAAAATATCTCTCAAAATATCTCAGATTTGTCTTTTACCAAAAAGCTCAACCAGTTGGATCGATCTAGCCTCAGTTCAATAGATCTCAGCCAAGTACGATCGATCCAAGTCCAAGGTTCGATCGATCGAACTTCCTCTAGTGTGAAAAAGTTAAAAAACCAGCTTGTTCAATCCATCCTCTATCCAATCATTAGAGAATATTTCTTTGCACGACCCCAGCTCATTTTATGTGTCACTTTACCTACCTATAAAAGGAATATGATGCACTTTTTGAGATATATACAATTCTAGGGATTATTCTCAAAGGAGGCAAGCTTGGAGAAGAAGGAGGCTATAGACACCATTGGAGTTCTTCATCAACAATGAGCAGATTTCTTCCATGGAGTTAGCTCTTGAGGGTTGGAACAACATCACCATGAGTGGCTAGACATCCTTTTGGGGCTACAGTTAGCCCCAAGCATGCTTTCTATATCTTAACCTTGTGTATTATTGAGGGATTAGTGTTATAATTAATGTTTTGACACTTTGATATGTATAGATCTTGATTATTCAATGATTTATGTGGTTAAATGCTTTCAATTGATCATTTCATTTTATCCATATGTCTATGTATGTTAGAATAGATGTTCATGTGCTTTATCTAGATTTAGTGTTATTGATGCATGTCTATGTGTATTGATGCTATAGATTTAGAGATTGTCAAAATAGAGTGCTTAATGGAATGTTGTTGTGATTTTCTTGATGGTTTATACTTATTCCTTGATGGATTGTGCCTCTCCCCTAGTTTATTTTCATGCTAGTAGTGTAGATGTAGTGTAGTTGTAGTGTAGTGTTAAATGGGAGGACAATCCATGCTTGTTGTTTGATGATCCAAGCTTTTGAATGCAAGTAGCATATGTCTCTAACCTTGTGTTGTATTTGGATTGTGAGCTTAATGAAAGGATTAATGACTTGTTTTGATCTATTGTGCCTTTCACATGTTGTTTAGACAATATATGTTTCATTGCTTAGATATATTGTGCCTTTCACATGATGTTTAGACAAAACATGCTTAACTAGTCATCCTTGCTTGTTGAATCAACCAAACACACATACACATCAATATTACAACACACCATTTGCCCTCATTAGTCACTTGTCAATGGTATAGAAATGCATTGCTTGGTGGTGATCTCTAAACCCCAAGACTCTTATCTCTCTTATTTGTTCTTAGTTGCATTCTTTTGTTATCACTTAATTTAATTTAGTTGCTCTCTAGTTTAATCAACCAACCAACCATTTGTTTGATCACTCGACCTACTAACCCTAATAGCGATTCCACAACCAAGTACGACTCCAATACCTTGGGACAATCCCTATTCGCCCTAGCTATATTTATAGTGAAAGGTAGTAGTGGCTTTTACAAATGTAAAACTCTTGGCCTTCGCTTTAATGCCAACTCTTAAGCTTATGGTAGGACGACGATCATAGTTTTTGGTGTTGTTACCGGGGATTGATTTGATTAGGCAACGTTGTATTTGTGGAATCAATTAGGATTAGTACTCTTTTGATCGTGTCTTTACTTTATTTTTTATTTTTCTTTTTGGTTACTTATTGTGTTGTTCTTAGTTGACTAGGTGCATTGTTGGAGAAGAAGCAAGCAAATGAGCATTCAAGCAAAACAAAGAAACTAAAAAGCTAAAAATTTAAAAAATTTGCTAAGCTAAGCTTTAAATTTGGAATTGAAGTGCTAAAGGACCTTTGTGAGACTTTCTTTACTCAATCCCTTAGTTAAATCGTTGGCCCGCGTGGAGGCTTGTTTTTAATTGTTCTTTGCATCATTGTTGTTAAAGCATAGGAGTATGGGTTCAGTGTTTGTGGAAGAAGTCTAATTGCATTGTTGTGAAGGCATAGTGTTTGTTCGTTCATAGTGTTTATGTGCTTTCACATTGTGCATGCATGTTGTCGTTCTTGTCCCTCTTGATTTGCATCTTGAATCCATCGTTAGAAATCTTAGGGGAAGTGGAAGTTCAAATAGAACCAATCTATCAATGGATGACCATAATAATGATCATGTTGAGGACCTTGGTCACATAGACCAACAAGGTATCCTTCATCCAAATGTGCACAATGAGAACATACAAGTACCATTATGGTAAGACGACGACCAAATCATATATTAGCATGTGTAAGGGGTTGGAGTGGATTCACTTCCCTAGTCCTTTCTATCTAAATTTCTTTCCTCTAAATTTCTTGCACATTATTGTTTTATGAAATTTTAATTTAAGTGACAAATCAAACACAACTCTATACCCCTTTCATCAAACCAAAAGTGAATTTAACTACCTTGGTTGTCATAAACTAGCAATCCAGTGGTTCGACTTACCCGACCAATAGCCCTATTTTAGAATAATTTGTGCTATTGCAAAGGGTTTATTATTATTGTGATAGTCAATGACCAATCAGTGGGCTTTTATAGAGTTACCTCTTTTGTTAGGGACCTTGAATGAGGGTTTGATTATGATTGGTTGTCTTGTCTTCGCAGAAGGAGGTGAAGTCCTTCGTTATAGTAATGATTGTTTCGAGATGTTATAACCGAAAGAGTCTGGATTATAGATTGTGGATCATGTGTCGATGTTACCTTGAGTTATTTAAGTATTAGACTTAAGGACAAAAATGACATTGGTGTTCGGGTTGGATTGGCGATGGGAATGGCTTGGCCAACCATTTTCTTGAGTCAGTCTTTCTTTGACTTGATGTCGGGTCAAAGGTCAATGGTTTTTCTATGTGAATGGGAATGTGATGTTTTGTTTAGAAGTGAGTTTCTTGTGGAATGGACATTGTGGATTGTATATGTCAGTGTACTAGTAGTTTTTCCTTATCTTTTGACTGGTATGTCATGTTGTTTAGTATTGGAATTGGTAGTTAGTTGTGCAGCTATGGCACAGCTAATGATGACGATGGACGTCGGGAATGGCGTTGTCAGTATCTTTGGAGTTGCGATTTGAGCTTGTGAGTAGGTTTTATCGAGAGATTTAGTATCCACTTTCCTTGTTAGTATTTGGTGTGCATTGTGTAGACTGTTGTGTGTTGGATCTAACTGGTAGAAGTCTGATAGTTTCTAGTAATATTTGTCTTTTGGTGATGACATTAAGGTTATGTTACATTTTGGGTCACTAGTGACCTAGAGATAAGTAGTTTCTTTAACCGTTTATATCAATTTTCTATTGACTTCAGAGATGGTGTTGTGTCATTGGTTAGAGTTTTCTTGGCAGACTATGTGACCGTGGTAGACAAGATGCCTTTTTTCTTTTTAAGGAAGGTAGATTTCGAGGATGAAATCTTTTTAAGGAAGGTAGGTTGTGATGTTTCGCACTTTTTTTTCATTTTTCGGGCATTTTTCGAATTTTCATATTTATTCTTTTTTTGCGCCTCGTTTTGCGTCCCACGAGGGTTCCGAAAGTGATTTGGGTTATTTCTTTAAGTTTTGAACTCTTAATTATGCATTTTAAGCCATTTTGCCATTTTTTGAATTTTCGGCCCAGGAGCTCGTGTGGGTCCCACACCCGAATTTTTGGATCCTAAAATTATTTTTCAAGATTAATTAACTGTTTTGTACATTATTTGTTCATTATGTGAGGGTAGAATGGACTATTGATATAGATATGGCATTATTGTGAATTAGTAACCTTTGAGGGGTATTTTAGTCTTTCTATGGTTAACCTTTGACCATGCATATGTGTTGACACTTATACACATAGTTGGTTGCATTTCCTTAATGTTTTGACTAAACTTTCAACAACATGCATCAATTTTCCTTCTTCCGCTTTTCTTTTTCTTTCTTCTTAATCCTTAGCTCCATTTCTTCCTCCATTGTTACCCCTTTTTAAAGCTTAGTTTTGAGGGCCTTCTAGGAGGATTTTGGGGCTGCCATAAGAATAGAAAATTTTCCTTCGAGAGAGGGAGTTCCATTGATGTAAAAATCAGACCCTTCCCTTTAATTTGATTTTTTGAAATTCCCTTTGGAGTGGGAATTTGGTTGGGCTTCGAGAGGGGATTTTACTCCTCTTGTTTTCCTCTCTACATTGGTGCTTATTGGTTGCCATTAGGTGAATTTTGAAGCATGAATTTTGGGGTTTTTTTTGTCTGTTTGGCTTGGTTTGGCTTGAGGTAGGGGTTTTTTTAAACCATAATTTCTTTATCTCTTGTGAATTAATTTCTTAAGTTTTGAACTATTACATGCTTAGTATTGAAATTTTTACAAGTATGCTTATGTGTTTCAAATATGAAATTTGTAACTTATATAGTAATGATGTGTTAAGTGATTTAAATGCTTAAATTGAGCTCCTCTAAATGTTGGTTGCTTTTATGTGCGCAAAACTGAGAAATTAATAATTGTAAAGATGATATTATAGTTGTTTATAAAACTGAAATTCCAAACTAATTTAACTCAACTATGGAATTGTTTTTAGGTGAGCTTGTTATTGTTATTGTTGTGTTTCAAAAACTGAAATTTTGGCTTCTAGGATGGTGCTTAATATGAGCTTAGAAAACTAAAATTTAAGATTCCTAAATGTTGGTTTTGTTTTGTGTTTAAAACTGGAAATTTCTTACTCATTTGTGTTGTGTAAAGTAGCATGGACGCCGAAATCAATATTTGTTGCTTCTGTTTAAATCACCTTAGTTGTGCCGTTGATTTTCTGTAAGAATGATCATATTGTTGTGTTTTAAAAACTGACATGTTAGTTGTTATCATGGCATGACTTATAATCATAGTGTTTGAAGTTGAATTTATCATGTTTACAAGACACTGAAGTCATGTAAGGGTCATACATTACATTGGGCATGAAATAGGCAAAAATAGATTTTTGAAATGAAGGAAGTTATGTTTTGAAAAGAAAACAAAATGATTTTTGGGAAAAATGATTGAGGCATTGGATGGAATTTTGAAAAAGAGGGAGTCATTGGCACCTAATTAGCATTGAAATCCATTGCATCCATGAGATTACATTATGTGACGACTATTAATTCCCGAATAAGCATGAACTCTTTCCTTGTCGCTATTCTTTGTTTGGATTCACGGAAGCATTAAGGAGTGCATTTTAGGCATCTTCTATTGAGCCGTTGTGCTCACTCCTTACTATTTTTCAGGTTATGGAAAGGTGGTTATGGAATACATTTCTCCACAAGCATAGACGAAACTAGAGATTATGAGTTGTGATATCTTTTGTTGTATAAATGTTTATATTGTAAATTCTTGACTTATACTATGTAAGAGCTATATGAACTTTGGCTTTGTAATGTAATGAAGTATCCTTAAGACTTGTAATTATGGACTCTAGAAACTCTATGTTTTGAATATATAATGGGGCAATGAATGCATGATAATGCAAGTTCATTTTGAATCTTTAAGTACTTGATTTTTTATGTATAATGATTTCATGTGGTTATAAACTGTGGATTATATATTTGGGGACAGGTTTGAGGGGTTTGAGATGGACTTATAACTAAAGGGGTACCTTAGAAACCATGCCATGGCCAAAGTATGGCTTTGTGCTCGAGCATAGGGCTTAAAATGGTGAAATCCTAAAAGTAGTTTTCTGCACTTTGACCCAAACTTCAAACAACCATAGCTCCCTCATTTAAAACTCAAATTGGGTCGTTCTTGAGTCTAAACTAACCGGCTCGAAGTCAGCTTTCCATGGTACTAATTCCAGTCATAGATTATATTTGTGGAGATAGTTATGGCTTCTTTAGTGTAGACTACTCCAAAAATCTTTGGAACTAAAAGGTGCAATTGTGTGAAACCATCATTCTTATGTTTTGAACCTTGTGGCATGAGCCCAAATGACCAATTAGACTTATGTTGACATTGTATGACTCACTTAGAGTTATCTCATTCACTTTCATACCTTGAGTTAGCCATTTTACCCATGGGTGTTTTTGGGTTTGAGTAAGGACCCAGTTAGCATTTCGGACCCCAGGTTCGGGTCGTGACAAATAGCTTGATGTCATGACTGTTTTTTTTTGCATGGTGAGTTGGAAGTGCAGATTTATATGCATCAGCCTGAGGAGTTTGAGATTCTGGGAAAGGAAGATCATATTTGCCTACTAAAAAAGTCCTTACATGGGCTGAAGTAATCTCTTAAACAGCAATACAAGCATTTTGACACCTTTATGGTTGGGGATGGCTGTTGTAGGAGTAAGTTGACAGTTGTGTGTATCACAGGAAGCTCTCAAATGGTTCGTATTTGTACTTGTTGCTGTATGTTGATGACATGTTGATAGCTTACAAGAACATGTCTGAAATCAACATATTGAAGGCTTAGCTTAGTGGTGAATTTGAGATGAAGGATCTTGGTGCTGCAAATAGGATATGGGGAATGGAAATTCACAGGGATAGAGGAAGGGGCAAATTGTATTTGTCACAGAAAAAATACGTTAAGAAGGTGATGGAATGTTTCAGTATGCAGACATCAAAACCTGTGAATACTCCATTGGCTACCCACTTTAGACTTACAGTATGATTGTCACCACAGATCAAGGAGGAGGTGGAACACATGTCTCGTGTTCCTTATACTAATGTAGTTAATAACCTTATGTATGCTATGGTGTGCACTAGGCCAGGCATTTTATATACAGTTAGTGTAGTGAACATATACATGGATAGACCTGGGAAGGTCCATTGACCGGCTGTAAAGTGGATATTACGATACTTGTGAGGCACTGCAGATGTTGGGTAAGTCTATGACAAAGGTAGCGACACGTATGGGAGTGTTGCTGGATATATTAATTTGGATTATACTGGAGATCTTGATAGGAGGAGGTCCTTGATATGGTATGTCTTCACTCTTTGTGGGAGTGTGATCAGTTGGAAGGCGACTTTGTAGCCCGTAGTTGCATTGTTTACTACTGGGGCTAAGTATATGGCAGCTACAGAGGCAGTGAATGAAACTCTATAGTTGAGAGGCTTGGTTGGTGATTTGGGCTTGCAGCAGAATGATTTGACTGTGTTTTGCGGCAGCCAGAATGCCATACATTTGATTAAAAATCAGATGTTCCATGAGAGGACCAAACGCATTGATGTCAGGATTCACTTGATCAGAGATATGGTTGCACGGGGTGCTTTTAGTAAGGAAGATTGGGACAACAGAGAATCCGGTAGATATGATGACTAAGGTTAATCCTACACTCAAGTTCAAACATTGTCTGGACTTGATTAGTACTTGCAGTTGCTGAGGCCCTCAGGGGCATGTAGAGGCAGCGAAAGGAATAGTTGTAGATTGTGGAGCTTGGCGTAATTCGAGCTAAGGTGGAGATTTATGATATCATGGCCTTAATTTGGTGTTGGGTCGCGTTGCGACCCGCTTATAACCCGGCGACTCGTTGGATGAGCTTTGTGTGGGCCCAAGCTTTTTGTGATATTGTGGCCTGGATTTTTTAACCCGTTTTTCGCTCATGGGTCGTGGACCCTAATTAGTCTCTTGTAACCCAATATATAAGGGCACTTAGCGTTTGGAGTGGGGTAAGAGAGAAACCTTGAAATTTATATAAAAACAGAGTGAGGGGCTGAAAACTTGTAATCTTCGATTTTACACACAGTGAAAACTTTCGCCGGATTCCAACCGTGGACGTAGGCTGTTGCTAAACCACGTATAAATCTTTGTGCTCTTTGTATAGTATGTTTAATTTTCTATTGTGATTCTTTATTCAACTTGGATTCGTTGCGTTTGTCATAATAATTTTTATTGTTTTAGTTATGGGATTATTTTATTAAGGTCCGTGATATACGGATTTCCAAGTTGTACTTTGAAGGATTATTTACGTTTGGAATTTATTGGATTTATCTTGAGATTGGTATCAAAAGATTATATAATTATTATTTAGTTTCTCCTTTTCGGCGATATTATTTATTTATTTTTATTTCATTTGTATTATGTGTTTATTTATTATTAATTGTTTGATATTATCCATTTTTGGACGAATACTTGATTAACTCGCGTTCGGAAATTAGGGGTATCACACGAAGTATGGGATCTTATCTATTGTGTTGATAGTAGACATTTTTTATTTTTTTATTTTTCTGAATATTAATTTAGGAAACTTTAAATAAGGAGTAAGTATAATAGTGATTTTGTTGGATTAGGAAATGAGATTGGGGGTTTTGTAATATGGACTTGGATCCTCTAAGTTAAATATTCCCTAAGTTATCATAAGTTGAATTCGGTACAGAATGACACGTAACATTAAAAACCTATCTACTGCTAGTGTTAAACCTATCTACTGCTGATGTTAAACCATGTCAACTAATTTAAAGAAACTTTGAAAACTACACCGTTTTAAAATAAGAAAAATTTACCAAAGTTTAAAAATTGCATCGTTTTGAATCAAGGAAAATTTACCTAAGTTTAAAAACTATATCATTTTAAATTAAGGAAAATTCACCATACTCTAACGACGTTTAATATCATTATCTCTCCATCATCTTTTCCAAAAAAAAGATCCTCTATCTCTCTCCTCCTTATTCATATCTGAAACAAGTCGTGTCTCTGTTTTTTTTTTTAAATAGTAATACTCACACAACCCTGGTTCCAAATAATTGCTTGCACGATTTTTTTTTGGAAAAGATGAGGGAGAGATAACGATGTTAAACGTCGTTAGAGTATTGTGAATTTTCCTTAATTTAAAATGGTGCATTTTTTAAACTTTGGTAAATTTTTTATATTTCAAAATGGTGCAGTTTTGTGGTTTAACATCAACAGTAGATAAATTTTTAATGTTACGTGTCATTCTATAGCGAATTCAGCCTACTATAACTTTGAGAATACTTAACTTTGAGGATCCAGGTTATTGTAATATGACTGTAGGATTATATCTAACTGTTATTATACATAGCGTGAGTAAAATTTCTTGCTCCACGGTGAACAAGCAATTATCACACTCTCTCTCTCTCTCTCTCTCTCTCTCTCTCTCTATATATATATATATATATAAAACGTCATACATTTGGGCTCATCTCTTCTTTTTAACTTAAAAAGTTTTAGCTCCATTCAAACTTAACCCGGCCTAATCCAAATTAATGTAACACCAACACTTTAAAATGAGGACAGCCCAAACCCAAGCAAATTAAACAGCCCATAACCAAGCCCATATTCTGGAGCCCATCTATATAAACCCTTCGTCTTTCCATCCATTCCTAACAGTACCGCTTCTCAATTCTCTGCAACAATTCTCTGCGTCCCTTGCCGCTACTGCTCTCTCCATCGCTAACTCATGCTTCTCTGTCACAATCCTCTGCGTAATCTCTCTCTGCCATGAGAGGATGGTGAGGATACTATGGCAACATCGGAACGTTGATGACTACAACGATCCAGGTATTTTTCTATAGCTGTATAGACTTCTCTGTATCTATGTGTGTATTGTAATATATGTGGGTTTGATTTCTTTGTATCTGTATATGTGTGTCTATTGTATATGAATCTATGATACACGTGGGTTTGTAAGCGAGCTCCGACCTCGAGTAATACTGAACTGCGTTCAAACACCAAGATGGAAGCTCGAGTCGAGCTCGAGCACCCTGTTACAAACCTGAGCCGAGCTCAAAAATTCCACTACTCGGCTTGGCTTGGCTCGTTTGCCGCCTACCCTCTATTTGGACCAGCATCCTCGCTGGCGTGGACCCGATGGGTTTGTGCAAACTCCTTCATTTTCGACGGGGATTGACTGTGATACCTATAGATACCTGGTTCTCGTCGGTTGAATAGTCAAAGAGAAGAGGTCTGGGAATATATCACCAAGCAATATGAGAAATGCAGAAAGGTGGAAAAAGGGAGAGAAAACCAGTCCAGTCAGAGAATTGGAGCAATGGTAGGGAAGAAGCTGTTGTTAGTTCCTACCTCCTTTTTTCGTCATTACCCTCTTTTTATAACTCTAGGTCATCCAGGTGGTACATTGTTGGGCCTCCATGTTGAGAATGGGTCAGGGTCATTTCCTTTTTGGGTCATGTTGCCCTAATCCCTACATTTTTGGATCCATTGTCAAGTGTACCTTTCCTGGTGAATAATCCAAAAACGGCAGGCTGTAAAGGCAATTGTACTATTCCAACTGTCTTTTGCTCTTATTCTTAGACTGGGTCTTGCCTTAGTGGGCAAGACATTACTAATTTTCCATCCTCCATTCCAAAATACCTTATGCGTCCCAATGTCATTTGAAGAGCCCTACCATAACTCTTCGTTGCTTGGATCGAGGTTCGACGCCCACCGATCGATGGTTCATGGTAATGTCAAATCGAGGTTCAAGGCCCGTCGATCGACAGATTATAAAAAGTCGGATCGAGGTTTGAGGCCTGTCGATCGACAGATTGTGAAGGTCAGATCGAGGTTCAAGGCCCGTCGATCGGCAGATTATGAAAGGGTCGGATCGAGGTTCAAGGCCCGTCGATTGACAGATTGTCAAAGGGTCAGGTCGAGGTTCAAGGCTCGTCGATCGACAATTTGTGACTCGGATCAAGGTTCAAGGCCCGTTGATCGATGATTTATGATTAATAGATCGAGGTTCAAGGCCAATCGACCGACAGATTGTCAAAAGGTCAGATCGAGGTTCAATGCCCGTCGATCGACAATGTATTAGATTCAAGGCCCGTCGACCGAATGTAGGGCTAAGATTGAGTCCAGTGATCAACTATCACATGCTTTGCTGAGGTGGACTTTGTCAAAGTGTTGACTATTTGACTTGGCCCTTGGTGACGTGGCTAGACCACGTCCACATTTAGTCCCCCTGCACGTGGCGTTTTTGAATTTTGAAATAAAAGGATAAAGCGGCGCGTGCATAGAAACGTAATAATGTCTTGCTTTGGAAACCGATGTCTTTTCGGCGACTGTCAGTTATGTATTTAATGGGGAGGTGATGAGACACAACTGTTCGGTGTCTTCGTCTTCTCCAAGACTCTAACTGTGATCTATATATATAGAACCAGGGCGGAGAGAGGGGAAGCCATTACAGAAAGAAAAGAGAAAAAGGAAAGGCTGTGCCAGGTCAAGGAGCAAAGTGAAGTGAGCGTACTGTGTTAAACAAACGAGTGTGTGAGGGCAGCAAAGCTATTACTGTGTAAGAGCGGGTAAGGTATTCGAGAAAATGACAAAGAGAAAGCAGTTGAGCAAACCCGGTGAACCAGCGCCGGAAGTACCGCCGGAGGAGGAATGGAAGAGGGCTCCGTTCTTTTGGCCCATGGATAGGTTCTGGACCGCCGGCAGACTCTGTGCACCGATTTGCCATTGAACAAGAGATGTATTCCTTTTGTTTTATGGAGTTTAAAACGCCAGTGGGCCCATGTGCAGGATGGGAGGAGTGGTCTGAGCACATCTTCAGCAACAAAATGTATATGCTATGGCTGCGACAAGCACGAGTTGCGCGAGCTATGCGTCTGTCCCGCAAATTGAAAGTGCCGCGCGATATCCCAGGATTGGAATTGCTAGTGTCGAGATGGTGTAGTACGACCCACACGTTTGTGGCGAAGTGGGGAGAATTTACGCCTACATTGGAAGACATGGCCCAATTACTAGGCCTGCATGTCATGGGTAGAGGGTATACAGTACCCCTGACGATGGATGAAGCAGAGAAGGGTATCATGACTGCATTAGAGGAAGGGTTGGAGAAGACCAAGAGTTATGGGTCCTTTTTTAATGCGAAGGGGGCTAAACGCGAAGAGAGAGTGGAAGGAGCCAGAAAATGTACAACAGGTGCCTGGATACGCTACTGGTTCAAGGACCTACAGCTTTCCTTCAAGGGGGACAAGTCCGAGCGTCCCTTTGTTGATGGAGACAAGATTGGACATCCTGCAGAGCTCGCAGCATATATACTGTGCTAGTTGTCCAAGTATATATTCCCAGGGACTCAGACGATGCACCCTTGAGTCGATGGTGTCTAGTAGCGGTGAAGATAGCAAGTGGGATTGCGATCCCACTGGGGCCGTTATTCTTGGGAACACTGTACCATCGATTGGACATGATTGCTAAGGATATCACGCGCTCGACTGGCCGCTACCCCATGGTGTCCTATGTAGCCAGTGGTTTTTTACAGATGTTCTTGTACTAGAGATTCCCCGCGTATAGCCCTTTACCCTTGGAATTGAGTGACCATGGGGCACGAGGAAGACGTTGGTCAGGGGCAGATGTGCAGGCGAGCACTTGGGGAAGTGATAGACTCCGAACGAGAGTTTGTGTTCAGGCCCTATCGAGAGGAGATAACAGGGGTGGCGGACATGGGGATCTATTGGGAAGATTCAAGAGTGATCACACCAAGGCAAGAAACGGGGGATGCAGATGAGCAAACTTTTGCCTTGGTGGTGCTGCCAGGACATCTGCCCGGGTGATTTGAGCTGGGTGATGTGAGCAAAGTGTACAACCCAAAGCGGGTACCCAGGCAATTTGGCTATGATCAAGGGGTTCCAAGCGACTGTGGCTTGGAAGAAAGATTTGATGAATTTGACAAAGTCTTATTCCGGTATAGTGTACTATACGACCTATCCGAGGAAGAAACTGGCAGTATCGTGATTCCTTCGCGAAATCGCCACGGGGATATAACAGGAAAATACACGCAATTTTGGGCAGATTGCGTGGGTGCCTTCAGGAGGTTTTGCCTGCAGACTCCTCGTCTTTTTGCTCCCATGCCTATATACAAGGATGATGTGTCCCTACGCATGCTTAGGCCAGGAGTGCGAGGCCATAGATCGATAATGCTCCTTTGGATGCAGAAATGGGCGATGTAGCGTATGATGCGGTGCCCAAGGTGTATGTATCCGTTGCACCCGTCGAGCCAAGAGCAGATAAAAAGGCATCGACGGAGGCCCAGTCCAAGAAAGTGGTCAGTGAAGAGCCGATTGCTGACCGGAGACGGCAAAAACGGAAAGCTTCAGCAATCCAAGTGTCAGAGGATGAAGAGTCAGTTGGGGAGACAGAAGAAGTGGTGGAGCTCAGTAGTGATGATGCCTCGCCGAGGGTGGAAAAGGGGAGACGGCGGAGGCATAGAGCGCGGGCGAAAAGTTTAGTGGAGGTGTCAGAGATTGTAAAGAAGACGCCGATAACCATCTTGCATATGCCACGAGTGGAGAAGTCCTCGATACCAAAATCATTGATGCCCCCACTGCTATTAGAATACCCGGGTGAGGGGGCATCCAATGCGAAGGAGGAAGAAGAGGTAGCAGAGGAAGAGCAGGCCTCAGGAGACACCGTAAGGTTGGAAGATATGGAAGCAGAGATACAGATGGGCCCTCACGAGGTGGAAGTGCTGCAATCGCAATCTTCCCTGGAAGGCTCAAACAGTACCTTAAATAGGCGATTGTCGGGCGAGGAAACTGAAAGTGGCAAAAATAGTGGGATAGGTGGAGTGCCCCCAGTCTAAGAGAGGCAACAGAATGGGGTGGATTGTGCCATGGTTGCGACAGAGGAGACAGCCTGGCGAGGGGTACTGATCGGGGCACACTTCATCCCTTTGCTAGAGGCGGCGAACCGAGCGCAACCAGCGACGGTGGAGGCGATCGGAAGGAGACATCCGATGACATCTGATGTTCCATCGCTTTGGGTAAGAAGCCTTGGGGCGAGTACTCGAAATATTTGCAAGTGTGGCACGAGGGGAGGGGTCAGATGAAGTAGTGCAAGAGGCCCGCGAGCTAATTGAGTTGCTCAAGGATCGAGTGGAAATAGAATGGCTGAACAAGAGACTTGACGCTTGCGAGCGAGTGGTAGGGCAAGCTCTCCTGGCAAAGGAGATGGCAGAGTTAGATGCCCGAATTGCGCGAGACAGGCGTATGATAGAGGAGATTCAGGCTCGCCTGGCGATGGCAGAACAACAGCGGGCTCTGGTAGAAGAGACATACAACGAGCTTGGTGGCGATGTAACCATTCTGCTAAGTTATGAGTAGTCTAGTGATTGTAGATTAATGACCAGCAGGTCCATTATGTACTAGCTTTTGTTAATGAATGAAAGTTGAGCAATTATAGAAATGGTGTGATAATAAACTTGCATATATTATTTCTGATATAGGACTAACGCAAAGTACAAAAGAACTAACTGTGGTAAAGCTTTAACCAACTGGAATTTATGGGTTCAGCCTTGCGCTCATCACCCTGCAGTCTGCAGTAACCACTGGGTTGGACCTCAATGAAAACATAAGGCCCTTCCCATTTGGGGTTGAACTTTGGGGCAGAGGTGTTGTGCATAATGTGTTTGGCAGCTTTAAGAACAAGGTCACCGACCTGGAAGGTACGAGGTCGTACATGCTTTTTATAAGATTTTGCCAAGGTATGTTGGTAGACCTTGAGATGTTGGCGTGCTAAAGCTGTCGTTCATCTAAGGCCTCAAGACGAGTGAAGTGGTCGACCTCGCTTCGAGCAGCCAAAGCAGCAGCAGGAATAGCAATCTCGATTGGGAGAATAGCTTCTGTGCCATACAGGAGAGAAAAAGGAGTTTGGCCTGTTGCGCGCTTTTTGGAGGTGCGATGTGCCCAAAGAGCTAAGGGCAGCTGATCGACCCAATTAGACTTGTGCTCGGCGACCGTGTGACTAATGATTTTAAGGAGAGATTTGTTGGTTGCTTCAGCTTGGCCGTTGCCTTTGGGATAGTAAGTAGAAGATCGGCGCTGTGTGATGTTATATTGCTGAAGAAGCTGAGCAACCCGATAATTAACAAAGGGGGTGCCATTGTCTGAGAGGATGATCGCTGGGATGCCAAACTGGCAAATGATATTTTCACGAATAAAGGCTGTAACAGCGATGCCTGTGGCATGGCGCAAGGGGATGGCTTCAACCCATTTGGAAAAGAAATCTGTAGCTGTGAGGATCCAATGCATTTGACGAACTGTAGGATTGATTTGGCAATGAGGTCCAGACCCCAAGTGTGGAAGGGCCAAGGGGCGGCAAGTGGATGAAGTACTGTTGGGGGAGTATGTATCCGATGGTGATGGTATTGACACGGTTGACATTGTTGGACAAGCATCTTAGCATCGTGCTCCATAGTTGGCCAGTAGAGCCCTTTGTGGATCAAGTGTTGAAATAATTTGTAGGCACCCTGATGCTCGAGGGAGTGAGCTTGATGAAGTGCTTCACGGATCTCAGCGCGAGCAAGGCATCGCAGGAGGTGCCCTTCGCGAGAGAGGCGGAACAAATGACCATCGCAAACTTGGAAGCGTGGGGGTTGGTGCTTGAGCTTGGCGGCCAAGGTTGGATTGTCTGGGCGATGACCATGTTGGAGGTAACGAATGAAGGGGGTCTGCCAATCAGCCAACTCGAGCTCGAGGACCTCAGCCGCATTAGGGCATTTCTGCCAGGCAACACATGCGCGCTGCAACGCGGCAGCCTGACTGGACATTTGAGGCCAGTAATAGCCTTGGCACTGGAGTCGCCGGTAAAGAGCGATATCAGTAGTGGCACAATGTTGCTAATGAACACGGTGAAGAACTTCACGAGCCTCGGCGTCCCCGAGACAGCTACTGAGGATGCCAGAGGGGGATCGATGATAAAGGACTCCTTGGATCAGATGAAAGCATTTGAGCTGAGCAAGGGATAATGAACCGGTGAAGGTCTGCATTTGATCGATAATTGGGCGTCGCCAATCAGTAATATCTTCAAGAGGGAGCAAACTGGCGATGGCAGGCTGTGTTTGTTTATGAACAGTGATTTGTTGTGTGGTGCCAGAGATGTCAAGTTTGGAGGCGAGCGTAGCAAGAGCATCGGGATATCGATTGACAGATCGAGAGACATGAGCCAAGCGAACGGTGGTGAATCGAGAGAGAAGCTTTTGAATTATTGTGCGATACGAGGCCAAAGAGGGCTCTCAAATTGCAAATTCATCTGAAGTCTGTTTGACAATCAACTTTGAGTCGCCATCGATGCATAACCGGGAGACCTGTTTATCGAGTGCTTTTAATAGCCCCAGGATGAGTGCTTCATATTCAGCTTTGTTGTTAGTGCACTTGAAGTCAAGTTTGACAGCAGTGGTAGAGGTGAGGGTCGGGCAGGAGAGCACAATGCCCGTGCCTCCGCCCTTTGTGGTGGAAGAACCGTCAAAAGACAAGTGCCATTCCTGAGCTTGCTCGAGAGAGGCGACCTGTAGGTCATCGAGAGGTAACTGTTCATCCACGGGCTCATGAGCTGCGTTGGGGAATTAAGCGAGCAAATCTGCGAGAGCTTGACTTTTAATGGCCTTCGGCTGTTGGCAAGTGATGTCAAATTCTTCTAAGGAGAGAAGCCATCGTGCGGCCTTGCCTGTAAGCATAGCTTTGGAGAGGAGGTGCTTGTAGGGATCACATTTAGTGATGAGAATGATGCGATGGGCAAGGAAGTAATGCCGGAATTTGTGCGCGGCAAAGACTAAGGCGAGACAATGCTTTTCAATAAGGGAATACTGTTCTTCAGCGTCACGGATCAGACGACTAATGTAATAGATCGGGCGTTCTTGATTATCAATGTCCTGTGCGAGCAGTGCCCCAATGGATCGAGGTGTAGAAGTAACATACAGGAAGAGGGTTGGTCTTTTTGTGGAGCATGCATGATCTGAGGGGACAATAGCACGTGCTTGATCCGCTCGAAGGCGGCCTGATGAATATCCGTCCATGAGAACTTCACTTTTCCCTTAACAAGGGTACTAAAGGCGTGTGTGGCCTCCGCGAGGGCTGGCAGGAATCGACGAAGATAAGAAACTTTGCCCAGAAAGCTCTTCAGCTGCTTAGAAGTCGTTGGAGATGGCATGTCAAGAATTGCTTTGGCTTTTGCTCGATCGACCTCAATACCCTGTCAAGTGACCATAAAACCCAAGAACTTGCCATGGTTGACGCCAAAGGCACATTTGAGGGGATTCATTTTGAGATTATATTGGCGGCAACGCTCGAACACTTGGCGTAAGTCATGGAGGTGATTGGCTTTCTGTTTAGACTTGACCACCAAATCGTCCACATAATCTTCGAGATTGTGATGGAGTAGATCATGGAAGATAGCAGTCATGGCTCGTTGATATGTGGCTCTTGCATTTTTTAAACCGAAAGGCATGACAGTGAAGTGGAAATTACCAAGAGGCGTTCGAAAGGCTGTCTTTTTTGCATCACCGTCGGCCATCCGGATCTGATTATAACCACTAAAACCATCCATGAAAGAGAACATTTCATGGCCTGCAGTGCCATCGACCAGAGTATCAATAATGGGCAAAGGGAAGTCATCCTTTGGGCAGACCTTGTTGAGATCCCTGAAATCAACGCACACCCTGAGTTAGCCATTCTTCTTCTGCACAAGAACGATGTTGGCTAACCACGTGGGATGGATGATAGGCTTGATGAAGTCGACTGCTAACAACTTTTGGACCTCGTCTTTAATTTGCAACTCAAGCTCTGGCCGGATGGTTCGCGAGCCTTGTTTAACTGGGCGAACGTTGGGCAAAACGTTGAGATGATGGGAGACCAGCGAAGGATGAAGCCTTGGCATCTCGCTGTATGTCTATGCAAATACATCGCGAAATTCCTGCAAGAGAGACACAAGGTGAGATCTATCTTGAGAGCTGAGTATACCCGAGAGGAACGTGATGCGAGGCGGCTCATTGGGATGGGCAAGATTAACTTCAACGAGATCCGGTAGTGGTGCTTTCTTGAGAATTCGAGGCTGATACGCTGGGGGTCAGTAGAGTGAACCTCTGCTGACCCCGGGCACCGTCATAAACGGTAGATGACACGACCGTTGGGGAGGCGAACGCGTTTGCATTCACGTGGGGCATCGCTTGTCTGAACGGGAGAGGGAGGGTGAAAAATGCCCTTTGGGCGTCAGCCCAGGTGGGTAGAGGAGTACTGATAATGGTTGCATCGCAGTCTTGCGCGTAGTCATCAAGGTCATCGAAGAATAACGCATCCGTGTAATGAGCCTCAGAGGTGGCAAAAGGGCGATCAGAACAGGGGACAGTGACAACCTTGTTATTCTAGATGCCTTTGAAACGTTGATGGTAAGTGGAAGGGACAATGCCAAAGCGGTGCATCCATGCGCGTCCCAGAAGGATGTGATAAGAAGTGTCGCTGTCAATAACGTGGAACTTCGTGGAGGTTTGGAATTTGTTAACAGCTAGATCAACATTAACATAGCCCATCGTGTGACGAAGATCATTGAAAAATCCTGCGAATTCGATTGGCTCTTTGACCAGACGATCCTCGGAGATGCCAGCCTTGCGAAAGGTGGAGAGGGGCATGACATTGATGGAAGAACCATTGTCAAGAAAAGCGCGCTTGAATTCTACTCCCTTGATAGAAGCCAGTACATACAATGGTCGATTTTGGGCACCTGGGCTCTGTTTGTCAGCATCGGAAAAGGATAAAGTTTTCTTTTGTGCAGGAGAGTTGGGTTTAACAGAGGCGACCAAAGGACACATATCTGCTTTTGAAGAAGGCTCTGCCTCATGCCTGAATTTGTTTCTGCAAGTTCATCATAGCAGGTGATAACAGCTACACGATGATCAGGGTACGAGAACTGACGAACATCCTTAGGAGGGGTGACTTCAAGATCACCAGTTGCCATTCGCCGTTGAAAGAGGCGGCGCAAGCCCCAGCAATTAATAGTGGGATGAGTAACACTTTGATGGTAAACACAGAAATCAGCGTTAGCTCGATCTGCCGGGGTGGGCTCGCGATGCGGGGTAGGTAGAACAACATTGCCATCCTTGACCCATTGGGTGAGAGTATTCTTAACTTCCTCAATACGGATGGGGAAAGGTGGTGGTTTCTCGCCTTGTGGCTTGAATTGGGATTTGTCAAACCGCTTTCGGGGGCGTTCCTCAATGGTCGCTGTAGGTGTAGGCCTGCGATTGGAAGGCTTTGGAGCTTCAAACTTAGGGGCATCATATTTTGGAGGCTCATACTTAGCGGCAATTGGTTTGAGATCCTTGAGATTCCGGGTTGCAATCTTGAGCTCGCCAAAGCTAGCTATCCTTAGGTTGACAAGGTGGAGCTTGTAAATCTGCAGCATGCCCTGGATGCAAATATCAACCAAGTCCATTTCATTACTACTTTCAAAGCATTCACCTGCATGGTCTTTGAACCGATTGATAGAGGCAAGGATGTCCTCATTGTCCTCTTGAGCCTCCTTTGTGAGAGACAAGGTGGTGACCCGTTCTTTAGCCTGGAAAAACTTAGTGAGGAAGCGATCTTTCAGTTGCTCCGAGGTACTGATGGAGTCTGGTTCGAGATTAAAATACCAACGGTAAGCTCAATCAGTTAGAGATTTAGAGAACTCGCGTAGACGAACCACATGATTATCACCGAAATGACCCAAAGCCTCAACAAAGCGCATGACATGTTCCCTAGGATCACCGGTCTTGCCATTGAACTGGGGGAATTTGGGGACCAAGTATCCCTGTGGATATGGAGTCTGTGCAATAGTAAGAGGGTAAGGAGGCTCACTGCCAAAGTCTAAGGCACGAGAAGTTGGGGTACCTTTCTTGAAAAGATCGCGCACTTCAGAACGTGTGAACACTTCTTTTGGGGCGGAGTAGGAATAGGAGGGGAGAGGACGGTGTGCCTTAGGGTTCGCCTGGGCATAAGTGGGTGGGGAGCAAAACATAGGTTCTTTGCCTTAAGACAGGAATACTCGAGGAGCCATAGGGGTTACCTGTAATTCAGGGTTGTAAAGCTTTGGAATGGGCTGTGACAGATCTGCACTACGATCTTGAACTTTTGGGGACTTCGTGAGTTGCTGCTCATGTAATGGAGGCAAAGTCACACCAGTTGGGGTACTCGTACCGAACATCATCTGAGTAGCTGAAGGGAGCTCCGTTGGAATTATAGTCGGCGTCGCCGAGACCCTCCTGTCAAGAACACGGAGAGCTTCCTCAAACTTCTCCATTCGGGTCATCAGTTGGTGATTTATGTTCTGCATAGCCTCCAAGACAGCATCGGTGCTAAATCTGTGTCTGGATTTTGAAGAGTGAGACCTTGTGCTAGTAGCCTTAGTGCTAGTGTCTCTGGTGCTGGTGGCTTTGGCATTTGTGGCTCGGTGGCTAGCAGATTTGGTAGTGACAACCTTGACGCCAGTGGCTCCAACTGCGGACACCTCTGCCTGTGCCGGAGGAGAAACCTCATCTGGATTCATCGTTTTGCCCGGATAATCCCCAGTGAAGTCGCCAAATGTAGATACCTGGTTCTCGTCGGTTGAATAGTCAAAGAGAAGAGGTCTGGGAATATATCACTAAGCAATATGAGGAATGCAGTAAGGTGGAAGAAGGGAGAGAAAACCAGTCCAGTCAGAGAATTGGAGCAATGGTAGGGAAGAAGCTGCCGTCAGTTCCTACCGCTTTTTTTCGTCATTACTCTCTTTTTATAGCCCTAGGTCATCCAGGTGGTACATTGTTGGGTCTCCATGTTGAGAATGGGTCAGGGTCATTCCCTTTTTGGGTCATGTTGCCCTAATCCCTATATTTTTGGATCCACTGCCAAGTGTACCTTTCCTGGTGAATAATCCAAAAACGGCAGGATGTAAAGGCAATTGTACTAGTCCAGCTGTCTTTTGCTCTTATCCTTAGACTGGGTCTTGCCTTAGTGGGCAAGACATTACTAATTTTCCATCCTCCATTCCAAAATCCCTTCTGCGTCCCAATGTTATTTGAAGAGCCCTACCATAACTCTTCGTTGCTTGGATCGAGGTTCGACGCCCACCGATCGATGGTTCATGGCAGTGTCAGATCGAGGTTCAAGGCCCGTCGATCGACAGATTATAAAAAGTCGGATCGAGGTTCGAGGCCCGTCGATCGATAGATTGTGAAGGTCAGATCGAGGTTCAAGGCTCGTCGATCGACAAATTATGAAAGGCTCGGATCGAGGTTCAAGGCCCGTCGATCGACAGATTGTTAAAGGGTCAGGTTGAGGTTCAAGGCCCGTCGATCGACAATTTGCGACTCGGATCAAGGTTCAAGGCCCGTTGATCGATGATTTGTGATTAACAGATCGAGGTTCAAGGCCCATCAACCGACAGATTGTCAAAAGGTCAGATCGAGGTTCAAGGCCCGTCGATCGACAATGTATTAGATTCAAGGCCCATCGACCGAATGTAGGGCTAAGATTGAGGCCCAGTGATCGACTATCACATGCTTTGCTGAGGTGGACTTTGTCAAAGTGTTGACTATTTGACTTGGCCCTTGGTGACGTGGCTAGACCACGTCCACAATACCATATGTCACAACCTTCCCCAATTCATAACGAGACGTGGGAGTAAATAAATAAAGAAGAAAAAAAAAAAAAAAATCAAATCGCACCATCTCTGTAATAAGAAAATGCCTCTTTTTCTCCTGAAGTTGTCGGAATTATTTGTAATAAGATATTGGCTACAATTGAAAAGGTCTTATCAATAAAATTTCCATTTATTCGTGATCTAGGCAGCCTTTATATAATTCTTTCTTATTACTTCTGGTGATGAAATGATCCCACAAAAAAATAATAACAGATTCATTTTAAAAAAAAGATATGGACCTTCTGCTCAAATTGTTCCTTTTTGTCAGGAATCAACATGAAATAAGAAATGTTTGAACCCGATTCAATCACCTCTTCTTGGGACCCAGCATCCTCACTGACCCCTGACCTTCATTCGTGTGTGCACACTCTCCCATTTTTGGCTGGGGATTGGCTTTGATACCATCTATCCACCCGCACTCACTGTTTAGATACTGTCCACTTTGAACATTATTCATGCTCACGATTTCAAAATGCGTCTACATAGATGGGAGGCGTCCATGAAGGTGAGGGCCATTTGGGATTGGCCTACGCCGAAGAATGTGGGAAAAGTACACAGTTTCCATGGCTTAATCACGTTCTACTGAAGGTTCATCAAGAATTTCAATAGTATTGTGGCTTCCATCACAGAATGCATGAAGAAAGGAAATGGGGTGAGGAAGCTGAGATGAGTTTTGCCTTAATCAAGGAAAAACTGTCAATAGCCTTAATCTTAGTCCTTTCGAAGCTATTTCAGGTGGATTGTGATACCTCAATAATGGGAATCGGAGCAGTTCTATCACAAAAAGGAAGGCCAGTAGCATTTTATAGGCAGAAGCTGAGTGAAGTACGCAAGAAGTGAACCTATGAGTCGGAATTCTATGCGGTGGTGTAAGCTTTGCATATGTGGAAGCATTATCTTATCCAGCGAGAGTTCGTGTTGTTTACAGGTCACCAGGCACTGAAGTCCATTAACAATCAAAATAGTGTTAATCGGATGCACGCGTGATGGGCAGCTCCTTGGAAAGTGCCTTTCGCTACCGAATCTCCACAGCCACTTTCCAAGGAGCTTCCAATGAGCTGTTGAAGGGGGACAACCTCCTAAAACCAAGACCAACAACTGAAGAGGCCTGCAAACATACTTCCATCGGACGAGATGATACTTAAACTCCTCCCCTCGACCGCCTCAGTGGAAGTTTCGTTGAAGACTCTCGAGTCTTCCAGCAATAGAGGTGGAATCTAGAAAAGTGAAAGATAATAAGTTGGAAGACTCAACAGCGTTCTCTACACTAAATTAACCTTCCCGCCCTTCGAAAGATACTGCTTTTTCCACCTATCCATTCTTCTCTCAAATCGCTCTGTCACCGGATCCCAACTTCCCACCCTCCTTGGCGAAGCACCCAAAGGCAAACCCATATAAGAAATAGGGAAGGAGCTCATCCCACACCCTAGAACCGTCGCAAGAGAAGCGACTCCCCAGGGACAAGCACACTCTTTCCCACATTGACTTTCAAACCTGAGATTGCCTGAAAGCAAACCAGAATACATCTTAAATATCTCAGTTGGGGCACATCTGCCTCATAGAAAACCAGAGTATCACCCGGGAATAGCAAGTGAGAGATCTCAATATGTTGAACCGATTATGACCTGTCCTGAAACCCTTGATAAAGCTTAAATCCACTAATTCCTCATCAACCCACTAAGGGCCTCCATAACAATAATGAACAAAAAAGGAGAGAGGGGATGCCCTTACCTCAAACCTCGAGAATTGCCAAAAAATCGGAGGGACACCCATTCACCAATAAGAAAATCTGACAGAGGAAACGCAAACCTCGATCCATCTTCTCTTCTCTCTCCGAAACCATCCTCTCCAATAGATATAACAGGAAATTCCAAATAACATGATTGTTAGCAGAGATATGATAGCCATGAATTATGGAATGACTTACCATATTAGTAGATGTTTGATAGCCTCAAATTATAGAGTTTGACTTTATTTATGCACATATCTAGCCATAGAATATGTTGTGATTTGATTTAATTTCATTTCTTGTAATATGAGCATGTGCTCTTTTTATCTATAAATACTAGAATTGTGAATGAGTGATTTATCTCATTCAAACCTTTTACATATTTATCTTCTCTTTCTTCTATATTGTATTTCTTCTTGGTATTAGAGCCAGGTGGTCCGATTGTAATGAGGGCATTGCGAGTTCGGCACCACCTGTTCGGAAATAGTCTGAGGCAACATTGTTGATGATTTGTGGTATAAGGAGACATTTTTGATTCTTCCATCTACATCTTTTAAATATGTGTGGGAAGGAAAGTGGTTTGAGGAGACATTTTTTGTTGTTTATGGTCGCAAAACGCATGGTTGGTTGTTTATGGTCGCAAAACACATGGTTGGTTGTTTATGGTCTGAGGAGACACTTTGATTTGTTGATGGACACTTCATTTGAGAGAAAATCCTCACTAGTCAGATTTGCTCTCAACACCCTACATACATTCCTGCAAACTGCATTAGTAAGATTGTGTTTGAGGATGTATTGTCTAAGTTGGGCGTCTTAGATATTCTCGCACTAACTTGAGGGGGAGTGTTAGCAGAGATATGATGGCCACGAATTATAGAATGACTTACCACATTAGTAGAGATTTGATAGCCTCAAATCATGGAGTTTGACTTTATTTACGCATATGTCTAGCCATAGAATATGCTGTGATTTGATTTAATATCCTTTCTTGTAATATGATTATGTGCTCTTTTTATTTATAAATACTAGAGTTGTGAATGAGTGATTTATCTCATTCAAACCTTTTACATATTTCTCTTCTCTTTCTTCTATATTGTATTTCTTCTATGATTATAGGCTTTCTCAATATCGAGTTTGTACAAAACTCCAAGAACACCACTACTCAGCCTATAATCCACACACATTCGCTGGCAATAAGAGCAGAATCCTCTTCCCCCAATAAATTCATTTTGAGACTCAGAAATGATTCCATCCAGAACCTCCCTTAATCTCAACGCAAGGACTTTAGTGATAAGCTTATAAAGCAGACTCATCGATCTACAATCCTTAACGTCAGACGCACCACCCTTCTTAGGAATTAGGGCAATGAAAGATGCATGCAACGACTTTTTTTTTTTTTTTTTGATAAGTAAAATGTATTAGAAAGCGTTCAAAAGGGGAACGCGTCCCAAGCTATACACAAAAATGGAACCTATGA
The DNA here is from genome assembly GCF_030987335.1 of Cornus florida. Lineage (NCBI taxonomy): Eukaryota > Viridiplantae > Streptophyta > Magnoliopsida > Cornales > Cornaceae > Cornus > Cornus florida. Next base: position 55,442,010 of record NW_026775571.1, on the reverse strand, counting down.
ACTTAAAGAGCCCAAGAAGTCCACAATATCCTCAAAAGAAGAAGCATGCAACGACTTTTTGAACCTTCCGTTAGAATGGAACTCATGGAAAGTGGTCATTACCTCCTGTTTCACCACCTCCCAGCTTTCCAATAAAAACCTCATTGTGAATCCATCCGGACCGGATCTTTGTCACATTGCAGCTCTTCAACGCCTTCAGTACCTCCTCCTTTGAAAAAGGAATTTCTAATCCATCACTATCCACTGCTGAAATAGAGTCAAAATGAAGGCCATCAAGTCGTGGTCTCCAACGTAAAGGCTCAGAATAGAGCCTTTGGTAGAAAGAAACATTCCCCCTACGCATGTCATCCTCCTTATTCAACACCGCCCTGTCCACTCGAATCCATCCAATGTGATTTCCCCTCCTATGGGCATTAACAAGTCTATGAAAGAACTTCGTATTTCAGTCTCCCTCCCTTTTTGAGCCATAAAGCCCAAGATTTCTGTCGCCACGAAATTTCCTCTATAAGAGCAATCTCTGCCTGACAAGCTGCTCTCTTATCTCGCTGGGACTCAACAATACCACCCACCCCTTCAATCTATCAATCTCAGCAATATCAGCAAGAACCCTATTCTTCCTCCACTCCAAATTCCCAGAAATGTCCTTATTCCATCTTTTGAGCTTGTTCTTCAGGAGACAAAGCTTTCCAGCCAAAATAAAGCTTGGAGTGCCCACCACCGTGGCCTCCTCCCACCTAGACCGCACTTTCCCCTAAAAATCAACGGCTCTAAGCCACATATTCTCAAATCTGAAAGGAGTACAACGAGGTCTCAATCCTCCACAATCCAAAACTAACGGAATGTGATCTTCAATTTTAATGAATGAGATTGTTTTATTGCTGCCCATTTCTAAATTATTCAGTCTTAGTTGCGTAAAATTAGGTGCGGAGGAGATTTTTTGTTAGGTTGTGATTTTAGTGCTCATGGTTTTACCTTGTGAATCATTACATCATTTTTGTTTTTATGTTTTTTGTGGAGAAGTTGCGTTGAAAGGAGGAATATATTTGATGCAACTGCACGTTGTTTGAGATCCATCATGAACAAGGATGTCCTTCTGCCTTTTAAGGTTGGACAATTGGCTGAATCAAGATCATTTCAGATAGGGTATCGTGGTGCATGGTTCCGATGCAAGGTAATCCTCAATGCAACTATGATAATATATTTAGATTATATTCTTCTGGTGCTTACTTCTGAGATGTTTGATCTTACATTGAATTTGGCTATATTTATCATAGAATGATGTTGGCTATACTTAAATGCTATTGAGTTATACTTGGATGACAAGATAAGGGATGAACGATTTGTTTTGCTAGAATCCTTAGTTTTTTAGTGCTTTGAATTTTTTCTTGGTAGAACATTATGCTTTTATTTACAGTAAAACATCTAGTTTGAATATCAGAATACCTTTGGATCATTATTGAAATATGCTTTAATCTCCATTTTATATCTGGAGTTGCTTGGTTTTATGGTGATTTGGTAATATTATCCACTTGATTAGGCTGTGAGTTTTTAATATTTCGTCTCGTATACCGGTACATCTAAAGTAAGTTACGAAGTCATGCCCTGAAATCCAGTGCTTGAACTCCTGGAAAAGTTTTTAAATTTGAGTGATACGAGAGGTCATGTTTGTCCACTCCAGTCCCTTTTTTATTTTTTAACTTTTATTTTTGAGGCTCTGGATCATTCAGGATAGGATTTTTTTTTCCGCTCCTTGGTTCACATGATTAATCTCCACTATATTTGCTGCTTCTCTCTACATGCTTAATGTGCGTGGAAGCTTAGAGATTGATGATAGTCTGACCAAGATAAATGCAAAATCTGATGTTGAACAAATTTTTTTTTTGTTTGGTAATTAAGCAAATTCAATAAATAGCGTTCAAAAGGGGAACGCGTCCCATGAGCAACAAAAGGATCCTATGGACCCAAGGAAGAAATAAAATCAATTGTCTCCTCCGGGGAGAAACAATGCCTTCCGGAACCCCAAAAGCATAGCGAAGTAATAAAAGTTGACTTAAGAACAACGATCGAGGATTCCTCTCCTTCAAAGGATCTATTATTCCTCTCCCTCCACAGACACCACCATAAGCACAACGCATGACCTCCCACAAAGTATCCTTTCCAAGCCTCCATCAGTCCTCTCGTAGATCTAGGCATCACCCACGACACCCCAAACATGCCTCACAAAAGACATCAACAGTCAAAAGCCACTAGACAGTGCAAAAAAAGATGATCCACCGATTCTCCATTACATTTGCACATACAACACCAGTTAACTATTATTTGTCTTCGCCTCCTCAAATTGTCAAGCGTCAAAATCTTGCCCCCACACCACTGTCCAAGTAAAGAAAGCCACTTTGGGTGGCACCTTAGATCTCCACACAGTTTTCCATGGAAACGTAATCCCTGTAAAGTCTGCGAGGCAACGGAAAAATGAACTCACTTCAAACCTTTCTCGGGCAGAAGGAACCTAGACGAGCGAATCTCCACCTCTGCCACAGTTCTCATGCCGATACAGGCGCTCTAACAACCCACAAATGTCGTCCAACTCCCAATCCTGGAAAGCTCTCACAAACCGCACATCCCAAGTCAACCTCCCGCTATCAAGCCGATAACAGTCAGCAACCGAGGCATGCCTGTCAACAGTAATCCTAAACAATCTGGGAAAAGAACAAGCCAAAGAACAATCACCACACCAAAGATCCTCCCAAAAGCAGACGTCTTTACCATCCTGAATTCTGAATATGATGTGTTTTGAAAACTCATTCCATCCTTTTCTAATGGATTTCCAAACACCAACACCACCAGGAATCCTCACCAATCCTGAACACCACCCCCCTCTCTTTCCCGAACCGGCACAAAATAACCCTCCTCCACAGCCTATGGCATTCCACTCCATACCTCTACAACCACTTACCTTGGAGCACCCTGTTAAATGGCACCAACCTCCTTAACCCTAACCCTTCAGCATGAAGTGGCCTACAAACCTGCTCCCAATGGACAAGGTGATACTTAAACTCACCTTGTAAGCCACCCAATAGAAAGTTCCACTGAAGCCTCTCAATCGAAGCAATAACTATGGATGGAATCTGAAAAAGAGATAGAAAATATGTAGGAATACTTGGAAGCGTACTTTTCAAAAGAGTGACTTTCCCACCTTTCGATAAATACTGCTTCTTCCACCCTGCCAGTCTCCTCTAAACCATCTCAACCACCGGATCCCAAACACCCACAATCCTCGAAGAAACTCCTAAAGGTAACCCCAAGTATGTAATTGGAAAGCTACTAATTCCACATCCAAGAAGGCTAACTCACCTATATTCTGCACCTGCCCCCACTGGAATCAAAACACTCTTCCCTACATTCACTTTCAAGCCTGAGATAGCTTGAAAACAAACCAGCACCGACATCAAGGACCTCATCTGGGACACCTCTGCCTCACAAAACAGTAAAGTATCATCCGCAAACAATAAGTGAGATATCTCCAGGTGATGAGCAACATCCCCACCCACCATGAACTCCTTTATAAAACCCAATTCCACCGCCTTCCCCATCAACCTACTCAGGGCCTCCATAACAATAATGAATAGAAAAGGAGATAATGGATCCCCCTGGCTCAGACCTTTTGAGCTACCAAAAAAATCAGTTAGAGACCTATTAACCATCACTGAAAATCTAGCTGAAGAAATACAGGCTTCAATCCAATGCCTCCATTTGTCCCTAAACCCCATTCTCTCCATCAAATACAACAGAAACTTCCAACTCACATGATCATAGGCTTTCTTAACATCAAGCTTGCAAAGAACCCCTGGGACACCGCTCCTCAGCCTCGTGTCCAAACATTGGCTAGCAATAAGAGCTGAGTCAATAATCTGACGCCCACCAATAAAAGCATTCTGAGACTCTGAAATAATATCATCCAGGACATCCCTCAATCTATAAGCCAAAACTTTAGCTATTAGTTTGTAAATGCACCCGAACAAGCTAATAGGTCTAAAGTCCTTCATATCCGAAGCCCCCTTCTCCTTCTTTGGAATAAGTGCAATAAACGAGGCATTCAAGGAACTCTCAAACCTCCCCTGAGAATGGAAAGCATGAAACGTATCCATCACCTCCCCCTTGACCATACCCCAACTCTCCAAAAGAAAACTCATAGTAAAGCTATCCGGATCCGGAGCTTTATTTGCGTTACAACTCTTAAGCGTCTTCAGCACTTCCTCTTCAGAGAAAGGAATCTCCATCCTATCTCTACTAAGCTCTGAAATGGAATCAAAGTGAAGCCCATCCAGCTGGGGTCTCCAAGCATAAGGCTCTGTAAACAAACCTTGATAAAAAGAGACAATCCCTCTGCAAACATTGTCCTCCCTGATGTTGAACATTAGCCGGATAGAAATGATTGATCTCGCTACATTTGCTTTTCTGTTGGGGATTTCCTTTTTCCTTTAAATGAGATCTCAAAGCGGGCTACTTTTGATGGAATGGTGGTCTCAAGTTAACAGGGGAGATGAACTGTCATCATGGTGATGTGTATGTTTTCAATGATAAAAACCACTTGCAATAGAACGAATCCTTGTTTGATTTAAAAGAAAGAATTTTGATGTGTTTTCTATTTCTAAATTACAATAAAACTGAAAATAAACTAAATTAACAAAGGATGAGATCAAAGTGAGAAAAACTTAGGGATTGACTTCACTGCTAGCCTCATAACACGGTCAATTGCTTCAACTATGGGGAAATTCGCACATGTATATTCGGGAATCAAGTGGCTACAAGAACGCTTCAATTCAATTAAGAAGATATACGTGAATAAACACTCAGCCATAACTCATCTTCGGTTGATACGAATTGTCTACCTAACTACTCTAAGCTACCATGCAGTACAACTCGTCTTCCCTATGCATGAATTATCAAAACATTCATTTATATATTTGTTAAGCACCATTGCATGATAACCACTTCTACCGTTAAGAGAAGCCCTTAGCCACTAATCTCTCACAATAGCAGGGTTTGAATTCAATTAAAACAAAATTAATTCTAAGACGAGATTAATTTATTTAAAACTGATTATAATCATTAAAACCCAATTGCTTAGTACAACTAAGTCAATTGCTTACAATTATGCAATCAATATACATAGAAAAATCCCAAAAGTTAAGAACAATAGAACCATGCTACTCAGACTAGGGTTACATCAATGCCCTAAGGAATGATTTAGCTTCTCATGGAGAGGAAGAATGTCATCATTGTTGGTGTAGAAGCCATCTCCATGGACTGCCAAGTGGAATCTTCAATCTTCAAAACCCTAAAAGCTGCCAAGAGGTAGGAGAACCAAGAGGAAGAAGAAGAAGAAGAATGTGAAGAACAAGTCCTAATCCCCCTTGGATGGGCTTTATAGCTTTTGGGGGATAATTAGGCCCATAAAGGAACAAAGAAGAGGGATTTTACAACTTTCCCGCAGCTTTTGGAAACTTTCAGGATGTTCGAGCTTGAGCTCTGGTATCTTGTGTTCGAGCTCTGTAGTTCAAAATTTCTAAAGTGTCTTTTCATCTTCCCAGGGAGGTTTGAGCTCGAGCTTTAAGGCCAAAGCTTGAGCTTTGAGGCTCAGTGCTCGAGCACTAAGGTTTGATGCTCGAGCTCTCCATACTTAGAATTTTTCTGCTGTTTAGCAGTTTCTTCATCCAGTGCTCGAGCTCTAAGTATGGAGAGCTCGAGCACTAGGATCAGTGCTCGAGCTCTAGGCAATGCTCGAGCACTAAAGGGTTGTGCTCGAGCTTTGGTTTATGAATTTCTTCAAATCATCCCGGTTGAACCCCAAATTGACTTGAAAGGTCCGGAACATCTCCCTAAGCATTGAGAACATCGCCATAAGCTCTTAATACATGGAATTGTTCACATCTTCGGGTAAAAACCTACAAATAGAAAATGAACGAAAACATAAGAACCGAGATATAAGCATCGCTAGGGCATTAACATATGCATGTTTAAGGGCTCGAATATGCAATATTCAATGCTTATCACATGGCCTCCGAGAGATTTAAAAGGTGCAATGTTTGACAAGGTACGTGGCTTGCAGTTCTCATATGTCCGTACTCGGGCTCTATGTATGCTAGATAAGAAAGAGGAGAGGACTGAAAGTGGAAGACGCTATTCATAGCCTTGATGGATTATCTCTCTTGGATTGTTATTTGTTACTCAGAGTAGTATACAAATTAAATAATCCCTCATTTACCGGGGGAAAAAATGATACTCTCTCATAGACTGGTTTTGATTACTCAGATTAGCAAACAAACGTGGATATGCTTATGCTAATTTGCTGCAAAATTTGTCAGATTGGAATTGTGCACTTCCTGCCTTGACATCGTCTCTGACCAGAAACTGATACCTTGTGAATGCTGCTGAACAACCAGGAAAATGGTACTTTATAAATATTGGCTTAATTTTTTTTTTTTTTGATAAGTAATATTGGCTTAAATTCTTTAAGTTGCCTATTCTCTATAGCATGGTCAGAGAATAACTCAACATAGCTCGCTGGATAACTCCTTTCCCAACTGTATCTTTGATCTAACATAGCCATTTTCCTAACAAGTGTTCTTCACGTTTACTGGTGGAAGCAACTCTTGGATTCCTTCCATTCTCCCCTTACAAGCTCTTTCCAAATGACCAAATGTTATGTCGTTCACTACCAGCATTTGGATAAATGATATGAAGCAGAAGTTGCTAGAGAAGTTGGAAAATGATATGTGAATTACTGTTAGTTTAGCTCCTCTATCTTGAGCAAATGCACCATCATTTAAATTTTGTGTAGTAAATCATGCTACAATTGCAAGGCTCAATGATCTTTTGAACTTGAAGACTATTAAATGAACCTTAAGATTGATGGAATGCTTGAAGTAGAAACCATAGCCATTTGGGACCACAAGGCATCAAGAGCAAGACATCATACTCCTCTCTTTTGGCTGCTTTTGCTCTTGCAGCGGGTAGGGCTTTTCACTCCTTGGGATGGTTTCATTCTTTTCAAGGTAGCTCCTCCTAGGTAGCCCTTTTTGAACTCCCCTAGGTAGCTCCATTGTAGCTGGAGTAGCCCTTTCTACTTCATGGAGTGGTTCTTATTCTACGTCATATAGCCCTCTCTGTAGTAGGCCATTCCTTGACCCAAGCTTCATAGATGGGAGCTGTTTTAATATATAGTGATACACGATAAAGACATGGGACAGGTGGTAGGTGTGACATGAAGGCCCTATAAAAATTTGGGATGGCACCAAATAAATAAATATCCTCTCGCTTTGCCTAACTAAACTTGTATGTGGAAGCAATTCCTTTCACCAGTGAAGAAACAACGTCACTTCATGCATGACATCAAATGATAGAGCACTAGATCCTTATCTGTGATTGCTGACTGAAGGTAAAAATAAAATAAAATTTTTATTCTACAAATTTCACATTTTAGGATGTTGTGAGATTGAAAGGGCCTACAAAGATTGGACCTAATATGACTGATTGGTTACATCAAAGTGAATGTTTTTTTCTTTTATGGAAATCAAAACAACTTATAACGTTTTGATCAAATTATTATTATTATTTTTTTCTCTCTCAATTTTCTCTACACATAATAAGTGATATCTGCCCTGTATTTGAAATTTGGAGTAACTTGATCTTTTTATTGTTAAGGGAGCTTATCTTGATAAGATAATTGTTTTACTTTTACATCTATATTTTCCATCAGATAAAAGAGATTGACCGGAGACACGGGCATATTGGGCATGTCTTGGAATTTGTTGATTTTCCTGATGAAAGTAAGTTCTTTGTATGAATTCCTTAAAGGCTCAGGTTATTGCTTTTGAATATATGATGTTTCTTCTTTTTGGTCATACATGCTATTTTTTTTTTTTTTTTTTTACATTTCAAAACTAGTACATTGATCTTTTTCAATCTGCCATATTTAATATTTTTACACCCACATGACTAGTAACTTTTTTATTCTAGTTGTGAACATGTGCTGGAATAAAATTATAATATATCATTTGAATGCTACGTCATATTGTTCAAAGTAGAATTAATTTACTTACTAAGTCTTAGGGTACATGGGCATGGGCATACAAGTGAATATCAACATGATTACATGCAGAGAGGATCATGATCTGAGATCAAGTGTCCTTTGGTTTGCGATTCTCATAAAAATAAATAAAGAAAAAACATGTCAAAACATTTTGCAAATTCAAAAACCATGGGCGATAGCGAGTTGATTGGTTCCAGTGAGAATTGGAACCCTTCTCTTTAATGAGTTCCCACATCTGTTCAGCTTGTTTTTTTGTCGAATAGTTGTTATGCCAACTATTTTATATGGTTCGGAGTGTTGGGCATTTAAATGGAGGAATAACGAATTCATGAAGCAGAAATGAGGAAGTTAAGGTGAATGACAGGATGACTAGAAGAGATAGGGTTAGTAATCAAAGTGGGAGAAATTAGGAGTGATGCCTATTACCAAGAAGATAAGAAAAAGTAGACTCAAGTGGTATTGGCATATCCAAAGAAAGATCTATAGATGCTCAGGTAAGAAGATGGAGACTAATTTGCATAGAAGGTAGGAGACAAAGAGGACGACTGATCGGTTGATCAACTATACATCAACCTTCGCAATAGCACGAATCATTGTAAAATAGGGCTATTGGTCGGGTAAGTCGAACCACTGGGACTGCGCTAATCTATGGCAACCTAAGTGTCTAGAGTCGTTTTAGAGTGATAAGGTGTAATAAAGAGTTGTTGATTGGTTTGTCACTAAGCTAGAAATGTAAAGATGCATAAAATAATAAATGGAAGGAGATTAAAAGGAGTGAAACTTAGGTGGAGAGGACTAGGGAAATGAATCCACCACACACCTCATAAACATGCTAGCTTGCAATTAACTTGGGGAGCTACTTATGTAAATGACCATGATATGTAGAGATGCATGATAACTACACTATCTTCAAGAAGTTCATACAATCAAGAGCTAAGTATAAACCATCTAAGTATAATCCCCTAGGAATGGCCTATCAAATCCCTTACTTTGTATGGTAAATGCACATGTAATCAAAGACTAAGTATAATCCATCCACGGTTGGTATGAACCATCTACTTAATTACATTAAACTAGGGGTGTAGTATGGTTCATCGTTCCTAGGAATGGACTATCAAAACCTTCACAAGACATGCCAAGAAAACCATTTCATAATCTCATCTCCATTCCCACTATGAAGATGCAAGCTATAAAATCATGAGAGAATATAACCTAAAACAAGATGATGAAACTCAACATAATCATTAATAGAATTTAAGATCCATTACAACATGTGTAGAGCTCTAGCTTATGAAAAATACCACATACATACTTCATTCCCCAAATTAAGAACAAAACTAGAGTATGCTTACAAGGGAGGCTTCATCACCTCCCTAGAAGAAGAGTTAGTTACCCATTGGAGCCTTAGAATGAAGAAGAAGCTTGAACTCCATCTCCAATTTTCGAGCTTCCCTTTGTTAGCTTGAAGAACTCTCTTTCCTTGCTCTCTTCTCTCTCCTCTATCTTCCCAAAATGAAGCATACCAAATGTGTGGCCTTTGGTAGCCTTTTATTCTCCAACAAAACCCTCTCTCTCCTCCAAGGAACACCTCCAACCACTTCATAAAGAAGGAAGATGGCATTGAGGAAACCAATGTGCAAGTGGCTGAAAATGAGCCATTTCCGAGTGCAATCTGCCTGATTTTCGAGCACTCGAAAAGTGGTCTCGAGCACTCTAAATTAGTGTAATGTGCAACATGCTCTTCTTGCTCAACGCTGACCTACTTTGGTAAAACTGCTATAACTTTGTACCCCGAACTCCGAATGATGATCTGTTTGAAGATTTGGAGAGCTGATTCAGTGCTTTAAAAACTTCATGTTTTGATGAAGACCCAATTCTCAAGTCTGGTTGGTCGAAAATGGGGAGAAAGGCAGTACTTCAGTGCTGCCAGGCAGTTCTGCGCACCTCTGTTAAGAAGATCATAACTCTCTGCTCCGAACTCCAAATGATAAACCGCTTGAAGATTTGGAAAGCTGATTCAGAGATCTAAATCTTTCATGTTATGATGGAAGTCCAGTTCTTGAGTTTGCTAGGTCGAAAATGGCGACAAAAGTCAGGATCACTGCTGCCAGAAATTCAGAAATGGCATCCTTTTTGTTCAAAATTCCACAAGGCATCATTTTTGCTTCCTTTTTGCACTTTAACCTGAAAATGCATAAAAACATGCAAATGGAGTTAATCTACATAAAATAATCAATTAATGGACTTTGTTAATGTAATTTAGGGCGCTTGAATATACAGTATTCAGCGCTTATCACACCCCCAAACTTACATTTTGCTAGTCCCTTAGCAAAACCAAAATGCAAAGCTCAATGGAATGAAAACATGGGAATGCTATTACAAAAATACTCACCATGGCAAAGATAAACATAAACATAGCTCAAATACAACTTGAAACAGATAAGAGCTGGAGACGGGATCATTGGGAAGACTACCTTGCATATATGAAGCATTGATACAAAAAATGGGAAAAACCATTTCAACATGCATGCATCAACATCATAGTCCATATAAATAATTCAATTGTCATCTCTTAAATGGAAATTTCTCAAACTCCAGTGAAAGTGAATTGAATCCTCAAGATGCGGCTTTTACTTTCTTTTCCAATTCCAAGGCACAAGTTTTCAAATCAATGAATTCCCCTTTACATGAAGTCCCTAAGGCATGATTTTATTTTCAAGACAACTTTTGTTGCCTGTTAACAATTTATTGCAACTCATAAGCGAAACATAGAATGGTTGTGCAATGCTAAAGTCCCTTAAGCTTTCTAACCAACCTATGTAGCAAGCGTTAGGCCAACAACTCCCAAACCAGACGGCTTTAGGGTGTTAAGTGTAGAGACACTCCAAAGGGCTTAATAGCTCAAGTTAGAAAGGCTACGAACTCTAGCGAAACATGTTTATTACAATTTTTTTTGAATGACCGTGCAATGTTTAAGTCCTTTAAGCTTTCTAACCAACCCTTGTAGCAAGCGTTAGGCCAACAACTCCCAAACCAGACGGCTTTAGGGTGCTAAGTGTAGAGACACTCCTAGGGCTTAATAGCTCGAGTTGGAAAGGCTACGAACGTCAACTGGTCATTTTTTTTTTTTCTTTCTCAGTTTTTTTTATTTTTATTTTTTTTATTTTATTTTTTATTTTTTATTTTTTATTTTTTTTCAACTTAAATCATGCCAAAGATATTCATCTATCAGGTTCATCAAATCAGATTAACTAGGCCAAGGTCAAGGTTGATCAAGTTGCATGCCTCACAGTTAAGTTTCCAATGTGCATCTGTGCATTGTGAAGCTTATAAGAGTGTAAATCCAGCAAGAATCTAATTGAAACATTTATACAGACTAATTTGAATCTACATGATCATTTCAACTCAAATTTTTCTTTATTTTCAAAAATTTCAATTGCTTCTATACACAAGGTATTAAACATATGTTTCATCTCCGACAAGTGTCAAGTTATACTATCATTGCTTAGCAAAAATTATGAAACCAAAAATATGCCAAGAATGCTTTGATGCACCCCCAAACTTAAACTACACAGTGTCCTCAATGTGGGACATGGATGTAAGTTAGAGACAAAAATGACAGAGTATAAAAAGGAACAACAATACCCAGGGGGAGGAAATGGCATTTTGATACAAAAACCCCCAAACTTGAATTGGACTGCGCAACCTGGAGAGCATCACGAAGAACAAAAAGAAACAACCACAAACAGTATTAATAGCACAAGCATAAATACAGAAAAAGAATGTACCGAAAGTTAACAGAACAGAAAGAATTTGCATTGCAAAAAGAGTTTACATGATTACAAAAAGAGCTGTACAGGGATCAGGTCGACTAGAGCAACCTATACATAGCAAATTCTTATAGTTCAAAAGGAAAACAAAAGATACAAGAGAAATAGTTACATATGAAACAAAAAGATAAGGTCCACACTCGCAACAAGCTACGGTCCAGAGGGTAAACGGGCGAGGATGGAATGGAGGAGAGATTGAGTCTTGCGCCGTTCAGCGGAAGCCAAACGACGGTCCTCAGCGGCGACACGGCGGTCTTCAGCAGCAAGACGACGATCTTCTTCAGCACGTGAAGAAGTCTCACACAGAGTCTGAGTGCACACGGACAAAGAATTCTCAAAACGATCCAGTCGCTCATGAATACCGGCAAAGCTAGCCCGGAGGAAAGCCTGGTCCTGGTGAGAGTCGACCGGAGGCTCTACCCTTGCAGCGGCGGCTGCGGTGGAAGCATCCGCAGAAGGAGGAGGAGGTGGAGCGTGGATGAACAGGGGGGCAGCAGGCTGAGGGGTACTAGAATGGCTAAGAACATTGATCCACTGGCGCTGGGTAAAAATTTTAATCTTTTCGTCTTTTGGTTCATGGGGAGGAACAATGAAACCCTTGTGCTGAAGGAGCCGAGTGATGAAAAACGGCAACGGCAATTTCCGATTTTCAACTCGCGGAACCCGTGCATTATGAGCGTCATGCCAAAACTTCATAAATGTGGTCCAAATGAGCTCTGGGATGGAGAACCATTGGCCTTGGTCCATGGCATATAAGGCTTGCAAAAGGAGGCCTCTACGCTCGGTGCTATGCACCAAAGGGCAGACATTGTGCTTGAAGACAGTGTCAATGAACCAGAGGCGTTTCGGAAGATTGGTTTTGCGGATAAAAGACCGGGGCCTGGTAGGATCGTCAACAGGGCAAAGGGCAGCGGCAATCTGCTCCATAGTTAATGTATCCGGCTCCTCATATAAAGGGAGATTTTCACGATTGACAATATCATCGGGGCACTCAATGGGGCAACCAGAAACCTGAATGATGTCAGTCATAGTGAAAGCATAGGTGGTGCCATCAATGGATGTAGTGAGAGAAATGGGTGGCTCTTCAGGGCATTGGAGATTCTGATAGAAGAGGCGCACTACACGGGGGTAGGCAACCCTGGCAAGGGGCGCGCAAATGTGCTGCAGACGCCGGCTAGTCAATTCGGCTACAGCCCACGAAGTTGTGGGTAGAATATCAAAGGCATCGGTGAGCGGAAAAGAAAGCTCGTAGTTGAGTTGTTTGCGATCCCAAGGATCACGTGGTCGCTCACGATTGATAGCACGGGCACCCGCAGAGGGTCTAGGAGGGCGAGAAGGACCGGCACGAGACATTTAGAGAGGTGGACTTGGTTGAGGACTTTCAGCGAGCACCTGGCGTGCACCACAAAAAGGAGAAGGTGAAAGTGAGTGGGATGGAGGAGCAAACCCAAAAAATTTCGTGGAAAGATTAACAAGCTCCAACATAGAGCCATCACCAACAATCATCAACACAAGTATCAACAAAATCACCAACATGCAATCCCATCCTCCTTATGATGATTACTGGCAATGAAAAGAAGAAATTAAATTGTACGGAGAAGAAACTGACCTTAAGAGTGTGGAGAGAAAGGTGAGAGGAGGAGGGTGCTGTGATGGGGTGGAGAGAGAAAAGGTGGAGGTTGGTTGGTTTTTGGGTTCATGCATGGGAGTTGCCGAGAGAGAGAGAAGGATGTTGATGAGGGTGGGAGGGTGTTGGGAGGATGCATGCATGAGAGGGTGGTTTGGTTGATGGGTGAGGCTCGGTTGGTTGTGTGGAGGGGTGGTGAGGTCGTGGGGATGGTGGCTGGGTTTGATGTTGAGAGGTAGAGTTGAGTGGGTGCTTGGTGCAGTTGAGAGGTGGGGTTGAGAGAGGAGGCAGATTCGAGGGAGAGGGGGTTTTAAAAGAGGGGGGAAGTGGGTGTGTTCGAGTGCTCGAAGCTTCACTTCGAGCACTCGAAGTGAAGGCAGTGTGCTTGGCTGGTTGGTGTGTGAGAGCTCGAGCAGTGGCGAGCACTCGAAGCTTGGCTTCGAGTGCTCTAGAAACCGGCAGAGAGTGAAAATGGAGCTTGCATGCATGGTTGGCATGATTGGTTGCAGTAGGGAGGTGGCTGGGGAGATGGTTGGTCGTGGGGATGGTTTGAGTGTTGGTTTGGGTTGTGGCGTGAAGGAGGGTGGTATGCAGGAAGGCATGATTGGGGGGGGGGGGGGGGGGGGGGGGGGGGGGCGGTGGTTTGGATGATGGTGTAGTTGTGGATTGGTGATGGAGTTGGCGATTGAGATAGAGAGAAATGAAGGTGGCCGAGAGGAGGTTGTTTTCATGGATGGGAGTGTTCGAGCACTTGCAAGGGGAGAGAGAGAGAGGGAGTTTAGGGGTGAGTGTTGGGATGGTGAGGGTGGTGAGCTTGGGGGTGGGGTTGTGCATGGGAGTGGGTTGCATGGTTGTGGGGTGGTGGGCTTGTGGTTTGCATGGTTGATGGGGTTGAGGGTTGGAAGGAGAGGTTTGGAGGTGGCCGAGTGGTGGAGGGATGTGGGTGTTCATGCATGGCATGCATGAGGTGAGGAAGTGGGTTGTATGGTGGTGAGGTGAGGGGTTGGGAGTGGTTCGGGCATGGGTTTGGATATGTGGTGGCATGCAGGGTGGTGAGGGTTGGGTTGGGGAATGCCGAGAGGTGTGTGTTTGGTGGTGTGGAGAGAGAGAAATGGTTGGTTTTGAGAAGTGGGATGGTGAGAAGGTTGGAGGGTTGATGAGTTGGGTTGAGGTGATTGGTGGGTTTGTGGGAGAGAGAGAGAGCTGGTGTGGGTGATGGTAAGTTGAGGTGCGAGGGTGGTAGTGAGCGAGGAGTTTGCATGGATGGGTGTGTTTGTGCTGTGAATGGTGGAAGATGCTGAGAGCTTGTAAGGGTGATGGTTTGGAAGGAAGTTGGTAATTTTGATGCAGACAAGGCTGCATGGTGTGTGGGTGGGTTTTGTGTGGTGTGTGAGGTTGGTGAGGTGGTGAGTGGGGGTAGGCATGGGGAGTGAGTGGCTTGGTTGGAGCCGAGATAGAGTGATGCATGAGGTGAGAGAAGGTGATTGCTGGGATGTTGGTTGTTGGAGTTGTTGTCGAGCACTCTAAGCATGGAAGTAGAGTGCTCGAATTGGGACCAGTAGCCTCAGCATCTTTGGGGTTCAAAACTCAAGCAAGGTCGAGCACTCCAAATTGGAGTTTAGATTGCTCGAAATGAAGCCAGAGAGTTTGGGTTTGCTGGGATGAGGCTGCGAGCACTTGAAGCTTGGTGGTAGAGTGCTCTAAACTGGATCAGTAGGCTCAGCATTGTGGGTTGAAGAATTTGGAGCACTCAAATTGGAATTTGGAGTGCACGAAATTGGCTCAGTAGCTTGGAAATGAACTGGCACATGGAGATTGAATGTTTCAGCCAATTTGAATGCATGGATGATTTTGCATGGATGGATTGCATGGCTGCCTTTTGAGTGCATGGATGAATGCATTTGATGGATTGCCATGCATGGTGCTTCCAACCATCCATCCATCATATAAGATTGCAACAAAGAAATGCATGGAATGCATGCAACATAGAAATGCATGCAACATAAAAATGAATGGAATGCATGCAAGCAAGGTGTCTAGGCATGCAAAAATGCAATATGGAATGGATGAACTTTCAACTTGATTGAAAATTTATGCATGGATGCATGGATTTGGAACTCTCTATAAAATTTTATTTTATTTTATTTTATTTTTTATTTTTTATTTTTTTTTTTGTGCCCTACACAATGGATGGATGAGTTTAAGAAAATTTTCAAACTTTTGCAACATGATGCAAAAGGGATGGAATTTTTCAAAAATGAAATTTTTATGCATAGAGAATTTTTGAAAATTTTCATGTCAGTCCTAAATTCAAGCCATGCATGGAAAATCTGAAACTTTACACATTATTCCAATCCAATGCATGGATGATTTTGAGAAAAAGTTGGAAAACTTTTCAACTTCTTTCTAATGCATGGATGATTTTGAGAAAATTTTTAAACCTTGCAACCTCATTCCATTCCAAAGCATGAAAAAAAAAAATTTTTGGGGAACCATGATCCAACAATGCATTGAAAATGAGAGGTTGAACACATGAGTTGCATGCCAAAGATCCTATGAAATTGCTAGAAAGCGATGGAAATTTCCGGGAATGAAAATTAGAGCTGAGAAGGTTTAAGAGGCCAGTCTAAAATTGCGGAACACAACTGAAGACTATTTCAGAAAAATCAAATTTTTGGCTTTTCTAAACCATTTCCCAGAAAATTTCAAGGCATGAGCAATTGAAAAGATAGGGAAGCCTTGAAGTAGAAAGAATTGCTCCCCAAGGGTGCTAAATTTAATGTCGATAGCTAGACAAAGCTAGAGTAGGCACTAATCCTCATAATTTGGATCCGTCAAGAGGACTTCCTCAACTTTTCGGGTTAGAATTGTGCCGTCAATGCAAGGCTTAAGCCTTTGGCCATTTACCTTGAAGAGTGATCCACTTGCAGGATCATGAAGTTCGATTGCTCCATGAGGAAAGACGGTAGTGACAATGTATGGACCATCCCATCTTGACCGGAGTTTACTGGGAAAGAGTTTCAAGTGGGAATTGAAAAGCCAGACCTTTTGTCCCGGGGCAAAAGACTTTTTGACGATGTGTTTGTCATGAAAAGCTTTAGTCTTTGCCTTGTAAATTTTTGCGCTTTCATACGCGTCATTACGCAATTCCTCAACTTCATTTAATTGCAACGCACGATTAGAGCCGGCTTGTTTGAGATCAAAATTAAACCTTTTTATGGCCTAATAAGCATGGTGCTCTAATTCTACCGGGAGATGACATGCTTTGCCAAAGACAAGTCGATATGGTGACATGCCAATGGGTGTCTTATAAGCTGTCCGGTAAGTCCAAAGCGCATCGTTTAGCCTTAATGACCAATCTTTGCGGTCCGGTCTAACCGTTTTTTCTAAAATGTGCTTAATCTCCCGGTTAGAAATCTCTACTTGACCACTCGTTTGAGGGTGGTAAGGTGTAGCAACCTTATGAATGACGGAATACCTAGCAAGGACGGATTTTAGATAACGATTTCGGAAATGAGATCCGCCATCACTAATGATTGCTCGGGGCGTACCAAAACGACTAAAGATGTGAGACTGAATGAAATGGATCACGACTTTATGATCATCGGTTTTGGTAGCCTCGGCTTCAACCCATTTAGACACATAATCCACCACTACAAGGATGTACTCATAGCCATAAGAAGATGGAAATGGTCCCATGAAGTCAATCCCCCACACATCAAAAATTTCAACAATTAAAATGTTGGTGAGGGGCATCATGTCTCTTCGGGACATGGATCCAAGTTTTTGACATCGTTCACACGATTTGCAAAAATTGTATGCATCCCGAAACAAGGTAGGCCAAAAGAACCCGCTTTGAAGAACTTTGTTAGCGGTCTTTTTGGCACTAAAATGGCCTCCACAAGCAAGAGTATGGCAAAAATTTAGAATGCTTGTGGCCTCGGTTTCAGGAATGCATCGCCGTATGATTTGGTCCGGGCTATACTTGAATAGTTCCGGATCTTCCCAAAAGAAATGCTTGACTTGGGAGAAAAACCGGTCCCTCTCTTGTTTGGACCAATGAGCTGGAATTTTGCCAACCGCAAGATAATTGACAATATCCGCAAACCATGGAAGAGTAGAATGTGAAACTTGAAGAAGTTGCTCATCCGGAAAGGAATCACGGATGGCTGCGAATTCTGAAGATTTCTCAATAAGTAAGCGAGAGAGATGATCGGCGACAACATTGTCGGTCCCTTTTTTGTCCCGGATGCCAATGTCAAACTCTTGAAGTAAGAGGATCCATCGAATTAAACGGGGTTTTGTCTCTTTTTTCGCTAACAAATGCCTAAGAGCGGCATGATCTGAAAAGACGATAACCTTGGAGCCAAGAAGATAAGAGCGAAATTTATCCAAGGCGTACACCACAGCTAGCAATTCTTTTTCAGTGGTGGTGTAGTTCAATTGGGCATCGCAGAGAGTTTTGCTAGCATAATAAATGACATGCGGAAGTTTATCCACACGTTGGCCCAAAACCGCCCCTAATGCATAGTCGGATGCATCACACATGATCTCAAAGGGAAGAGACCAATTAGGGGGTTTCATGATTGGGGCGGAGGAGAGGAGAATGCGAAGTTTGATGAAAGCTTCCATGCAAGCGTCATCAAAATTGAACGGAACATCCTTGGCTAAGAGATTACACAAGGGCCGTGAGATTTTGCTAAAATCTTTGATGAAGCGACGATAGAATCCGGCATGGCCAAGAAAAGAACGGATTTGACGGACGGAATTCGGAGGAGGAAGATTAGAGATTAACTCAACTTTTGCCTTGTCTACCTCGATTCCCCGCTTAGAAATGACATGTCCTAAAACAATGCCTTCTTGGACCATGAAGTGGCTTTTCTCCCAACTTAGAATGAGATTCGTCTCTTTGCATCTTTGGAGCACAAGAGATAAATTTTTGAGACACGAGTCAAAGGAGGAGCCAAATACGGAAAAATCGTCCATGAAAACTTCCAAGAACCTTTCAACCATATCGGAGAATATGGACATCATGCACCTTTGGAACGTTGCCGGTGCATTGCATAGACCAAAAGGCATGCGTCGATAGGCAAAAGTACCAAAGGGACATGTGAATGTTGTTTTTTCTTGATCTTGGGGGGCGATTGCCACTTGGTTATAGCCAGAATAACCATCAAGAAAACAATAGAAGCTTTGGCCGGCTAACCTTTCTAGGATTTGATCAATAAATGGGAGTGGGAAATGATCCTTCCTAGTTGATGAATTGAGTTTCCGATAGTCAATGCACACACGCCACCCGGTGGTGGTTCGTTGTGGCACGAGCTCACCCGCTGAATTTTCAACAACGGTGAGCCCGGATTTCTTGGGGACAACTTGTGTGGGGCTCACCCACTTGCTATCAGAGATAGGATAGATGATTCCCGCATCTAGCAATTTGATCACCTCTTTCATGACCACTTCCTTCATATTTGGATTTAACCGGCGCTGGACCTCTCTAGTAGGCTTTGCGTCATCCTCCATATGAATACGGTGCATACAAATGGAGGGGTCAATTCCTTTCAAATCTGCCACTGTCCAACCAATAGCTTCTTTATGCTCTTGGAGCACCGCTAAAAGGTTGGTCTCTTGGTCTTTTTGAAGGTCCGAGGCAATAATGACCGGAAGGGTTTGCTTTGGACCAAGGAACACATACTTGAGATGGGCCGGGAGCGGCTTAAGCTCAAGTTGTGACGGAGATAACAATGATGGGACCGGAGGAGTGGTGGAAAGTTGGGGAAGTGGTTCTTTTGGAATTTTCCAAGGAGGTACATCCATGATAGCACTAATATCAAGCAAGGAATTGACTTCTTGAATGGCTTGATCAACATCAAAGTTTGAGAAGTCAAAATGGGACATGCAAGTTTCAAGAGGATCTTTGCTTAGAATGAAGGGGAGAGATTCTTCGACCACTTCATCAATGACATCCACAAGAAAACAATCATCCTCATTGGAGGGATGTTGAGTTGCATGAAAGATGTGGAGTTTGACTTGCATGTTTCCAAAAGCAATGTCCATTACCTCGGTTCGGCAATTAATTGATGCATTAGCCGTGGCTAAAAATGGCCTACCAAGGATCACGGGAATGTGCTTTTTTGGGTCATGGACCGGTTCCGTATCAAGAACCACAAAATCTACCGGGAAGTAGAATTTGTCCACTTTGATGATAACATCCTCGAGAATACCTCGTGGATGCTTGACCGATCTATCGGCAAGTTGCAAAACCACGGAAGTCGGCTTAAGATCTCCCAAACCAAGTTGTAGGTAGACTGAGTATGGAATTAAATTCACACTAGCTCCTAAGTCAAGGAGGGCCCTCTCGATTTTGCTGTCACCAATGACGCAAGAGATTGTGGGGGCACCCGGATCCTTATACTTCGGGGGAGTGCTGTGCTGAATGATAGCACTAACATTTTTAGTCAACCTCACTTTTTTTGGCAAATGATTTTTAGAAGTGCGCTTTTGAGTGCACAAATCTTTGAGAAATTTTGCATAGGGAGGGATTTGCTTGATAGCATCCAAGAGGGGCAAGTTAATCTTCACTTGCTTGAAAACTTCCCACATGTCTTGAATTTTACAATTCTTGTTCCCAAAATGTGTCGACTCTTGAAAACGTTGAGGAAACGGAGCTTTTGGCTCATAAGTAGTTTCCACATTTGGGGTGACATGTGTGGGATTTCCGTGAATGGTATTTGGACAAGAATTTGGATTAGAAGAGCTTGAATTTGGATTTTTCAAAGGAGAAACTTCCTCACTTTTGTCTCCATCGACCTTGTTGTCAACCACTCTACCACTCCGAAGGGTGGTGATAGCTTGAACTTGTTCATGAGTCGGCCCACTCGGAGGAGGGGTTTCGTCAATCACATGCATTCCTCTAGGATTTTCAAAAGGTTGAGAGGGAAGCTTGCCCTTGTCCTTTTGAAGCAATTGGTTCACCGAGTTAGCTATTTGGCCCACTTGATTTTCGAGATTAGTTATGGATTGAGTATGAGAGTGAACCATTTGGAGAGTAGGCTGCAAGGATGTCAAGAGTTGCTTGTTGGCATCCATTATTTGCTTATTTAATGATTCCATCATTTGCTTGTTTGCAGCTACTATCTCGTCAGTTGGACACACAGGAGGTTGATTGGAGACATTTGGATTGTAAGGAGGACGGTAGCTTGAAGAGGCTTGGAAAGGTCTACCTTGATATTGAGAAGAGGGCTGATTTTGCCGCCCTTGGTTTTGGAATTGGGAATTTTGTGGGGCTTGTTGCCGCCACGAGAAATTCGGATGATCTTGCCAACCCGGATTGTAGGTGTTGGAATATGGATTGTTCCCGGGCCGCGAGAACATGGCATTAGCTTGCTCTTGGTTGGGATTGGGAAATTGCTCCGGTGTGGGGCAATCTTCCGAGAGATGGAATGGACTAGTACACGAAGCACAAACTGAACTTGCTGAATTTTGAGACAACGAAGGAGGAAGATGTGGTGCCATCAATTGGTAGAATTTATGAGCGATGGCATCCACTTGAGATGATTCCTCCCTTATTGATTTTGGTTGACAAGGGTTGGTGTTGTTTGGAGTGGTTGAGGTCGGAGCCCTACGAGAATTGTGTTGAACTGAATTTTCACTCAAATTCTCAAGTAAGGTCCAAGCCTCATCCGCATTCTTGGACATGAACATCCCACCACACGAAGAGTCAATCATGAATCTATGGGTTTCGGTCAAGCCCGCATAGAAAGCTTGCACTAATTGCCATTTTGGGATCAAATGATGAGGACATTTTCGAAGAAGATCTTGTAGCCTTTCCCAAGTCTCGTGGAGTTGTTCTCCATCAACTTGAGAAAAGCTTAGAATGGAACGCCTCATTTGGTTGGTTTTACTCACCGGATAATACTTCTTAAGAAATTCTTGTTGCAATTGAGCCCAAGAAGTAATAGAGTTGGGAGCGAGGGAGTTCAACCAATATTTTGTCCTATCCTTTAGGGAGAATGGGAAAAGATGGAGATGAAGTGCATTGTCAGGAAATCCTCTCAACCGGATGGTCGAACAGATTTCAAGGAACTCATCGAGATGCTTATATGGATCTTCATTATCAAAACCATGAAAAGAAGGAAGCATTTGGATGGTACTAGATTTGATCTCATATTGAGCTGCATCGATGTTTGGCATCACTATGCAAGATGGAGAGGCATAGGTGGTAGGGATGAAATGATCTCTAAGAGTCATTGGCTCGATATTAGGAATTTCAGCCCTTTCATTCCCCGGATTTCCTATATTATCCCCCATTATATTAAATTCAGATTCAAGATCCCGTGTAAGAGTAGGTTCCCTAGGGTTCCGTCTAAGAGTTCTTTCAAGAGAGTTAATATCAATGGGAGAATCGATTGTGGGTAAGGAAATTGACCTACGACCGAACATCAACAACAAAGCATATACTCAACAAAGCAATTCATCAACCACAACTCCACATACGATGTTCCCTTTCTCCTCAATTATCAAGACAGAAAATAAATGGCTACGACAAGAACCGATGCTTGAACACAAAATTAAAACAGGATAAGAGCCTCAACAAGGGCTTCACAACTAAACTAAAACTAAATTTAACACATGCACGATATTCACAATTCGAAACTAGAAGTCACGAGACTTACCTGGGGTCCTCTAGACTTACAATTTGCTAGCAATCCCACGGCGAGCTTCGAGTCCCTAGAATCTTACAACACGAAGATGATCAAAACATACAAGGAATATTCACAAGACACAATATGCACAATCAAACTAAATTTAACCCTAAACTTTGGTTGCTAAACCGTTTGCAAGTCCCCGGCAACGCGCCAAAAATTGATCGGTTGATCAACTATACATCAACCTTCGCAATAGCACGAATCATTGTAAAATAGGGCTATTGGTCGGGTAAGTCGAACCACTGGGACTGCGCTAATCTATGGCAACCTAAGTGTCTAGAGTCGTTTTAGAGTGATAAGGTGTAATAAAGAGTTGTTGATTGGTTTGTCACTAAGCTAGAAATGTAAAGATGCATAAAATAATAAATGGAAGGAGATTAAAAGGAGTAAAACTTAGGTGGAGAGGACTAGGGAAATGAATCCACCACACACCTCATAAACATGCTAGCTTGCAATTAACTTGGGGAGCTACTTATGTAAATGACCATGATATGTAGAGATGCATGATAACTACACTATCTTCAAGAAGTTCATACAATCAAGAGCTAAGTATAAACCATCTAAGTATGATCCCCTAGGAATGGCCTATCAAATCCCTTACTTTGTATGGTAAATGCACATGTAATCAAAGACTAAGTATAATCCATCCACGGTTGGTATGAACCATCTACTTAATTACATTAAACTAGGGGTGTAGTATGGTTCATCGTTCCTAGGAATGGACTATCAAAACCTTCACAAGACATGCCAAGAAAACCATTTCATAATCTCATCTCCATTCCCACTATGAAGATGCAAGCTATAAAATCATGAGAGAATATAACCTAAAACAAGATGATGAAACTCAACATAATCATTAATAAAATTTAAGATCCATTACAACATGTGTAGAGCTCTAGCTTATGAAAAATACCACATACATACTTCATTCCCCAAATTAAGAACAAAACTAGAGTATGCTTACAAGGGAGGCTTCATCACCTCCCTAGAAGAAGAGTTAGTTACCCATTGGAGCCTTAGAATGAAGAAGAAGCTTGAACTCCATCTCCAATTTTCGAGCTTCCCTTTGTTAGCTTGAAGAACTCTCTTTCCTTGCTCTCTTCTCTCTCCTCTATCTTCCCAAAATGAAGCATACCAAATGTGTGGCCTTTGGTAGCCTTTTATTCTCCAACAAAACCCTCTCTCTCCTCCAAGGAACACCTCCAACCACTTCATAAAGAAGGAAGATGGCATTGAGGAAACCAATGTGCAAGTGGCTGAAAATGAGCCATTTCCGAGTGCAATCTGCCTGATTTTCGAGCAATCGAAAAGTGGTCTCGAGCACTCTAAATTAGTGTAATGTGCAACATGCTCTTCTTGCTCAACGCTGACCTACTTTGGTAAAACTGCTATAACTTTGTACCCCGAACTCCGAATGATGATCTGTTTGAAGATTTGGAGAGCTGATTCAGTGCTTTAAAAACTTCATGTTTTGATGAAGACCCAATTCTCAAGTCTGGTTGGTCGAAAATGGGGAGAAAGGCAGTACTTCAGTGCTGCCAGGCAGTTCTGCGCACCTCTGTTAAGAAGATCATAACTCTCTGCTCCGAACTCCGAATGATAAACCGCTTGAAGATTTGGAAAGCTGATTCAGAGATCTAAATCTTTCATGTTATGATGGAAGTCCAGTTCTTGAGTTTGCTAGGTCGAAAATGGCGACAAAAGTCAGGATCACTGCTGCCAGAAATTCAGAAATGGCATCCTTTTTGTTCAAAATTCCACAAGGCATCATTTTTGCTTCCTTTTTGCACTTTAACCTGAAAATGCATAAAAACATGCAAATGGAGTTAATCTACATAAAATAATCAATTAATGGACTTTGTTAATGTAATTTAGGGCGCTTGAATATACAGTATTCAGCGCTTATCAACGACCAACGTTAACATGGGATGAAATCATTAGAAATGATTTTAAAAACTTATATATTATAGGATATATGATTTGTAATATAACAGAACCATGAAGAAGGGAACTTCATCTTCTTCTTCTTCTTCTTTCTTATTTAATTTTTTTTTTTTTTTTTTTTTGATTTTTATATCAAAAAAAGAAGAAGAAGGGAACTTATGTGTTTTGATTTTTTTATCAAAAAAAGAAGAAGGGAACTTATGCGGCCGATCCTATTCATATGGGAGTAAGGCAAGGATGATAATGATGATGATTTGGCTCCTGATAAAACCCAACTTCTGGTCTCTATCATTATCCAGCTTGAACGGCCTCCATGTGCTCCTCTCTTTCACAAAAGTAGATGAAATAAAAGTTGCTGTGGATCTATGCTTAATATGCGAAAGAAATTTTGTAGGTTTTATGAATGGGAATGGGTGATTGTTGGACAAGCTTTGAAGCTTTTGGATTGCTGGTAATTAAGGTCAAAATGCTGTTAGAATTGCTGCACAACAACCATTATACGTGTATTAAGTGTTCGGGAAGGTTATGTGGCACAGAGATTTTTCTGGCTCAACGACCATTAGCCCGCTACGAGGAAAAATAATCCCTATGTGGCAATACCATGCCGACAAATCCCAAAAAGGGAAAATGAGCACCGTAACCAAAGTGGTCAACACCCAATTGTCTCCTTAAGACCAACTACAGTACGATTAGTCACTAGTACTCACTGGTTACTCGAACCACTCATTACAAGGCAACCTACGTACCTAGTCGAAGAAACCTCACGCCCTAGCGCCAACATCATTACCTTTTCTCTTCACCGTTCCTTAGAACACCTTTGGCCCCGACAAGAAGTCAAATGGATTATGGGCTACCTGCTAAACCTACGAGGTCATCCTTGTTCCACATCACTCCAGTTAATAATCTATCCGTTTGGATCCTCAACCGCTAGTACTACCTTCCGATACTCCAAACACATCCGGAATATGACTCCAGTTCACACCTTTTAAATTCTAAAACACAATCCACAGGGTAACACAGTACCTACCATCCATTACCTCATCCGTAAACAACCGGACGCGTCAACAACCTCACACTACCTGCCTTATGCAATTCCGCATCGCCTAGCTAAAACTGATCACTACACACAACCTCGTGACTCTCTTGACAACCGCACCATACAATCAACTCACTGAGGGTCAAAACATCCCTAACACATCCCTGTAGCTTTCCGAAATGGAAACCACCCCTCAACTAATCAGTCTCTAGAACAAACTCTTACAAGACCGCCAAGGATCACATCTACTAGTTGGTCACTTGTCACTGGCGTGACTCTATTAGTCTATCCAATACTTACGTCAACCTATACTTACTGGATCAAACAAGTTCCTTTAACAACCATAATCAACACGCCTCATCGGGCTGCACTAAAGTACGCGAAACATACGTCTAGAATCCCTAGACTATACTCGTGACTCCACCAGCCTCTTATCACACTGACCACAAACCGGTTCGAAGAGAACCGCTACACCAAATCGTGACCTAAATCACAAACACCGAAATCTTAAAATCACACGTCCCTTCCGAAAATCTCACATCCTAAACCCGACCTCCACGGTCACAAGACCCCATACATCTCATAAGACTCATGCACACCATGGACACCGTACCATCAAACATGGACCCGATCTAAAGTCATACCCCAAACACCACACCATGAAAGCAATGAGAAAATTGGAATATCCACGCACTAAATAGCTTAATCTACGAGCTAGAAACTCACGCCCTTCATTCGATAAGAACTAACACCCAAACAAACCTTGGAGCAACTGAGCTCCCCGCCTACTTAGGTCCTAGCCCACACAGCAACTACATTGTAACAAGTACCCCGCCATACTAGTTACTATCCCATGTTCAACCGCATACATGTATATCTATATACGTACATATGTAATGACCGTAACCCACACTTTGATACAATCATGTCCCTTCATTTAAAATTTATCATCATGCCTTCTCTCTAATCATCATTCTTTCATATAAAAATATACTTGCATAAACCATGCTCGATTTCCCGTCACATTACCATGCATAGCTTACTTGTCATACACCACAAATGACATACTTTCATTTACAAGCAACTTATCCAGTAGACACATAGTCCAATTATCATGCTTTAAAAGACTAATTACTTTTACACATCAAATAAACTTTTCACATATGAGCATTTTATATACATGCTTTTAAATTTCAAACACCTTTCGTTTCCATGGCCATGTATTCAACACATATCAACATTTAAACATGTAACGTGTAAACATATAGCAAGTAAACATCAAAACATTAAACACTTAAGCATGAAACATATAGTCAATGCCTTTGTTACATGGACTCTTCAAAAGTAGTAAAGTACCCGTGTTGGACACATATCCCTCGGACATGGGTATGGGATATGTGTCCGGCACTTTTGGTTGGACATGTACTTAAAAAGCATAGTCAGTCATTCAATTACATTATATTATTACTTTAAATGAGCTAAAGGCCAATATTGAACATTATATTAGATAAAAACATTACTTTACTCTAAAAAATAAAATAAAATAATTAAAAAAATGAATATTTAGCCGTATCCGTGTGTCCTTCTGTTTGGAGATTTGACACGTCCGACTCATGGGTACACACTCGTGTCCGACATCCGTACCCGAGTCCATGTAACATATGTCAATGCAAGTCTACCTCTGACCCCGTCTAGGTAAGCCACTACCTGTTGTCCTAAAGGTCTTTGAATCTTCACTCTGATACCAAATCTGTAACGATCCAAACTCGGGGGGTTTAGACCCTACCCGGCCCGGCCTGCCCGAGAACATCAAAGGGTAAAATAGTCTATATGATTATGACCTGTACCAGGCATTAGAAGTCTAGTTGAAGTCTAAAGAGTCAATCCTAACAATTTTAGATCACTTAAGAATGAGAAAATCAACCTTGGTCACTATTCGGGTCACTTAGGGTTACAAGGGTAAATCGGTCTTTTTGGACCTTATGACGTATTTGGGAGCTTATAATTGTCTTCTTAGCCATGTGTGGTCACTTGGGATCATTTAGAATTGAAAGAATTCAACTTGGTTCAAGACCCCGCCAGTTTTAGGGCTAAAAAGGGTAAAAATGACATTTTGGGCCATCCTACTCGTATCCGGACGCGGCCATGTTGGTCTAAGGCTCTAAGCCTCCTAAACACACTGTTGGACCCCTACGATGAAGCTCGGGGCCGACGAAAAAGTAAAAAAAAAAACAGGACATAAAACCTAATACCAAGCGCTCGGACCATGTCCTCCGAGCGCTCGGGGGACACCTTGACCTCCCCTTGCGCGCGCGCGCAGAGCAAGCTGCGCATGCAGCCCTTGCCGGCCGAGCGCTTGGATTCCTGCTCTGAGCACGGGCCTGCCCAGAAAATGGGCTTTTTGCCCTTTCTTGCCCGTTCTTGTTCCCGAACACTCCTTTGGCCATTTTTAACCTCCTTGCCCTTGTCTCAACTCACAAGCATGCATGAATGCGAAATATAAAACATCGAAATACAAGTTTTTGAATCACTTTTCATTTACAAATTTCAATGTACACACATAGTCATAGTTTCATCACTTACAAACCCAAAATGAATGAAAAGTAGTTCAAAAGATTATAAATATAAGTTTAGACCCTTACGGTCATAATTACAATGCTTCGCAAGAATTTACATCAACTAGGCATTTATTACAAAAATAATAAAAGTAAGCTTCTGTCCACCATAACTTCGCATTTAAGGGTTTGTCATCAACCACGTCGTTGTCATGACTTGAAAAATGTTAAAGGGGTGAGCTTGGAGGCTCAGTAGAAGATGCCTATGGAATCCGGGATCATACTTGGGGTTTCCACAACATTTACTTCACGAATCAATCTCAACAATAGTAGTTAGGCATTCCAATACAAGTATTCATAGAATGCAATGCAATGTCCCTTATTTTCCCAATCCTAGTCTCAACCGACTCCAAATTTGGCTTTCACCGGCCTCAATTCCCACCTACGCTAACTGACTTTACCGAGCTAAGATTGATACTATCTCGGCCTCTTGGTCATTTGGGGCCTAGTATCAACTTTTTCACGTCCTACATCGGATCGCGCCCCTTCTAGGTTGAGTTAGCACTGGACTTGCGATACCCGGTCTATTTCTAATTTTCTCTTTTCCGTCCATCCTAAGATGGCTAACTTGTCAATCTCTTTCAACTTCCTCACCATTCTAAAATGGCTCTAATTTCCTTCAAGTTCAAGTTTCCTACCATGCCATGCATATGAATGCAATTGCATCAACTTAACCTCTATTTTAATTATACAATAGAAATGACATCAATATGGCATTCTTTATAAAATAGATACAAGCATGGCATTCTTTACAATTTAAGCACACGTATGGCATTCTCAATACTTTACTCACAAGCATGCTTCCCATGTAAAATCATATCAATAAAATCATGCTAGCACATTGGCACAATTAGCAATTCTTCAACTAGTCAATGACAACACTTCATTTGCATGGAAAGAATATTATACATCAAATACTAGCATGCTTTCATCACATCTTCTTCAACATGGTCAAGTAAGGAATCAAGGGAAGATTACTCAACAAAAGGCAAAGTATAGAGCATTAGAAATCTCTACCTCAAGGATGGCAACCAAACAAGCCCTTATGCAAGCCCTAACTTTGAAATTCCTCAAGCCCTAGCATCAATGGTCTCAAAATGAAGCTCTTGACAAGTGGAACAAAACTCTCTCCTTGCTTATCATCAAAATCTCACCTTAAACCTCTCAAATTTGAAGATGAAACATGTAGCTATGTGTGTGTCTAGATATATAGAGAGAGAGAAGAAAATCTTAGAGACAGAGAGAGAGAGAGAGAGAGCTAGCCAAAGTGGGGAAAGAAAGGGGAGGGTTAGCCAAGTTCAAATGGTGTGTATAGCCCTCCATTTGCCATACCTTGTGCTAAAGTTACTCAATTACCCTTAAGCTTCATTGCAATGCCAAACAAGTCCCCGAAATATCTCCCAATGTATACTTACATATATATGTATGTATATATGTGTGAAAAGACCACAATGCCCCTCACTTAATTGGGCAAAACAGGGAGAAGTTCCCGAGCCTAATCATCCTGACTTCCGAAAAATTCTAAAATCAATTCCGCCACCTCTAATTGACTTAAAATAGTTAAAATGCACTTCTAAAACCTTCGGCTCAAGAAAATGACCTAGATGTGCCCGCGTGGCACGCAAAACGATACGCAAAAAATAAATAAAATAAAAATTTGAAAAAAATCCGGGACATTACAGAGTGAAATTGATAGTTCTATAGGTTGTTAAGGACCACTCTGGCCTTATATACATCATTATTGTTCATTATAGTGTCATTATTGCCATTACAGACTGTTATGGCCCATTACGGTATTTGAATTCGATAGTAACCTTAAAATATGCTTAATCTTTTAGGATAATCATCTTTTAAGAAATTTTACTTTGTCAAAATCCTTTGAGCTCTACTTATCAAAAAAAAAAAAAAAAAAAATTCCTTTGAGCTCTAAAGAAATTCTTATGCTCTTTTAATGAAGATTGAAATAAAGGAACTGGAGATTGATCAATAAACCTCTTCTATTTCTTAGTATTGAAGGGAGTTTCTAACTCTCATGGTCATATTCGTTTTTGTTATGACAAACGCAGTGAACCAAGAACAAATTACGAATTGCGTTGGAAAAGTAAACATGCCACACAAAGAACATAGTTTTTAGCGTGGTTTGACAGAAGTTGTGTCTATTGTCTCTCATAATCCCACTCCAAATCCTTAACGCCCTTATATATCGGGCTACAAGACAGTACTAAACAGGGTCAACGACCTTCAAGCAAAAAAAGGGTCGAAATTTTTTCCTGGGCCAGCTTGAGCCCACACAAAGCTCAATCATCAGGTCGAAACCAGGTTGCAATGCGACCGGGAACCAAATTCAGGCCACAACATCACAATTTCCCAACACACAATTATCGTCTTCTTTTGACAAGGAAAATATCGCTTGATTATTCCAACCACACTGATTTTCTAATTTGTAATTCTTTGCAAGAGAAAATTTTTATCTTGGGATAAATGTAGTTTGGGTGTTGGGAAAAATACAAGAGGACAATATTCAATTTGGATGCTAAAGATTTTGAAAATATTATGCAATGCCTTCCAAGCAAATTAATTAGATCAGAGTTATACGGGCCACCCTGCCTTTTTTTATTGCAAAGCGAATGAAGATGGCTTTAGCACTCTGACAATAGCAAAGTGCAGAATTTAACCATTTCATGTTATTTATTTATTTTTGAGTGACAGGCAAAAGCTTTTTGGTGTGGGAGCCTTATGATTCTCTTCAAAGAGGGTGTCACAACCATGCTACCTTAGCACAGCCGAGAAAAAATAGCAGTGTACCGCATCCAATTGTCTAAAGTCCTATTGTCACATTTGTTACTACTTATCTCTTGCAAAATTAAACCGGTTACCCTTTTCCTGTTGCTCAACATTCATATGTGAATTTCATGAAAGAGTTCATGTTTCCTTCCATAGAACTCAAAATCATCATCTTACCCCATACCTTAATACCCCCCTTTATGGTGTGGAGTTTATGGTTTACTATTTCCACCTCCACCTCCATCCCCTCAACACACACCACCACCACATGTAAAACTTAGGGAGTTGGTTAATTTGAACCTTGTTTGCTGCTTAAACTTGAATGCCAAGAAAACTTGTTTTTAGTGACATCTAATAGTTCCTTGCATTTTTTAATCATTTGCCAGCTTATTCAGTGTTAGTTATTGTGCTCTCGCAACAGTAAATAGGGCAAATATATTAAGTCCTCAACCCATAGAAGTAAGAGGAAATCAGAAGGCAATTGAAGTGGGTCATGGCTTTCTGTACTTTTTATGGTTTTAGTTTATAGAATCTGTTGTACTTCAAATATTCTTTTATTTTTTAAATATAATAAATTAAATGTCCACTGCTGTCGAGTTCAACGTTATACATCAGTGCAAATTATAACAATGGAGCAGAAGTTGTAGTGGGAGTATTGGAAGAAAACTTGGGTAGCCTTGATTCTGGTCAATTGTTGCATTTAGTTCATACTGTGAGATGATATAACTTGCTTGAAGTACCAAGGATTTGAGGAATGCAGCAAAGGTCAAAGTGGAGAGAGGGCTACCTGGAGGTTTTAATTTTCATAAATAACGACTCAGTTAATCATGGCACTGGTTCGATTTTTCACATTTAAGTTCTAGAAGAGTTCAGTGGATGATGATTGTTGTTCTGTTTCTTTAAATATGAATGTTTGTTATCTGTTTAACCTAAATTGTATATATGCAGAAATAAAATGGACAAGGTTATATCAATATCCCCCAACTAATGTTAGGAAGTCAAAGGGAATAAATAGGCAACTGATGGTGCGTCCACAGTATCCTCCTATCATTTATCGTGAGAGTGAAATTCCTAATGTCAAAACCGATTCAGAAGTGGCAGTTGTCATTGATGGTGCCTGGAAAGTAGGGGACTTAATTGATTGGTGGACCTCTGATTCTTATTGGTGTGGACGAGTGACTAAAATTTTGGGCAATGACAAGGTTAAGGTAATACTTCTAAACTGTTCCAACTCATTCACACTGCTATCCAGTTAGCCAATTTGAACCTCTTATGATGTTAATGTCTTTTACATCATGAGGATGTGGTGTTTGACATATAAAGATTTCATGATGTTTATTAATAATTAATTTATGACGTTTATTAATATTCACTCTAGTAAAATGAAACACTTTTTACTTTTTCTTTAATTATTTATTTCATTTTATTGTATCATGAATTTTGCACTGTCCAATATACTTCATATTTTGACCATTTTATTTTGAGTATTTGCTATCAAATTATATTTGTACATATGCATAGAGATCTAGATGATGGTAACAAGTCCTTGTAGAAGAATTGATGCTGCTGAATATCCTCTTGATATATAATATGCACTCTCTCCGGAAATTGTATCAAGTGTTCTGCCTAGGTCACTAGAGTGAATATTTTCCTCATTTCTTTAATCTCTCATTTAATGGTAGATGAAAAGGTAGCTTTGAGGACTGATTTTCTTGTAAGCTTGCGTTAATTTGGCTCTCTTTATCCTTGTTAATATCTTAATATAACTTAGAAAATCCAGGGGTGACTACATCGGGGCATTTAAGTTGCTTTTAGAAGTTCTATTTATTGTTGTAAAGATTCTCCTCAATTGAAGCATCAATTCTATATATCAACGACAAAACCCATGAAATTGTCACTTTTTTATAAATACAACAATTGTACCTGGAGATTGGGTAACTTGTTCATAAATACAAACCTGGAGACTGGGCGAAGTATTGTCGTGATTAAAAGAGATTGTTCTGTCTTGGATCCTTTGAGATGTTAATTCCTGAGATATATTTAATACTGAAATCAGAATTTGCCTGTCCTCTTCATTATTTATAGTTTCTGTTTGATAGTGCGAGTGTGGAAAATGGTGGTGGCTGCCAGTCTCCTTTAACTTCATGTTTTGTATATAACAGTGATTTTTCTCATAACCAAGGATTCACCCGCATCACCATCTGAACATGAGTAGGAATTGGCCATTTTATAGAGAATAAATCATCTTCTAGTCTTGTTATTGCTTATAATGTTCTATGAGTTCATGCAAGGTACTTGTTATAAAAGATATATGTTTATTAATATCCTATTTATATTTATAATTTTTGTAGCCTGGTTTCTCTAGATTTATTTGCTACCGCGTCCTCTGGGTGAAGGTTTATCATATGAAGTTTTCTGCAAGGATCTACGCCCATCCTTGGATTGGTCTCCAGAATGTGGTTGGACAGTGCCTATTCCATTGGTAGCTCCGTCTGTTCCTCTGTTTGCATATTTGTATCTACCTGTTTTTTCCTTTTTTCTTTCACTCAATCTTAATTTCAATGTTGTGTATATTCTCTTGTTATTCTACTTGCACATTATTCTGTTATTATTCTACTTAATCAGTACTTTTGTATCCCATTACCAATCTAAATTATGAACGTAGCTTATAAAAGAAGGAAACAAGATAGTACCAATGGCGGTCCTTTGAATTGCCGTATAGGTCTCGGTTGTTCTCCACAAATCTGTGATATTCCCATAGGTTGCCATTTTCTACTGCAGCTGGTTATGCACGATTTCATTAGATTTTTTATTTTATTTACAAGTAAGATTTCATTAAAGGTGCTCAAGAGGGAGCGCTCCCAAGAGATTACGCAAATAGCCGAAAATGGTTTAACAATAATTTATTCCTTACAGTAGTTGTAATACTATTTTTAACAACATACTGGATGTTATAATGCTTTTGGATAGCAAAATTTTGGTTATACTCACACTTCGAGCTTGACAATTATTTGGAGACAATTAACCATTCTGCAATATCCATTGTTTGTTTAGTGTTGAAAGACATAAAAGTTGAAGAGAGAAATTAAACATGAATAACACAACACATAAAGCCCATAGGGCTGCATCTCTTTCATTACATTCTCTCTTGATTTTGTTTGCAATAACCACCTATTTATAGGTGAATTGGGGAAGACTTGTAATAAAGGAATTACACATAAAGTAAAATATAAATATGGCAACAACTTGTTGCCCATGTATTGGAACATTAACATTCTGTCAAGGAGTGATTTAAGGGCTTAAATCACTCCAATAATTATTCTCCAACACCCCCCCTCAAGTTGGTACATATGGATTTAACTCAAGTGTCCAACTTGAAATTAAATATGAACTTGTTGAGAGTCTGAGATTAGTTGATCTGGAGATCCGAGACAAGTTGATCTGAAGATCCGAGACGAGACGAGATGAGACGAGTTGATCCGAAAATCTGAGACAAGTAGAGTATATAGTAGGGCATTATAAACTTGCTCTGATACCATGTTGAAAGATATAAAAGTTGAAGAGAGAAATTAAACATGAATAACACAACACATAAAGCCCAAAGGGCTACATCTCTTTCATTACATTCTCTCTTGTTTTTGTTTACAATAACCACCTATTTATAGGTGAATTGGGGAAGACTTGTAATAAGGGAATTACACATAAAGTCAAATATAAATATGGCAACAACTTGTTGCCCATGTATAGCAACATTAACATTCTGTCAAGGAGTGATTTAAGGGCTTAAATCACTCCTATAATTATTCTCCGACATTTAGTATAGGCATGACTTTTTACTTGGTTGTTGATGCATAGCCATATAACAAGAGATCAGAATGGGAGAACTTAATTAAAATATCTGAACTTCCTCGTTTGCTGTCTTGGAATGGAACTCTAGATTGCTGGAACTTTGCCTTGGAGTAAATTTTTGACTCAGCTTACCCTTTAATCACTCATGTTATTTGACTGGCTTTCTGATTATGCATTCCAATTGCAATTTCCAAACAAGTACTTGCTAGTTGTTGAAGGTTTTGAACTTCTGATAAAAAAAAGATGATATCTTTTGAATTGAATTTGAAGGATCGAGACTTACGTTCAGTTCTAAGTTATATAAACCTAATAGTTATTTTTGCTCATCTTTCATTATTATTGATAATAATCCTATTTTCTCGAGTCCTTTGGCAGCTGCTTAATGATAAAGACGGCAACTTTTACTTGCTACAATTTTCTGTACCTTGTCTATTTGTATTTCTACCTTTGTTTATTATGTAATTGGGATGCTTCTTTTGCCTTGTCATCGCTAGAAACCTTTTTCGTCTTTTGATGTTGCACAATATTTTCATAAATGGTGCTGATTCTCTCTTTATCGTTTAATATCTGTCTCAATGGCACATTACAGGATGGTGAAAATTTTCGTCCTTTTGCTCGGCTTATTCAGCTGGTGAATCAAGGTATGATATGAAGCAGTCTAAACATTTATGGCGCAGTTTTTTTAGAAAACTTAGTTTCTTTTTTCTGAATTGGCTTCAGTTCAGTTAAATTAGCGATCAGTCTTGCTAGAAACTGATTGAAATATATCAAGTATAGAATTTGGCAGAGGTAAACAGTCTCTTTAGTTGGGAGACCATTTTTAGGCAGGTATACCATTTATAACGTCTCTGACTAACAAAAATCTAGATACTGATTGGATACTACTCAACATTGAAGTCTGCCATCACTCTTCTTTGGTGGGAAAATTGGTAACATCTTGATTGGATGCTTCATCTGCTTATTTCTGTGCATTTTGTCATTGGTGCTTAGTGTATCCTATTCTATAACTAAACGTAGAAATGTAATAAAAAATACATACGTCTACAGTTTATTTTGCTTTGAGAGTTTAATGTATATACACAGTCGAGCATCTCTTTTCAAATGAAAGGTTGAGAGTTCAAGTTCCCTTTGTGTGTGTGTGTGCGTTTTTTATTTTTTAGGGGGTACTTACCAGATATATATACATATATTACAGCATCAGATGCAGTATTATATAGGCTGGATTGTGATTTAATGATTCCATTTTTAATCATATTCAGAGAAATCATTACCTGCTCTGGATGAAGCAAAGCTGTCTGTACCGAGGGGTGTGCTGAAACAACCATTGAGCATCACTGTTTCCAAGGAGGCGATGCACATGCCAGAAACAAATTTGGAAACTGAAGGGCATGCTGGGGAAGGCCTGTATTATCGCGAGGAGTCGTCAAAGAAGATGAGAACTGGTGGAAGCATTTCCTTAAATTCTATGTGCTCTGACACTTTAGAAGCTGCAATTATGGATTTGGAGGAACTTGCAAACAGGGTCAAATGGCTTAGGAGCATGCTAGAATTTGGAATTCCTTTGTCCAATGCTGTGAGACCTCCATGGAAGTTTGTGGAACACCATGCATCATCAGCACCAAAATGAGTGATTAAATAAGTGTAAGCATGTATATTCTTGGCTCTTGAGATGTGTTTTATTTTGTGTGGATTGGTACACCATATTCTATGCCATATTTTTGACACTTCAATATTTCCATTATTTCTATCAGTTTTTACTAAGTTGCATTCCCAATTCACGTTGGGTTGCATGTAATTCATCTTTTTGTGTTTTATGAGAATACAATGATCTGAACAGTTCATTGTTTATGGCGTGTGCTTGTGTAAAATAATGCAATACACCATTACAAATTAAGATCTGCATTATGGAAAATTCTATAAGGTGCTGTTTGATAAAACTGAAAATTAACTGCTGAAAATTTTAATTACTAACATAAATTGAGAATTTCTTTAATACTACTACAAATTTTAAGTGTTCAGTGACAAGTGAAGCCCACCTCACTTGAAAATTTACCCCAATTTATGTTGCAAAAATAGGAGCCACACCGTGTTATCAAACACTTTAAATTACTTGTGTTTTGAGAATTAAGTACTAAACTGAGTCATCAAATGGAGATTAAATCTGGATTATGATTTTGTATAACATCGAATGAGGAAGTAAAAATATTATGTCGTCGTCGTTATCATCATCATCCTTGCCTTTATCGCGTACAAAGGGGGTTGGCCACATGGATTCTCATTATTCACTCTTTTCTATCATAAGCCATATCTGCTACTAGACTTGATTTTTTAAAACCATTTCTTATCACTTCATTCCATGTTAGTTTTGGTAGACCTCTTTTTCTCTTACCCTCTATGCAAATCAATCTCTCTCCTCACGGGTGCATCTATAGAATATGCCCATACCACCTAAGTTTACTCTTTCTTATTTTCCCACTAATAGGCATCACACCTAATTTCTCCCTATCATCAATCTCTCTTATCTTTTTGTACAATTAATCCTATGTATCGAAAACTTCAAAGGGGATTTGATAAAGTTTTTCGGTCGACCGTCTACCTGACACCAACCCACCTCTTTTTGCATCTTGCCTTTGGTATGCGCAATTGGAGGGTCAAATAACCTAATTTTGTAATCTCTTCTACCACAAATTTTATGTCAGAAGATTAAAGAAAATTTTGGAGAGAATTGAAATGTACCTACTAGTAGCCATGGTATGAGCTTCCTGTTGTATATGTGCATATCTATTTGCTCAAATTTCCTTGATGCATCCCACATCTGGTTATATTTGTGTATATTGCACATGTTCATAAATATGGATCTTTTTAAACCTACCTTTAAACTGCTTTCAGGGGCTGGGCCGCTGGTTAATTATTTACCTACTTTTGGCTGGAGGAAGTTTCCTTTTTTTTTTTTTTTTGGTTTATTTTTTAATTAAAAAAACTTGTGATTGATGCCTTTGTGGTCATTTAACACGAAACTCATTTCTCCTTTTTCTCCTCTTTGATCCTTTTAGAAGATTTCCTGGGATTTTGAATTCTGCAGCTCGTGCTCCCATGTGAAACAGATCCCCTTTGATCTGCAACCTAGTCTATCTTGAAGCAATGAGTATAGGGTTATGACTTGGTTAGATTGGCTTGGGTAAAGGGTATACACTGCTGAGCTGAGTGCATTTAGGGTTATATGCACACTGCGCCAAACGGAAAATGAACGCAGCCCACTTACAACTGTTGAGGAAGACTAGGATTAATTCAATCTGCATTGAAGCCTAGATTCTAAAGGAGAATTTGGGAGAATTTGAGAAATTGTTATTAAAATGATAACATATAGAAATCATATTGATAGACTTCTTGCGGCAGATTGAAGGGGCTGTTCTTTTATAATACAATCAATAATGTATAATCTTTCTTAGACATACTTTAGAAACTCCATTCAGCTGTAACACCACCTTTTCACTTTCCTAAATAATCACTTAGTAATTCAAAGCTTAATTACTACTTTGTTTAAAACCAGAATGACTATTATACTTCTTCAACAAACTTTGTAAGACGGGATTAATTATTTGCACAACACACAGACATGTACAGACATATATACATATGTAATTATGTAGGTATGTGTACATATTGTATAGGGTACTCATGTATGAGCATATATCTGAATGCTTCTACTTGAATATAATTACATATATTTTGACATTATACTGTATGCATATATGCATGTATACATGTTTATGCACATAATAGAAGTATTTTGTGGTATATCAATCGATAGGTTAATTTGTTTATCTAGAAAACCAGAAAAATGAGTTAAAATTCATTGACTGTGCCCGGATTCAAATGCAACTTTCTTTTTCGGTGCAGAAAAGTTCATTTTAAAACAGTTTGAGCCTTGATTACCTTTTTTACCCCATAAATTTGCTATCATTTTGGAGTCAAGACTCAAGAGTCGTACAATCTTAAGCTAGGAAGCACAGGCACGTCTATAAGGGTGTAGTATCTATGCCTGTCATGTGTTAGACACGTGTGAAATGTTCTTGTCTTTTGTTTATTATTTTCTTCTAAAGATTTTACATGTGATGCAGAAGACACTAGAGACAAGGTTGTGTAATTTAAAATGGAAGAAACAAGAGCTTGAAAATAACAAAACTCTAGAATGAGAAGTAAACTTCCTCCCTAAATCGGACAACATTTAAAGAGATAAGCCTGGACTCTGAACCTGATTCAAGTTAATCCTAACCAAACTCCCTAATTTGAACCAATTGTCTTTCTTACCCAACAGCATCTGCCTTTGTCATCGCCTCTATCAGCCACAATCGCCACCACCCCTGCAGCACACCATCACAAATATATCCCAACCTTGCTCTATTCTATACATGTTAAAGTATATATCCTCGTTGAAAGTATTTGGGGGAGAGAGACTGCGAATGGAGAGAGGAAGTGTTGGGAGAAGAGGACTTTGCCTGGGGATGAGATGTGAGAGGGTCGAATTTTTGAAAGGCAGCCAAGTGGTTTGTTCTTTGAAGAAGATATTATGTTTGTTGTAGAATTTTCTGGTTTGGGTGTGACTCGATACACTTGTTCATATAGCACCTTTTTTTGTTTGGCTAGCCAAGTGGTGCAATATACCCATGTTCATATGTTTCTTTTTCTTTAGTTATATTTTATGATCAAATATATATATTTATTTTGAGTTGTGTCGCCGCCATATCTATTTCCTTTTGTGTTGAGAATGATGTTTTGATGAGTCCTTGGCACCCTGCCATGTCATATCTACATTCCTTGTCTTCGTTTCTTGGACCTTAAGAGTTACAGTGCTGGAGACTTGTAACCTTAAATCTCTCTGATTTATATCCATACTCAAAAGTGGAATAGGTAAAATATGAAGTGCAAGCCCCTTTCAGTGGCGTAGGATGTTTACATTTTCTACAATATTGACATAAGTGAAGAAAGTTTGCTTTATAATAATCTAGCTGCCGCTATTTTTTGTGTTTTTATCACAACTAGAGGAGAAAGTCTGTAATTTAAAATGAAATTTGAAAAGTTGTTACTTTATATTCTTTGTATCCTTTGGCCTTTGACCTGTTGCGAAGTTTGACTTGCCAATCCTACATATTGATGCCTAGAGTGGCCATCTGATGCATGGATGTTTGGATAGATTATATTCAATGCGATGAAACTTTGAAGAAAATTATATATTTTTCTCTTCAAAAATTACCTTTTTTTTGCTTCAGAATTGGGACTATTATTTGTTTGTGATTCAATCTTTTAAGTTAAAAGCTTAAATAAATTTTGTATACATGATGCATGAAAAATTTGGATTGATCTTTTAATTCTTTTACATTTCACTGCTTTAAAGTTTCCAAAATGTACATTATTTAATTTAATGAAGTTCTGTTGTTACCTTTCACTGAATATTAGTTAGTAAAGATATATATATATACAATTCATGCTCTTCTGAGGTGGTGTTTGATAAATTAAAAGTTAAAGTACTGGAAATTTAAGTGCTGAAGTTTTAAGATGTAATTATAAACTCAGATTTTTTATTTTTTATTTATTTATTTTTTTGCTATATATATATATATTTTGGGAATTGAAGTGTTCAACATTCAGTGAAAAGTGAAGTCACCGTCTTTAAGTGATTTAAAATGCATTATGAAACTAAGTTAATCAGATAAGCACTTAATCCATTCAGAATTAAGTGCTGAATTAGGTTATCAAAAAACATTTTAATCGCTCTGTTTTGTGATGTTAACTTCCTAGGTCATATATTAACACTCCCTGTAGTAATATTACGTCTACCATGAAATCCTGTGTGCATTATCTGCTGCTGTTTTTATTAAAATATGTGGTAAACATTTGAGAGAGAGAGTTTATATATACCTGGTTGTGATAGGCATATGTGGTTTTGTGGTTTCATATGGATATTATGACTGAAGAGCATGCGTCAGTTTGACCATTGCATCACTTGTTTCCCTTGCTCATTATGTTTTTGTTTTCGGACCTGGCATTAAGAAAATAATATGATTGAAAGTTTGATAAAATTTGTTATCATGGTGTTTGCTTCTAGTTGAAGTACAGTTAGGAATATGCGAATTATACTAGAACTGTCATCTTCAACACTGGAGTAATCAAATGTCAATTGAATTTGTCAGGCCTCCAGCAACATCTTGGATCTCTGGTCAAGCAAGTATTATTTCTCCTCTTGTTAGTATTCATAAACATTTGGCGGTGGTGTTGGTGTTGGTTGGATTACTGATTTGAATGAAGTGGGTTTTTTTTTTTTTTTTTGCCCTCCTCTTTTGCTTTTTATTTCAATATAAATCATGCATAAATATGACAGATATGCTTACATGTATATTTCTCGTTATTTTGTTGTTTACAGGAGATTACTTGATGCGGCATAGTCTACTGAACCATGTTCCAATTGAGCATGGGGAGAACCTTACAGATGTATCATGATTCTGATTGAAAAGCATGTTACTTTGTGTACCTACTTCTGTGTAGTCTGTGCCTTGAGTGCTCTATTTCAGCCTGGTATCAGTTCCTTTTTCATTATTATTATTATTTTTCTTTTAAAATTTTCTTTTATAAGCTCCACGTATCAATTTGAAAAATTGTATGTATTTCGGGTTCACTCTAAAATCGCTACGCTGGACATCTGTTGAATTTTATGGTGCCATTTTAGCACGAAGTTGTAAAATAATGTGACCTGAGCGTTTCAAATACGGCCTC
The DNA here is from genome assembly GCF_030987335.1 of Cornus florida. Lineage (NCBI taxonomy): Eukaryota > Viridiplantae > Streptophyta > Magnoliopsida > Cornales > Cornaceae > Cornus > Cornus florida. Next base: position 55,400,757 of record NW_026775571.1, on the reverse strand, counting down.
TACTTGTGATTCTTCTAAAGCAGTATTACCAAAATTTCCATTGATCTCTGTATGTTGTGTGGATGGATTCTTTATCATACAAAATTAAGCTGAATTTTTGTACGGACCATTGTAGATTGAGATGAAAATGTCTAAATTTTGGTTGGTTAAACCAAGTAATGTAAAGTGTGCTTTAGAAGTACATTTTTCTTGGTCTTTAAACTTCTATTTTCAGTGGCCTTTAAAAATTGCATTCAAGGGCAGTTTGATATCTGATTTGTCTGAATATCTACTAAATCAGCTAAAATGACCATGTTAGTCAGTAGTTGGGTATGTCAACTTGTTTATACATGAATGGAAATGAAAATTTCTGAAAAGTAACTAATTTTTTGCTCGAGTGGTTTCATTTGGTACGAAGCGCAGAAAAATGGGTGGAAGAGAATGAGTTTAATTTTAATTTGGTTTTTTTTGTTTTTTTTCGCTCCTCCTCGTCTCTTACCAAACCAATCAGATTCTTCTTCGGTTAATTTTTTTTTCGCTCCTGCGGTGAAATCTCTTACCAAACACTAGATTTGCAGCTAATCAGTTCATGAGTCGCAAAACAAGAAATCAAACAGAAACTCTCAAGTTTATATATGAAAAATCAAGTCTATCTGAAAGTCTTAAAAAATTTTAAAAAATAAAATGCAAAGAATATTCACATTTTTCTTTTCTTTTCAGTATCCACTTCAGAGAGAGAGAGAGAGAGAGATTTTGGAAGATAGATATCAAGAGAGATGCAAAGAGAGGGGTATGGTGGGAGTAGATGTTGGGTGCGTGTCATATCACAAGTGTACACATGAAGTATAATGTACTATTTCATTATCAGTGCTTTAGGTGGGCTAATTTTTTTTAAAAATAATGCATTGCCATTGAGTGAATACACTAATGACATGGGTGACTGGCGCATTCAATATCTACTTGTATGGTAGGGTGATCACCTTTCACCATCTGGCCTTGTACTTGGGCGGGTAGGGCGGGTATTCATTATATGCTTCCATCCCAGCCCAAAATCAGTTAAGAATTCCCCATATCAATTCTGAAACCAAGTCGGACTGCTAAAAAAAAAAAAAAAAAACTTAGCATACAATTCAAGGACTTTGTGAAGGTCATAAAAGTATGTTTTTTTAAATTAATTGGGATTTAAATTTTTTTGAAAATGTACAGAAAAGATTACCATTTTGAAAATCTCAAAAACTCTAATGTTTCACAGTTATGAGAAATTATATCAAAATTGTAATTACATTTAAAAGCAAATTCTAACTATTTTAAAGAAATGTGGAAAGTAATATGGAGAGGAGAAGATCTCCCTAAAAACTTTTGAAAACCTATTGAAAACGTGGATCTTCTTATTGTACAAAATTTTGTCAATTTTAGTGGTATTATGAACCCAACTGAAATTCTCAGAGAGCTTCGATTGTACCCCCCAAGACCATGGTCGTAATAAGAAACCTAAAAATAATAAAAAAAATCCCAAAACTAGTTATAAAACTTATTCGAAACTACTAGCTCAGTTGGTAACTATAACCTTTCAAGGGCATTTATGAGAGCACAATATATATATATATATATATATATATATATATATATATATATTTACATTCTTAGTTGGTACTCATGTGATTTGTACGCAACAGAAAATACTTAGAATGTTTTGTTTAATTTAAAAACAGATATTGTGTTTTTCTAACTTACTTTATTTTAGCAATTAATAACTTAATATCATGCTATCTAAAATAAAGTGAAGTAAAGTTAGAGATGAAATCAGGATTTTAGTGAAGAAACTCCAGTTGATAAAATACGTCAACTGTTTGTGTGGAAAAAACCTCGTGGACTATGCAGTCCAAAGTAAACAGATACACTATGCTTGAAACACAGTACACTGGCATTTGACTCTGTTTCACATCTTATCGTTCTACCAAACACCAACTGCTAACAATCCTCTGGCTTTACGACTCCCCGTGCAGCAACAACTTAACATCAGGCTTATGCTTGATCTTTGTAGAAGAGTAGCAGGTAGATCAGACAACACTCCTCGAATGCTCTAACCTTTTTAAAGTGTGATTGCTTTTACTTTTATTCTTCAATCGTCTGAATTCGATGTAGAAGTAGATCTGCTTTTGTCTGATCGATGTAGATGTAACTGTATAATCATGATCAGGATTTGAACAATCACGATCAGGATTTGAACAATCACGATCAGGATTTGAACGACACAAATCTAAACTTAAGGGTTTATGTGTATATGTTCTAGAAAGATAAACAGAAAATTCTCTAAGAATTTATGAGACAAAAATCTTCCTAAGGCTATTTGAGAATAATAAACTAATAATGCAAAAGCCGTAATAAACCAATGTATATGACATGGTTTATATAGAGTATAGAATGACCTAATCCCTTTGAAAATATGAAAAAATTTGTGCATAGGATTTGGTACAATTCTAGAGCAACTGGGAAACAAATCAGGAAAGGAAGCTGAAAGTTGTAAACCTATCAGGACACCTTGAACCAGTTCAGAGGGGCTGAACTGGTTCAAGTTTGGCAGTAACTTTTCGAAGCCAAACTTTACATCTTGAACTGGTTCAGAGGGGCTGAACTGGTTCAAGTTTGGTAGATTTGAAACTTTGGTTCCTTCAGCCTAAATTCATTTTACGGTAAGTTCTGAACAAAATGAAAATTGTAGAATGTGTCCAACCCTGTTTAGAATCCTTTCTAAAGTGTTGTTCTTACCTTTTTCTTCAACTTCAATTATGGTAACTTTGAACAACTTCCCAGTTCTGTAGTTGCTGTCGAACTTGATAACTTGCAGAACAAGTAATTTGAATTACAACTTGACTTTGACTTGTTTTGTCTACAATAATTGCCAAATATAAAATAATATCTCACAATCTCCCCCTTTAGCAATTTTGTGACAAAACCCTAAAAATAATTTTCGCAATCTACCCAAAGCAGAAAAGTAAAGTACATTATTTGTTTAAAGGCAAAAACACAAAATATGATCACTTTTCTCTTTTCTTCTTGGATACACGGCTTGACCTGATTTTCTGCAGACTATCAAGCAACAACTACCAGTGAAGTTTAATAAATAAAAATTTATAAAACTCTCCTTTAAGTATATATTCAGAATATATCCAAAAAAGAAAAATATCATCTGTCTGTTTCTCCCCTTTAATTTCTATCTGTGATCTCCTCCTTTTTTGTAACTATCAAAACATGAGCAGATAAATAAGAGAACAGATAAATTCAACCCAAAGAAGTCATGTAAAGCATATTCTAAGAATATCCAAAAAATATTGACAATGTGATCAACATTCAAACAAAACATGATATTATGATGCATGAAAAAAAATATCATGAAAAACAGCATCATTGTCTCGTCAACCACTCAGAGAAAATAAACATCATCTTTAGTCTCTACCACTCTCCTCTTCATCCTCATCCTCATCATCCTTATCTGAATATTTGTCCCTTCCTCATCATCTTCTGCATCTTCAGCTCTCAGAGATGGATCTGGAGGTGCAGGCTTGTTGACATCTTCATCCGGAACCCCTGATGGCTATCCTCTTAGTTGAATCATCTATAGTTTGAGATCTCGGATCTCAACCATCATCCTGTCAAACAACGAATTGATGAGTGCTGAAAAGTGCGAATTTAAACCCCTTAAGTTTGAGTATTCTAGGACCTTTATTTATCTTATTTTTCCGTTTTAGATTAATTTCATGTTATTACCCTTTTCAGGTACTTATCCCCAAAATAAGTCAATTAAGCCAAATTAGAGTATAAAATAAGCAATCTCAAGCTGGATGGAAGAAAGAAGCAAAGTGGTGGAAAACAACAATCTTCGATCGATCTCATCTATCTTCGATCGATCTCACAGTGATCGATCTCACCTCACCAAGATGGATCAAACCCCTTGTCCTTATCCTCAAGAATTTCCATCTTCGATCGATCCAACTTTCATTTAGATTGATCGAACTTCCTTGATCTTATCCCCACCTACCACTTTTGTCTTTTTCCCAAAATATCCCAAAAATATCTTAGATTTGTCTCTTTCCAAAAAGGCGCTGCCAAGGATTGATCGATCTGGCCTTACTTCGATGGATCTGGCCATAGTTCGATCGATCTCATCTGAATTCGATCGATCGAACCTTGTAATACCCCTAATTTTAAAAGGATAGTGTTGGCATTTTAAGTTATTGTTTTATTGTATTTTGTGTGACTATTTGGCTTATTTGTTAATTGTTTAATTATTTTAATTAGTTATTTGATTTAATTGTTTAGTTATGTGCTTAAATTACATTTATTTGGTTTAATTGTTTATTTATGTGCTTAAATTGCATTAATTGATTTCTTGTTTTCAGTAATTGAATGGTTTTATTTAATTGTCTTTTGTATTTTCTTTAATTGTATTAATTTAGTAATTATTAATTCTAAGGTAAAATAAGTGTTAAAGGAGTCTTTAAATTACGTTACTTAACTAGGGTTCTCTAGGAAGTCAGTATGTGTAGCCGGCATGGATTAACTTAGGTTGCTCTATGGGCCGACTAAGATTGACATTAGGGCTCTGTCTCTAATCATACAGGGAATAGGGTTTTATTTAAGTCTCTATATATATAGAACAGTATGTCGACTTAGGGTTTTAGAATACACAACCTCTGTTCACGTATCAAGTTTACAGAGAGAAACAGAGAGGGGTTTTGAGCAAACAGAGTACGTTCGGTGAGGGTTTCAACTGTGGCTTAAAGGTTAAACCTAGGAGAAGGAAGGAGCAGAAGTAATAGGAGGCTAGACTGTATTGCAATGTTGACGAAAACGTGAACACGACGCCAGGATTTCATAATTGAAATCACAGGTAAGTTCTTTTCTTCCTCTTTCCAGTTGGCTTATGTTCTGTGCACCTAGATAGTCTCTAGGAGATTAATTGGACATTAATTGAACCATGCATGATTATTATATGTTATATTTGATTATCTATTGTCTGTGATATTTATCTTAAATAATTCTGTCATGTATGGTTTTTATCGTTTCTGTTTTAGCATAAAGAGTCGCCACTGTTTTAATCTTGTATTACATTTTATTGTATTAAATCAAGGTTTGAATTAATAGCAGATGACATTTAAGACCTTTAAGTTCAATTTAGAGGAAGAACAGTAAGGTTGGAATGGCCAGAGACGGAGCAGTTGGGCTGAAACGGAGTGAAACGGGACTGGAAGCTCTCAGAGGAGGTGAGAGCCGGCTCCATGGAAGTGGGAGCAGGCACCCACACTCATAGAACCTGCTCCAAGGTCCTTGGAGCCAGCCCCCAAGCATAAAGAGCCTGCTCCCAAAGTCATGGAGCAGGCTCTCTCCAATTTACACTTTCTGATGTTTTTTTTACGAACTGTTGGTACTGTTTGAGCATGGGAACTGTTCTTATGGTTTTGGGTCTTCACAGAGGGATTAGGAAGTTGATTGTAGGTGTTATTAAGACCTTAAGTTGATTACAGTTGACCTCTAAGTTAATGGGACAAATAGTATAAAATTAATGAACTTTCTATGCTGTTAACGAATGGAAGAGAAATTAATTGCTTAACTAAATTTTAGCAATTTAATGGGATCTGGTATGTTTATAAATCTTATTTCAAATGCATGATAAGGTCATTTATGTATTAGTTTTGATCTATGCATGCACTAGATGCTAATTGTTGAAATATGAAACCTTTTCTGCAATTACATGGATTAACGCTTGGATTCTAGTTGCTGAAATATTAAATACTTTCCTACAATTATTGGGAAAATGGTTTTGGACTGTAAATTATTATACTATTATTTATGTGTTGTAATTTACATGGATATGGAGGGTTGTATGCACCGATATGGGACGGTGGCATACTAGGGATGGTTTTGCTCAAAACGCTAAGACTTAACCTACCGGATTAAAGGAATGGATTGTAAAATATTGAATCCTACTTGTGTTTAAGTCAAATCAACTGGCTAAGTTGAATGACTTCCTGGATTATTTGGTAGTAGTTAAGTCATATCAACTGAATAAGTTGAGTGACTAACCGGACTGTGTTTTGAATGTCACCTCAACGAATAATTGAATGACATACTCTGGTTTTGGGATGGACTTTAGATATATGGTTATGGTGCCACGAGATGAGTTTGAGTCTCAGGCTCATTGGTTAGGGTGCGTATATGCAGTGGATGCGTAGCTGGCTATGGTAGGTGGAGGTGTACCCTATTAGGTCTAGATACTCATGCCCACCTTTGGGTGCGTTTTCGCATGTTGCCTTCTATTTAGGTTGAGACCCCTACTGTAGTCCAGTGAATATCCCTTAGTGTGGATATATACTTACTTATAGACTAGATAGCTATTGTGAGGTATCTAGGGTGTATCTGCGTATCGGGTCACTGTATGGATTGTAGTTAGATTAAAACTTGTTCGTGGGCCTGACCCACTCTTTTATTCTTTTCAGGTACAGGACGGTTCCAGCCTTAGAGCTTAATCATGCTTGTCGAGGATAGTCTTTCATTCATCTACTTACGTAGGACTTTTCTCGATTTTCTAGTTTAGTTTTATTTTTTGTTATTTAGTTCAGTTGGGATTTTTATTTAGGGGTCCACTAGATGGACTCCCAAGTTGTACTCTTAGAGGTTTTGGAGAATTGGAATATTTTTATTCAGTATTATTTGGAGGATTTATATTTCAAAGTTCTTTTCAGTTTTGTAATTTAAATTCTTAAATCTTTATATTCTTTGTTCGCTTTAAAATACTTTAATTGTTTGATATTCCCTTAGGTTTGGGCCTGGGCCTGATCAACCCATGTCTCGGATCCGAGGGGTATCACAAACATGTTTCTATTTGTGTGCTTTCAATTCTATATCTCCTATACCTATTACTGACTCCAGTTTCAAGTGTTTCTTTCTTTTTTGTAAGCCATGGCTCGAGTTAGGACTGTTGCCCGCAGGCCGTATGAGCGCCGAGTGCAACAGAGAGTGAAGGAGCCTGAGGAGCATCAGGAGCCAGCTCCAGCTTAGTCTAAGCACTTTGCTTCTTCTGCTTCAGCATCTTCATCTTCTTCATCAGCCGATGAGGCTGAGCATGTATCACCTTCTTCACCACCACCAGCATTGCCCGACCAGGTCTGAGATAGACCTACCAGGAGATATTCATGCCTTACGGTGGCGCATGAGTCTGTCTTTGACATTACTTTCTTCTCCCGGTCAATTCTGACCAGGGCAGTTTTTGATGATATTGACCATCGTGGCATTTCAGCTGTACTGGCCCCGTTGACCTACCCGATTTGCCTGCGTCTCGTCCAGTTGTTTTACCATAACCTCCGGCAGGCCCCGAGTAATCTATCGGAGTTGCGGACTACCATTGATGGCCATCTCATCCGCGTTACTGTTGAGTCATTGGCCACATCTTTTCGATGCCGGCATGTCTGCCCTCCCGGTCTTCATTATCCTATTCTCCAGAGGCCATCTTCCGTAGATATAGCCATTGCTCTGACTGGCCATTATAGTGATGGCGAGACATTCGCCACCCAGACTTATTTGCCCGATGATTTATGGTTTTTTGATTCGCTACTATACAGAAATGTATTCATAGCGGGCCATAAGATCCAGTAGCGGTTAGATTTTCTTACAGCTGTCTATGCCTTCTACACAGGCCATTGGTTTTCTATTCCCGTACTCTATTGGAGTGTTATGATGAGATTGTATGCGAGCTACATCAGCAAGGCCAGGCCTAGGCGAGCCACCTTCCTTCCCTTTGGACATTTAATTACTTAAATTCTCAGGGACTAGCATTATCCCTTTCACGCGGCAAAGCATATTGAGTCAGGGGCTTGCCACTATGGCAAGAAGGATTGGAACAAGAGCTACAATGCTCTTATTAAGAGTTTAGAGCAGGAGGTTATCTTAGCAGCTGAAGAGGCTGCAAAGGCAAATTTAGTAGAGATGGATGAGCAGGTAGCAGCAGTAATAGCTAATCCAGCAGACCCACCGGCGGTTGCGGATGCATATATGGATATAGATCTAGAGTGGGAGCCTCCAGCAGAGTCACCACATCACTCTCCGGCAGGGTCGCCATTACATTATCAGGAGCAGAGTCAGGATGTACCTTAGTTTCATGACCTAGTCATCCCTGACGCTCCAGTTCAGACACCCGGCCTAGAAGAGTGTATCCAGACCCTAGAGGACGTGATAGTCTCTCTTCAGTCAAATGTGGACTCCCTTAGAACTGATGTGACCACTCTCCATGCGGACGTCTTGGCTACACTACAGGACTTATCCAGAGATATCCGAGGATCCTGCCCTACCAGACCGACTTCATCTACCTGACCATTCTCTCTCTCCCTCATTATTATTCAGATATCTGTGATTTTTGACTGTCACTTTGATACTCTTGCTATATTTTTGCGGCCAGTCTGTTGGCCCAGATACTATGTTGTACCTTACACTATTTTTTATTTTCTTTATCCTATGCAAGATATTTTTGGATGTCCAGTTATTATATTGATATATATATATATCTATGATTGACTCCATTATCAGGTACCTTCCAGTGACTTCAGTGAGAGAGTGCTGCCCAAAATTTTTCAGGGCCATTCTTATTATTCTCTCTCTTTACTTCATTTCCTATCCCATTTACACTTGCATGCCCATTGTGCACTGTTATTATTCCCTTTGTTATCTGATTAACTTTTTTCCCAGTGCTATCTTTTCAGGACCACAGTCAATCCCAAGTTTGGGGGGGTTATACCACCCACTTTGAATACTTGTGTCCTAGCCATTCTTTGCCTTAGCTGCACTGGTATACTCTTTCCTTTATTCTCTTTGCACATTAAGGACACTGTGCCATTTAAGTTTGGGGGTAATGGGTGTTATTTGCAGTATTTGTTTTCAATTCAAAATTTTGAGCATGACTTGTGTATTTGAGGGATTTTTTATGATTGATCCATGACTAGCTATGATTTTAATTTTTTAAGGACTATATTGCTTAAAATTTAAAAATTGCTTGACTTGAGAGTCCAATACTCCTTGTATGCCTTGTGAATGCCATTTAGGAGTAAATTTTTTGAAAGATTGATATATTGCTTGCACTTGTGGTCCATATCATCCTGATTTTATGATTGTTTTGAGATTCACTTATGATTCTACACTAGGACAGGCGCACATTAGCATTCATTTGTGGGGTACATGATTTATTGATTATTGAATTGGTTATATCCCAATTGAGCTAGCAGTGCATTGAAAACTTTCATTCTTGATAAAGGTGGATAACAATCCCTTTTCACTAAGTAGCCAGGATTCTAGCCTTATCAAGCACTGAATTTCTTGCGCCGAAAGGTGGAGGGCCCAACCTCTAGGTTAATAACTTGAAAAAAAAAAGAAAAAAAAAAAGAAGAAGAAGAAGAAAAGAAAAGAAAAAAAGTTGTTGCAAAAGCAAATAAAAAAAGTGAGGACTTTTCCCAAAATGTGAGAAGTAGGAAATGATTAGATGGAGGTTGTTTTAATTTGTAGCCTAGTTGATTTGAGCTTGTAAGTCCTTAGGGGTATTTAAACACCTAATGCCCTAAAGCCGTTCAGTTTGGGAGTCATTAACCTAACGCTCGACCTCATGGATCACTAGAAAGCTTAATAGATCATTACATTGCACTATGTTTCCATCTTTGACCCTTAGGGATAGAAAAAAAAATTTGAGTAAAAGAATAAGCGCACCTAGATCAATAAAGCTTTAATAAAAGGTCCACTCTTTGTCTTGATGATCGGTACTAGATTTGTGTGCTGGTTTGAGGGTAAGGATGTGATCATTTCTTTAATTGGCTTAGATAACAACATATTTGATGCCAGTCCACTCAAAAAGAATTCTAAAGTTACATTGATTTGCATGATCATTTTCTCGATGTGTGGAGGGCCATACTTGCTCACTTGATGTTGAAATTTTGGGAGATTGCTTGGAAATGGTTGAAAAATTGCATACTTGAGGTAGTTTTCTCCCAATGCTTGTTTGCAATATTAGTGCATCTTTTGTGAGAATGAGCTTAATGTTTGTGGGTATCATTTCTAGAAACCCTCATGAGACTTCACTCATTCCCTACGAAAGTAGCGTTATCCTTTTATTACTTTCTAGTTCATAGTTATATAGTTGTTCATTTCTTTTCTTTACTTTATAGTTCATTGCTAGGGACTAGCAATATTTAAGTTTGGGGGTGTGATAAGCGCTGAAAAGTGCGCATTTAAACTCCTTAAGCTTGAGTATTCTAGGACCTTTATCTATTTTATTTTTCCGTTTTAGATTAATTTCATGTTATTGCCTTTTTCAGGTGCTTATCCCCAAAATAAGTCAATTCAGCCAAATTAGAGCATAAAAGAAGTAATCTCAAGCTGGATGGAAGAAATGAGCAAAGTGGTGGAAAATAACAATCTTTGATCGATCTCACAGTGATCGATCTCACCTCACCAAGATGGATCAAACCCCTTGTCCTTATCCTCAAGAATTTCCATCTTCGATTGATCCAACTTTCATTCAGATCGATCGAACTTCCTTAATCTTATCCCTACCTACTACTTTTGTCTTTTTCCTAAAATATCCCAAAAAAATCTCAGATTTGTCTCTTTCCAAAAAGGCGCTGCCAAGGATTGATCGATCTGGCCTTACTTCGATGGATCTGGCAATAGTTCGATCGATCTCATCTGAATTCGATCGATTGAACCTCCTCAAGTCCGAAATAAAACAGAGTCCAACTCATTAAAAGATGGCTCGTGGTGCAATCATTGAGAGGGCCCTAGTGCACGAGGTCTGGCCATTGGGTGTGACACTTGAGCTACGTATATAAGGATTTTGAGCCAGTTTTACATCATATATCATACACAACTTTAGTATCATATACAATCTTGGAGAGGAGGCTAGACATTAAAGAGACATACACCATTTGGGAGTTCTTCCATTCATCTAGGGTTTCCATCAAGGAGAAGATACTTCCTACCATGGAGATGGCCCTTGAGGATTAGTTGACTACATCAATGAGTGGCTAAACATCTTCTTGGGGCTAAAGTTAGCCCTAAGCTTGCCTTCTAGACCTTGTTGTTTTGTATTTTGAGGGGATTTGTGTTGTAATCTTGTCTTGACATTTGATTTATATAAAAATCTTGTTTCTACAATGATTTGTGTTGTTTAATGCTTCCAATTGATCATTTCATTCTAGTCATATGTCTATGTATGCTAGAATAGATGTTCATGTGTTTATTTCTAGGTTTTGTGCTATTAATGTATGTCCGTGTGTGTTGATGCTATGAATTTAGAGATTGTTAAGGCATAGTGCTTAAATAGAATACTCTTGTGGTTTATTTGATGGTTCATACTTATTTCTTAATGGATTGTGCCTCTACCTTAGTTTAGTTAGTTTAATTTTCATGTCTCTAGCTTAGTTGTAGTGTAGTTGCCTTATTTCCTAGATAGGAGGACAATCTATGCTTGTTGTTTGATGTTCCATACTTATGAATGCAAGTAGTATAATTCTCTAACTTGTTAATGTGTTTGATTGTGAGCTTAAAGGAAGGAATAATGACTTACTTTGATATATTGTGCTTTTCACTAGGTTGTCTAGACAATGTATACTTAATTAGTCATCCATGCTTATTGATTCTATCATTCACATCTCTTGGTATTGTAACACATGTTTTCCCTCATTCATTACACATTGAGTGTCTAGAAAGGTGATGTTTAGTGGTGACCTCTAAATCCTAAGATATCTCACTCTTGTTCTCTACCCTTTATTTACTTTAGTTGCCTTGTATTGAATTTATTTACATTGTAGTTTAATTTACCAATCAAAACTTCTTTTGATCACTCGACCTACTAACCCTACCTTGTTTCCATTTCAAGCACACACCTGATCCCTTGGGATGATCCCTACTCACCCTAGCTATATTATTAGTTAGAGGTAGTAGTGGCACTTTATAAATTTAAACTTGGTTACGCTTTATATTGCAATTTGGGGTGTTGCGACGACCACGCCATTACGAAAATAAAGCACTTGTGCTCGCTAAAGAATTATTTCATATTTCTTTCCAAAGTAGCCCAGATTTGCAATAGCAAACAAGTTAAAGAAAGCCACTTTATCTGTCAGAAATTGAGCTGGAATGCTATCTTGATTCAAAGAGGAGTTCGGTACACATATCTTTGGAACAATTGGGAAAAATCAGGACCCGTGACTGTCAAATGAAGAGAATGTCCACTCAACTGACGACTGTCCTGAAGACCAGGAATAGTCTCAATATCCTGCTCATCAACTATATAATCAACTCCAAACAGAGATAAGATGAAGTAGGAGTCATGAACCTCACGGATATTTGTATAGAAATAGCTAACCATATCCGGACAGTAAAAGCTTTTGCCAAGCTTAGTGAAGAAAAGCCAATCATTAGACTTGATGTAGTTCACTAGCTCACGTCCTACTGTGTCTTGAAGCTTCTGAAGATTGACATTCCTCTCTATCTTGATTGGACCATCATAGTAAATAGAGAGATATACTTTCTAAGCATCTTTATTATAGAAGTGTGACTCAGGTTCAAGGGAAGTGTGTAATATGCACAAAAACTTGAACCGGTTCAGCCCTATTGAACTTGTTCAAGATGGGCAGTCACTTTAGGCTTGGCCTATTGATTTGCTTGAACCGGTTCACCCCCATTGAACTGGTTCAAGACCCCAGTCTTGAATTCACAATGTATTTTTTTTAAAAAACTTTTCCAATTAATTTCCAAAAAATATTCTAACACATTGGTGATTAAAACTATCAACAAAAACAACCAAAAAACCTAAAACTCAAAATCTTTTTGAATTTTCCAAATTTTTTCAAATTTTTTTTTTTTAAGAAATAAAACCTAAATCACCAATCATTAAAATCATCCAGTCAATACATGATTCAAAACCCTTTTAAAGAATTTTAAAAATATCTTAGAGAATAAATATTTGACTCCATAGACTTTTCAAATAATTTCAAATCTCAGAAAGTAATCACAACATGAAATCAAACTTGCAAATTTTACTGAAAAATTTAAAAATTAATCTAGCAAGTTCATGTGTGTGTGTGAAATCTAATTTAATCCATCTTAGGTTGAATTTCAATAGACCATTGTCTAAACCATATTGATCGAAAAGTATCAAGATAAAATTGTTTTGAGCAATTTTTTTAAGCAATGCGGCTTTCAATCTAAAGAGTAGTTAGCAATTCACCAACTTAACATATCTCCACTTTTAACTTTAATTCACAGTTTAGTGGGAGCTTTTGATCAAATCTCAATAGGTAGTCTTTTTCTTAGCAAAGTATTCAACAACTTTTAAATTTTTCTTTCTTTTCAAGCTGAATTTTTTTTTTTCAATCTTTTTTTAAGCTCCTATTTTTTTTTCTTCTAGACAATAACCTTTATAGCTTTTGTGAACAATAAACCCTAGTCAACAGATTAAAAGATTTTCAACCAAAATTTTTAGAGATGGACTAGTGCACAAAAGTTTATGAACTTAAGAGATTCAAATCTAAAAATCCCCTAATCAATGTAAATCATCTTTCATTGTATATATTACAGACCAAGAATCTATTTTTATCCAAATTATCATGTGTCTCAGTTTGTATTCAAAGATAGATCATAAATTCTTCAAAAGAATTTTCACAGATATATCAAGAAAATTATGATCAGAAACTCAAAACCCTAACCAAACCCTAACAAGTGATCCAATGGCAATAAATTATTCTTTTAAGCACAAGCTATGATCACTAAATTTTGTAGGACTCAGTTTGAAGGTGAAGTCCTTTTGGAATCTAGTTCTAAGGACTCAACAGGCACAAAATTGATCAAATCAGTCTTTTTGATCCAAACAGTCTTTACTTTTACTTCCTGAAACTCTCTCTCATTCTTTACCTCATGTTTAGGCAAATTTACAACTTTAGAAAACTTAGGTTACATAACATTCTTTTTCTTCCTAGAACGCACCTTTTTCTTAACATGAGAATTTTGAGACTGATTTTTAGAAAAATATTTCTTCTTCCTGTGAAGGCATGTGTTATACTTATGTCCATACTTTCCACAAAAAGTGCAATGCAAAAATTTAGGCACATAAGACATATCAGAATGTGATGCATCAGGTAAACATGGTTTAGGTATAATAGCAGGTTTAACAAAAGTTATTTACCTTTGGTACTAGAAGAACCTTTAATAAATCCTAACCCTGTTTTATCATTCACATCCTTACCCATGTTGATTATCTTATTCAAACTGTTTTGACTTTTATTGAATCCTTTCAGTTTATCTTGTTCAAATGTTAATTCAAATTCAGGATAATCAATTTTTAAAACAAGATATTCCTTCAGAGAGTTAGCAATACTTACCTTATCCTCAAGAATGATAATCTGCTTCTCAAGCTCAGTGATGACATAATTGCTTTCAAAAGCTTTCCTTTTGCCTTTATCAATTTGTTTTTTTAGATCTTCATTGTCTTTTTTTATTTGGATAAGCTCCTTTGCTAGCTTATTGATTGCCTGTTTGACTTCTATGATTTCTTTGACCATCTTTTTCAATCTTTTATCGTCCTTCTCAGCCTCTTGCACCTGTTCATCATGAATTTCATTGTCTTAATTATCTCAAATATCAAAGTCAGATAAAGAAACGACATGAGGACTTATTTCAAGAAAAGCAACATAAGAAAAATCATTAGTATCATCCTGAGGAGAATCATTATCACTAGAAGCAGAATTTTTAGATATAGAAACTTTCATTGCTTTTCCTTTATTTTTATCCTTTTTTTTTCTTTCCTAGGACTAGGACAAACATTGGATGCGTGACCTTTGCCACCACAATTCTAGTAAATGAATTCAGTTTCTTTTAATTCTTCTACTTTCTTTTCATTAAAACTAAACTTTGACGTCTTGTCAGAATTTTGAGGATTAGCCATGTTGCTATTTCTTCTCCTCTGTTGTTTTTGAAAAATCTGATTGAATTGCCTTGACAAAAATATAAGATCATCATCAGAGTTGTCATCCACAGTATTCTCAACCTGTGTAGATTTTAAAACAAGATTTTTCTTCTTCTGATTTAAATCAAAGTTCTGCAACTCAAAAGTTTTTAATGAACCTACCATCTCATCAAATTTACAGGTAGTTAAATCCCAATGTTCAGTGATAGTTTCAACTCTAATCTAGAATCTTTTAGGTAAAGACCTTAAGATTTTCTCACAAATTTTCTTATCACTAACTTTTTTTACCTAAGTGACGCAGTTCAAAATTTCAAGAGGACTAGAATAAAAATCAGAAAAGGATTCATCTTCTTTTATCATGATTTTCCTAAATTTATGAGAAAGCAACTGAATTTTGGACAACTTCACTTTTGAAGTTCCTTCATGAGTAACTTGCAAAATATCCCAAGCTTCTTTAACAGTTTTACAATTAGAAATTCTAGCATATTCAGATGGAACAATAGAATTAATAATTGAATATAAAGCTTTTCCATTAGCATCATTACGCTCAGTTTCAATAACAGTAAAAACAAAAGTATCTTTTAACTTTTTGACTATTTTACCATTCACAGTTGTATCTGCTGTAGGATATGTATAGCCAGATTCAACTATTGCCCAAGTTTTACCACCAGAATTTTGTAAATAGGCTCTCATCTTTGATTTCCAAAAATTGTAATTATCTCCTTCAAATAAAGGACCACGTTGATTAGAACCACTTTCTTTCAACGCATAAGACATAATTTTGAAAAGAATTTTTGAAAAACAAAACAAAAATTTCCAGTAAGGATTAACTCAATGTGTAGAGATTGGCTCTGATACCAAATTGTGAGTCGTACGCAGCGGAAAATACTTAGAAAGTTTTGTTTAATTTAAAAACAGATCTTGTGTTTTTTTAACTTACTTTATTTTAGCAATTAATAACTTAATATCATGCAATCTAAAATAAAACAAAGCAAAGTTAGAGATGACACCAGGATTTTAGTGAGGAAACCCCAATTGATAAAATACATTAACTGTTTGCATGGGAAAAACCTCGTGGACTGTGCAGTCCAAAGTAAACTGATTCATTATACTTGAAACAAAGTACATTGAACTTTGACTCTGGCTCACACCCTATCATTCTACCAAACACCAACTGCTGACAATCCTATGGCTTTGCGACTCCCCGTTCAATAGTAACTTGACCTCAGGCTTATGCTTGATCTTTGTGGAAGTGTAGTAGGTAGATCAGACAATACTCCTCAAATGCTCCAACCCTTTCGATGTGTGATCGCTTTTACTTCTATTCTTCAATCATCTGAATTCGATGTAGAAGTAAATCTGCTTTTGTCTGATTGATGTAGATGCAACTGTATGATTATGATCAGGATTTGAATAACACAACTCTAAACTTAAGGGTTTATGTGTATATGTTCTAAAAAGATAAACAGAAAATTTTCTAAGAATTTTTGAGACAAAAATCTTCCTAAGGCTTTTTGAGAATAACAAACTGATAATGCAAAAGCCGTAATAAACCAATGTATATAACATGGTTTATAAAGAGTATATAATAACCTAATCCCTCTGAAAATATGGAAAAATTCGAGCATAGGATTTGGTACAATTCTAGACCAACTGGGAAACAAATCAGGAAAGGAAACTGAAAGTTGTAAACCTATCAGGACACCTTGAACCTATTAAGAGGGGCTGAACCGGTTCAAGTTTGGCAGTAACTTTTCAAAGCCAAACTTAACATCTTGAACCAGTTCAAAGGGGCTGAACCGGTTCAAGTTTGCCAGACTTGAAACTTTGGTTCCTTCAGCCTAAATCATTCTACGGTAAGTTCAGAACAAAATGGAAAGTGTAGAATATGTCCAACCTTGTTTAGAATCCTTCCTAAAGTGTTATTCTTACCTTTTTCTGTGACTTCAATTATGGTAACTTTGAATAACTTCCTAGTTCTGTAGTCGCTGTCGAACTTGATAACTTATAGAACAAGTAATTTGAATTATAACTCGACTTGGACTTGTTTTGTCTACAATAATTGCCAAATATAAAATAAGATCTCACAACTCACACACGCATGACTACATTGAGGCTATAACCTTGTCCTCCCTTTGAGAAGTAGGAGTCTAGTATCACTAGGCCATTGACCTGTTGGTTTATATATATATTTATATATATATGTTGACGCTAAAATCGGCTGGCTAGAGCTGATTCTAAATTGATGTGATATGGGCGTGCCAGAACCAATTATATGGTTCAAGTGTAAATTGTTAACTGCAATCCCTTTGTGAAGGTTGACTTTCAGGCGATGTGAGGAAAAAGGGAACAATAAAACTCCTCTTTAAGTTCAGAATTGCCTTAATTAAAAGGACTTTTATCAGTGAATAATTTATAGTAATAATTTGAGAGAATAGAAAAGGGAGAGAAATAGATATAGAAAGAAATAGAGGGAGAGATTTGGAGAGAGAGAGATAGAATGAGATAGAGAGAGATAGAAATAGCAAGGATGCTATTCTGGGAAAGGGCTTGAGGAAGCAAACACAATAATAAAATGATTCTGAGGGTGCTGGACCTCTAATTCAACATGCCTCTTTTGTTTATTTATTGAATAATGTAAAAACAAATTACCTACATACAAGTATTTTAATTGCACTACAACTCTATAACATACTTATCTATGAATTTAAATTAAATTAAACTATAGATAAACATTAACATTCAACTAATCCTAACTAAAAGATAAACATTGAAACAAATAATTTTTATCCAGCTTTACATACAATCTGTTCAGTTTGAATCCACGCCAAACATATCCCCATCTTAGTCTAACTAAAGCCACGTCACTGTCTATTAAATTCACAAAATGCTTCGAATATTCCATTTTAAATCGATGCTTATTGCCACATCACTTGCCCACGTGTCACATTATCCCCAAATTAGTTAACATGTCATTAATACAAAATTTACCAAAAAGGGTGTCAACAATGCCCCCCAATTTTAAATGTCTTATCGGCTGTCGGTTGCCCAAGCCGATAAGATATTTGAAATTTAAAGTACATTGGAAGGAAATTTTGAACAAAAGCTGCACTAATCACTTGGAATCAGATTGTAAATCAACGAGCTCCAAAGCTTTATTTCTTTTGAATCACCTCTAAGATAATCTTTATTTCATATTAGCAAAATCTGCCGATTTAGGCTTCTTCCTAGATTTTCAGATAGTTTGCCGATATTGCCAGCCCATAAACCAATAAAGGATTTATCCCCCAAGCATTTTCCAACTCCACTAGCAAATCATGATCATGATCGGTAGAAATTAAATTATTGTGAAGCATCATTCTAGCCGACCTGCCTATTAGTTGTACTAGATTAATGAAGTTGTGCCAACAAGGAGTTTTCTTAGCTGATTTCCTTTCAGCCGATTTTTCCTTAGCTGATTTTATATTTAGCTCAATCGGCAGGACTGCATCATGCCCAAAAGTCCATTGGCAAACATGACCTCACTATAATCGGTAGGCTGAAGTAGAGGGTATGAATCAACTAATTTTTGTTGGGGGTTAGCGATCACATGCCCCCCGGTAGCCGCTGGTCATACTGGTGGACCTTGCTGAACTACCTCGAATTGGATTAGGGCTAAAAACTGAGCCATCATTGCTTTAATATCCTGATTCTCCTTCCGATAATTAGCAAGTACCTCCTGATTAAATTCCTTCATTTCGGTACGTACTTGATTAAATTATTCTATTTGTTGATTTACCACCTACCAATAATCGGCTGTTGGCGTCTACCGATAATCGACTGCTGGAACATGCCGATAATCAACGGTTGTTGGTGTCTGGTGATAATCGACTGCTGGAACATGTCGATAATCAGCGGTTGTTGGCGTCTGCCGATAATCGACTGTTGAAAAAATGCTGATAATCAACGACTGGTTGCTGATAATTGTCTGGCCACCATATGCCTGATTAAAATACTAGTACATCGGCTGATTTGACTAATCATAATATTTATATGTCGGTTGAGAAGCTAACTGCATATTTTTACTATAAATCACTCACCCAGTGGGGTCCCATTGAGCGTACCAAAAATGTTGATGCTAAAATCGGCTAGTTAGAGCCGATTCTAAATTGATGTGATATGGGCATGCCAGAACCAATTATATGGTTCAAGTGTAAATTGTCAACTGTAGTCCCTTTGAGAAGGTTGACTTTCAGGCGATGTGAGAAAAAAGGGAACAATAAAACTCATCTTTGAGTTCAGAATTGCCTTAATTAAAAGGACTTTTATCAGTGAATAATATATAGTAATAATTTGAGAGAATAGAAAGGGGAGAGAAATAGATATAGAAAGAAATAGAGGGAGAGATTTAGAGAGAGAGAGAGAGAGACAAAATGAGATAGAGAAAAATAGAAATAGCAAGGATGCTATTCTGGGAAAGGGCTTGAGAAAGCAAACACAATAATAAAATGATTTTGAGGGTGCTGGACCTCTAATTCAGCATGCCTCTTTGTTTATTTATAGAATAACGTAAAAACAAATCCCTACATGCAAGTATTTTACCTGCACTATAACTCTATAACATACTTATCTATGAATTTAAATTAAACTAAACTATAGATAAACATTAACATTCAACTGATCCTAACTAAAAGATAAACATTAAAACAAATAATTTCTATTCATCTTTGCATACAATTTATGCAATTTGAATCCACGCCAAACATATCCCTATCTGAGTCTAACTAAAGCCACGTCATTGTCTATGAAATTCTTAAAATGCTGCCGAATGTTCCATTTCAAACCGATGCCTATTGCCGCGTCACTTGCCCACGTGTCACATTATCCCTAAATTGGTTGACATGTCATTAATACAAAATTTACCAAAAAGGGTGTCAACAATATATATGATTTTTGAACAGTAGCATTCAGAAACCAGTCAAGTAAATTGGGGAAAGAATATCTTAAGAGCAGCTGTGGCTCAATATAATTTGAAGTCTTAGGTGAAAAGTATAAATTGCCTTTTAATATATAATATACTAAAATTGAATAATACTTAATATTTATTTAAATATCATTATACTTGCTTTTTGAGATGCAAAATTACTAATTATTAGTTTCTTGTATTTAAGATTTCATTTATGTAGAAATAGAATATGATTTTTCATTGAAATCTTCTTTTTTTTATTTTTTATTTTTTATTTTTTTTATTTGTTTCAATTTCTTCTTCTTCTTCTTCTTTTTTAATTTTTTTTTTTATGTTCTTCATAAAGATTTTTCTTATCACACATTTGATTATTATTATGAATCAAGTCCATAATCTTTCTTCTTCTTCTCTCTCTTTTTTTTTTTTTTTTTTTTTTTTTTTTTTTTTTTTTTCACTACTGTATAATCTTCTAATTTTTTTAGATGAGTTAGTTGTTCATTTGTTGAATTTTCAACTATTTTTCTTTTTTTTGGTTATGTTTTGATTATAGCTGTAATAAATTTATCAATAACTCCTTTTTATTAGATTGAATTAGTTTTTCATTTCCCAATTCGTACTTTCTAGTATGCAAATTCAATAATATAAATAAAAATTATCATAAACAAAATATACTGATAGTAATAAATAATAAGAGTACAAAATAATTTTAGTTAAAGAACAATAGAATCTAATGTTAATAAAATTTGGTCTAATTCTCTAAAAAATTCTTCAATCACGTAACTTCCAATAAATTTATAACACCCAAGTAAAAAATATATAAAAGTGAGGTCTAATGGAGTGAGATAGTGACTATAAGTGGTCTGATGACCGTGTCATCTTTTTTCTTTTCTGTATTTATTTTTATTTTATTTTATTTCTTTTCGTTTTCGGGTCATGTGGATCTGATAAGTGCTTAAATGTTGCATATTTTAGCACCTAAGTTAGGGTATTTTAGTCTTTTTATCTATCTTACTTTCCCGTTTTAGTTCTAATTTGTGTTTTTGTCTATTTCAGGTCAATAAGGTTCAAACGGGCTAATTTCGGTCTATTAAGGCCTTTTTGGAGTCAAATTAAATCTTTGTGAAAAGTTGGAGCAAAAGGAGGCTAAAGCTGAAAATTTCCTATTCGATGGTTCTAAGTTGGAACCATCGATAGTTCTAGCTTGGATCGATCGAGCCTGAGCTTGGATCGATCGATGGTTCCAACTGATATGTGGTCGATCACACTGTTGGTTGGATCGATCGATGGTTCCAATTGCTATGTAATCAATCACACTGTTGGTTGGATCGATCGATGGTTCTAATTGATGTGTGATTGATCACACAGTTGGTTGGATCGATCGAACTTGTCGCTGAAGCTATAAAAAAGCAGATCTAAAGCTCATTTGGAACCAACTCAGGTTGTGCTTGAAAGAGGAGATCCTTAGGTCGAGATCTGAGATATTTGGGATCAAAAAGCCTTGTAATAAAGAGGGATTGAACCATTTTTGTAGGGAGATTCATATTTTTACATTGTAATTTCTATATTTTCATTAGCTTTCTCTCTCTAGAAAGGTTAGAGATTAGGGTTAGAAGAAAAGGGGGAAGTGTAGGCACAAGGATTTGAAGAACATCTACACATACTCTTTCTAAAGAGCTTCAAAGAAGAAGAAGAAGATAATGATGCCATGCTTGGAAGAGGACCTTGTTGACACCTTGACCACTTCTACCACCATAGGCTAGATCTTCACTTATGGCTTGGATTAGCCCAAAGTCTTGTGTAATCTAAACCTTTGTATTTCTATTTTTGGGGATTTATATATATTGTTGTGATTAGTGGTTAGCCTTGTGATTGCTGATTTAATTCTTCCTAGTGATTCTCTATTTTAATTACATGTTGTCTTATGTGTGATTATTTGGGAATTGATCTTTACACTAGATTCTCTATGTTGGTTGCATGTCTATGTGTGATTAATTAAGGATTTAGTGATGGCTAAGCATGGTTTTCATTGAATGGGTTTGTAAATTAATTTGATGGATTATGCTTATTAATTTGATGGATTATGCTTACACTTAATGGGTTGTTCTACAATTTAATTCATGTTTGTAGGTAGGTAGACAATCTATGTTTGATTTGATACTCACATTTATTATTGCAGATTCCATGATTCTCTAGATTGATGTGTGCTCTCATTAGATACATTTGTTAACTAATTGATGGATTATGCCTTTGTCTTGATGGGTTGTTCTACCCTTAGTTTACTTGTTTGTTAGGTAGACAATTCAAACTTCCATTAGATAGTCCATACTTTTACATGCAAATTGTGTTTATGTTTGTGGCCACATCTAAATTGCAACAATGTATTCCCCATTACTAGAAAACAAGTGGTTAATTACATGAGTTTAGTGGTGATTCCAACACCCTAAGACCTCTATTCATATCTTTAAAATCCTTACTCATTAGTTTACTTTACTTATATTTTAATTAATTGCATCTTAGTGTAATCAACCAATCCAACCCTCCTTTGCAATCAATTGATACATTAGAGTCGAAGTTAAATTCCAACATGTATAATCTCTTGGGACAATCCTTTCTCACTCATACTACATAGTATAGGTGTTAAGCGGTTTATAAATTTAAAGTATGGTGCCCACTTGACACTAATTTCCAAACTTAAAGTGTTGTACATTATTTTGTGCACACGCTCGGGTCGCATCATAATTTTGGCGCCGTTGCCTGGGATTAACGGTTTTGTTGGAATTAGACTAGACAATAGTGTTCATTTGATATCATCTATTTTTTATTTTATTTTCTTTTGTATATTCTTTTCTCATTCTTGATATTATTTGTCAATTAGGTACTTGACTATAAGGAAGGCAAACATTGGATCTTAAAGCATTCATTGGAGCTTAAAGCTAGCATTGGAATTTGAAGTTGCTTAAGGACCTTTGTGAGCATTTTCTTGAAAATCTTATTGCTTAATTGTTTCACTTCTTTGTATGCTTGAGATAGCCTTTGTTGAGGCTCATTATAATGCTTAAATTTTTGTCCAAGCATCAGCCCATGTGGAGGCCTTATTTTTATTGTAGTATCATCAGCCTGTGTGGAGGCCAATATTTTCTTGCTTTGGGATTTTGAATGTGGATGGAGCAATTGTTTGATCCAAGTTTGAGGGAAAATTACTTCCCCTCACCTTATGTCCCTCCACCATATTTTAATCCTTATGAGATTAAGTCCAATGCATTTAAAGCATCATCATTTGACAATGGACTTAATCATTTTCATGATCCTCTTTATGACTATTACCCTCCCCCACCATTTTATAAAGTACCAACTCCATCACCTTATTCACCCCGAGTTTCAAGAAAAAATGTTAGCTTTACTTGATATGCATATTTCACAAACTCAACTTATTAATTCTCATTCTCATATCTTAGCCAAGCTTGAAGCTTAAGTTGAGCAAATTGCAAGTACTCTTTCTTGTCATGAGGAAGAGGAAGAGGCAAATGAACAAATGGTAAGCACTTTAATTTATATAGATGAGGATGAAACAAGTGAAATAATTCCTAGCACTCTATCTTGTATAGAGGAGGAAGTGGCAAATGAGTTAGTGGCTAATCCAATAGAGCATAACATGATTAATGAGGACTTTCCTTGTTTTGATCATGATTTTATCCCGGCCATTACTACTTTAGAGAGTGAGGAGATGGTGACCACAATAGAGGTAGGAGTAGAGGAGTAGGAACTTGTTGAAGAGAACCTTCCTTCTGTTATCTCCAAAGACCTTCTTGAGACATGCCTTTTTGAAATGTATAAAATGTAATGACCCGATCTTTTTCCTCCTTTTCTTTTTTCGGTGATTTTCTTTTTTCGTCTTTTTCTTATTTTGTCTTTTCCCTATTTTGTCTTTTTCTCGTTTATCATTTTTTCTTGCATAACCTCACTTATTGTGCTCGGATTTGATTCCAGTTTTGTATGCATCCATGATAATTGATTTCCATGATAGTGGTATTTTTACTTTTGTAGAAAAGCATGTTAGTTGCTTACTTTTTTCTTAAAGGGCATGGATGCATACTTTCTTGTAATTATTCCTTATTTTTGGGGTTTTTGTGTAATTACATAGTAATTATTTTTCGTCTTGGGGACCTTTTTGCAATTTAATTTGTAAGATATTTTGAAAAAGGACCTTTTTACAATTTTTGAAAAATGTGACAAGCGTCATATTCTCATGGTGGCACTTGTTAGCAATGGGGTGGAGTGACTTGGATGTATAATCTCTTGACATTTGGAGGGTGGAGATTCACCCACTTGTTAGCCTAGGATTGGAGCACTTGTTAGCTTAGATGGTTGACAAGTGTAGGCTTAGGATTAAGCCTAGGAAGGAGCCTTAGATTTGTGACAAGTGTAGGATCACAATTAAGTCTTGCATTATGTGTGTGTGAGAGGTAGTGTAAGAACACATAGTGAATGGAGGAATACTAGACCCTCCACTCACCATTTTCACTTTATCCCTTTTATTTTCACTTGTTTTCTAAGAACCCTAAACTAGCCACCATTGGAGAAAATCTTGGTTAATAGCTTTGACTTCATTTTTTGCCTCTTTCCATTCACCCTAGACTTAAAATCTTGGAACACAAAAGTTTCCTCTTGCTGTCCTCTTCATTAACCCTAAACTTGTTTTTCATTTTGAGCTTGGTTGCTTGGATTATAGAGATTCAATTCTCTATTGAGGTAGGGGTGGTAGTATGTTTATATTTTAAGTGTTTTATAATCCTTGGGGTTTAATATATATTGTGTACATGCTTTTAATATGATAGATTTGCATATTATAGGAAACCCTCACTTCTTGACTTAAGGTTTATTAATTTAAGCATGTATAATATGTATAAACCATGTGTAGAAGGATTATATAATTTAGTAGTATGCTAAATTCTAGTATTTTCACATGTGTAGTGATATAGAACTCTTGTAGAATTATTAATGTTATATACAATTCCTATTGACTTGAATTGCTATATATATGGTGGTAATAATTCTATAATCTTGTTGATGACAATTGTGATTATTTTATAAGCTTAATACTATAATGTTGTAATCTAGTATATATAGCTTATTGTTAAGGCATGATTTAAATTGATAAGTTGGTGGTATTGTATTGTACAAAATATCATGATGAGGACTTGTCATTTGGTATGCCATTTTCGATTTGGAACCCTAAGACATGGTTTATGTGGTTTCAAAATACTTGTGCATGGAAGGTGGTTTATATGCCTTAATTATAGTGTTTGAGTTTTGAACTTGATTGTGATTTTGGATTATCTTGGGACATTGTTACAAGTGATATGGCTAGAGTTTGGCTCCAGTGCGGGAGGTATGAGTTCTCCCCAATTGAGATAGTGCACACTAGGGTGGTCTTCCTAACAGGTTAATGCCCTGAATAACCATTTTGATCTTGGTTTAGTCCGAGATGTGATGTCCAAGTATTCCACTAATTAATTTCGCATTAAATTCCAAGTTGACAACCAATGCTTAATTGTAACTTGTGATTTTTGTTATTGGTGAATTGATATTGTTAAGTACATTGATATTGATATGTGTTGCTAAGGAATATTTAAGTTAGCTTAAAATGATCCCTTAGAACACCTTTAACATAGACGTTAAGTGGAATGCTCCCTTGTATTCGTCTATATTGATCTTGCAATGATATTGAAACTTTAGGGTATACGCATATGCTTCTTCCTACGAGTAACTTGATTACTCACCCTAGTGGTTTGGGTTGTTTTTCAGGTAAGGAGACTATGTTCTTGAATGCTCATCATCCTTAGAGGCTTATGAACAATTTGGAACATTTTTGTATATTGACATGCAAATGTTTAACATGCTTTACTTTTGGTATTATATTTTTGCATACCATGGATGTATGGTATTTTTGAGGCTAATGTAGCTGCCTTAATGTATAATGATACCTAAGTTCTTACTTTTGATATTAGAAACATGTATGTATGGAGGCCAAGGGCCAAGTATGTTTACATTAGTACTTGTATCCATTTGGTGCCAACTTTTGTTTCAAAAATGTAATTTTACCTACTTTAGAGGTTTGGCATATGAAAATCTTATAATTGACATATATGAGGCCATGGGCTATTGTTTTACATTCAAGTATTCATATTAAGGTTGTTGGCATGTCCACACATTTACATCTCATTGAAAATCAGTTTTAAACTTCATTTTTGAACTAAATCATCATGGGATTCAAAGTATGGGTTGAACCTTAACACCTTAGGCATATAGTAGGCCTTACAGCAGCATTTTGAGGTGTTTCGGTCGATCAAAACTCTATTTCGATCGACCGATGGCAATTGGAAACTTTATTGCACAGTAAAAACCTATTTCTAATAGCCATTTTCACTATTTGGGCCTATTTCGGTCGACCGATGGCCTATTTCGGTCTACCAATGCTTCAATTCGGTCTACCGAACCAACCAACACTTAAAAACATGTTTTCAGAAAACATTCTGTCCAGTTCGGTCGACTGACACTCTATTTCGGTCGACCGAAATAGCTTGAATTCGCACACAGCTTCCAGTTAGGTTTCAGCAATGATGGTCCAACTTCAAAAGGCTATAACTTCTTCGTTTCTAATCCAAATAGGGTGATTCTTGAGCCTAAACTCAAGGATTTTGAGTTAACTTTCCAATGGTACCAATCTCATACTCAGATTCAAAAACAATGAGAGATATTCATGTTTTAGTGACGTAGGGTCAGTTTTCACTTAAACCGGGAAAGGACATTTTGTGGGATTCTTGGCCAATGTTCTTAGAACCTCTTGGAATGTTGTGAAATGATTAGATTAGGTTATATTCACCTTGTTTGAATTATTTAGAGTCAGGTTTCTCCCTTTAATTGTGAATTGACCATATTGCCCCTTAGTCAAAGAATTTTGCACGTTTTGACCTTTGTTATCGCTTTTGCTCTCTTTAAGTTCCATGACCTCATGTAAGGTCACATTGGTGTCTTAGGGGTGACTCCTATCCCTAGAGACCTTGGTTCACCGTTTGCTTCCGCATTTCGGGCCCGTTACCGGGTCAACTTTCAGTTTAGCATTGACGCATCGGGTTGAAAAACTTGGGCCGTCACATAAAAATTATGGTTTTGACCTTGGAAGCTCTAAAAATGAAGTAAACTCTTTAATGGACTCCTTAGCTAACTTGGAAAGTTAGGAGATGGTGATTATAGAGGAAGATAAAAGGGATGAAGAGAGTGCAATTCCTATTAATCCAATTGAGTCTTTGAAAGACTTTGCCTTGCCAAGTGCAAGGCCGCCCATTATTGACTTTATTTTCAAGGTCGTGGATGAAAAGAAACAAATTACATTTTTCATAATTTCTTTTTAAGTCATTCTTTTGGAGGATGTGTATATTGTTGTGAGAGCGAATTCATTCGGGAAAATAAACAAGTGGATATAAACAAGCGGATCAATAAAGATGTTTCATATCTGGTTTTTGATACTTTCGACTAGTGAGTGGAAACAACGACTTACTAGAGATGTTAAATACTAGTATTCATAGAGTTTCACAACTCTATTCCTCCCCCATTTCTTTTTATTTTTCATTCTTGCGGCGTCTAGATAAGATCCATTGCACTTCATTGAAAAATTTCAGGCATTTAGGGCATTTGGAAAAAAAAAAAAAAATGTTGGAACGATCGAACTTGTGTCGAATCGATCGAACCTTATGTTGGATCGATCAAAGGTTCCAAAATTTCAGAACCCCAAAATACATGCTTTCGGTCTCACCGTTTGAGTTTTTCTATTATCGATCCAATAGTGCCATGATCGATCCAAGTTCTCTATGATCGATCTAATCTCAAAAAATTTATATATATATATATATATCTATATCTATATATATATATATGTTATTATTATTATTTTTTGCATTCTTTATTTCCTTGTAATTTTATTTTATTATTTATTTATTTATTTATTTATTTTGTACATACTTGTTATGTCTAAAAAAAAAGAGCACCAAAAATAATCTTTCAAGGTGGCATTCCGTCTTGCTAAAGACGTTAAACTTAGCACCCACATGACACATTGTGTCTTTTATCTCTTGTATAGTACATGTTCATTTTCATTTTTATTTCTTTATTTTTCTTGCATTTTGTTTCATTTTACATATTTTTATAAAAAATATATATATAAAAACTTTTCACCATTGTGCCCTTATGTGTAGTCATGCTACTTTCGTATTTTCTATTGCGCTTGATCTCATATCTCTCATTCATCTTGTGTTATATTGCCTTAGAATGCATGATTTCATTATTCTTATCCCATTTGATATTTGATGTGAGTTTGCTAGTGTGGTTATTAAAGTAGGTTGTTAATTCCAAGTTTGGGGGTGCTCTTTCCCAATGAATCATTACCGAGCTTCATGGTTTTGCCACCACGGTATATTTTATTCCATTTTTTCCATTGTTCTCATTGCACATTGAGGACAATGTGTGGTTTAAGTTTGGGGGTAAGGTGTCTTTGTTACATTCTACTGAAAGTTGAGTTTTAAATGCATGATTGGATTAGAGATCCATGTTAGTTATGATTTTGATCTTTTTAGGCTTATGTTCCTTAGAATTTAAAAATTGCTTGACTTGTGAGTTTAATACTCCTTGTATTCCTTTTGGATGTCATTTTGAAGCAAAATTTTTCAAAAGTTTGATTTCATGCTTGCTTTTGTGGTTCACATCATCTTGTTTGTGAGAATGTTTTGAGAATTGGCTATAGAGTTCTACAATTGCACATGCGCACACTAGTATTCGTTTATGGGGTACATGCTTAGTTGATCATTGGTTTGGTTATATCCCAATTGAGCTAGTAAACTTTGAAAACTTTCTTTCTTGACAAGATGACCTTGCATGTTAATAACAAACCCTTCACCGAGTAACCTGGATTCTAGCCTCATCAAGTATTGAACTCTTGCATTTAAAAGTGAAGGGCCTTCACCTTAAAAAAAAAAAAAAAAAAAAAAAAAAAGAAAATTTGCAAAAACAAATAAAGTGAGTACTTTTCACCAAATGTGGAAGTAGGGAAATGATTAGATGAGAGGTGTTTTGATTTGTAGCCTAGTTGATTTGAGCTTGTAAGTCATTAGGGGTGTCTTTATGCCTAATGCCCTAAAGCCATACGGTTTAAGAGTCATTGACCTAATACTCGTTAAATGGATCTTCTAGAGAGCTTAAGAGATCACTACATTGCACCATACTCTTGTCTTTGATCCTATAAAAAAAAAAAAAAAAAAAGAGAAAGAGAAAAACAAAGAGAGCATTTTAATATATTGAATAAGAGGTTCATTCTCTGTCTTGATGATTGGTACTTGATTTGTGCGCTAGTTTGAGACTAGTTGTGCCCATCTAATTGATTTGCTAAGATAGCAACATATTTGATGCCGGTTCACTTAAAAGGATGCTGGAGTTGATTTGATTTGGATGATTATCTTGCTTGATGTGTGGAGGACCATATTTGCTTGCTTGTTTTTGAAATTTTAGAAGATTGCTTAGAAATGGTTGAAAAATTGCATACTTGAGGTAGTTTTTTTTCAATGCTTGTTTGGAGTGTTGGTGTCTCTTTACTGAGAAAGAGTTTAATGTTTGTGGGTATCTTTTTTGGAAACCCTTATGAGACTTCACTCGTCCGCTAGGGGTAACTTAGGGGTTCAAAAGGCCTGTTGCATATGCTAAATGCAACCATGTTCCCAATGAAAGTGGCGTTATCCATTTATTGCTTTCTAGTTCATAGTTTTTTAGTTGTTCATTTCTTTCTTTATTTTGTAGTTTATTGCTAGGGACTAGTAATATTTAAGTTTGGGGGTGTGATAAGTATTCAAATGTTGCATATTTTAGCACTAAGTTAGGGTATTTTAGTCCTTTTATCAATCTTAGTTTCCCATTTTAGTTTTAATTTGTGTTTTTGTCTATTTCAAGTCAATAAGATTCAAACGGCTAGTTTCGGTCCATTAAGGCCTTTTTGGAGTCAAACTGAGTCTTTGTGAAAAGTTGGAGCAAAAGGAGGCCGAAGCTGAAAATTTCCTGTTTGATGGTTCCAGCTTGGATCGATTGAACCTGAGCTTGGATTGATAGATGGTTCCAACTGATGTGTGATTAATCACACTGTTGGTTGGATTAATCGATGGTTCTAACTGATGTGTGGTTGATCACACTGTTGGTTGGATCGATCGAACTTGTCACTGAAGCTATAAAAAACAGATCTAAAGCTCATTTGGAACCAACTTAGGCTGTGCTTGAAAGGGGAGAACCTTAGGCCGAGATCTGACATATTTGGGCTCAAAACACCTTATAATAAAGAGGGATAGAACCATTTTTGTAGGGAGATTAATATTTTTACATTGTAATTTGTATGTTTTCATTAGCTTTCTCTCTCTAGAAAGGTTAGAGATTAGGGTTAGAAGAAAAGGGGGAAGTGGAGGCACAAGGGTTTGAAGAACATCTACACACACTCTCTCTAAAGAGCTCCAAAGAAGAAGAAGAAGAAGATGATGCCATGCTTGGAAGAGGATCTTGTTGACACCTTGACCACCTCTACCATCATAAGTTAAATCTTCACTTAGGACTTGGATAAGCCCTAAGTCTTGTGCAACCTAAACCTTTATATTTCTATTTTTGGGGATTTATATATATTGTTGTGATTAGTGGTTAGCCTTGTAATTGTTGATTTAATTCTTCCTAGTGATTCTCTATTTTAATTACATGCTATCTTATGTGTAATTATTTGGGAATTGATCTCTACACTAGATTCTCTATGTTGGTTGCATGTTTATGTGTGATTAATTAAGGATTTAGTGATGGCTAAGCATGGTTTTCATAGAATGGGTTTGTAAATTAATTTGATGGATTATGCTTACACTTAATGGGTTGTTCTACAATTTAATTCATATTTGTAAGTAGGTAGACAATCTATGCTTGATTTGATACTCCACACTTATTATTGCAAATTCCATGATTCTCTAGATTGATGTGTGCTCTCATTAGATACATTTGTTAACTAATTGATGGATTATGCATTTGTCTTGGTGGGTTGTTCCACACTTAGTTTACTTGTTGGTTAGGTAGACAATTTAAACTTGCATTAGATAGTCCACACTTTTACATGCAAATTATGTTTATGCTTGTGGCCCTATCTAGATTGCAACATTGTATTCCCCATTAATGGAAAGTAAGTGGTTAATTACATAAACTTAGTGGTGATTCCAACACCCTAAGACTTCTCTTCATATCTCTTAAATTCCTCTCTTATTAGTTTACTTTACTTGCATCTTAATTAATTGCATCTTAGTGTAATCAACCAACCTAACCCTCATTTGTAATCAATTGATACATTAGAGTCGGAATTAAATTCCAACACATATAATCTCTTGGGACGATCACTTCTCACTATACTACGTAATATAGCTGTTAAATGGTTTATAAATTTAAAGTATGATGCCCACTTGACACCAATTTATAAACTCAAAGTGTTGTGCATTATTTTGTACACACGCTCGGGTTACATCAGGGTCCATGGTCGAGTGAAGTGCTTAGGAATAGTTCCCGACACTTTGTTCATTCAATCCTTGCATATTTTACCCTCATGTCATTGTCAATTTATATTGCTCTTGTATGTGATTTTAACTTTTATTACTTGGGAATTGTTAGACCAAGAGAGGGAGGGGGTGAATTGGTGTATGTCAATTTTATTTCACTTTTTGGTTCATTTTCATGCTTATAAAACAATTGAGAATAGTGCTCAACCAATCCATAAGTGCTCATGATATTACAAGAAAAATCCTTCTCAATTAGGGAAAAAAACATTAGTTTTTGGCCTCAGCCAATGTAATCTCCACTAATTGTATGCAAGTGGTTACACACTGTGCACACACCCTTTTACAAGTTGAAGCACTAGCTTTCACAGCCTCTACACACACATTAGCACCACTAAGTGCACACTGCACTCCCCCTGTCCACATCACCCTTGCTTGGACCTAATGATCACTCACAGCTCACTAAAAACATAAGAATGTATATATCAACACAGTATAATGCCTGTTACAGATAGTAAGATTGGAATCACAGTTCATAGTAACACACATATAATGTCCCGGATTTTTTTTTGAAATTTTCGGTAATTAATTTTGATTTATTTTTCCACAGCTTAGGTTGTGTGTCGTGTGGGTCCCAGCATTATTTTCCATCATTGTTTATTTACTTATTTGGGCATGATATATTTGCATATATATATATATGTGTGTGTGTATATTATTATATATATGTGTGTATGTGGTTAGTGACTAGAGAAAGATATTTTGTGTCTCAAGTGTAGTTAGTTGGTGAAGGGAGGTTATTTTGGTAAAAGTTTGAAGTCAAAGGGGAAGACTTGACATGAACCACTCATTTTAGAAAGGGATAGGGTCAAGTTTGGACCACATCATTCATCCATCACTCTCTCTCTCTCGGCCACCACACTCTCTCTTTCTTCTTTCTTCTTTTTCTCTCTTTATATTTTCTTCTCTCTCTAAGATCTAACAAGTTGGGGCAAGATTTAATCTTTGCCATAGTTAGCTAAGTTGGAGAGCTCGTCAAGGGCTACATTTTGATACCGATCTTGCTACCATTAGGTGAATTTTGAGTTTGGGAGCTAAGGGCTTGGGTTTCATCTATTGAGGTTGGGATGTTTAAAGTGTTATGTTTTGCCTCTAATTAAGTTTCTTGATTTGATTCTGTGCCATACTTGCTCAAAATGACGATTGTTGTAAGTTGAAATGATGTGTATGTTCTTAATGAAAATGACATGTTTATAGACATTGTTAGATGTATATTCGAAATGCTAGGTTGGTTGAAAAATATGCTATGTGTGAAAGTCACTATCTTGAGATTATTTGATTATTATGATGATATGTTTCCATTGATGAAAAACATGCTTATTTAAGTATAGAAAGTATGATTTATGTTTTGTTGTTCTTGAATAATGCACGATCTCATTCATGGTATGAGCATGATTAGGGAAAATGAGTTTGAAATAGTTTTAAAAGATGTGTTTGGGGAAGGGCTTAAAAAAGTGGTTTTATGAAAGAAACCGGGTATAGCGAGTCCAGGGCTAATTCGACTTAGAAGGAGCACTTGCCGGATTTGGATGTGTAACCTTGGTTATTAGGCCCCACATGGCTGCCGAATTTGGACTCAGGGATAGCTAATCAATCTCCCCTCGGTAATGTCAGTTAGTAGTTTTCGGTGTGTGTTATGTTGGGTCAGGATTATGGTCGAGAAAGCATTACATTTCATGGCATATTGGCATACTAGTATTGATTATGATTTTCTTGATGTTCCTGTGCATGATCCCAATTTCCTTTATCTATTCCTTGTTTATAGACTCAAGGGAGCCCAAAGCCAACGCTTTAGGCATTTCCTGCTAAGCTGTTACGCTCACCCTTTCTTTTAAACATTTTTAGGACATGGTAAGGAAATCGTAGAAGAAGCAACCCCTCAAGCTTATGAGTTGTTAATGTATTTTGTCATCTTTTTTAAAAGATTACATAGACAATGGAATCATGTAATTTAAATTTATTCTTTTGTTAGCTTCAAGTGAAGCTTTTGTAACTATGGCCATGGAGGCCTCGATGTTTTGTAAATTTATTCTTTTAGACAATGAGTATTCTTTTAGGGTATGTATGTAATGAATCATGGAAGTTTTCAATCTTTAGATGAGGAATCAAAAGTTTATATTGATGATAATATGCATTTTTGATGAGTTAGAGGATGTTTCAGAACTTATATTTAATGTTCATTCACTTTGGGTAGCTTATGAATAGGTTTGGAATGTGATCTAATCGATGACATGGTTATGGGCATCATCTACCATTTAGATGGGGTTATCTTAACGTTTAAATCAGATCTGGGAACCATCTGTGTGTAGGGATGCATTCATTTGTGCATACAGATGGTCATATGTGCGTATAGATGTATTCATCTGTGCGCACAGATGATCCTACAGCTTGACTCCCTCACTGGAATTACCATCTAAAAGATAGGATGGACTATCTGTGCACAGATGGTCTAATATTCACTGTTTGACCTAAACTTTCTGTATAATTACCTGATTATCTTAAGATTTACCAAAGCATAGAATAGCCATAGAAAATGAGATTTTTACCCTTAATGAGTTTAGAAGCTATAATGAATATACTAAATGACGGAGTATGCAAGGGCAGTGAGAAAGGCTTTAGTTGTTGAGGCGGAGAGCAAGAACAGACGAGCTATACGAGAGTCGTACAAGCAAGGTAAGAGTGCGGGTACTACTTCTGAGGTCCATACATAGAGGAAGTATAAGAGTGAGTCATCGGGTTTCCAGGAATGGCAGATTGCTAGATCTGCACCAGTAACTTCAGTTTCTTTGGGGTCTTCTAGACCAGAGGTGATATGTTTCAAGTGTAAGTAGCCCGGGCACTATAAAGCACAGTGTCCACAGACTCAGTCAGTTTAGGGAAGTTATTTTGGGTGTGGCCAATAGGCCATATGGTGAGGGATTGTCCATAACGGGGTGTTAATACAGTGTGACGGCCCAAGTTTTTCAACCCGGTGCGTTAGTGATGAACCGAAAGATGATCTGATAATGGATCCGAAATGTGAAAGCAAAAGACAAACAACAGTCTCTAGAGATATAACATGACTCTAAGACACCATTGTGACCCTTAACGAGGTCACGGGACCCAAAGGAATCAAATGCGGAAATAACATTTCAAAAACGGACAAGAATGCACCTAGGGGAAAAATCATCATTTTCAGCTTAAAAGTGGGTGCCATCGAGCACACAATTGGAAAGACAACGAAAAATCAATGAACTTAGACTCAAAAATCGCTTGATTCGGAGTCCGGATGAAGAAGATATGGCTAACGGAAGAAGAAGGGGCAAAACGGTCCAAAAGAGGCAACCCATGAACATCTAAGCGGTTAGGAAACATTGAAAAAAATGCTGCCCACACTCATCTAACCGGTTACGAAACCCCTCGTAACCGTTTAGATGTGAAGGGGCAGTAAGGGTGCGACCTAAAAACCTGGCAGAAGGGGTTTTTCCAGAAAAAATGGAAATTTGAGGCCTTAGATGACATTTTCTGGAAAAACTCAAAGAAGAAACCCCCCTCAAAATTGAGTTTTCTACATGAATTTTATGGAAAATCAAAAAATACGCAATGTGAAATGCCCAAAATGCGCTCCCAAGAAAACTGGTCCAGAGGGTCCAAAAAGCTGCTAAATTTAAAAACTGAGAGCTGAACTTCGGATGCAATTTTTGATGCCAAGATGGCATTTTCTGGAAAAACACGAAAAAGAAACCCCTCCTAAAATCATATTTTCTAATCAACCATATGAAGAACAGAATTGATTTCCCAAAGAAAATTCCAAAAATACCCTTAGGTCAGAATATGCAACAAAAGTGAAAAATGAGTCCGTAGGAGGCTCATTTCACCAAAGAAGAATCCTTGCCCGGAAACGACCATGCACGCAAATGTAACTTACCTAGTAAGACATGCTAAAATGGTCCATGGCCCAAAAATATGGCCGATACAAAATATGACCCCCCAACGGCCAAAATGCCAAAAACGAAGTTTGAAATGAAAACTTGGAATTTAAAATCATGAGATGGTTTTAAAATGCCGTTTGGCCCTTGGCCATACTTCATACTTGGTGAATGAATGCTAATGGAAGAATCAAAATGGAATTCCCACACCCAATGCAAACATGGTGAAGCAAAAACTCAATATTTTTCAATACATTCATAATATTCCATGAAGTCAAAAATTACATAGGATAGAAATTACATGTCATTGGCCTCTGGCCTCATCTCATACATGTCAAATACATCATAAAGAGTGTACTCATGTACACATTACAAATATAGAATCAAATGTACACATGTTGACATATAAGACTACAATTGGCATTCCAAGCCAACCTTCACAAAAATGGAAGTCTCCAAGTCCACAACCATCCAAGCATAATGAAGACCTCAACTTTGATTCTTGTACCTAAAATATACCCCAGTATTGTAGGGGTGAGTAACATAAAGCTACTCGAAGGAAACGAGCATGTATCGACCTACGTTTTACAAGTTTGCATGATTTAATCATTGTGGTTCATTCCACCTAACGTCTATGTCAAAGGTGAGGCTCAAGGAGCATCCTAGCTACCTAAGATCATTTCTAGCATCAATCACCTCATTCATGCAATTTTAGCAACATAGGTTCATGCTTACACAAAGCAACAACATAGGAGCATGCTTACACAAGCAACAACATATAGATTCTCAAGGTTATCAATTTGAAGTCTAAAATGCAACATCAACTAAATATAACAATTTAACATAATTAGAATATCTAATACCACACATCAAGACATAGATTCTCTAGGTTACCAACTAGAAATCTAAAAGTGTAAAATTAACTAAATATATCAATTTAGTATGGATGTACTTAACAACATCAAAATCGCCAATAGCCAAAACCACAAGTCAACAAAGTAAACATGATTGTTAACTTGGAATTGAATACGAAAACAAAAATTGGAAGACTTGGACATCACGCTCAGAATTCTGCCAAGACCTCAATGGTTATTCTGGGCACTAACCCGTAGGGAAGACCACCCTAAGTGCGCACTATCTCAATGACTTAGAGGACTCACGTCCCCGTACTAGAGCCAAACCCTAGCCATCTCAACTCAACAATGTTCCAAGATTCCAAAATAAGCCAAATAAGTTCATAACTTATACATATTACTATTACATAGTGACAAGTTAGCAATATAACTCTCAATTGTGCATAATAAACATTTCATATCCATAATGCTACGAAATCACAAGCCAACAATATATTCATATAGAAACATACTCTCATGAATATAAATTTAATAACAATGCCCTTTAATGCATATAACATAATCAAGTGAATACTTCACAAGTCTAAATCCATGCTCTTGAAATAGAAACAACTTCTAAAACATGATTAGATCTATGGATACACAAGATAGAATTTAATTACATCAAAATAATTAAACTCTCTAGATTTCAAATCATTTCCAATTGGCCCCATTTTAATATATGTTAATAGACATATCATGGTTTTTACATATGTTCACACACAAGCTTAATTGGGCCCATGAAACCACCAAAATAGATTTTAATTAGTACCCTTAATTAAAGTCTCTAGATTTCCAAACTCAACCAAATGCTCTCAAATTAAAGTATGTTAA
This sequence comes from Cornus florida, assembly GCF_030987335.1. Lineage (NCBI taxonomy): Eukaryota > Viridiplantae > Streptophyta > Magnoliopsida > Cornales > Cornaceae > Cornus > Cornus florida. The sequence goes on along the minus strand of NW_026775571.1, from coordinate 55,363,534 downwards.
CACACATGCCAAAACTTAATTTAGAAGCATAATACAACTCAATTCCATGCAAGGTATGGCCATGAACTTAAATTTTTCACAAAAGATAAATATTAATTAAAAAGAGCAATTCTTATTCAATTAATTCCAATTTAATATATGTTAACCAACATATTAAAACAAGAGTTTCTAGCATGCCACAATTCAAAATCAAGTTTCTCATCATCATGAAAATTAAATCTTATACAAAGAATTAAATATTTCAAATTTCCTAGATTTGATACAAGGTATGCATATAGGTTGTATAAACACGAAAAACACACAATACAACACATATAAAATCCTAAAACATTCCCTACCTCCATTTGAGATGAAATCTCAAATCCCCACCAAAATAAATCGGCTCCGAATCCGACGAAACTCCTAGGTTTTGTCGGGGACAACACCACGAACATGAATCCCAAGGAAGCCCCATCAAAAACACAACTTGACTTCAAACTTGAACTCAAGAAATGGCTAAAACGAGATTCCAATCGGTTGGAATCAAAGGCCTCGCCGAGGGGAACAATAAACACAAAGGTATCACCACTTTTTAATGAAGGGAAGAAGTCCAAAATAGGAGAGAGAAGATGTCAGCCATGAATGGAGCTTGGACCGGCCATGAGAGAGGAGAGAGAAAGAAAAATCTGATTTTTCTTTCTAAGACCTCCTATTTATAGAAAAACTCAAAAAGTGTCCCGAACGGGCCCCACCGGGTCCGGAAAAGTGGAATTTACACAGACGTGCTCAAATGGCAAAAATTTGTGAATGAAAAAGATTCCAAATGAGAAAATATGAACAACGGAAGAAACGGCGTCGAAAATTGAGTCCCGAGCAGAGAGTTATGCCCAAAATAAGTTTGGCGCAAATCGGGGCCAGAAACCCTGAAACTGGAAAATATCGTCCAGGAGGAAATTCTAAGAGTCCACGACTTGACAAAATGTGAAAAGGAATCCCATACGAGGATCCAGGCTCAAAACAAGGCATTGAGCAATAACTTTCATTAATTGCACAATGGTCCCTCCAAAAAGTGAAAACTATGAAACTGCCCCAGAATGAAAATATCTTCAAAAATATATTTTCTTAGATACCCCAAAAATAAAATATCTTCAAAAGATATTCATGAAAAACACCCCAAGAAGCGAAAAAGTTTCCAAAGAACTTTGCATTTATGCCCCTACAGGCACCGAGAGCAACCAGAGTACTTTCTCATGAAAGTGAAGATACGTATCTCATAGAAATCATTGGGAATGAAGATATGTGAAGTTAGAAACCAACTCTGAACACAAGAAGTGTGGTTATGCAAACATAGTGACAAATGAGGAAAAGACGAAATAGGGAAAAAGACAAAATAGGGGAAAAGACAAAAAGTGAATAGTGTCAAAAAACAAAAAGTGCGGAACTGACTCGGTCCTCAAAAGAAGTTGTCAATCCATAAAAAAAGAGTCTTGGAAATCACTCCAGAGCACTCGAGACGACACTAAGCGACGTGAAACTGAACTCAGAAAGGAAAAGATCCACGGAAAAAATTTATCCGAAAAATCTGGGTCATTACATACAGTCAGTGGTAAGGAGTCACAGTAGAGGTAAACACAGTCTGCCACAGTTTAGTCAGGGTTTCAACCACTGCCACCACCATAGTCAACTATGATGTTTCAGGGCTCACGACCAGTTAGGGGACCTCTATCTAGTGTACCTACACAATAGTCCGGCTATCATGTTAGTAGTTCTTAGACATAGACGACCTAACGTTGGGTGTCTGCAGTTACTCTAGCCACCATTCCAGCTGAGCCATTATCCAATCCTCAGTTGTCAAGGGTATGTTTCTTGTGTCCCATTCATGGGTTAAGGTGTTGATTGATTCTGATGCATCGTATTCCTTCATTGTATCATCATTTACACATGCATTGTGGTTAGTTGGCACATTAGGCATCTTCTACGGAGCCTCCGTGCTTACCCCTTTCCATTAACATTTTTCAGGTCATGGTAAAGATACGGTTAATGATGGACCCTCATAAGTATAGTTAGGGTTGATGGGAACATCTTTTGATAACTTTGTAATAAATGCTTCATTGATGTATTTTCTTGTAATAGTATATGTATTTACAACCATAGGGGTCAAAGTTTGAGATTGTAATCTTTTGGACTACATTATAGTATGTAAAGGATGAAAGTAATGTCTATACTTATGTTTTAAGGATTTGAAGTGAAACGTAATTTAAATGATACAATTCAAGGTCCTTTATTGATGCATTAATTTCATTATTCATATTCACGCATGCTTTGAGTTGGGACAAGGGCAAACAGGTCAAAAATGACTATGGTAGTGTTCGGGAACAGGTTAGGGGGCAAAAAGGGTCAAAAAACCTATTTATGGGCTTCTTCGAGCATTCTCCGTTCGGCTGCGAGTGCTTGGTGTGCGTGCTGGGGTGCCCAGGACACACCTTGAGTGCCCTCAGGGTGTCCATCGAGTGCTAGGGTGCTCGTGGCACCCTCCGAGTGCTCTGAGGACATCCACGGAGTGCTCTGTATTAGAATTCAGGTATTGTTTCCTTTTCTTTTTTCATTTTTTTTTTTTTTAAGTTTTCTGTGGCCCCAAGCTTAAATGTATATGTCCCACCGGGTATTTAAGAGGCTTAGATCACTATGGCCCCACCGGAATGCAAGCGGAATGGCTCAGAATGACATTTTTACCATTTTTAGCCCTAAAACGGGCGACCTAAAGCCAAGTTGTTTTCTTTCATTTACAAATGAATCTAAGTGACTAGATGTGACCTAGATGACAATTGTAAGGTCCCTAATGCGTTGTATGGTCCAAAAATACCAAATTACCCTTGTAACCCCAAGTGGACCAATTTGAGGATGGAGTTGATTCTTTCGTCCGTAAGTGAATCAAATTGATTTGTAACGACCATTATGACCTCTAGTACACTGTTCAGAATCCGGTTAGTGATCCGGACCCCATGGTTTGGGTCGTTATAGATTTGGTATCAGAGCGTGGTTCGAATACCTTTCGAACGATGGGTAGTGGCTTACCTCGGTGGGGTAGGAAACTGACTTGCATCGAGTATGTGTTTCTTGCCTAAGTGTTTATGGTTTTGAGAAGCATGCTTATTTGTTACTTGCTTATGTGTTTAAATGTTGAAATATGTTACATGGCCATATAAATGAAGTGTAAATGTGATTTAAAACATGTATATGAAATGCGTATGTATGAAAGGTCTATTTGATTAATGAAAGTAATATGTCTTTTAAAGCATAATAAATGGCTTATATGTTTACCTATTAAGTTGTTTATTGACGATGGAAGCATGTTATTCATGGTATAATGGCAAGTAATGGGCACGGTTTGTGCAATCATGTTTTAGATGGTAAAGTGAATAGTACTTGAGCATAATTTATGCAAGTATGTATTGGACATGTTGTTTATTTTAATGTAATGGGATGCGATTGTGTCAAGGTACTTGTTATGGTTATTATAGATATATGTATGTATGCATGTATACAGTCGAGCATGTGATAGTTACTAGTATGGCAAAATACTTGATACGGTGTAGATTGCTATATGAGCTATTAAGCTATTTGGTGCATGGTTATTCCAATCTTCTCATTTTTTTTATAGTGTGGTGCTTGTGGCACGACTTTAGAATGATTACATGTCGCATAATGTGGTGTCTAGAATGATGTGTATGAACTTCATGTGTTAATGTATGAGCTCTTGTGACTGTGGAGGTCAGGCGTATGACATGTGTTGGTTGAAAATCTTTGGAAACCCAATGAAACAGAACTCCTCAGCTTTGCCTTAACTATAGTTTCATAACCAAAGAATAGAGATAAATGGAGCTCCTGAGCTTTTTCTTTTAAGAATATATAAAGATAAATGGAACTCCTGAGTTCCCGAGCTTTTGTTTGTAATCTGCTTTTGACACGAGAGAAGAGAATCAAACAGTCTAGGAACTTTAGCTTGTTGTTAGTGAAGAGAAAAAAAGGGTCATAAGAATCACTCTGCAATCACTCTTCTCTTGGGTTTGTGCAGAAAGAGAGGGAGTATAGAGAGATTAAAGTTGGGTATGAAATTTCAAAAATTTCATGTTGTGGTCCGTATGCATATATAAAAGTTTTGCTTTTTTAATTTTTTACCTTTTTCAGTTTTACCATTTATTTTAACTTACCAGCTGGGACTGGTCTATTGTAGTGCAGGAGAGGATATACCTAGGAAAAATTAATGTTGCCCCCCTAAAATTACATAAAAAATTTTACTTTTGCCTTCTTCACACAATTTACGGGGTCCATCCCTACTTTGCTATATTACACAATATTATTACAAAAGAATAATTATTGAGTCTGGACTATCCGAAGCTATTTTTGTTTTTTGTTTTTTCTTTTATGTATTAAAAATTTTTAATTTTGTTTTTTGGTGAGAATTAGTTGGTTATTTGATGATTTCTAATGACTAAAACTAGTGTGGAGTTCCATCTCATATTTCAGATTCAAGTTGTAATGTTAGGTAGATTATTATGGAGTAGAAACTTAAAAAAAAACACACAAAACAAACCAAAAAGGAAATGAATCTGTCATCCACTAATTTTACATTATTCTCTAGATGGTTATAAATGTTCATCAATTATTTGATAGACAACAACAAAAACATACATGTAACACTCCAATCTCCAACAGGTTAATGTTCCGTTAAGGCTGGTTTGCCAGCCTAATAGATTAGTAAAAAATTTTATTTTTTATTTTATTTATTTATTTATTTTAACTTAAGAGAATAACATTAGAACACAGAGGAAATATAATCTAGAGAAAGAGCATTTAACAACCACGGGGGCCATATGCTCTACTCGAAATCACCAAAACTGGCGTCCAAAGTCGATTTACTCACTAGGTGAGCAACAACATTGCCTAAACGAGGGGTTCAACCAAGAGAAGAATGAGACAAGACTTAAGAAGAATAGATACATCTTCATAAATAACAGAAAAGGGCCTATTCCAAAGGAAGAAAGAGCCATAACTGGTTTCCAATCACCTTCCACAATGACTTGTGAATATCCCCAACACTGAAGAAGCTTGAGAGACTGCCGAAGCACAAGAGCTTCTGCCACGGATGAGCTGCAGACAAATTTGAAGAAAACTGTAGCAACTCGAATTGGCTGCCCAAAATGATTTATGAGAATAATGCCTCATTCGCAAGATTTGGAAACATTATTAAAAGAGGTATTGAAATTAAGTTTAAGAAAACCAAGACCAGGGGGGATCCATGCGGAGGACTGAGGAGGAACAGAGGCCGGAGGCAAAGAGAGGAGAGTGTCCTGAGAACTACCTCTTTGAATTCATTAAAATTCCGAACTGCTAGTTGGACAGCTGCAAACGGATCCCACTGTTGGTTGTTGAACATAAGGTCATTGCGGCACTTCCATAAAGCCCAACAGATGAAAGCTACAAGGGTAATACAATTGGATGAGGAATCACAATTGTTGTGGCCGGAGGTCGCACTACCACCATCAAGTTTGGAGTATGTGCAATTAAGGCGAGGGCCAAGAGTTTTACATTTATAAAAGCCACTACTACCTTTCACTATGAATATAGCTAGGGCAAGTAGGGATCATCCCAAGGGATTGTGAGGGTCGGACAAGGTAATGGAATCGCTATTAGGGTTAGTAGGTCGAGTGATCAAACAATTGGTTGGTTGGTTGATTAGATATCAACTAAATTAAACTAAGTGATAACAAAAGAATGCAATTAAGAGTAAATAAGAGAGAGAAGAGTCTTGGGGTTTAGAGATCACCACCAAGCAATGCATTTCTATACCGTTGACAAGTGACTTATGAGGGCAAATGGTGTGTTGCAATATTAGTGTGTGTGTGTTTGGTTGATTCAACAAGCAAGGATGACTAGTTAAGTATGTATTGTCTAAATATTGGTGTGTGTGTGTTTGGTTCATTCCTTGAAGTTGGATCAATCGAATTTTGCTGCTTCCCACCTTTGGCTTCATTTGCTTCCTTCTTTCTTCACTTTGCTCCTTTCTTTGTTTAATCCCAGAATTGCTTCAATTAAGCTCTTATTTAGCTAAGTTAGCTTATTTTTGGGATAAGTGCTTGAAAATGAAAATAATACGAAATCAATCTAAAACGGTAAAGTAAGATAGATAAAGGTACTAGAATACCTAAGCTTAAGGGGTTTAAATACGCACTTTTCAACGCTCATCGCACCCCCAAACTTAAATATTGCTAGTCCCTAGCAATGAACTAGAAAGTAAACGAATGAAATGAACAACTATACAAGTATGAACTAGAAAACAATAAATGGATAACGCCACTTTTGTAGGGAACACGATTGCACTTAGCATATCCAACAAGCCTTTTAAACCCCTAGGTTACCCCTAGTGGACGATTGAAGTCTCGTGAGGGTTTCCAGAAATGGTACCCACAAACATTAAGCTTATTCTTCCAAAAGAGGCACCAATATTACAAATAAGCATTGGGAGAAAACTACCTCAAGTATGTAATTTTTCAAACATTTCAAAACAATCTCCCAAAATCTCAACATCAAGCAAGCAAGTATGGTCCTCCATACGTCAAGAAAATAATCATGTAAATCAAAACAACTCTAGAATCCTTTTTGAGTGGACCGACATCAAATGTGTTGCTATCTTAGCCAACTAGATAAATGATCACATCCTTACCCTCAAACTAGCACACAAATCTAGTACCGATCATCAAGACAAAAAGTGGACCTTTTATTAAAACTTTATTCATCTAGGTGCACTTATTCTTTTCACTCGATTTTTATTTTTTATTTTATTTTTTATTTTTTTTTATAGGATCAAAGATGGAAGCATGGTGCAATGTATTGATCTATTAAGCTTTCTAGCAATTCATGAGGTCGAGCGTTAGGTCAATGACTCCCAAACAAGACGGCTTTAGGGCATTAGGTATTCAAATACCCCTACGGACTTACAAGCTCAAATCAACTAGGCTACAAATCAAGACAACAACCATCTAATCATTTCCTACTTCAACCTTTTGGGAGAAGTCCTCACTTTTTTTTTTTATTGCTTTTGCTTTTTCTTTCCTTTTTTTATTTGTTTTTATTTTTTTTTATTTGAATCAATTATTACCTAGAGTTTGGGCCCTCCACTTTTTGGCGCGAGAAGTTCAGTGCTTAATGAGGCTAGAATCCTGGCTACTTAGTGAAAAGGGGTTGTTATCCACCTTTATCAAGAATGAAAGCTTTCAATGCACTATTAGCCCAATTGGGATATAACCAATTCAATAATCAACAAAACATGTATCCCACAAATGAATGCTAGTGTGCGCAGGTGCTAATGTAGAATTCTAGAATGAATCTCAAAACAATCACAAAATCAAGATGATGTGGACCACAAATGTAAGCAAGATATTAGTTTTTCGAAAAATTTACTCCTAAATGGCATCCACAAGGCATATAAGGAGTATTAGACTCTCAAGTCAAGCAATTTTTAAATTTTAAGCAATACAGTACTCAAAAGATCAAAATCATCGCTAATCATGGATCTATCATAGAAATATCTCTCAAATACACAAGTCATGCTCAAAATTTTGAAATTTAAAGCTAACACTGCAAATCACTATTCCCCCCAAACTTAAATGGCACAATGTCCTCAATGTGCCAGAGAACAAAGAAAAGAGTAAACCAGTGCAACTAAGCAAGAATGATTGGGACTGAAGTATCCGAAGTAGGTGGCATGGCACCCCCAAACTTGGGATGAACTGTGGTCCTGAAAATTGGCACTTGGATAAACTCATCAGATAACAAAATGGGATAATTAGTGCACAGTGGACATGTAAGTGTAAATGGGATAAACAGATAAAGAAATGAGAGAGGTATAAGGGTGGTCCTGAAAATTGGGTAGCACTCTCTCACTGAAGTCACTGTGATGCACCTAATAGAGTCAAATATACAGATATGAGAATATAATCATATGATATCCATAGCAAAAATAGATATATATAAAACAGATAAAGTGCAGGTACAACAGAAATATCAAAGCCGACAGACCGGCTGTAAAAATAATAGTACTGTACAGTGACAAAAATATAGATCAGATATCAGAGAGCAGAGAGGGATTAAAAAATAGAAGGAACTGGGAACTCAGGAGGATGAGGTAGGACGGGAAGGTCGGGCTCCACGGATATCTCTGGATAGATCTCGGAATATAGTCGGGACATATGTGCAGAAGGCAGCAAAATCAGCTCTGTGGGTTGTAAGATCAGCTCGTATGGCAACAACAGCATCCTTAAGAGTTTGCAGGAGTACTCTAAAGCCAGGGGTCTGATCTGGACTCTCAGGTATAGAAGAGTCAGAAGAAAGCTCCTGAGTTTGTTCTTGCTCGTGAATTGGCGACCCAGCTGGAGAGTACTGCTCTGTGGCATCTGCAGGGCGCTCTAAGTCAATATCTATATGCTCAGCAGCTGGATCGACTGGTGCGTCATCCGCTGCGGGATCTGCTGCTGCTGCCTATGCCTGTGCCTATGCCTGTGCCTGTGCCTGTGCCTCCTCCTTAGCTTCTAGCTCCTCTGTAGCCACTACTGCGTGGTACTGTAGTCTAGTAATGTTGGTGTTCTAGCTCTTGGTCCAGTCCTTCTTCAAAAAGTGACATGAACCTTTCTCAAGTTACTCCCGAGGATGAATAGGGTAGGGCTGGTCGATAAGAAACTGGGTGATGAGGTGGCTGAATAGGAGAGACTTAGCCCGTTCGGGCATCTCCTTGCTAATGTACTCATCATATAGCTTCCTCATCATGCTTCAGATCAGCGCGGGAATAGACACCCAGTGGCCGGTGTAGAAGGCATAAAGGGCTGTCAAATAATCTCCCCTCCTCTAAATCTTGCGCCCTGCTATGTAGATGTTCCGGAAGAGCACGGAATCAATAAACCAAAGGTCATCTAGAAGGAATTTCCGAGTGGCAAAGGTTTCACCACTGGTATGGTGACCTGTAAAAAAAATGCTAGTGAGTCCACTGTAATGGTGATCTGATGGCCATTTACAGAAGTGACCAGCTCTGCTATGGTACGCGGGGATGGTCGGAGATTCTGGTAGAATAACCGTACCAGCGGCGGGTAGACTGGCTCTGTCATTAGGGCAAAAATAGCTGTCAGGCTCCTCTGAATGATGTCCTGGTAAGCAGATCAGGTCAGCACCGATCTGGAGAAAAAGGCCTTGTTGAACACTAACTCATGGTCGACCGGCATATGCGCATATCTAGGCACGGGCCTATCACGCTCCTGAGCTAGCTGACATGGTGGAGATGGTACGGGTGAATGCTCAGGTCCAGCATGTGGTGGAGATGGTGATAGAGTAAATGCAGGATGAGCCGCAGAGGTGTATGGCATATGGTCATCCTCAGCCTCATGAGATGGTGACTGAAATGGGGTAGCCTGTGCTGGCTCCTCCTGCGCATGAGAGGGCTCTGTTAGCTCCTCTGTCTGGGGTGTAATATGGCGCTGAGGTCCGTGTTACCTGTTGGCAATGGTCTTCCTCTTAACCATGGCCTGCAAAAAGAAAAAAAAAACTTGCAATGGGAGTTAGTGCCAGAATAAGAAATTTTAAGCACAATATAGAAACATGCTTGTCAGATAAGAAAGATAAGACATATATGACATGTATCTATGCAAGTGGCAGGATGTGAAGCATGCTAAACAATGTAAGTATGAAATACATCCAATGTGAAATATCATAAGCATTGGGCATATATGAGATAGCATGAACATAAGGCATGATGAATGAAGTGTGTGTGTGAGATCTGTGAAATTCGATCGATCAGAAAAAGAAGTGAGATCGATCACAAAAGTTGGATCGATCAAAAACAAGTGAGATCGATCTCACAACTTCGATTGATCGGAGACATGAGTTCGATCGATCTCTCAAGATCGATCTGAGATACAAGTTCAATTGATCAAACTGTGCGACGAATGTAAACAGTTACAGATCTGTGACTTTGGAAGCACGGGGCCCACACGAACGTGTTTGTGGGCCCTTCAACACAACAAATCATCTAATCCCATCACCCAATCATTGCCCATAGTCCCAAAATAGATCAAACACACATAGATATACATACGAAGCATATACACATATACATAGACATGCAAACTCAGTGCTTCGAAGCTTCCAAAATGGAGATTCAATCATGTATAAAGCATGAATGTAACATATAAAGCATGTAATCATTATATCAAAGCTGAAATCATAGATGAGATGCTTGGATCTTACCCAAATCGAAGGGAGAGAAGTGGATGCGAAGAGTGGATGAGAAATCCGAGATGAGGGAGAGCATGTAGCTTCGATCTCGCCGGAGATGAAAAAGATGGAGAATGGATGCGGCGGCGATGAGGGAAGCAAGGGTTTGGAGGGTTCGATCGATCTAAATGATTAATCTTGAGACCCTCCAAGTCTATTTTAAAAACATTCCCGACCGAGTTCGATCGATCGAACTTCAACTGAGATCGATCAAACTTTGATGAACTCTCCTCAAACTGTTTTTGGATTTTTGAAATTTTGAAAAATGAAAAACTAAAATTAAAATTTAGAATTAAAATTAAAAATTGTAAAATAAAATAAAATAGAATAAAATATTTTTGGATTTTTTGTTTTTGTTTTATGTTTTTTTTTTTTTTTGTTGAATAATCAATAATAATTAAAAACTAAATAAATTAAAATATTTTTGAATTTTGGAAAAAATTTTGAAAAATAAAATAAAATAAAATGAACTGAAAATTAAAAAAAATAAAATAAAAATGAAGATATTTTTGGATTTTTGAAATTTGAAAAGTCAAAACAAAGTGAAACAATGAAATGGAGAACTGAGATCGATCGGAACAAGAGTTCGATCGATCAGAAAGAGGGCAAAAATATTCAGGTTTATGGCTCAAAAATTTGGCTAAGTGTTGGAACTTGAAGATCGATCGAACTTGGAAGTTGGATCGATCAAAGAACTTCTGATCGATCTTGGAATGTTGCGATCAATGAGACAGAGAGGTGAAATATGCAGGTTTTTGCAGGCTCAAAATTTTTCTAAGTGTTGGATCTTGAGATCGATCAAACTTTGAAGTTGGATTGATCAAAGGCCTCCTAATCGATCTAAGAATAGGTTTGAACGATGGGACAGAGAGGTGATTTGGATGCAGGTTTCTACAGGTTGAAAAATTTTCTAAGTGTTGGATGCAGAATGGAGTTCGATCGATCGAACTCAAGTTTGAGATCGATCGAACTATGCAGAATGCTCAATAATGACATGAAAGCTCATGCAATCCTCACCAAAGTTCCTTTCAATGCATATGAACCAAAAACAAGTATCTAGACTTCGCAAGAAATGAAATTTAAGATAGAAATGAGGGAGGAATATTTGACACCGTACGAAATGTTTTTGCTAGTCTTTAATGTCTCTAGCAAAACATTGGGGTTTTTTAGCCCGGATCAAAGATCTTATAATGCATCCCCTCCTTATTGGGGTGATAGATGCTTTGAACTCCACCCAATAAATGGTTCTTTGAAGAACATGTTGGATTAAGCTCAAAAGAAACTTTTGATGCTTTGTATATGCAATCACAACTTTTGGGCTTTCATGCCCTTTCAAAGCAAGAATTTGAAACAAGACTTTTAGAATGCAAGGTTGAAGATGATCCTTTGGAAGTTTTGGTCTTACACAAAAGCTCACTTCCTTGACATTGAAGATTATGACATTTATCTACAACATTAACCTCTCCTTCATATTTGTCAAATGAATTGGGTATGGGATTAAAGATATTCAACTTCACCTTCATGTGGCCAAATGAGATCTTCATTGTCCCCGTCCTACAATTGATGTTGGCATTAGAGGTTGCCAAGAAAGGACGGCGAAGGATAACGGGAATTTGGCTCTTAGGATTCGGAACCGGTTCCGTGTCTATGACAACAAAATCAACCGGGAAGAAGAATTTATCAATTTTAATCAAAACATCCTCAATTATACCCCTAGACTACTTAATGGATAGGTCGGCAAGTTGCAAAACTACCGAAATCGATTTTAGTTCACCTAGGCCCAATTTCAGATAAACCGAGTATGGAAGAAGGTTAACACTTACTCCTAAGTCAAGAAACGCCCGATTAATAATATGACCACCAATAATGCATGATATAGTGGGTGAACCGGAGTCCTTAAAGTTTGGCAAAGTGTTATGTTGCAAAATTGAGCTTACTTGCTCAGTCAAAACCACTTTTCTTGGTGCTTGGCCCTTGTTCTTCTGCTTTTGGGTGCACAAGTCTTTCATGAATTTGGCATAAGCCGGAATTTGCTTGATTGCATTTAATAGTGGAAAATTAACTTTTACTTGCCTAAACATTTCCATGATTTCTTTGGTTTTTGCCTTTTGCTTTTCTTTTGAAATGGATCCTTTTAAGGCATCCGGAAATGGAACTTTTGGTTCAAACACTTTTTCAGAATTTTCTTTTGAACTCTCTTCAACACTAGAAGTTTTCAAATCATTTTTCAACAAAACTTTTTCAACATCATTTTTCAAAACTTCTTTTTCAAACACATTTTTCAAGACTTTCTCATTCATAAGATCATGCATATGCAATGAAGGAGGAATGGGATGTGGAACGGGACGGTTGACAACTTGAGGTTGCACCAGTTCACTCTCTTCATTAGACCTTTCAACTTGATTGCCCACAATCCTACCACTCCGCAAGGTAGTCACCGCATTAACATGTTCAATGGTGTGGCCTTCCAATGAGGAATGGGTTTCCACAACACATTATTGCTTAGGTGAGGCATTAATAGGCATTTTTCCCTTCTCTCTTGCATTAAGAGTGCTTGCTATTTGCCCTACTTGGGTTTCTAGCTTCGCAATAGATTGAGAGTGAGAATGAAGCAATTGTGTGTTAGCCTCTAAAGTGCCCAAAACATTTAAAACTTTTTCTTCAAAGGTGGGACTTCTAGTATTTCTTTGGGAATAAGATTGGTTGGGAAAATGAGAATTAGCAAATTAATTCCCTTGTGATTGAAAAGGTCTATAACCTTGGGATCCTTGGTTTTGAAGTGGAGGTGGAATGTACTTCCCTTGAAAACTGCCTTGGGAAGGGTTTGAGCCCACTCCTTGGTTTTTCCAAGAGAAATTTAGATGATTCATCCAACTTGGATTATAGTGAGTACCATAATGATTGTTCCCTTGGTTCACAAAAGCTGCATTGACTTGTTCATTAGGTTCATTTTGCACTTGTCTGTGAGGACAATGAGAAGTAGAATGAAGAACACTAAAACAAGTCATACATGTTTCATTTGATGCACGATGAGAATGGTTTGGGAAGGAAGATACTTTATTCGCCGAGTTTTAGTTAATCAAAAATTAATCAAACCTTTGAGATAAAGACTTCATTTCGGCGGCTAATTCATTTGAATGGTCGACTTGATGTAAGGCAACACTCTTCATACCTTGTGAATTTCTACCACTCTTGGATGATAATGTTCTATGCAAAGACTTTTCACTCATGCTCTTATAAAGACGCCACACGGTATCCTCATGCCTATCAATATATGAGCCACCCATGGAAGACTCAACGATACCCTTATAGTTGTCCGATAAGCTCTCAAAGAAATATTGAACTAATTTTCATTTGGACATGTCATGATATGGACACTTCCTAACCAACTCATTGAAGCATTCTGATGCCTCATGAAATGTTTCTCTATCCCCATGCGAAAATTCTCGAATTGAGGTTCTCATGGCATTGGTCTTAGAAACTGGATAGTACTTTTTCAAGAACTCTTGTTGTATTTTTGCCCAAGAAGTGATTGGAAAAGGTCTAAGATTATTAAACCAATACTTTTCCTTGTCTTTTAAGGTGAATGGAAAAAGTTTGAGTCTTAAAACCTCTTCCAGCATGTCCGTATATTTTACGGTGGAACATACTTCAAGAAACTCATCCAAATGCTTGTAAGGTTCGTCACTTGGAAGTCCTTGATAGTTAGGAAGCATTTGAATGGTTTCTGGCTTAATTTCATAATGATTTGCTCTAAATGGAGGCAATTGGATGCATGTAGGTGCATTATACTCATTAGGCATATAATGGTCTCTTAAAGCAAGAGGTGGATTAACTACTTGAGGTGCAACATGAACACCTTGGTTTTGAATTCCTTGATTGATGATGGGAGGTTGTGGAACATACATTGGCCTTGGCATTTCATATGGAACTTGGCCTTGTTGTTGTGGTGGTTGGTGAATGAATGGCCTAGGCATGCCTAATGGTACTTATATGTTCTCATCGTGCACATTAGGATGAAGGATACCTTGTTGGTCTATGTGACCAAGGTCCTCAACATGATTATCATTATGGTCATCCATTAATAAATTGGTTCTATTTGAACTTCCTCTTCCCCTAGAATTTCTAACGATGGATTCAAGATGTAAATCAAGAGGGACAAGAGTTGGTCTCAATGAACGATGTCCATGTATGCACAATGCAAAACACAACAAGCACAAAGAATGACAAACACTTTGCCTTCACAACAATGCAATGAATCTTCCTCCACAAACACTTAATTCATACTCCCATGCTTAAACAACAATGATGCAAAGAACAATTAAGAACAAGCCTCCACGCGGGCCGACGATTTAACTAAGGGATTGAGTAAAAAAAGTCTCACAAAGGTCCTTTAGCACTTCAACTCCAAATTGAAAGCTTCGCTTAGCCAATTTTTAGAATTTTTGGCTTTTTTCCTTGCTTGCTTAGCTTGAATGCTCCTTTGCTTGCTTCCTCTCTAACAATACACCTAGTCAAGTAAGAACAACCCAATAAGCAACCAAAAAAAAGAATAAAAATAAAGTAAAGACACGATCAAAAGAGTACTAATCCTAATTGATTCCACAATTCCGACGTTGCCAAATCAAATCAATCAATCCTCGGCAACGGTGCCAAAAATTTGTTGTAGTCGGAGGTCGCACTACCACCATCTAGTTTGGAATGTGTGTGCAATTAAGGCAAGGGCCAAGAGTTTTATATTTATAAAAGCCACTATTACCTTTCATTATAAATATAGCTAGGGCGAGTATGGATCGTCCCAAGGGATTGTGAGGGTTGGACAAGGTCGTGGAATCGCTATTAAGGTTAGTAGGTCGAGTGATCAAACAATTGGTTGGTTGGTTGATTAGAGAGCAACTAAATTAAACTAAGTGATAACAAAAGAATGCAATTAAGAGTAAATAAGAGAGAGAAGAGTCTTGGGGTTTAGAGATCACCACCAAGCAATGCATTTCTATACCGTTGACAAGTGACTAATGTGGGAAATGGTTTGTTACAATATTGGTATGTGTGTGTTTGGTTGATTCAACAAGCAAGGATGACTAGTTAAGCATGTATTGTCTAAACATCTTGTGAAAGGCACAATATATCTAAGCAATGAAGCATATATTGTCTAAATAATATGTGAAAGGCACAATAGATCAAAACAAGTCATTAATCCTTTCATTAAGCTCACAATCCAAATACAACACAAGGTTAGAGACATATACTACTTGCATTCAAAAGCTTGGATCATCAAACAACAAGCATGGATTGTCTTCCCATTTAACACTACACTACAACTACACTACTAGCATGAAAATAAACTAGGGGAGAGGCACAATCCATCAAGGAATAAGTATGAACCATCAAGAAAATCACAAGAGCATTCCATTAAGCACTATGTTTTGACAATCTCTAAATCTATAGCATCAATACACATAGATATGCATCAATAACACAAAATCTAGAGATAAGCACATGAACATCTATTCTAGCATACATAGACATATGGATAGAATGAAATGATCAATTGAAAGCATTTGACCATATAAATCATTGAAAAATCAAGATCTGTATATATCAAATTGTCAAAACATTAATTACAATACTACTCCTTCAATAATACACAAGATTAAGATATAGAAAGCATGCTTGGGGTAACTCTAGCCCCAAGATGATGTCTAGCCAATCATGGTGATGTTGCTCCAACCCTCAAGGGCTAACTCCATGGTTGAAATCTGCTCCTTGTTGATGAAGAACTCCAATGGTGTCTCTAGCCTCCTCTTCTTTTCTTTTACACTAAGAATAGCCTCTAAAGTTTTATCTACCAAATGCTAAGTCTCTTATTCAAACAGTGCATCATATTCCTTTTATAGGTAGGTCAAGTGACACACCAAATGAGCTAGGGTCGTGCAAAGAATATTCTCTAGTGATTGGATAGAGGACGGATTAAATAAGTTGGCTTTTTAACTTTTTCGCACTGGAGGAAGTTCGATCGATCGAACCTTAGACTTGGATCGATCGAATTTAGGCTGGATCGATCCAACTGGTTGAGCTTTTTAGGAAAAGACAAATCTGAGATATTTGGGAGATATTTTTGGGAGAAGGACAAAAGTGGTTAGTGGGTGGTACAACTGTGGATGAGATCAATCATTTGAATAATGACAAAAATGTTCGATCGATCGAAGGGTGGTGTTGGGTCGATCGAACTTTGGACTTTTTGCTTTTGGGTTAAGGTTTGGATCTATCTTAAAGTGCTGAGATCGATCAGTGTTCGATCGATCGGACCTTGAAGTTGGATCGATCGAACTTTGCTGCTTCCCACCTTTGGCTTCATTTGCTTCTTTCTTTTTCCACTTTGCTCATTTCTTTGTTTAATCCCAGAATTGTTTTAATTAAGCTCTTATTTGGTTGAGTTAGCTTATTTTTGGGATAAGTGCTTGAAAATGGAAATAATATGAAATCAATCTAAAACGGTAAAGTAAGATAGATAAAGGTACTAGAATGCCTAAGCTTAAGGGGTTTAAATACGCATTTTTCAGCGCTCATCACACCCCCAAACTTAAATATTTCTAGTCCCTAGCAATGAACTAGAAAGTAAAGAAACGAAATAAATGACTATACAAGTATGAACTAGAAAATAATAAATGGAGAATGCCATTTTCGTAGGGAACACGATTGCACTTAGCATATGCAACAAGCCTTTTAAACCCCTAGTGGACAAGTGAAGTCTCGTGAGGGTTTCCAGAAATGGTACCCACAAGTATTAAGCTCATTTTTTCAAAAGAGGCACCAATATTGCAAACAAGCATTGGGAGAAAGCTACCTCAAGTATGCAAATTTTCAAACATTTCTAAGCAATCTCCCAAAATCTCAACATCGAGCAAGCAAGTATGGTCCTCCACACATCAAGAAAATGATCATGCAAATCAAAACAACTCTAGAATCCTTTTTGAGTGGACTGGCATCAAATGTGTTGCTATCTTAGCCAACTAGAGAAATGATCACATCCTTACCCTCAAACTAGCACACAAATCTAGTACTGATCATCAAGACAAAAAGTGAACCTTTTATTAAAGCTTTATTCATCTAGGTGCGCTTATTCTTTTCACTCAATTTTTTATTTTATTTATTTATTTTTTATTTTTATAGGATCAAAGATGGAAGCATGGTGCAATGTGTTGATCTATTAAGCTTTCTAGCGATTCATGAGGTCGAACGTTAGGTTAATGACTTGCAAACCAGACGGCTTTAGGAATTCAAATACCCCTACAGACTTACAAGCTCAAATCAACTAGGCTACAAATCAAGATAACAACCATCTAATCATTTCCCACTTCTCTCCTTTCGGGAGAAGTCCTCACTTTTTTTTTATTGCTTTTGCTTTTTCTTTCCTTTTTTTTTTTTGTATTTTTATTTATTTTTATTATTATTTGAATCAATTATTAACCTAGAGTTTGGGCCCTCCACCTTTCGGCGCGAGAAGTTCAGTGCCTGATGAGGCTAGAATCCCAGCTACTTAGTGAAAAGGGGTTGTTATCCACCTTTATCAAGAATGAAAGCTTTCAATACACTACTAGCCCAATTGGGATATAACTAATTCAATAATCAATAAAGCATGTACAACACAAATGAATGCTAGTGTGCGCCGATGCTAGTGTAGAATTCTAGAATGAATCTCAAAACAATCACAAAATCAAGATGATGTGGAACATAAATGCAAGCAAGATATCAATTTTTCAAAAAATTTACTCCTAAATGGCATCCACAAGGCATACAAGGTGTATTGGACTCTCAAGTTAAGCAATTTTTAAATTTTAAGCAATATAATCCTTAAAAGATCAAAATCATCATTAATCATGGATCTATCATAGAAATATCCCTCAAATACACAAGTCATGCTCAAAATTTTGAAATTTAAAGCTAACACTGCAAAGCACCAGTCCCCCCAAACTTAAATGGCACAATGTCCTTAATGTGCAAGAGAATAAAGGAAAGAGTATACCAGTGCAACTAAGCAAGAATGATCGGGACTGAAGTATCCGAAATGGGTGGCATGCCGCCCCCAAACTTGGGATGAACTGTGGTCCTGAAAATTGGCACTTGGATAAACTCATCAGATAACAAAATGGGATAATTAGTGCATAGTGGACATGCAAGTGTAAATGGGATAAATAGATAAAAAAAATGAGAGAGGTATAAGGGTGGTCCTGAAAATTGGGTAGCACTCTCTCACTGAAGTCACTGTGATGCACCTGATGGAGTCAAACATACATATATGAGTATATAATCATATGACATCCATAACAAAAGTAGATATATATAAAACAGATAAAGTGCAGGTACAACAGAAATATCAAAGCCGACAGACCGGCTGTAAAAATAATAGTACTGTACAGTGACAAACATATAGATCAGAAATCGGAGAGTAGAGAGAGATCAAAAGATAGAAGGAACTAGGAACTCAGGAGGATAAGGTAGGACAGGCAGGTCGGGCTCTGTGGATATCTTTGGATAGATCTCCGAACATAGTCGCGACATCCATACGGAAGGTAGTAAAATCAGCTCTGTGGGCTGTAAGATCAGTTCGTATGGCAACAACAGCATCCTCAAGAGTCTGTAGGCGTACTCCAAAGCCGAAGGTCAGATCTGGAGTCTCAGGTATAGAAGAGTCAGAAGAAAGCTCCTGAGTCTACTCCTGCTCGTGAATGGGCGACCCAGCTGGAGAGTACTGCTCTGTGGCATCTGCAAGGCGCTCTAGATATCTATATGCTCAGCAGCTGGATCGACTGGTGCGTCGTCCGCTGCGGGATCTGTTGCTGCTGCCTGTGCCTGTGCCTCCTCCTCAGCCTCTAGCTCCTCTGTAGCCACTGCTGCGTGGTCCTGCAGTCTAGTAATAATGGCATTGTAGCTCTTGGTCCAGTCCTTCTTCAGAAAGTGACAGGAACCTCTCTCGGGGTGCTGCCGAGGATGAATAGGGTAGCGTTGGTCGATAAGAATCTGGGTGATGAGGTGGCTGAATGGGAGAGACTTAGCCCGTCTGGGCGTGTCCTTGCTAATGTACTTATCATATAGCTTCCTCATCACACTCCAGATGAGCGCGGGAATAGACACCTAGTGGCTGGTGTAGAAAGCATAGAGGGCTGTCAAATAATCTCCCCTCCTCTGAATCTTGTGCCCTACCATGTAGATGTTCCGGAAGAGCACGAAATCAATAAACCAAAGGTCATCTGGTAGGAATGTCCGAGTGGCGAAGGTCTCGCTACTGGCATGGTGACCTGTAAAAAAAACTGCCATGTCGGCATATGAAGGCCTGTATAGCCTCGGATATGTCTCCTGAAGCTGTGGAGGAGAGCGGTGTGGGCAGTGGCAAGAGTGGGCTAGTGAGTCCACTATGATGGTGATCTGATGGCCATTTACAGAAGTGACCAGCTCTGCTGTGGTACGCGGGGATGGTCGGAGGTTCTGGTAGAACAATCGTACCAGTCGCGGGTAGACTGGCTTTGTGACTAGGGCAAGAATAGCTGCCAGGCCCTTCTGAATGATGTCATGGTAAGCGGATCGGGTCAGCACCGATCTGGAGAAAAAGGCCGTGTCGAACACTGACTCATAGTTGACCGTCATATACGCATATCTAAGCACGGGCCTATCACGCTCCTGAGCTGGCTGACGTGGTGGAGATGGTACGGGTGAATGCTCAACTCCAGCATGTGGTGGAGATGGTGATGTAGTAAATGCAGGATGAGCCACAGAGGTGGATGGCATATGGTCATCCTCAGCCTCATGAGATGGTGACTGAGGTGGGGTAGCCTATGCTGGCTCCTCCTATGCATGATAGGGCTCTGCTGGCTCCTCTGTCCGGTGTCTGATATGGCACTAAGGCCCCTGTTGCTTGTTGGCAACGGTCTTCCTCTTAACCATGGCCTGCAAAAAGAAAAAGAAAAACTTGCAATAGGAGTTAGTGCCAGAATAAGAAATTTTAAGCACAATATAAAACATGCATGTCAGATAAGATAAACAAAACATATATGACATGTATCTATGCAAGTGGCAGGATGTGAAACATGCTAAACAATGTAAGTATGAAATGCATCTAATGTGGAATATCACAAGCATTAGGCATATATGAGATAGCATGAACATAAGGCATGATGAATGAAGTGTGCGTGTGAGATCTGTGAAATTCGATCGATCAGAAAAAGAAGTGAGATCGATCACAAAAGTTGGATCGATCGAAAATAAGTGAGATCGATCTCACAACTTCGATTGATCGGAGGCATGAGTTCGATCGATCTCTTAAGATTGATCTGAGATATAAGTTCGATTGATCAAACTGTGCGACAAATGTAAACAGTGACAGATCTGTGACTTTAGAATCACAGGGCCCACACGAACGTGTTCGTGGGCCCTTCAACACAACAAATCTTCAAATCCCATCACCCAATCATGGCCCTTCCTCCCAAAATAGATCAAACACATATATATACATACGAAGCATATACACATATTCATAGACATGCAAACTCAGTGCTTCGAAGCTTCTAAAATGGAGATTCAATCATGTATAAAGCATGAATGTAACATATAAAACATGTAATCATTATATCGAAGCTTAAATCATAGATGAGATGCTCGGATCTTACCCAAATCGAAGGGAGAGAAGTGGATGCGAAGAGTGGATGAGAAATCCGAGATGAGGGAGAGAGTGTAGCTTAGATCTCGCCGGAGATCTCGCCGGAGATGAGGAAGATGGAGAGTGGATGCGGCGACGATGAGGGAAGCAAGGGTTTGGAGGGTTGGATCGACCTAAATGATTGATCTTGAGACCCTCCAAGTCTATTTTAAAAACATTCCCGACAGAGTTCGATCGATCGAACTTCAACTGAGATCGATTGAACTTTGATGAACTCTCTTCAAAGTATTTTTGGATTTTTGAAAAATGAAAAACTAAAATTAAAAATTAGAATTAAAATTAAAAATGTAAAATAAAATAAAATAGAATAAAATATTTTTGGATTTTTTGTTTTTGTTTTTTGTTTTGTTTTGTTTTTTTATTTTTTTTTATTGAATAATCAATAATAATTAAAAACTAAATAAATTAAAATATTTTTGAATTTTGGAAAACTTTTTGAAAAATAAAATTAAATTAAATTAAACAAAATAAAATAAAAATGAAGATATTTTTGGATTTTTCAAATTTGAAAAGTCAAAACAAAGTCAAACAATGAAATGGAGAACTGAGATCGATCGGAACAAGAGTTCGATCGATCAGACAGAGGGCAAAAATATGCAGGTTTGTGGTTCAAAAATTTGGCTAAGTGTTGGAACTTGAAGATCGATCGAACTTGGAAGTTGGATTGATTGAAGAACTTCAGATCGATCTTGGAATGTTGCGATCGATTAGACAGAGAGGTGAAATATGTAGGTTCTTACAGGCTCACAATTTTTATAAGTGTTGGATCATGAGATCGATCAAACTTTGAAGTTGGATCAATCGAAAATCTCCTGATCGATCTAAGAATAAGTTCAAATGATGGGACAGAGAGGTGATTTAGATTCAGGTTTCTGCAGGTCAAAATTTTTTCTAAGTGTTGGATGCAGAATGGAGTTCAATAGATCGAACTCAGGTTTGAGATCGATCGAACTATGCAGAATGCTCAATAGTGACATGAAAGCTCATGCAATCCTCACCAAAGTTCCTTTCAATGCATATGAACCAAAAACAAGTATCTAGACTTCGCAAGAAATGAAATTTAAGATAGAAATGGGGGAGGAATATGGTTTTGACACCCTACATAATGTTTTTGCTAGGCTTTAATGTCTCTAGCAAGACATTGGGCTCTTTTAGCCTGAATCAAAGATCTTATAATGTATCCCCTCCTTGTTGGGGTGATAGATGCTTTGAACTCAACCCAACAAATGGTTCTTTGAAGAACTTGTTGGATTAAGCTTAAAAGAAACTTTTGATTCTTTGTCTATGCAATCACAACTTTTGGGCTTCCATGCCCTTTCAAAGCAAGAATTTGAAACAAGACTTTTAGACTACAAGGTTGAAGATGATCCTTTGGAAGTTTTGGTCTTACACAAAAGCTCCCTTCCTTGACATTGAAGATCATGACATTTATTTACAACATTAACCTCTCCTTTATGTTTGTTTAATGAATTGGGTGTGGGATTAAAGATATTCTACTTCACCTTCATGTAGCCAAATGAGATCTTCATTATCCCCTCCTACAATTGATGTTGACATTAGCGGTTGCCAAGAAAGGACGACCAAGGATAACGGGAATTTGGCTTTTAGGATTGGGAACCGGTTTTGTGTCAATGACAACGACATCAACCGGGAAGAATAATTTATCAATTTTAATCAAACCATCCTCAATTATACCCCTAGGCTTCTTAATGGATCGGTCGGCAAGTTGTAAAACTACCGACGTTGGTTTTAGTTCACCTAGGCCCAATTTGACATAAACCTAGTATGGAAGAAGGTGAACACTTGCTCTTAAGTCAAGAAGTGCCCGATTATTGATATGATCACCAATAATGCATGATTTAGTGGGTGAACCGGGGTCCTTAAACTTTGGTAAAGTGTTATATTGCAAAATTGAGCTTACTTGCTCAGTCAAAACCACTTTTCTTGGTGCTTGGCTCTTGTTCTTCCGCTTTTGGGTGCAGAAGTCTTTCAAGAATTTGGCATAAACCGAAATTTGCTTGATTACATCAAATAGTGGAAGATTGACTTTTACTTGCCTAAACATTTCTATGATTTCATTGGTTTTTGCCTTTTGCTTTTCCTTTGAAATGGATCCTTTTAAGGCATCCGGAAATGGAACTTTTGGTTCAAACACTTTTTCAGAATTTTCTTTTGAACTTTCTTCAACATAAGAAGTTTTCAAATCATTTTTCAACAAAACTTTTTTAACATCATTTTTCAAAACTTCTTTTTCAAACACATTTTTCAAGACTTTCTCATTCATAAGATCATGCATATGCAATGAAGGAGGAATGGGATGTGAAACGGGATGGGTGACAACTTGTGGTTGTACCGGTTCACTCTTTTCTTTGGACCTTTCAACTTAATTGTCCACAATCCTACCACTCCGCAAGGTAGTCACCGCATTAACATGTTCAATGGTGTGGCCTTCCAATGAGGAATGGGTTTCCACAACACATTGTTGCTTAGGTGAGGCATTAATAGGCATTTTTCCCTTCTCTCTTGCATTAAGAGTGCTTGCTATTTGCCCTACTTGGGTTTCTAACTTCGCAATAGATTGAGAGTGAGAATGAACCAATTGTGTGTTAGCCTCTAAAGTGCCCAAAGCATTCAAAACTTTTTCTTCAAAAGCGGGACTTCTAGTATTTCCTTAGGAATAAGATTGGTTGGGAAAATGAGAATTAGCAAATTGATTCCCTTGTGATTGATAAGGTTTATAACCTTGGGATCCTTGGTTTTGAAGTGGAGGTGGAATGTACTTCCCTTGAAAACCACCTTGGGAAGGGTTTGAGCCCTCTCTTTGGTTTTTCCAAGAGAAATTTGGATGATTCCTCCAACTTGGATTATAGTGAGTACCATAAGGATTGTTCCCTTGGTTTACAAAAACTGCATTGACTTGTTCATTAGGTTCATTTTGCACTTGTCCGTGAGGACAATAAGAAGTAGAATGAAGAACACTAGAACAAGTCATACATGTTTCATTTGATGCATGATGAGAATGGTTAGGGAAGGGAGATACTTGATTCGCCGAGTTTTAGTTAATCAAAAATTGATCAAACCTTTGAGATAAAGACTTCATTTCGGCGGCTAATTCATTTGAATGGTCGACTTGATACAAGCCAAACAGTCTTCCTACCTTGTGAAGTTCTACCATTCTTAGATGATAATGTTCTATGCAAAGAATTTTCACTCATGCTCTCGTAAAGATGCCACACGTCATCCTCATGCCTATCAATGTATGAGCCACCCATGGAAGCATCAACGATACCCTTATAGTTGTCTGATAAGCTCTCAAAGAAATATTGAACTAATTGCCATTTGGGTATGTCATGATGTGGACACTTCCTAAGTAACTCATTGAAGCGTTCCCATGCCTCATGAAACGTTTCTCTATCGCTATATGAAAATTCTCGAATTGAGGTTCTCATGGCATTGGTCTTAGAAACCAGATAGTACTTCTTCAAGAACTCTTGTTGCATTTCTGCCTAAGATTGTTAAACCAATACTTTGCCTTGTCTTTTAAGGTGAATGGAAAAAGTTTGAGTCTTAAAACCTCTTCCGGTATGGCCGTATATTTTACGGTGGAACATACTTCAAGAAACTCATCCAAATGCTTGTAAGGTTCTTCACTTAGAAGTCCATGATAGTTAGGAAGCATTTGAATGGTTTGTGGCTTAATTTCATAATGATGTGCTCTAAATGGAGGCAATTGGATGCATATAGGTGGATTATACTCATTAGGCACATTATGATCTCTTAAAGCAAGAGGTGGATTAGCTACTTGAGGTGCAACATGAACACCTTGGTTTTGAATTCCTTAATTGATGATGGGAGGTTGTGGAGCATATATTGGCCTTGGCATTCCATATGGAACTTGGCCTTGTTGTTGTGGTGGTTGGTGAATGAATAGCCTAGGCATGCCTAATGGTACTTGTATGTTCTCATTGTGCACATTAGGATGAAGGATACCTTATTGGTCTATGTGACCAAGGTCCTCAACATGATTATCCATTGATAGATTGGTTCTATTTGAACTTCCCCTTCCCCTAAGTTTCTAACGATGGATTCATGGTGCAAATCAAGAGGGACAAGAGTTGGTCTCAATAAACGAAGTCCATGCATGCACAATGCAAAGCACAACAAGCACAAAGAATAACAAACACTTTGCCTTCACAACAATGCAATGAAAATTCCTCCACAAACACTTAATTCATAGTCCCACGCTTTAACAACAATGATGCAAAGAACAATTACGAACAAGCCTCCACGCGGGCCGACGATTTAACTAAGGGATTAAGTAAAGAAAGTCTCACAAAGGTCCTTTAACACTTCAACTCCAAATTCAAAGCTTAGCTTAGCAAATTTTTAGAATTTTTAGCTTTTTTCCTTGCTTGCTTAGCTTGAATGCTCCTTTGCTTGCTTCGACTCTAATAATATACCTAGTCAAGTAAGAACAACATAATAAGTAACCAAAAAGAAGAATAAAAATAAAGTAAAGACACGATCAAAAGAGTACTAATCCTAATTGATTCCATAATTCCGACGTTGCCAAATCAAATCAATCAATCCTCGACAACGGCGCCAAAAACTTGTTGTGGCCAAAGGTCGCACTACCACCATCAAGTTTGGAGTGTGTGCAATTAAGGCGAGGGCCAAGAGTTTTACATTTGTAAAAGCCACTACTACCTTTCACTATAAATATAGCTAGGGCGAGTAGGGATCGTCCCAAGGGATTGTGAGGGTCGGACAAGGTCGTGGAATCGCTATTAGGGTTAGTAGGTAGAGTGATCAAACAATTGGTTGGTTGGTTGATTAGAGAGCAATTAAATTAAACTAATTGATAACAAAAGAATGCAATTAAGAGTAAATAAGAGAGAGAAAAGTCTTGGGGTTTAGAGATCACCACCAAGCAATGCATTTCTATGCCGTTGACAAGTGACTAATGAGGGCAAATGGTGTGTTGCAATATTGGTGTGTGTGTGTTTGGTTGATTCAACAAGCAATGATGACTAGTTAAGCATGTATTGTCTAAACATCATGTGAAAGGCACAATATATCTAAGCAATGAAGCATATATTGTCTAAATAATATGTGAAAGGCATAATAGATCAAAACAAGTCATTAATCCTTTCATTAAGCTCACAATCCAAATACAACACAAGGTTAGAGACATATACTACTTGTATTCAAAAGCTTGGATCATCAAACAACAAGCATGGATTGTCTTCCCATTTAACACTACACTACAACTACACTACTAGCATGAAAATAAACTAGGGGAGAGGCACAATCCATCAAGGAATAAGTATGAACCATCAAGAAAATCACAAGAGCGTTTCATTAAGCACTATGTTTTGACAATCTCTAAATCTATAGCATCAATACACATAGACATGCATCAATAACACAAAATCTAGAGATAAGCACATGAACATCTATTCTAGCATACATAGACATATGGATAGAATGAAATGATCAATTGAAAGCATTTAACCACATAAATCATTGAACAATCAAGATCTATATATATCAAAGTGTCAAAACATTAATTACAACACTAATTCCTCAATAATACACAAGATTAAGATATAGAAAGCATGCTTGGGGTAACTCTAGCCCCAAGAGGATGTCTAGCCACTCATAGTGATGTTGCTCCAACCCTCAAGGGCTAACTCCATGGTTGAAATCTGCTCCTTGTTGATGAAGAACTCCAATGGTGTCTCTAGCCTCCTCTTCTTTTCTTTTACACTAAGAATAGCCTCTAAAGTTTTATCTATCAAATGCTAAGTCTCTCATTCAAAAAGTGCATCATATTCCTTTTATAGGTAGGTCAAGTGACACACCAAATGAGCTATCGTCGTGCAAAGAATATTCTCTAATGATTGGATAGAGGACGGATTGAATAAGCTGGCTTTTTAACTTTTTTGCACTGGAGGAAGTTCGATCGATCGAACCTTGGACTTGGGTCGGTCGAACTGGCTGAGATCCATTGAACTTAGGCTGGATCGATCCAACTGGTTGAGCTTTTTGGGAAAAGACAAATCCGAGATATTTTGGGAGATATTTTTGGGAAATGGACAAAAGTGGTTAGTGGGTGGTACAGCTGTGGATGAGATCAATCATTTGAATAAGGACAAAAGTGTTCGATCGATCGAAGGGTGTTGTTGGATTGATCAAACTTTGGACTTTTTGCTTTTGGGTCAAGGTTTGGATCTATCTTGAAGTACTGAGATCGATCAGTGTTCGATCGTTCGAACCTTGAAGTTGGATTGATCGAACTTTGCTGCTTCCCACCTTTGGCTTCATTTGCTTCCTTCTTTCTCCTTTCTTTGTTTAATCCCATAATTGCTTCAATTAAGCTCTTATTTGGCTGAGTTAGCTTATTTTCGGGATAAATGCTTGAAAATGAAAATAATACAAAATTAATCTAAAACGGTAAAGTAAGATAGATAAAGGTACTAGAATGCCTAAGCTTAAGGGGTTTAAATACGTAATTTTCAGCACTCATCAACAATTTTCCCACAAAGAAATGATATATGACCATTGTTTTTGCCTAGATGAAGGAGAAATAGAACTGAAATCCAAATGAAAATGACTGAGCTTCCATACCTTGCAAGCAAAAGAGCAAGTACAAAGGATATAATCAATAGTCCCCCACCTCAGTCCCACACAGTTTGCATGAAACCTCTTCAGACCCGCCTCTATTCCGAAGTAGAGAAAGCACCGACAAGCGCTCATGTAAACTCTGCCATAAAAATAGTTGGATCTTTTTATAAGCCTTAATTTTCTAAACATGCCGCCATAGAGTCTGCTTCTCAGAATCAAAACTGCAATTGGCAATATTAGGAGAATGCTTAATAGGATTGGAAAGGGAAAGAACAACAAAATAGGCACTAACTGAAAAACGGCCATAAGAAGTTAACCCCCAAATTTTACGGTCTATCCCACCCATCTGATGGAGAGGAATCTGAAGTATAAGACTTCTATCCCAAAGGTTAAAGAAACGAGAAATCAAATCAGTATTCCAAGAGTGGGTAGAATCATTAATCAAAGCGGCGACCGAGGTAAAATGAGCCTTATTCATCTGAGATGTGACTGCTAAATTAGAGCGGTTCAGAATTCAGTTGTCCTTCCAACAATTAATGCAGAAACCATCCCCAATCCGCCACTTCATACCTCTATGAATAACCCCTTTGGTAGCTTGCAAACTCTTCCAAACCCATGAGGACCGAGCAATAACAGATGAATCAAGAAAACTACACCAACTAAAATATTTTTTCTTGAAAAGCTTGTAAAGCAAAGAATCATCCCCCACTTCCATACGCCAAGCCATCTTGGCAAGAAGGGCAAGGTTAAATGTTTCAACATTTTTGAAACCCAAACCCCCTACAACCTTAGACTTACTGGGTATCCCAACTAATCCACTTAATTTTGTTGGTTCTCTCCTCACCACTCCATTAAAAAAAAAAGAAACTTACCAGATAAAGTCTTGTATTGGTGCTTAGTAATTTTGAAGTAGTGCATGGCATATGAAGGAGTAGCCAAGAGAACAGCTTTAAGCATAATCTCAAGCCCCGCCTTAGAAAGAAGCTTGCCCTTGAGAAGTTGAGTTTTGGAAGAAACTCTGTCTGCTAAAAAACTAAAAGCAACAGTTTTTTACCGACCCAAAAGAAAAGGAAGGCCTAAGTACTTATTGGACCAGTCGACATTATGAATACCCACTGAAAGATGAAGAGAATGTCACAAGGGAGCAGGAGTATTGGGACTGAAATAAAGGCAAGATTTCTCTAAATTCACTAATTGGCCAGTGAGCGATTCATACCGATCAAGAATAAGTTTACTACAACACAACTCACTCTCTTTAGCAGAATAGAAAAGTAGCGCATCATCCACAAATAGCGACTAAGAGATGGGCAAGCAACCCCTACCCATTTTAAAATCAGTAAGCTTTTTCTGACGTATAGCATCGTGGATGAGAGTTGTGAGGCCTTCAGTACAGAAAAGAAACAAATAAGGTGATATAGGATCACCCTGACGGAGGCCCCAAAAAGGAGCAAACCGAGCCCCACAATCCCCATTAATAACCATCGAGAAAGGCACTGTTTGAACGCAGTTCATAATTAAATCCACCTACTTACAGGCAAAGCCCAAATGTATCATGAACTTTGCAAGAAAATCCCAACTCACTCTGTCATATGCTTTTGCCATGTCAAGCTTGATTGCCAATAAACCTGGAGAAGTACTCTTCTTTCTAGACTTAATAACATGCATGAGGTCATGAGCAATAACAATGTTTTCGTGAATTAGTCTGTTTGGAACGAAGGCACTCTAGGATTCATTAATTAACATTGGAAGAATCAGTTTCAGGTGATTGGCAAGAACCTCGGAATAAATTTTATACACCACATTGCATAAAGAAATAGGACGAAAATGAGACATCGAGACCGGATGCTTCACCTTAGGAATCAGAACCAAGTTGGTGGCATTAAGACACCTGAGCATCTGATCCCCATGAAGAAAATAGTTGAAGCCCGTAAGAAGATCATCCTTGACCATCTCCCAATTGGACTCGAAAAAAGGGGGGGTGAAGCCGTCAGGACCTGGAGCTTTGAAAAAACCCATACCACTGATGGCTTGGTACAATTCCTTAACTAAACCATCCTTGAAAAGCTCGGAATTCATTTCTAGAGAAACTTTAGGAAAGATCATATGCCAAAAATCATCATCACGCGCAACTGGAGAAGAAGAAAAAAGATTTTGAAAATAATCCTCCGCCACCTGACCAATATCATCCTTAGTAAATCAATTTTTTTTTTTTTTTAATTACATATACTTAATTAGAACTATTGACCAATTAGAAGAGTATACATTTTGTTCAAATTTTCAAAAATATTATTAGTCGATTACACATGTGAGTGTTTGAATGTGATTTTGTGTTTATGTTCGAAAATTTATCGATGTAGAATATTGTATATCTGAGGATTGAATGGTTTATTAATTTTTGAATTCAAAATCCTAGTTGCTGATTTTGAAGGAATGAGATGGGAGAGAAGAAATAATGTATTGTGTATAAGTTTTAACACTCTACTCTGATTTGTGTTTTGCTTTTATTAGTTTGCTTCGATATCCCATTGATTCTCTATGTTTTTTTCATAACAATCATTTTATCATTTTGGTCTAAGTTAAAAGATATATTTTGTATTTTATAGATTAAAGTCATGTATGAATAGTGAAATAATTTGATCACAAGAATCAAATGTACAAATTCAAACTTGATGTTCTGAATAAGAAAATGTGTGATGATTTGATCAAACAAATCGCATTTGAAACGTTTAAATTAGAACGTAATGATCTCAATTAGTTGGGCTTGGGTTAGAACAAATGGGTAAGGCGTTCTTACAACTTTGATAAAATAAAATAATAGTAATAATAATAATAAGAACTAGTC
Organism: Cornus florida; assembly: GCF_030987335.1. Taxonomy (NCBI): domain Eukaryota; kingdom Viridiplantae; phylum Streptophyta; class Magnoliopsida; order Cornales; family Cornaceae; genus Cornus; species Cornus florida. The sequence continues at coordinate 55,333,052 of NW_026775571.1, read as the reverse complement.
TATAGTTTCTTTGCTAAGAATCGAATAAGTTTTTAAAGGGATGGACAAAGAGCTGCCATCTGTAATTTATATAGTTCAAAAAAATGAGTTAGTTCATGAGTAAAAAAAAATGTCGTACTATATATTCAATGTGATACATTTATATATGTAGAACAAAAATCTTAAAATTTTACACATAGATAATATCACCCAAATTGAATATAAACAGCACATAGTAAAAATAGGGGAAGAGGAGCATAATATAATACCAACCACTATTTCATAGTGAGCTGCAATTATAGCTAGTAAATTTTTTTTAAGTTTAAATATGTTTAATCAAGTCTATTTGAAATTCTTAAAAAATTAAAAAAGAATAAACTAAACAACAAAAAATATTCACATTTTGTATTTGTTTTCAGTTTCCATTTCAAAAGATTCAAAGAGTTGAGCTAATAATCACAACTAAAAAATTAAAGGGCTGATAGAGAGATGAGATGTGCAGGCTTTAATTTCGTGAGGAGGGAGAGAGTTGCGATGATAGAAATTAAGAGATATGCGAAAAGAGAGAGGGGCGTGGTAGGGGTAACCTTTCACCATTCCTGCCCAGTATGAATTCTCGCGGTTTTTGAGTATAAGCAAATGCAAAATGGAACAGATAAGCATGCTTCTCAAAGCCATAAACACTTAGGCAAGAAACACATACTCAGATCGTTTGGGGTTGGACCTGGCACGTAAATTCTGGAAAACTACCATCCCTGTCCAAAATCAATTAAGCAACCCCATGACAGTTCTGGCATGCAATTGAAGGACTTTATGGTCATCAAAGTACATTTTTAGAATCAATCTGGAGTTAAAACATTATCAAAATGTGCACCAAACGTTACCATTTTGAAAATTTTAAAATACTCCCATATTTGACAATTCTTTAGAAGTTATATCGGAATTGTAATATTGTTTAAAACCAAATTCTAAAATTTAAAAGAGACTTGGAAAGAAAAATGGAGAGGTGAAAATCACGGTACAATTTTTTTTTGAAACCTAATAAAAACGCGGATCTTCTTATAGTACGAAATTTTGTCAATTTTAGTGGTATTATGAACTCGACTGAAATTATGGCAGAGCTTCAGTTGTACCCTAAGACTATGGTCATAATGAGAAACTTTAAAAGCGCCTAAAACTAGAAATAATCTTACCTCTCATTTATTCGAAGGAGAGGTGAGGGGTTGAAGTTCATCGCCATTTGTGGTTGTGTGGTAGTATTTTTCTAACCAAAATAAATAAATTAATTAAAATAAAAAAAAAATTTTTTGAGAGGCCTGTTTCTGACTAATTTTTGAGTATTAGCATTCTAAAACCAGTCAAGTAAATTGGGGAAAGAATAACCCCAAGGAAAGGAGATTGCTAGACATTCAGGGTTTCTTCGAAACTAACAAGTTCCAACAACCATTTAAAAGAAAAATACAGATCCCAAGATTGACTTTCATCGCGTGTCATTACATTACTTATGCAATAATTTTACCTTGCTAATGCAACAACAAATGCTTTTATGAATCTATTATACTATAATATAATTATTGCATTAATTGTTACTGAGATAATTAGAAGACTAGTAAACCTTACCCAAGTTAAGTGACTAGACAGACTAGTTTATGTTTTCAATTCTGGGAAACTGGGACCCAAATGGACTACTAGATACGAAAAGGCCCAAGATTTTCTTTATCCTTGACTAACTTATTAGTTAAGAAAATTAAGGGTCCTATGGTTCAGTAGTATCTCTTTGACCTTTCAAGATAGATGGTTAGGGTTCGAGTCTTCAAAGGAACAAAGTGAGTATATGAGTGGTGTGTAAGTTTCTTACCAATAACATAAAAAAAAAATTAAAAAAAAAAGTTAGGAAAATTCCAAATTGCACTAAACCCCCTTGTTTCTTTTAAAAGTTACAAAATATCCTAGTGTACTATTGCATAGGAACCCATGGTTGCTTTCCTTCTAATTTCAAGCTCTGCGTGAACTGGTGTTTACTTCCGGTTTTAGTATCATAATTGTTGATTAGTTATTTGATTAGGTTCTTTGGTTAAATAGGTCATTGCCAATAATAAGATTTAGCAAAGTATTATTGTAAAGCTTCATGACTGCAGATTAACTTGCATACAACTTATGTAACAATTTTTTTTTTTTTTTTTTCTTTTTTTGCAATGTAAAGGATGAAAGGGGATTTGAATCTTCAAATGAATGTCCCTCATGGTAGGTGTTCTCCTCTGCTAGGAGTGTCTCTGTAAATCAGAGTGTTTCCTTCTTCTCTTTCTCGGTAGTGGTGTTTCCATTGGCTGTGGGGAGAGGGGTTTTTCTTTTAGTTTTCTCTTGTCTAGTATGTCTGTGTGGTTTATGTAATGTCAGCATTGGCCGGACTCTCTCATCCACTCATTTCTCTCTCTCTTTTCCCTTTGCTTTAACACACATTTTTCTCCTCTATTGTATGTAACGCTTTGTGCTTTTTCGGTGTACTGGTCTGTTCTCTTTGTTTGGGTTCATAAGTTTTTTCTTTTCTTGTTATCCTTCTCTTTCTCCTTCACTTTTTCCATGGATCAACATTTGGCATCTATGATTGAAAGTTTTTCACTTACGGAAAAGGAGAGTAAGATTTGGTGTTATCCGAGGAGGATACACGTGTGGGTCTTCAAGCTTGTTCTTTAAGTCTCTTTACTAAAATTTGGACAAATCAAGTCTACAAAATTAGCTGGCTTCAATAGATTTTGGGTAATCTTTGGGAGATGGAGGATTCTCTGGTGGTTTACAATGTTGGACCCAATATTTTTCAAATCTTAATTCCGGATTCTAAGGACCGGGAGAAAATTTTGCAAAATGGGCCATGGCACTGTGACAATCATCTTATGGTTATCAAACCATGGCATGATGGACTCCATTTTAAAGATGATTTCCTCTTACGATCTTCCTTCTGGATCTGGGTTCTTAATCTTGAGATTTTTTACCTCAGTATGGAGGTAAATGAGAGGATTAATTGCTACTGGTATTGGTAGGAGTCTTAAGGATGAAATCAGAGATCAAGGGTTGAAAGATGGTCTCGTCCTCCACCTCCAAGTAGAGATCGATATTTTAGAACCACTTCAGAGGGGCATGCAACTCCAATCTAGTAAAGATTAAACCTTTTTGGCTCCTTTTTGTTATGAAAAATTGCCTATTTTTTGCTATTTTTGTGGGAAAATAGGCTATATTGATACTTCATGTTCATTAAAGGCGGAGTCTGGTGGTCCAAATTCTATTCAGCATAATTGTTATGGTCCTTGGTTGATGTTTAATGGCACAACTATTGGGAAACAGGTTCATCCTTTGTCCGGCGGTTCAACATTAGATGGTCGTTCTCTGGATGAATTGTTAGAGCAACGCTATTTTCAGAAAACTTCTGGTTCAGGGGAATAATCAACTTTGTCGGTGACATTGTATCACTCCTGTTTGCCATTAATGGTGTCTGGACAACGGAATTGAGGTGGTAAAAAAATCTATGTACGAGTTGAAAAAGTTTTCTTGTCTAGTCCCATCAAAGTTTTTATCTTTTGCAGGACGCTATCAGGGGTTAGAGGAGTCAGAATCTTCTCGGTCATGCTAGATAGTTCAAGAGAAGTCAAAGACTTTAGCGGAGACACGTTGGGTTTCGAAGGAGGCTTTGATTTATCTTGATGGGCCAGTTCCTCTTTTAGGCCCTAGTGCAGAGGATGTTGGCCTAGATGATCAATTGGAACTAGTCTCAGACTAGCCTATAGAACACTCTCATTCTCAGGCCCAAATGATACATTTGGGTAAACATCATGCAGTAGAGTCCAAACGGATGTTGCCAAGTTGGGCCCTTCACTTGCAGGTAAATAAAAATCCCAAATCTTCTTCACCTTCTTCAGCAGGTAAGTCTAAAGTTAGTAGGAAAAGGCAGTCGTTATCTTCTGCGTCATCTTCGGAAGGAAAATCCAGAAATAAGAAAAGAAAAGCTGTGCTTACAGATGCTCTACTCGGAAGTGGGAATCAGTTAAGTGATGTTTTGGTCTTTCTGAGTTCTGATCGTGGCTATTGTCTTGTTGATCTCCTAGCTTGTGTCCCTAAATCCAAACGTGCGGTGGAGGAAGCCAACCGAAAATTGCCCCAAAGTGATCAATGAAGCTTATTGTTTGGAACTATCAGGGTGTGGGGAACCCCTGACAGTCCAACAAATTAAGAGGCTAAATCGGCTTTATTCCCCATGTATTTTGGCTCTTGTTGAAACAAAAAAAGTTATCATTAGAAAATTGAAAAAAATCAGAATATGCTTGGGTTTCCTTTTGCTTATATTTCTGACCCTGTTGGTAGAGTAGGTGGTTTGGTTTTGTGGTGGAAATTTGATGTTTCTTTTTAAATTGTCGATTCAAACAATTTTCATATTACGGCAATTATTCAATCTACGCATCAAGGTTCACTTTGTCCATTATCTATGCTAGCTCAATTGATCGAATCCGATCTCAGTAATGGGCATATTTGGCGAATTTATCACACAGTTGGCCATCTAGATGGTTAGCAATCGGTGATTTTAATGATATTGTCTACGTGTCTGAAAAATACGGTGGTGTACCAAAGAAAGGGTGGAGGCTTCTTAATTATATCTTTGTTGGATCAGTGTCATTTTCATGATTTGGGGTATGTTGGTTACCTATTTACTTGGAACAATCAAAGATCTAGGGGGTGGATGTTCAAGAAAGATTGGATAGAGCATTGGCTACTGATGCTTGGTGCTTGAAGTTCCTGAATTCGAAATTGGTCCATCTTGCTGCTGCGGGGTCAATTCATCATGCTTTTCTTCTGGATCTTCACCCTTGTATTCTTAGAAGTAGAAGACAATTTCATTTTGATGCACGCTGGCTGTTGGATGATCAATGCCGGTCCGTTATTGATTCCTCTTGGAAAACTCCGGTGCATGGCTCTCGTCAATTTAATTGGGCGATAAAATTGAAATGTTGTAAGAAAGCCCTTATCCATTGGGTTAAAGGCAACCCATGTAATTCGAAGGTGCAAATTAAGGCTGCTGAGTACCAATTAAAGTTGATGAAAGAACATCCCTTAAATTATAACCATTCACAAGTTGAAGGGGCAGAAAAAAATCTTTAGACTTATTGGCTGGAAGAGGAGTTATATTGGAAGCAAAAGTCTCGAAATCAATGGTTGCAGTTTGGATATAGAAATTCTAAGTTTTTTCATATCACTACTCGATGTAGGAGGGCGCAAAATACAATCACGGGTATCTGGGATGATCTAGAAGTTTGGAAGGAGGAGGAACAGACTGTTCAAGATATATTTCTACAATATTTTTAAGACGAATGATCCTATAGGTATTGATTCTTTCCTCTAGCATGTTCCTTGTCGTATTACAGAGAACATGAATTCAGCTCTTCTTGAGCAACTAACTGAATAGGAAATCAAGCAGGCAGTTTTTAGCATGGCTCCCCTTAAGACCCCTGGGCCAGACGGTATGACTCCTCTATTCTATCAAAAATTTTGGGACATCATTAAAGGTGAAGTGGTGGAGTCAGTCTGCAGTTTCTTTCATTCAGGTTTTCTCCTTTCTAGTTTTAATCATACTAATATTACTCTCGTTCCAAAAATTGCCTCTCCTATATTGGTATCTCATTTTTGGCCAATATCACTCTGTAATGTTTCTTATAAAATTATTTCTAAAGTGATGACTAAGAGATTGAAAGATATTATTGATTCTGTTGTCAACAATTCCCAAAGTGCCTTTATTGCAGATAGACATATCACCGACAATATCCTCGTGGTCCATGAAATTCTTCATTATTTGAAGAATAAAAGAAGAGGTCAAAATGGCTTCCTGGCCCTCAAACTTGATATGAGTAAAGCCTATGATCGCATCAAGTGGCCCTTCCTTGTCCGAATGCTTGAGAAACTCGGCTTTCACGCAAGATGATTTTTGCTTGTATAAAAGGGGAATTGAGGTTGACAAGGCTAAAGTCGAATTAATTTCTAACCTTCCTCCGACAAATCCGTTCCTTCCTTGGTCATGCCAACTTTTATTGCCGCTTCATCAAAGATTTTAGCAAAATATCCCGGCCTCTGTGTAATCTTCTCGCCAAGGATATTCTCTTCAATTTTGATGAAGCATGTTTGGAAGCTTTCAAGAAGCTCCGTACTCTTCTCTCTTTAGCCCCAATCATGAAACCGCCTAATTGGTCTCTTCCATTTGAGATCATGTGTGATGCATCCGATTATGCATTGGATGCGATTTTGGGTTAGCATGTGGATAAGCTACCACATACTATTTATTATGATAGCAAAACTTTCTCTGATGCTCAATTGAATTACACCACTACTGAAAAAGAGTTGTTAGCTGTGGTGTATGCCTTGGATAAATTCTGTTCTTACCTTCTTGGATCTAAGGTCATTGTCTTTTCAAACCATACCGCTCTAAGGCATTTGCTCGCCAAAAAAGAGACCGAACCCCATCTAATTCGTTGGATACTCTTACTCCAAGAGTTTGACATTGAAATTCGGGATAAAAAAAGGACAGACAATGTCGTTGCCGACCATCTCTCTCGACTACTTTTTGAGAAATCTTCTGAATTTGCTGCAGTTCATGATTCTTTTCCAGATGAGCAGCTGTTTTAGATTTCTCATTCAAATCTTCCGTGGTTTGCGGATATTATCAACTACCTTGCAGTAGGAAAAATTCCGTCCAAATGGTCAAAACAAGAGAAAGACCAATTCTTCTCCCAAGTCAAAAATTTCTTTTGGGAAGATCCAGAATTATTCAAGTATTACCCGGACCAAATCATCCGAAGATGCATTCCCGAAACCGAATTCTCAAGTGTCCTAAATTTCTACCACACTCTTACATGTGGAGGACACTTCAGTGCCAAGAAAACTGCTGACAAAGTCCTTCAAAGCTCAGATCTGTCCTCAAGTGTCCTAAATTTATTGGCCCTCTTTGTTTCGAGATGCTTACAATTTCTGCAAGTCATGTGAGTGATGCCAAAAGCTCAGATTGATGTCAAGGAAAGACATGATGCCCCTTACCCCCATCTTAATCATAGAAATTTTTTATGTGTGGGGAATTGACTTCATGGGATCGTTTCCATCCTTTTATGGCTATCAGTACATTCTCGTAGCGGTGGATTACGTGTCTAAATGGGTTGAGGCGAAAGCTACCAAAACCAATGATTATAAAGTTGTGGTCAAGTTCATTCAATCGAACATCTTCAGTTGGTTTGGTACGCCTAGGGCCATCATCAGTGACGGAGGTTCTCATTTCTTTAATTGCTATCTTAAATCCATCCTTCTCAAGTACTCTGTCACTCGTAAGGTTGCCACACCTTACCACCCTCAAACGAGTGGTCAAATGGAAGTATCTAATCGTGAGATCAAGCATATTCTGGAAAAAAAGGTTTAACCGAACCGCAAAGATTGGACATTAAGACTAAACGATGTGCTTTGGGCCTACCGGACAGCGTATAAGATACCCATCAGCATGTCACCATATTGACTTGTCTTTGACAAAGTTTGTCATCTCCCAGTGGAGTTAGAACACCGCGCTTTTTGGGCCATAAAACGGTTCAACTTTGACCTTAAGCAAGCCGGTTCTACTCACAAATTGCAGCTTAATGAGCTTGAGGAAATTTGAAATGGTGCGTATGAAAGCGCCAAAATTTATAAAGCAAAGACTAAAGCATTTCATGACAAGCATATTGTTAACAAGTCTTTTGCCCCTGGACAGAAAGTTTGGCTTTACAATTCTAGGTTGCGACTTTTTCCCGGTAAACTCCGTTCGCGGTGGGATGGTCCATATATTATCTCATCCGTATTTCCTCATGGTGCAATTGAACTTCAAGATCCTACCGATGGATCTCTCTTTAAGGTTAATGGCTAACGGCTTAAGCCTTATGTTGATGGCATAGTCCTGATCCAAAAAGTAGAGAAAATCCTACTGACGGACCCAATTTACGAGGACTGATGCGACATCATGGTTCGTCTAGCTATCGACATTAAATTTGGCACTCTTGGGAAGCAATTCTTTCAACTTCCAAGCTTACCTCTTCCAAGTTGCCTTAGCAAAAATTTTCTGAAAATTAGCTAAGTGTAGCCAACATGTGAACTTTTCCAGAACTATCTCGAATTGCATTCCAAAAGTTATTTTAGGCTTACTTAGTCGTTTTAAGGTCTCAGTACCATTTTCGAAAATTTTCAAGGTTATTTTGGCAATTTTCTCAAAAATCCAAAAAATCACAGGAAATTCAGAATCCAAAATTAACGCTTTTGCAAATGAGCTCCGAATCCCATTTTGAGGTTATACAAGGTGTCTAGGGCCTATAGGAGCTTAAGTTTCTAATTAGAGAATTTTTAAACCCTGGCCCGGCCTCCGTTCGGCCAAAATACCAAGGCAGATCTGGCCAAAATTGCGGGTGCCCTCCAATACTTGTGGGGGCCCGCCAAGCACCACAAGAGCCTTGCAGCTGCACGCTAATGACACCCTGTGGGCACTCGCCAATGCTTCGGCCCTTCATAAAAGGGCCATTTCAAGGCCCAATTCAAATTGTTTATCTTCCCCCCTCTCTCTTCAGCCGACACTCACTATCTATTTCCCCTATCATTCTTCCTTTTCTCCCTCATTCTTCCCCACTTTCATCTCTAACCTTATCCCATCCAACCATTCCATCTCTATCAATCTCTCATCAATATCACACCCATTTTGCATCAAGAAAGGGCTTTTGGTTTCCCCATCATGGGTAAGTATCTAACCCTCTTGTTCTTTCAATTTTTGATTATGAGGAGGATGGGATTGATTGTCTAGAGGAGTAGTATTTGTTTGGGGCCTGTGTTTTGTCAATTGTAGGTAAAAATTTTGGGGTTTTCAATCTAATCACTTCCTTGCCTTTTGCAATTTTTTTCTTGAACACCAGGTGTTCAATAAATTGCCTAAGCCAACTCCCTCTTCCAAATGGCACCTAAAACCTCTTCCAAGCGCGCTCACTCCTCTGAAGGATCATTCGAGAAACCTCCCACGCCAAATTGGGCTGAGTGGCCTGTCAAAACCGAAGCCAAATTTATCATTAAAGATGGGTTCGAAGAAAATTCAGAAATGGCATGGGCGGTCAAAGAATTGAAGGATCGTGGCCTAAAAACTCTATTTAAACCATGAGCTAGCTCCTTCTATCCACGCATAGTCCGCCAATGCTATTCCAACATATTTTATTCATGTGCAGAGCCGGAGGTTATTAAGACCACCATTGATGGCGCAGCTTTTGAATTCACTATTCATGACCTTGCTACGGCCTTAGAGTGTCCATTGGCATCTTCGGTGGATGAGGAGGACTAGCCTCTATACGATGCTCCCCCAGTTAGTATGAGATTATCTGAAATTACCGAGGAAATATGCACAACATGTATACCGGCCGTCGCAAATCAAGCACGAATAAGTTATTCCTCCTATGCCAGCTATGGTTCTTTGACTCCGTCCTTGCCAAAAATGTCCATCTTGTTCCTTAGTATTCTGAGCGTAAAGGGGTTTTTCTGCACACCCTTTATGCCGCTGAGAAGGGACATTGGTTTTGCGTCTCGCAGCTCATCTGAGACCAGTTTCTCAAGATCTATAATGATCTTTTCATGACATAGTCGGATAATGCCCTCGCTTGGGCACTTCCTTTTCCATACTTGGTCACCAAGCTCCTCAAGAATAAAAAGTTCAAGGTCCCCCAAAAAAAAAAGAAGCACACTGAGGTATTCCTTTTTGACATTGGTGCATAGAAGTCGAGCACTGTCCAGCTTAAGACTTCCCGTCAAGCCTGCATTGGTGGTGTGTTTGATTGGGGAGGTCCAGCTATTCCTGTTGCTCCTGCGCCGGCTGCTTCCGCACCAGTTGCGCCATTACCACCTACTCTATCCCATGTTGATTACGACTCTCTCAGCACCCGTCTTGATACCCTTCAACTGCGAGTCGACACCATAGAGGGCACCCTTACGGACATCCGTAAAGAGACTCAGAAGGGATAGAAGGTATTGCAGGCCATGCTGCAGTCTCTGATTGACCGAGCCCCAGGCGGTACCGGTGGCTCATCCTCCACTCCGATGATGGAGTGATTTCCTGTTTTCAGTTTCTATTTTGATTTTCAGTTGTACTCTTTTACTTTATATTGGGCCGTGTATGGCATTACTTTTAGTACTTATTTTGAATTTATAACTGCAATCCTTTTTGCTATTTTGCCTGGATACTTGGTTTTTGGTTCAATAAAATTGCAGTTGTTTAGTTTTATCTCCGTCTGGATTTATATGATGCTTGTTGTGCATAGATATGATTTTGACAGGTTTTTTGATTCAAGTTTGGGGGCCTGGCTTTTGGAATTCACATGGTGGCATATTGTCACATTACCACGGATTTTCCTCCTCTCCTTGGTATTATTGCTCTTCGTACCCTCTTTATTTTTCATTTCCAATTCCATTATTTGTCTTCTCACATTGAGGACAATGTGACATTCAAGTTTGGGGGTACATTTTGGTAGCATTTTTGCTTGCATGTTCTAACTTGATTCATGTAAGTTAATAAATAAAACTTTTGGGAAGCAAGGATTCCATAATCTTGGAACTTGTTGGAGATTGAAGCATGTGTTTAATACTTTGTGTATAGAGGCAAATGATACTTTTGAAAATAAAGAAAAATCTGAAATGATCATGTTGATTTAAATCGGTTTGTATAAATGCTTCAATTAGATTTTTGTCGGATTTCATGCTCTTCTATGCTTCACACTTCACAGATGCACACCGGAAACTTAATTGTGAGGCATGCAACCCGATGTACCTTAACCTTGACTCAGTTGATTTGAATTGATGACCCTAATGAATGGATATCTTTGGCATTGAATCTTAAAAAAATAATAATAAATAAATAAATGAATAAGGATAATGACTAGTTTAAGCTCATAACCTTGCTAACTCGAGTTATTAAGCCCTTGGAGTGTCCTTACACTTAGCACCCTAAAGCCATCCAGTTTGGGAGTTGATGGCCTAACACTTGCTACATGGGTTAGTTAGAAAGCTTAAGGAACTTAGGTATTGCATAGTCATTCACAAAAATAAAAATAAATAAATATGATTCATTGGAGTTCGTAACCTTGCCAACTCGAGTTATTAAGCCCTTGGAGTGTCCTTACACTTAGCACCCTAAAGCCATCCGGTTTGGGAGTTGTTGGCCTAACACTTACTACATGGGTTGGTTAAAAAGCTTAAGGGACTTTGGCATTGTATGACCATAATATGTAGTTTAAAAAAAAAAAAAGCAACAAAAGATGTATTTTAAATAAATTCATGCCTTAGAGACCTTATTTAAAAGGGAAATTCAATGATTTGAAAACTTGTGTTTTGAAATTGGAAAAAGAAGGCAAAAGCCACATATTGGGAATCCAGTTCACTTTCATTGAAGTTAGAGTTGATTTCTATTAAAGAGATGACAATTGAAGTATTTATATAGACTATGATGTTGATGCATGAGAATTGAAATATGTTTAGCCATTTTCTTATATCAAGGCTTCATATACACAAGGTAGTCTGCATAATGATTCCACCTCCAATGTTCTGTCTGTTCTAAGTTGCAAATGAGCTGTATGTATTTTTCTTGCACCATGGTTGATGTATGTGGATAGCATTTCAAATGTTGTCATTTTGTTAAGAGCTTCATTTTTGGTTTTGCTATGGGACTAGCAAAATGTAAGTTTGGGAGTGTGATAAGCACCGAATATTGCATATTCAAGCGCCTTTATTTGCATTACTTAAGTCTATTAGTTGATCATATTGAATATATTAGCTTCATTTGAATGTCTTTATTTACTTTCAGGTTGGTTCCCCAAAGATAGTTAAAAGAGAGGCTTGGATGAGTTTTTGAAGAATCAAAGCATGCCGTTGCCGGGGACCTTCATTTTGGCCAAGCCAGTGATCCATTGAACTCATGGTTATCCCTGCAAAAAGCACTAAGGTGGATGATCGCGTCATTGGGCCGTGCAAAGATCAGTTCATGAAGTAAAGTGGTGACCAAGGCGGCAGCATTGCGGGTGCCCTCCAAAACGCCCAGAAACTTTCAAAAAATGTGGGGCCCCGCCAAGCATTGCGGGCCCCCGTCGTGTGCTGCCACTAAGCCGCCATGACACCATACAGGTGCCCACCCTGCGCTGCGAGCGCCTACCATTCTGCAAACAAGAGAGCATGGCCCTCTTTATTTCACCTAATGTTATCCCCTTAATTGAGGGGATTGCTCTGTACTTCTCTAGGGATTTTAGGCCACGAATTTAGAGTTATTGGAAGGCTAAGGTTCCTAAATAGAAGGCTTGAACCATGTAATAAACATATCTCATATTATAGGATATTTCTAGTGAGAGGAATATTGTGTTCTTGAGGGTTGTGTGTGTTTTATGGCTCCTAGGTGCAAAAATGGAGGGTAAGATCACTTCTTCTCCATCCTCCCTTGTTTCTATAGGTAAATAACTCCCTTTCTAGGGAGGTGATGAAGCCCTTCCTTGTAAGCATGCCTTAGTTTTGGTTTATTTTGGGGAATGAAATATGTATTGGCCAAGTTTCATAATCTAGAGTATACACATGATGTAATGGATATTAATGTCTATAAATGATCATTTTGAGTTTATTATCTTTTCTTAGATTGTTTTCTCTCATGATCATATGGCTTGCACTTTCATAGTGATAATGAAAATGAGATTGTGAAATAGTTTTAATGGCATGTTGTTTAAGAAGTTTGATAATCCATAGCTTAGGGTCTTTCTTTGATGGACTATTCTTGGTTTTTAGGTTTATGTACTATATCATTTGATTGAGGGTTTGATAATCTCTAGCTTAGTGAGCATGTCTAAGGCTATACCCTAGTTTAGGCAGTTCAAGCATGTAAAACTTTGATAGATTATTCTTGCCTATTGATTTCATGAATTTCTTGAAGATAATGTAGTAATTTTGTGTTGTTACATATCATGGACATATATATATGTTGTTCCTCATGTTAATCACAAGCTAGCATGTTTATAGGGTTGGTATTGATTTATTTCCCTAGTCCTCTCTATCTAAGTTTCTTTCCTCTTAGTCTCCTTTAATTTATTGTTTTACGCACATTTTAATTCCAAAGTACCAAGTGACAAACCAAACAAACTCTACACCTCTTTTATCACCCTAAGTAATTTTAAAAGACCTTGGTTGCCATAAACTTGCAGTCCTTGTGGTTTGACTTACCCCTATGATAGCCCTATGTTACAATGATTTATGCTATTGCGAGGGTTGATTATAATTGAGACCGATCATTTTTCCTTCCACCACGACCACCACACTACTGCCACCGCCTTCCACCAACACTACTGCCACCTTCCACCACTACTGTTGCCACCAATTTTCACCATTGCCACCACCGCCACCTTCCAACACCACCACCTATGATGAGCTCTAAAAAGTATGCATTTAAACCCCTTAAGCTTGAGTATTCTAGGACCTTTATCTATCTTACTTACCCTGTTTTAGACTAATTTCATGCTACTACCCTTTTTAGGCGCTTATCCCCAAAAAAAAGTCAATTCAGCTAAATAAGAGCATAAAAGAAACAATCTCAAGCTGAATAGAATAATTGAGCAAAGTGGAAGCAAAGTGGTGGAAATCAGCAACCTTCTATCGATCAGGAATATTTTCGATCAATCTCACATTGATCGTTCTCACCTCACTAAAATGGATCAGACACTTTGTCCTTATCCTCAAAGAAATTCTATCTTTGATCGATCCAACTTTCTTCAGATAGATCGAACTTCCTTGATCTTATCCCCACCTACCACTTTTATCATTTTCCCAAAATATCCTAGAAATATCTCAGATTTGTCATATTCCAAAAAGGCGCCGCCAAAGATTGATTGATCTGGCTTTAATTCGATGGATCTGGCCACAGTTCGATCGATCAAACCTCCTCAAGTCCAAAATAAAACAGAGTCCAGCTCATCAAAAGATGGCTCGTGGTGCAATCATTAAAGGGACCCTAGTGCACGAGACTTGACCATTGGATGTGACACTTGAGCTACCTATATATGGATTTTGAGCCATTTTTACACCATATATATCCCATATATCTCATATACTATCTTGGAGAGGAGGCTAGAGCTTAGAGAGACATACAGTATTTTGGGAGTTCTTCCATTCTTCTAGGGTTTTCCATCAAGAAGAAGAGCATTTCTACCATGGAGATGGCCCTTGAGGGTTGGATGACTACATCAATGAGTGGCTAAACATCTTCTTAGGGCTAGAGTTAGCCCTAAACATGCCTTCTAGACCTTAATGCTTTGTATTTTGAGGGGATTTGTGTTGTAATCTTGTCTTGACACTTGATTTATATATGAATCTTGTTTTTATAATGATTTGTGTTGATTAATACTTCCAATTGATCATTTTATTCTATCCATATGTCTACGTAATGACCCGGTCATTTGTCTTCCTTTCTTTTTTCCTGAAATTTTACGAATGAATTTTTTTCGTTTAATTTTCTTTTCTGAGCTCTGTTTCGTGTCGCTTAGTGTCATCTCGAGTGATCGGAATTGGTTCCTGAGACTCTTTTCCGTGGCTTGACGACTTCCTTTGGGGACCGAGTCATTTTCACATTTTTCATTTTTCGATACTATGTGCTATTTCGTCCTTTTCCCTATTCTGTCTTATCTCCGTTTGTCAGTTTTTGGCACAACCTCACTTCTCATGCTCGGAGTTGGTTTTTGACTTCACATGCCTTCATCTTGAGTGGTTTCATCGAAATACGTATCTTTACTTTTGCAAGAAAGTACTCTGGTTGCTCCCGGTGCCCACAAAGGTATGGATGCACAATTCTTTAGAATCTTTTTCATTTCTTAGGGTGTTTTTCATAAATATCTTTTGGAAGATATTTTCATTCTGGGGTAGTTTAGCAGTTAACCCTTTTTGTAGGGGTCATTGTACAATTAACGAAAGTTATTGCAAAATGTCTCATCTAGAGCCTGGATCCTTGTACGGGATTCATTTTCACATTTCGTTGAGTCTTGGACTCTTAGAATTCCGTTCTGGTCGTTTTTCTCCAGTTTCAGAGTTTTTGGACTCGGTTGCCGCCGAACTTGTTCAGGGCATAACTTTCTGCTCGGCACTCAGTTTTCAATGCCGTTTCTTCTGTTGTTCATATTTTCTCATTTTGAATCTTTTTTGTTCATGGAGTTTTTCCGCTTGAGCGCATCTGCTCAAAATCCACTTTTCCAGACCCGGCGGGGCCCTTTCAGGGCAGTTTTTAAGACTTACTATAAATAGGATGCCCTAAAGTGAAAAATCAGATTTTCACTCTTCTTCTCCACCTCTTCGCCGACAGCCATGGAAGCTCCTTGGCTGCCACCCTTTGACTTTCTCCTCCACTTGATTTCCTAAGTGAAATCTCTTCGGTCTTTACGTTTATCGCTCCCCTCGACGTGCTCTACCATTCCCCCTTATTAGAATTCATTTCCTACCATTTCTTGAGTTTGGGATAAGAGTCAAGTTTGGATTTTAATGGGGCTTCTTGGAGATTCATATTGATCGTGTTGTCCTCGACAAAACCTAGGAGTTTCGTCGGATTCAGAGCCGTTTCAATTCGGTGAGGATTTGGGATTTTTCCCCCAAATTGAGGTAGAGGGTGTTATAGGTTTAATTCTTGTTATGTAACATGCTATTGATGCTTATACAACTTGATTGCATGCTTAAATATGAAATCTAGAGATTTTATTATTTAATTTTCTTGTATTGGATTTGATTTTCCTGGTTGCTTATGACTTGTTTTAAACATGTAGCATGGTAATATAATGTTCTATAATATGGTCATTGACATATATTAAATTGAGGGAATTTGAACAAGTATTAAAGATTTTATTTAATATTTATCTTGAATAAAATATTAAATCATATGGCCTTAACTAGCTTAAAATCAATATGTGTTAGCATATTAAATTAGGCCTTAGCATGCTCTCCAACATAGTTGAATTTGAAAGTGATTGGAGGTGTTTTGAAAATTAGTAATTATTAATTAATTTAATTAATTAATTTGCCCCGAGTGCACTATTCACTTTATTTGAATTCTGACTTGATATTCTTGATTTACATGCTATATAGCTTCACATATATTTGATTTGGAATATTCGGTTAGGTTTTGAAACCTTTTATTGAATTAAATTCCATGTTTAAGATTTAATCCTCATGGTGATATACAACTTGGAATTGAATTGTGGCATGCTAGAAAATTAAGCTTAGGTATAGTTGTTAACATATATTAAATTGGGATTAATTGCATGAGAATTGCAACTTTTAATTTATATTTAACTTTAGTGAAAAGTTAAGTCACATGGTCTTAAATTGAATGAAATAAACTTGTAATGTGATATTACATTAGTCCTTGGCATATTCTCTAAGATATGTTAAATTGAGAGCATTTGGTTAAGTTTGAAAATCTAGAGATTTTAATTAAAAGAATTAATTAAAATCTATTTCGTTGTCCCATTAGCTTAATTAAAGTTTTAACTTGATATTTGTATTGGCCATGACTTGTTTACTAGTATATATTAATTTGGGACTATCTGAAGTTGCTTTAGAACCTTGGGATTTAAATTAGCATGATTTAATTAAAGTTCTACTTTGTTGTTCTAACAACCTAATTGAGTTTTAGAATGGATATAGGTGATGACCTTGCCATGTCCTTTAACATGTATTAAATTGAGGTTAATTGGAATTGACTCAGAATCTAGAGAATTTAATTGTGTTTATTTATTTAAATTCTATCAATTTGCTCTATGATCTAGTTGTATTTTAGAAGTGGTTTCTATATTCAAATCATGGACTTAGACTTGTTGTATATTCATTTGGTTATGTTTTGAACATTGGATAACATAGTTGTTGTGTTTATACTCATGAGAATATGTTTTCCTTATTGAATATATTGTTGCCTTGTGTAATGATTTGCACACTTCGTATTCAACATCTTTCATGCATAGTGTGTAACGAATCGCACACTGAAGATTCGACATTTATCATATCATATTAGTTATGGATTTAGAGCATGTATTGTATAGGTTTCCAAATTTGGTTGTGCTTAGTAGATAGTTGATTATCTTGCATATTCCTGTTGATATATGCGTTGTTGCACAACTTGTTGATTTTGGAAACTTGGGGATGTCGTTGTTTGATTTTGGCTAGGACATGGTTCTAGTACGGGGGATAGTCCCTCTATATAGTCTAGTGCGCACATAGGGAGGTTACCCATGGGCTAGTAACCCTAAAGTAACTATGTTGTCGGTCTGATCCGGCGTGACATCCGAGTATCCACTTTGTTTGGTTTCACATTTCATTTTCAAGTTGATAACTAGATGATGTTGTAGCTTGTTGTTTCTTATTTGTCGTTCCATTTTAAGTTACATGATGTTAACTTTACGAAATTGTGCTCTATGCGTTGTATTGGAAGTTCCAATGTTGGTTAAATTGCATCGATATTGAAAAATCGTGTTTTGACGTTCTAACAAAGCTTAGGATTGATCCTATTGATTTGTTTATAACTTAGACGTTAGGTGGCATGACCCACTTCTGTTATTTTCGTGCTTTAGATTTCAAGCTGATAGCCTTAAGAAATTGTATTTTGTTGCCTTGTATAATATGCTTTTATGTGGTTTGACTGCATTGAAGTTGTAATTTGCGTTTTGATTGTTCAGCATGGCCTAGGATGATTCCTTAGACTTATTTAGAACATAGACGTTAGGTGACATGATCACTTTAGTTGTTTCTGTATTCGAGATTGCAAGTTAATACCTTTAAGAACCCATATCTTGTTGTTTTATATAACGTGCTTCCATATTGCTTAAATGGCATAGATGATGTGATTTATGCTAGAAACACTCTAAGGTAGCTTAGGATGCTCCCTAAGTCTCATTTCGATATAGACGTTAGGTGGCATGAACCCTTTTAACATATTTCACCTTAAGGTGATAAATTTGTAAAATGCTAGGTCGATGCATGCTCATCTCCTACGAGTAGCTTTATGTTACTCACCCCTACGATACTGGAGCATATTTCAGGTACGAAGACTTGGTTCATGAAGCCTAGCATTCCTTGGATGTCATGTAGCTTTCAAGTTT
This sequence comes from Cornus florida, assembly GCF_030987335.1. Classification (NCBI taxonomy): domain Eukaryota; kingdom Viridiplantae; phylum Streptophyta; class Magnoliopsida; order Cornales; family Cornaceae; genus Cornus; species Cornus florida. Next base: position 55,314,900 of record NW_026775571.1, on the reverse strand, counting down.
TCATTTCATTCAAATGTTAGCATAAAATGTCATTTTGTAGACTTATATGTCAAAATATGTATATTTGATTCCATGTATGTAATGTGTACTTAAGTACATTCCTTTCAATGTAATTGATATATATGAGATGAGGCCGGAGGCCAATGACCATTATATTATATTCTATGTACTTTTTAACTTCATGAAATATTGTGAAAATATTGAAAAATATTGAGTTTTTGTTTCACCATGTTTGCATTGGGTGAGGGAATTCCATTTTTAGCCTTCCGTAGGATGTCATTAGTCATGTATGAAGTGTGGTCAAGGGCCAAACGGTAAATTAAAACCGTTTGTTGGTTTTAGTTTTCAAGTTTTCCATTTTAAGTTCATTTTCGCCGTTTTGGCCGTTGAGGGGTTGGATTTTGACTCGGCCATTTTTGGAGGCTGCGGACCATTCCCGCATGCTTAGAATCACTATTTATGTTTGCGTGCATGACCGTTTTCATGAAAAACCCATTCGTTTGCGTTTTGAGCCTCCTACGGATTCATTTCTCCTTTTTGTTGAAAATTCTAGCTTAAGGGCATTTTGGGTATTTCCTTTGGGACATAAATTCCATTCTCAACTTTTTCACATAGAAAATGTGATTTTAGGGGGAGTTTCTTTTTCGTGTTTTTCCGAAAAATGTCATCTTGGCCTCGAAAACTATGTCGCAAACTTAAATTTCTGCTAAAACACTGTTCCTGTTGTCTTGGGTTGCTTCTACCCATTTGGGCGGGCGCCCATGGGTCTTGGGTGGACCCCCGCCATGCACAGGGCTGCTCCGCACCATTTCCCACGGTTCTGCCCATTTGGGCGGGCGCCCGCGGGTTTTGGGCTGGCGCCCGCGGATACTGTTCCTGCATTGGACACTCTTCTTCAACGGGCCATATCTTACTCGTTTTAACTCAGAATTGGTCCGTTCTTGTATCTAAACTAACCACTTCGAAATAAGGTTTCCAATGGTACTAATTAGAGATTCAGATTCCATTTGTATCTCAAGTTATTCAAGTTTTAGTGAAGTAGTGTCAGTATTTGGTTCGAACCGGGAGAGGGTTTCCCTTCCTTCGACTTCGGGACTTGATATCTTTACCATTCAGACTCCGAATCATGCGATTCTTGAGTCCATCTATGTTAATTTTTCATTTTATATCCAATGGTGTACACGGGGGTATTCAATTCAGTTTGGAATTACCATTTTACCCTTTTAGCCTCAGGTGCTCGTTCTTCTTCATCTTGTTGTTTCTTATTCGTTCGGACTCTGAATCATGTGATTCTTGAGTCCATCTTGATTATTTTTTATTGTTTCTCCAGCAGTGTGCTCGGTGGCACACGAATCTATATTCTTGGAAATGACCATTTTACCCTTGGGGGCTTAATTGTTATCCTTCCGATCTCTTGCTTCCGCACTTATTCCTTTGGGTTCTGTGACCTCATGGAAGGTCATCTTAGGGTCTTAGAGGTGTGTTATGCCTTGGGAGACCATTGTCTTGTTTCTAGCTTCCGCATCTTGGATCCAGTTTGGGTCATCACAAGACACACTGGGTTGAAAATCTAGGGTCGTTACAGTCTATGTATGCTAGAGTAGATGTTCATGTGTTTATCTCTTGGTTTTGTGATACTGATGCACGTCTATGTGTATTGATGCTATGAATCTAGAGATTGTCAAGGCATAATGCTTAAATAGAATACTCTTGTGGTTTGTTTGATGGTTCATACTCATTTTTTGATGGATTGTGCCTTTACCTTAATTTAATTAGTTTAATTTTCATGTCCTTAGCTTAGATGTAGTGTAGTTGCTTTACTTTCTTAGATGTGAGGACAATCCATGCTTGTTGTTTGATGTTCCATACTTATGAATGCAAGTAGTATAATTCTCGAACTTGTTAGTGTGTTGATTGTGAGCTTAAAGGAAGGAATAATGGCTTAGTTTGATATATTGTGCTATTCACTAGGTTGTCTAGACATTATATGGTTAATTAGTTAATCCGTATTTGTTGATTCAATTAATCACACATCTTTGTATTGCAACACATGTTTCCCCTCATTCATTACACATTGAATGTCTAGAATGGTGATGTTTAGTGGTGACCTCTAGATCGCAAGACCTCTCTTTCTTGTTCTCTACCCTTTATTTATTTTAATTGCCTTGTATTAAATTAATTTACATTGTAGTTTAATTAACAAATCAAAACATCCTTTGATCATTCGACTTACTAATTGGACCTTGTTTCCGTATTAACATAGCCCCCAATCCCTTGGGACGATCCCTTCTCACCCTAGCTATATTAGTAGTTAGAGGTATTAATGGCACTTTATAAATTTAAACTTGGCCACACTTTCATTGCAACTTTGTTAGTGCTAGCGACGGCACACACCAAGTTTTGGCGCCGTTGCCGGGGAATTGATTTGGCAACACTGTGTTTTTAAAATAGTTAGGAATTAGTAATCTTTTGATCATTTCTTTACTTTATTTTCTTTTAAGTTACTTATTATGTTTGTTCTTGATTGGCTAGGTGAATTGAGTAAAGGAAGTAAAGTAAAGGAGAATTGAAAAGCAAGGAGCTAAGCTAAGCATAACAAGGCTAAAATCTAAAAATTGCAAGTTAAGCAAAAATTGAAAAATGAATTGAAGTTGCTTAAGGACCCTTTGTGAGATCTTTCTAACTCCATCTCTAGTTAAATTGTCGGCCCGCGTGGTGGCAAGTTCTTAAATTCTTAGATAGATTGTGAGCCCGCGTGGAGGCAATTTAATTTTCTTTGCATATTGTTTAAGCATGGGAGTATGGGATCATTGTATGTGGAGATTTGTTGATTAATTTGTTGTAAGGGCGAAGTGATTGTTACTTGCTTGTTGCTTGTTAATTGTTTTGTTAGTGCATGCATGGTCGTAGGTCATTAAATCCTACCCTTGTCCCACTCGATTTCCATCTTGAATCGGTTGTTCGTAATCCTAGGGGAAGAGGTAGTTCTCATCACTCCATTTCATCAATGGAGGCGCAACATGACGACCATGTGGAGAACCTTGGTCACATAAACCAACAAGGCATCCTCCACCCTAATGTGCATCATGACAACATCTAAGTACCATTAGGCATGCCTAGACCATTCCTTCTACCACAAAAACAAGGCCAAATTCCATTGGGAATGCCTCGGCCAATTTTTACTCCACAACCTCCCATGGTTCAAGTTAATCACGGTGTTCGTTTAGTACCACCGGTTGGGAATCCTCCCATTGCTTTGTGTGATCATTATATTCCAAATGAATACAATGCACCAACATGTATTCAATTGCCCCCATTTAGAGCACATCACTATGAGATTAAACCGCAAACCATTCAAATGCTTCCTAACTATCATGGACTTCCAAGTGAATAACCTTACAAGCATTTGGATGAGTTTCTTGAAGTGTGTTCCATCGTGAAATACATAGACATGCCAGAAGAAGTGTTAAGACTCGAACTTTTTCCTTTTACCCTTAAAGATAAAGCAAAATATTGTTTCAACAATCTTAGGCCTTTTTCGATAACTTCTTGGGCAGAAATGCAACAAGAGTTCTTGAAGTACTACCCGGTATCAAAGACCAATGCTATGAGAACTTCCATTCATTAATTTTTTCAAGGGAAAGGGGAATTGTTTCATGAGGCATGGGAAAGATTTAATGATTTGCTTAGGAAGTGTCCACATCATGACATTCCCAAATGGCAATTAGTCCAATACTTATTCGAAAGTTTGCCAAATAATCAAAAAGGAATGATAGATGCATCTATGGGTGGTTCTTATCTTAATAAACATGAAAATGATGTTTAGCAATTTTATGAAAGTATGAGTGAAAATTCCATGCATAGATTTTTGTCCTCTAAAAATGGTAGAATTCTAGGTGGAAGGAAGAATGCCGGCCTATATCACGTTGACAATTCGAATAACATAGCCGCCAAAGTGAAATCCTTAACTCAAAGGTTTGATCAATTTTTAGTCAACCACAATTCGGCAAATCAAATGTCTTCCTCCCCTAATCATGTTCATCATCATGCATCTAATGAATCTTATATGACTTGTTCTAGTGTTTTACATACTACTTCCAATTGTCCCCATAGACATGCGCAAAATGAGCATCATGAACAAGTTAACGCTGCATTTCTCAACCAAGGGAATAATCCCTATGGCTCACATTACAATCCCAGATGGAGGAACCATCCAAACTTCTCTTAGAAAAGCCAAAGGGAAGGTTCAAACCCTCCCAAGGTGGTTTTCAAGGCAAGTATGTTCCACCTCCAATGCGAAGCCAACGTTCCCAAGGGTATAGATCTTCATTTCAATCATCACATGGAAACCAATTTTCTAACTCTCATTTTCCTAATCAATCATCTTATTCCCAAGGAAATTCTAGGAGTCCCACTTTTGAGGAGAAAGTGTTGACCGCTTTGGCTACTCTAGAGGCAAACACTCAATTGCTTCATTCACATTCTCAATCCATTGCTAAGCTAGAAACCCAAGTCGGGCAAATAGCTAGTGCCTTAAATGCTAGAGAGAAAGGGAAGATGCCTCCAAATGCCCTACCAAAGCAACAATTTGTTGTAGAAACCAATGAAGGTCACATAATTAAGCATGTCAATGCGGTGACAAACTTAAGAAATGGAAAAATTGTGGACAATCAAATTGGTATTTCCAATGAAGAGAGTGAACCCGTGCAACCAAAAGTTGACACCCGTTCCGTTTCACATTCTATTCCTCCTTCATTGCATGTGCATGATCATCTTTGTGAGAAAATGTTGAAAAGTGATTTGAACAATGGTTTGAAGAATACTTGTGTTGAAGATGTTATGACAAAAGATTTTGAAAAAGACTTTGAACCAAAGGCTCCATTTCCGGACGCCTTAAAAGGGTCCATTTCTCTTGAAAAGCAAAAGACCAAAGTGAATGAAATAATTGAAGTGTTTAGGCAAGTGAAGATCAATCTTCCACTTTTGAATGCAATTAAGCAAATTCCAGCTTATGCCAAGTTCTGAAAGGATCTTTGCACCCAAAAGAGGAAAAACAAAAGCCAAGCACCAAAGAAAGTGGTCTTGACTGAGCAAGTAAGCTCCATCTTGCAACACAACACTCTCCCAAAGTTTAAGGACCCCGTTTCACCTACTACTTCTTGCATCATTGGTGACCATGTCATTAATCAGGCTCTTCTAGACTTAGGAGCAAGTGTAAACCTTCTTCCATACTCGGTATATGTTAAATTAGGCTTAGGAGACTTCAAACCGACGTCGGTGGTTTTGTAACTTACCAACCGATCCATCAAAAAGCCCCAAGGTATCATTGAGGATGTTTTGATTAAGATTGATAAGTTCTTCTTCCCCTTTGATGTCGTTGTCATTGACACGGAACCGGTTTCGAATCCCAAGAATCAAATCCCCGTTATCCTTGGCTGTCCTTTATTGGCAACCGCAAATGCCAACATAAATTACAGGACGAGGATAATGAAAATATCATTTGGGCATATGAAAGTGAAGTTGAACATTTTTAATCCAACCCCGAATTCAATGGATAAACATGAAGAAGTTTGTGTTATTGAGAAATGTGCTGAAAATGAACTTGATAAAGTTGAGTCTTTGCTTGATGTTGAACATTCTCATGGTTCGCTTACTAAAAAGAGTTCAAAGAAAAATGTGTGCAAAGCTAGTGTTGAAAGGGCATGGAAGCCCAAGAATAGCATCGACAAAGGACCGTCAATCTCCTTTGATTCAAATCCTACAAGTTCCTTAGGGAACAATTTGTTGGGTGGGATTCAAAGTGCCATTTACCCCATCAAGGAAGGGATGCACAATAAGATTTTCGATCCGGGCTAAAAGAGCCCAACGTTTTGCTAGAGACGTTAAACACTAGCAATTCGTAGGGTTTACAACCCTATTCCTTCTTCATTTCTATTTTACCTTTCATTTCTTGTATCGTCTAGATATGTTTTGGGGTTCATACACATTGCTAAGGACTTTGGTTGAGAAAGCATGCACTGTCATTTTCAAATTAAGCATTTTGTGCCTATTCGATTGATCTCAAAAGAGGTTCGATCGATCAAACTGCCAACCCTGCATCAAATCATCTCTCTGTCCCATTGAGCGTAATTTTCCTGCATATTTCAGCTCTCTATGTATCGTGTGAACTTTATTTCTGATCGATCTGAGTGTTCCAAGATCAATCGAGATTTTCCACAGATCGATCTTCAGTCCATACTTAGAAAAAATTTTGGAACCTAAGAAAAAGGCCTCTCTATGCATCATCAAACTTGTATGCAGGTTTTCACCTCTTGGATCGATCGATACATGTTCCTTTTGTTGACTTTGACTGCTTTTTGAATTTTGTATTTAAAAAAAAACCAAAAACCAAAAATATTTTATTTTATTTATTCCATTTTATTCTATTTTTATTTTCAAAATTCAAAAATCCAAAAAAAAAAAATAATAAATATTTTTCTTTATTTTTATTTTTATTTTTATTCCATTGTATTTTCAAAAATCCAAAAAAAAAAAAAAAATTTATTTTATTTTATTTTTACTTTCATTTTATTTTTATTTTTATTTTTTTTTATTTCCGAAAATCTAAAAATATTTTTAATTTTAATTTTCAAAAAATTCAAAAATTTTAAAAAAAATACTTGTCGTTTTGCGAGGTTAGATCGATCTGAGTCCCTTTCAGATCGATCAATCTGATTTCTTAGTAATCGATCGAACTCGTCGGAAACAGTTTTTTAAAATAGAAGCCAAAGGTCATTTGGATCGGTTTCAAGATTGATCTCAAACCCTAACTTGTTCCACCACTGCCCATCATCTCTCCCACCTCCGGCGACCATCCCAAGTCTTCAAACTCCATCTCTTGCCTCCGATTTCATTTCATCTCTTCATCTCCACTTTTCTTATTCGGTTTGGTAAGTTCTAAGTTTTATTTTTAACTTTAAGCTTCAATCTTGATTCTTTCGTGATTTCCATATTTAGATCTAAGCTTTCCAGTTGATTGTTTCCATTTTTGAGTTGATGAAGCATGAGTATATATATGTATATATTGTTATATATTTTTTATTCCGATTTCAATCTTGAGGGTCACATGCCTACATAAGTGACCAATCTTGATGTGTTGAAATGTAGAGGACCCACGAGCTTGCTCGGGTACCCCCCGTGTTGTCCACGTCACAGATCTGTGACTTTTCATATTTTTTACAGAGTTTGATTGATCACGTTTTTCTCTTATCGATCAAAGAAAGATCGATCTCACCATATACAGATCGATCCAACTTGGATCGATCTCATCTTTTCTTGATCGATCGAAAATTCATCACTTTTCATTTTCATATCTCTGCACTCTCTACAGTGTTCATGCTAGTTTATTTATACCCAATGCCTTTGTTTTCCATATTGGATGCATTTCATACTTATATTGTTCAGCATGCTTCACTTATTTGAACATTCACTCTCCATGCCTGGCTGCATTACCACTTGCATAGATTCATGTCGATTATTCTGAGTTGTCTATCTTACCTGACAAACATATTTTTATTTGTGTGCTTTCAATTCTATATTTCATATATTATTCTTGTTACTGACTCCAGTTGCAAGTGTTTCTTTCTTTTGCAGACCATGGCCCGAGTCAAGACTTTGGCTAACCAACAGTATATACACTGAGTGCGACAGCGTATAGAGGAGCCCGTAGAGCCTTCCCATGCTCAGGACCCAGCTCCAGAGCCAGCTCCAGCTCAGCCCTCATCAGTCGATACCAGACTACAGTCTCCTGCTTCTGCATCATCTTCTTCTGATGAGGCTAAGCATGTACCACCTCCTTCACCACCACCAGCACTACCAGGCCAGGTCAGAGACAAACCGAACAGGAGATATACACGTCTTCAGGTGGCGCATGAGTCGGTCTTTGACATTGCCTTCTTTTCCAGGTCGATTCTGACCCGGGCGGCATTTGATGATATCGATCAGTGGGGCATTTCAACCATTTTTGCTCCAGTTACATACCCGGCTTACCCGAGGCTCGTTCGGTTGTTCTACCAGAACCTCCGGCTGGCCCTGAGTAACCTATCAGAGCTACGGACTACTATAGATGGCCATCTCATCCGCATTGCTGTTGAGTCATTGGCCACATCTTCTCGATGCCCACATATCTGCTCTCTGGCCTTCACTATCCTATTCTCCGAAGGCCATCTGATGCAGACATGGCCATTGCTCTGACTGGCCATTACAGTGATGCGAGACTTTCGCCACTCAGACTTATCTGTCTGACGATTTATGGTTCTTTGATTCGGTTCTATACCGAAACGTATTTATGGTGAGCCATAAGATCCAGAGGCATTCAGAATTTCTTACAGCCCTCTACGCCTTCTATACAGGCCATTGGTTCTCTGTTCCTGCACTCATCGGAGTGTCATGATGAGATTATATGCGAGCTACATCAGAAAGGACAAGCCTGGGCGAGCCACTTTCCTTCCCTTTAGACATCTTATTACTCAGATCCTCTGAGATCAGCATTACCCTTTCCATCTAGCGGAGCATACTGGGTCAGGGGCTTGTCATTATGGTAAGAAGGATTAGAATAAGAACTATAATGCTCTTATCAAGAGCTTAGAGGAGGAGGTCATTTTAGCAACAGAGGAGGTTGCAGAGGCAGAGCAAGTAGCAGCAGCAGATGATCCAGTAGACCCACCGGTGGCTGCGGACGCACATATTGATATCGATTTAGAGCAAGAGCCTCCAAAGGAGTCACCACATCACTCTCCAGCAGGGTCGCCATTACACTCTCAGGAGTAAACTTAGGATATACCTAAGTTTCATGATCCAATTATCCTTGACGCTCCAGTTCCGACACCTGGCCTAGGAGAGCGTAGACAGACTTTGGAGTACTCGGTTGTCTCTCTTCGGTCAGATGTGGCCTCCCTTAGTACTGACGTGACTACTCTCCGCTCAGACGTCTTGGCTGCGCTGTAAGATTTATCCAGAGATATCCGAGGATCACGCCCCGCTCGCCCTACTTCCTCTGCCTGATTTCTATACCTCTCTTTCATCTTTTTATATATATCTATGATACCTGCTATTTTTTATACTGTTATGATATTTTTGTGACCAGTCTGTTGGCCCGATACTGTGATATACCCTCTGTTTTTATTTTCTTTATCATATGCATGATATTTTTGGATATCCAGTTGCCATATTAATATATCTATCTGTGATTGACTCCATTATCAGGTGCATCCCAGTGACTTCAGTGAGAGAGTGCTACCCAAAATTTTTTAGGACCATCCTTATTCCTCTCTCCTTAGTTCATTTGTTATCTCATTTACACTTACATGTCCACTGTGCACTGTTACTATCCCCTTTGTTATCTGATGAGATTTCATCCCAGTGCCATCTTTTCAGGACCATAGTCAATTCCAAGTTTGGGGGGGTTGTATGTGATACCCCCGGATTTCCGGATGCGGGTTGGCCAAGCCCACGCCCGATTACCCGAGGATATCAAAACAATTAGTAATAATCGAACACAGAATAATTATATCAAAAGAGATAAATAAAATTTGCTGAAATGAAAACTAAAAGAGTAATCCAATATTTGAAAACCTCAGAAAAATAACTCCATTGATAAATAAGATAATTCAGATACAACTGATTCACCACGAACACATATCTTTCTCCAATACAACTCGGGAATCCATCTAGTGGATCCCTAAAATAACCCACTGAACTCAAAAGACGAAAAACAAAACCCAAGTCTACATACAAAATATACTCCTATGTCATCGGTGGAGTGAACAACTGTATCTGCTCAGCACGATCAAGCTCTACAGCCTGGAACTAACGAACACCTATAAATAATAATAGAAGAGTGGGTCAGGCCCACGAGTAAGTTCTAATCTAACTACAATCCATACAGTGACCCGATACGCAGATACACCATAGATACCTCACAATATCTATCTAGTCCATACATATATATATCCACACTATGGGACATTCACTGAACTACAATAGGGGTCTCAACCTGAATAGAAGGTAACATGCGAAAACGCACCCAAAGGTGGGCATGACTACCTAGACCTAACAGGGTACACCTCAACCTACTATAGCTAGCTACGCATCCACTGCATATACGCGTCCTAACCAACGAGTCTGAGACTCAAGCTCATTTTGTGGTACCATAACCATATATTTAAAGTCCATTCAAATCCATCCATAGGAACTCCAATAAATCGTTCAGCTTATTCAGCTACACAGACTTATATAAGAGATCTAGTAAGTCGTTCAGTTTATTCAACTGCACAGACTTAAACATAAGGAGAATTATGTTTTTATAATTCGTACCCTTCTTCCCAAAATAGGTAGGACTGAGTATTTTGAATCAGTCTGTCCCTAGTATGTCACCGTCCCATACCGGTACATACAATCCACAAAATCCATATAATTGATAAAATAGGCAAAGCTGTTCACCAATTAAAATCCATAAGGTAGGAATTAGCATTTTGAGCTAAACCATACCTAGTATGCCACCGTCCCATACTGGTGCATACAATCCCCCATATCCATGTAAATTACAACATTCAAATGATAAGCAAGTAATTTACAATGCAAAACCAAACCCAGATAATTGACAGAATTTTAATGTGAGAATTCAGCAATTAAAATCCAATACATAATCCCAAATAATTGGCCAAATTTAATATAAGAATTCAGCAATTATAATCCAATATATGATTCCAAATAATTGACCAAATTAAGTATAAGAATTCAGCAATTATGTTCCAATACATAATTCCAGGTAAATTACAAGGCATAAATAATAAGCACGTAACTTATAGTCCAAAACCAACCATCCATATCATTGTAGAATAGTATTTAGTATTCCAATAACTTAAATCCAAAACCATGTAAATTACAGGCTATAAATAATAGTACAATAATTTAAAATCCAAAACCAATATCCAAATAATTACAAAAGATTTTTAAGTGTTTCAGCAATTTAAATCCAAACAATTAACCATATAGTTGTAGGAGATGATTTAATAAATCAACAACTAACATCCAGAGCCTGTATAGATCACATCTAACACATCAATGACCCTATAATATATTTAAAACCATTTTATAAATATATTAAATCCCACTGGAATGCCTAAAAATAAGCTTAAGTAATTAAAACTTCATCTATCCACTAACCGTATACAATGTACATAAGTGTTATACAGTTTGATCCGTTAATTTAGAATTAACCTTAAATCAATTTAGGGTCTTAATAACACCCAAAAATTAACTATTTAATCCCTTCGTGAAGTTTCATTAAATTTCTAAAATTTAATCAAGCCATTTAGTTCCTTTCTTCTGTTAGTAGCATACACCGTTGTACATTTTTATACTGCTACATCCTTTGTCTTAGAGACTTAAAATATGCAACAATAAGTTTAATAACACTTACAATTAACTACTTAGATCCTCTGTTAAGTCCCTACAGTTCATTAGAATCACTCAGAAGCTCAAACAGTGCTCAAAACACCAAACAAAGTCCTAGAAAACACTTTCTGGACGTAAAACAAATTGGAGCCGGCTCTTGGAATGGAAGAGCCGGCTCTTCCCCTATTGGAGCTGGCTCCAATTACCTAGGAGCCGGCTCTTGCTGAAGGGGAGCCGGCTCTTGACTTTCTAGAGCCGGCTCTCTCCCTCTTGAGAGCCACCAGCTCATCTCTGCTCCGTTTTTACCTATATGCTCGTTCTCTGGTTATTCCCTACCCTTCTGTTTATTTCTTAAACTGATCTTAAGGGTTTATTATCACTGTATTAACATCTCCAAGGTTTGGCTACAGTAATTTAAATCAATTACAAAGCTTAAGGTTGCTATTGAACTTACCAAGCTTTTAGTATCAAAACTGAAACTATATGCAGAAATAGAAACGGAACAGATTGCACACGTATTTAAAACAGAATAATAACATCCCTATGAGTTTTGTATAACCCCAGTAGAGTTCCTATATTGTGTCTACAAGAGTTGCAATCAAATGCAGAAACTAAGGCTACGATAGAAACCATATTCTTAAAGTACAGAAAACTGAAACAACACTTACATACACTGTAACAGATATTGATTTCAACACATATACAGACCAACAATATAACACATAATAAACATATCAATTCCAGTTTCTGCTTGATTAAACCCTATAGATTATCTAAGTGCACAGAACACGGCTCAAAGGGAAAGAGGAAGATAGAACTTGCCTAAATAGGTTTGCAAACAAACCCTTGTTGCCATTGGTCTCAGTTTTTTCGACATCCACTGAAACTTTTCTAACCTCCTAGAACCTCTGCTCTTTCCTTCTCATTGGTTAAACCTTGGAACCCCAGTCGAAATTCTCACAAACTGCTCTGTTCTCACCAAAACTCCCTCTGTAACTCTCTCTATTTGGCAGACTTTTCCGTGTAAAAGCTACGACAATATGTAACCCTAGGTTTAACATATACTGAGGTATTTATAATTGCAAGATTAAAACCCTAATCCACAGAGCCCTAACTTCGTCAGCCCACAAAGTAACCCAATTTAGTTACATATCAGATGCTTATGAGACGGCTCCAAAAACCCTAACTAAAACGTATCTAAAACCCCAGTTAATGGGAATTACATAATTACCCTGTTCAAAAATTAAATACTTAATAAATAATTAATTTAATAAAACTCATTAATTAAATCAAATAAGCAAGCAACGAATCACTTAAAACACATAAAATAAATAAAACAATTAATTAAAATAAACAAACAAATAAAGAATTACACCCTTAATTATAATAAACAAACAATTAAAAAAATAACACAATGAATTAAAATAAACAAACAATTGGACACATAAGCATATAGATACAAAATCAATTTAAAATGCACAACAATAAGATTTAAATTCCATTTTTATCCCTTTTGAAATTAGGGGTATTACATTCTTCCCCCCTAACAAATGGAATTCCGTCCTCGGAATTCACGAAATGTTGAATTATATTTTAAAATTCATTTCCGTTCCGTTGTGGACTTTGCCTCTGTGTATAGGCTCCACCACATTCCAAAAATAAAATATATATATATATGTCCGATATAAAGGACACACAAAAACTATCCAACACGTAATGATAGGTTAACTATCCCATCCCAAGTAGCATCCCATACTGATGCAGATCCAGGTCTAATAGATTGGCTAGGAATTTGCATTTCTACCTAATCCTATGACCATACCTCCCTAAATCCTAGCGTACATAGCGCTATTACCCATGTCATTAAAATAATAGTTGATTGATCACATACTTGTGTCCCTAACCAATCCATACTCCCAATCCGAACTAATTAACAAAAATAAAACATGTAATAACAAAACCGAAACACAAAACAATCAAGATGAAACACGTAGATACACACAACACATAAAACAACCAAAATATAATCATTTTTTAAGATATCCTCCATTCCAAAGAAGAAAACCTCCTTTGAACTCAAGTTCGCAAAAGTCTATTCCATAGTTTCGTTGGTAATTATCCAACCCTAAAACTGATCCATTAACCGTAGCTTAACTGCACAATCGTTTGCTTAAGCAAATATCCAATGGCTTAACCCTCATCCACCTAATACGCAAACCGTCTATCGTGGCTTTATTAAAGCAACTTAGCACGTTACATCCTAATTCCCGTACGCTCCAGAATGTGATATAAAATCACATCTTTGTTCTGACAAGAACTCCATCCGATTCCCAAACTCCTAAATAGTACTTTTCAATTAACTCCTTAAGACATGATACGAAAATTCATCCATATGTAGATTGGTTCACACCAACTCTACCAGTATCATTCACTATACTACTTGTGAATGAAAACACATTTGTGCGATTCGTCATCCTCAAATTTCAATATCCCTTTTCTTGGATATGCCGAAATCTTCTTCCTCAGGATCCTCTTCAGAATCCCACTCTTCGCTTCTCTCCTCTTTGAACACAACTGAAATTGTGTTGGTCCCGATAAACGGTGACCTACCACCTACACCTTAATCCTTCCTTGGCGTATACTTTCTAAGCAATGCTAATCTTGGAACTAAACCTTCAATTCTAAGTTCTGTTTCTTGCAAAGAACTCGACAACATACTTCTTTACTCCGTTAGGTCCGTATCGCTTTCGTCGTGGACCCCATCCTCCTCCTAGTGTCAACCATTCCATAACTATGGAATAAAATTGACATCTGTTCCTCCTAACGAACTGTAAATAGAGTACAACCAATCCTAATATGGCTCAAAATTTTAAGAGACACAACGCGGAAGTCTTATAACGAAAACACTCCTAAGGACACTAGAACCTGGAGTGCTCTGATACCAACTGTGATACCCCCGGATTTTCGGATGCGGGTTGGCCAGGCCCATGCCCGATTACCCGAGGATATCAAAACAATTAGCAATAATCGAACACAAAATAATTATATCAAAAGAGATAAATAAAATTTGCTAAAATGAAAACTAAAAGAGTAATCCAATATTTGAAAACCTCAGAAAAATAACTCCATTAATAAATAAGATAATTCAGATACAACTGATTCACCACGAACACATATCGTTCTTTAATACAACTCGGGAATCCATCTAGTGGATCCCTAAAATAACCCACTGAACTCAAAAGACGGAAAACAAAACCCAAGTCTACACACAAAATATACTCCTTTGTCATCGGTGGAGTGAACAACTGTATCTGCTCAGCACGATTAAGCTCTGCAGCTTGGAACTAACGAACACCTGTAAAGAATAATAGAAGAGTGGGTCAGGCCCACGAGCAAGTCTAATCTAACTGCAATCTATACAGTGACCCGATACGCAGATACACCATAAATACCTCACAATATCTATCTAGTCCATACATATATATATCCACACTATGGGACATTCACTGAACTACAATAGGGGTCTCAACCAGAATAGAAGGTAACATGCGAAAACGCACCCAAAGGTGGGCATGAGTACCTAAACCTAACAGGGTACACCTCAACCTACTATAGCTAGCTACGCATCCGCTACATATACGCGTCCTAACCAACAAGTCTGAGACTTAAGCTCATCTCGTGGTACCATAACCATATATTTAAAGTCCATTCAAATCCATCTATAGGAACTCCAATAAATCGTTCAGCTTATTCAGCTACACAGACTTATATAAGAGATCCAGTAAGTCGTTCAGTTTATTCAACTGCACAGACTTAAATATAAGGAGAATTATGTTTTTATAATTCGTACCCTTCTTCCCAAAATAGGTAGCACTGAGTATTTTGAATCAGTCTGTCCCTAGTATGTCACCGTCCCATACCGGTACATACAATCCACAAAATCCATATAATTGATAAAACAGGCAAAGCTGTTCACCAATTAAAATCCATAAGGTAGGAATTAGCATTTTGAGCTAAACCACACCTAGTATGCCACCGTCCCATACCGGTGCATACAATCCTCCATATTCATGTAAATTACAACATTCAAATGATAAGCAAGTAATTTACAATGCAAAACCAAACCCAGATAATTGACAGAATTTTAATGTGAGAATTCAGCAATTAAAATCCAATACATAATTCCAAATAATTGGCCAAATTTAATATAAGAATTTAGCAATTATAATCCAATATATGATTCCAAATAATTGATTGAATTAAGTATAAGAATTCAGCAATTATGTTCCAATACATAATTCCAGGTAAATTACAAGGCATAAATAATAAGCACGTAACTTATAGTCCAAAACCAACCATCCATATCATTGCAGAATAGTATTTAGTACTCCAATAACTTAAATCCAAAATCATGTAAATTACAGGCTATAAATAATAGTACAATAATTTAAAATCCAAAACCAATATCCAAATAATTACAGAAGATTTTTAAGTGTTTCAGCAATTTAAATCCAAACAATTAACCATATAGTTGTAGGAGATGATTTAATAAATCAACAACTAACATCCAGAGCCTGCATAGATCACATCTAACACATCAATGACCCTATAATATATTTAAAATCATTTTATCAATATATTAAATCCCACTGGAATGCCTAAAAATAAGCTTAAGTAATTAAAACTTCATCTATCCACTAACCGTATGCAATGTACATAAGTGTTATACAGTTTGATTCGTTAATTTAGAATTAACCTTAAATCAATTTAGGGTCTTAATAACACCCAAAAATTAACTATTTAATCCCTCCGTGAAGTCTCATTAAATTTCTAAAATTTAATCAAGCCATTTAGTTCCTTTCTTCTGTTAGTAGCGTACACCATTGTACATTTTTACACTGCTACATCCTTTGTCTTAGAGACTTAAAATATGCAACAATAAGTTTAATAACACTTACAATTAACTACTTAGATCCTCTGTTAAGTCCGTACAGTTCATTAGAATCACTCAGAAGCTCAAACAGTGCTCAAAACACCAAACAAAGTCCTAGAAAACACTTTCTGGACGTAAAACAAATTGGAGCCGGCTCTTGGAATGGAAGAGCCGGCTCTTCCCCTATTGGAGCTGGCTCCAATTCCCTAGGAGCTGGCTCTTGCTGAAGGGGAGACGGCTCTTGACTTTCTAGAGCCGGCTCTCTCCCTCTTGAGAGCCTCCAGTTCATCTCTGCTCCGTTTTTACCTATATGCTCGTTCTCTGGTCAGTCCCTACCCTTCTGTTTATTTCTTAAACTGATCTTAAGGGTTTATTATCACTCTATTAACATCTCCAAGGTTTGGCTACAGTAATTTAAATCAATTACAAAGCTTAAGGTTGCTATTGAACTTACCAAGCTTTTAGTATCAAAACTGAAACTATATGCAGAAATAGAAACGGAACAGATTGCACATGTATTTAAAACAGAATAATAACATCCCTATGAGTTTTGTATAACCCCAGTAGAGTTCCTATATTGTGTCTAGTTGCAATCAAATGCAGAAACTAAGGCTACGATAGAAACCATATGCTTAAAGTACAGAAAACTGAAACAACACTTACATACACTGTAATAGATATTGATTTCAACACATATACAGACCAACAATATAACACATAATAAACATATCAATTCCAGTTTCTGCTTGATTAAACCCTAGAGATTATCTAGGTGCACAGAACACGGCTCAAAGGGAAAGAGGAAGATAGAACTTGCCTGAATAGGTTTGCAAACAAACCTTTGTTGCCGTTGGTCTCAGTTTTTTCGACATCCACTGAAACTTGTCTAACCTCCTAGAACCTCTGCTCCTTCCTTCTCCTTGGTTAAACCTTGGAACCCCAGTCGAAATTCTCACAAACTGCTCTGTTCTCACCAAAACTCCCTCTGTAACTCTCTCTATTTGGCAGACTTTTTCGTGTAAAAGCTACGACAATATGTAACCCTAGGTTTAACATATATTGAGGTATTAATAATTGCAGGATTAAAACCCTAATCCACAGAGCCCTAACTTCGTCAGCCCACAAAGTAACCCAATTTAGTTACATATCAGATGCTTATGAGACGGCTCCAAAAACCCTGACTAAAACGTATCTAAAACCCCAGTTAATGGGAATTACATAATTACCCTGTTCAAAAATTAAATACTTAATAAATAATTAATTTAATAAAACTCATTAATTAAATCAAATAAGCAAGCAACGAATCACTTAAAACACATAAAATAAATAAAACAATTAATTAAAATAAACAAACAAATAAAGAATTACACCCTTAATTAAAATAAACAAACAATTAAAAAAATAACACAACGAATTAAAATAAACAAACAATTGGACACATAAGCATATAGATACAAAATCAATTTAAAATGCACAAAAATAAATTTTAAATTCCATTTTTATCCCTTTTTGAAATTAGGGGTATTACATTGTACCACCTACTTCGGATATTTATGTCTAAACCATTCTTGCCATAGCTGCACTGGTATACTCTTTCTTTTGTTCTCTTTGCACATTAAGGACACTGTGCTGTTTAAGTTTGGGGGTAATGGGCGTTATTTGCAGTGTTTGCTTTCAATTCAAAATTTTGAGCATGACTTATGTATTTGAGGGATTTTGTATGATTGGTCTATGATTAGCTATGATTTTGATCTTTTGAGGACAATATTGCTTAAAATTTAAAAATTGCTTGACTTAGGAGTTCAATACTCCTTGAATGCCTTATGGATGCCATTTAGAAGTAAATTTTTCAAATGATTGATATCTTGCTTGCATTTGTGGTCCAAGTTATCTTAATTTTGTGATTCTTTTGAGATTCACTCTAGGATTCTACACTAGCACAGGCGCACACTAGCATTCATTTGTGGGGTACATGCTTTGTTGATTATTGAATTGGTTATATCCCAATTGGGCTAATTGTGCATTGAAAGCTTTCATTCTTAATAAAAGTGGATAACAAACCCTTTTCATTAGGTAGCCGGGATTCTAGCCTCATCAAGCACTAAATTTCTCGCACCGAAAGGTGGAGGGCCCAAACTCTTAGTTAATAAATTGACCAAAAAAAATTGTTGCAAAAGCAAATAAAAAAGTGAAGACTTCTCCCAAAAGGTGAGAAGTGGGAAACGATTAGATGGAGGTTGTTTTGATTTGTAGCCTAGTTGATTTGAGCTTGTAAGTCCTTAGGGGTGTTTGAACACCTATTGCCCGAAAGCCATCTGGTTTGGGAGTCATTGACCTAACGCTCGACCTCATGGATCGCTAAAAAGCTTAATAGATCAACACATTGCACTATGCTTCGATCTTTGATCCTTAGGATAGAAAAAAGAAAAAAAAAATTGAGTGAAAAGAATAAACGCACCTAGAACAATAAAGTTTTAATAAAATGTCCACTCTTTATCTTGATGATCGGTACTAGATTTGTGTACTAGTTTAAGGGTAAAGATGTGATCATTTTCTTAGTTAGCTTAGATAACAACATATTTGATGCCGGTCCACTCAAAAAGGATTCTAGAGTTGTTTTGATTTGCATGATCATTTTCTTGATGTGTGGAAAATCATACTTGCTTGTTTGATGTTAAAATTTTAGGAGATTACTTGGAAATGGTTGAAAAATTGTTTACTTGAAGTAGTTTTCTCCCAATACTTGTTTGTAATATTGGTGCCTCTTTTGTGAGAATGAGCTTAATGTTTGTGGGCATCATTTCTGGAAACCCCCATAAGACTTTACTCGTCTAATAGGGGTAACGTAGGGGTTTAAAAAGCTTGTTGCATATGCTAAATGCAATCGTGTTTCCTACGAAAGTGGCATTATCCATTTATTGTTTTCTAGTTTATACTTGTATAATCGTTTATTTCATTCCTTTACATTGTAGTTCATTGCTAGGGACTAGCAATATTTAAGTTTAGAGGTGTGATGAGCGCTGAAAAGTGCGCATTTAAACCCCTTAAGCTTGAGTATTTTAGAACCTTTATCTATCTTACTTTTCCGTTTTAGACTAATTTCATGTTATTGCCCTTTTAAGACGCTTATCCCCAAGATAAGTCAATTCAGCCAAATTAGAGCATAAAATAAACAATCTCAAGCTGAATGGAAGAATAGAGATAAGTGGAAGCAAAGTGGTGGAAATCAGCAATCTTTGATCGATCAGGAATATTTTCGATCGATCTCACATTGATCGATCTCACCTCACTAAGATGGATTAGACTCCTTGTCCTTATCCTCAAAGAAATTCCATCTTCGATCGATCCAACTTTCGTCAGATCGATCGAACTTCCTTGATCTTATCTCCACCTACCACTTTTGTCTTTTTCCCAAAGTATCCCAAAAATATCTCAAATTTGTCTTATTCCAAAAAGGCGTCTCCAAGGATTGATCGATCTGGCCTTAATTCGATGGATCTGACCACAGTTCGATCGATCTTATCTGAATTCGATCGATCGAACCTCCTCAAGTTCGAAATAAAATATAGTCCAACTCATTAAAAGATGGCTCGTGCTGCAATCATTGAAGGGACCCTAATGCACGAGACCTGACCATTAGGTGTGACACTTGAGCTACCTATATATGGATTTTGAACCATTTTTACACCATATATATCCCATATATCTCATATACTATCTTGGAGAGGAAGCTAGAGCTTAGAGAGATATACACTATTTTAGGAGTTCTTCCATTCTTCTAGGGTTTTTCATCAAGAAGAAGAGCATTTCTACCATAGAGATGGCCTTGAGGGTTGGATGACTACATCAATGAGTGGCTAAACATCTTCTTGGGGCTAGAGTTAGCCCTAAGCATGCCTTCTAGGCCTTAATGCTTTGTATTTAAAGGGGATTTGTTTTGTAATCTTATCTTGACAGTTGATTTATGTATGAATCTTGTTTTTACAGCGATTTATGTTAATTAATACTTCCAATTGATCATTTCATTCTATCCATATGTCTATGTATGCTAGAGTAGATGTTCATGTGTTTATCTCTTGGTTTTGTGATATTGATGCATGTTTATATGAATTGATGCTATGAATCTAGAGATTGTCAAGGCATAGTGCTTAAATAGAATACTCTTGTGGTTTGTTTGATGGTTCATGCTCATTTCTTGATGGATTGTGCCTCTACCTTAGTTTAATTAGTTTAATTTTCATGTCCTTAGCTTAGATGTAATGTAGTTATTTTACTTTCTTAGATGTGAGGACAATCCATACTTGTTGTTTGATGTTCTATACTTATGAATGCAAGTAGTATAATTCTCGAACTTGTTAATGTGTTGATTGTGAGCTAGAAGGAAGGAATAATGGCTTAGTTTGATATATTGTGCTATTCACTAGGTTGTCTAGACATTATATGCTTAATTAGTTAATCCATGCTTATTGATTCAATTAATCACACATCTTTGTATTGCAATACATGTTTTCCGTCATTCAGTACACATTGAATGTCTAGAATGGTGATGTTTAGTGGCGACCTCTAGATCCCAAAACCTCTTTCTCTTGTTTCCTACCCTTTTATTTATTTTAATTGCCTTGTATTAAATTAATTTACATTGTAGTTTAATTAACAAATCAAAACACCCTTTGATCTTTCGACCTACTAATCTGACCTTGTTTCCATATTAACATAGCCCCCAATCCTTTAGGATGATCTCTACTCACCCTAGTTATATTAGTAGTTAGAGGTAATAGTGGCACTTTATAAATTTAAACTTGGTCACACTATCATTGCAACTTTGTTGGAGCTAGTGACAGCACACACCAACCTACACTACTATCACTTTCCACCATCCACCACCGCCACTGCCACTATTTATTTTAAAAAAATTATTAGAGAATATCATTTTGTTAATTTAATTTAATTTATTTGTTACTAAGAGGGATATTTTGGAGAATTCAATTAGAAATTTATTCCATTCTAAATTTTTCAATTGGTCTAACCAAACACTAGAATGGTTATTATCATTCAATTTCTACACATTTCATATTTACAACTAAACAATAGAATGAGAATGACCATTCCATTCCATTCCCATTCTCACTCCATTCCCACTTGTGTTCTATTTCATTCCTGCACACCAAACGTAGCATTAGAGATTTTGTAATTATCTTTGAGGAAATTGATTGTTGTATCAATAAAGAGACTTTGTGTATTTCTTTTGAGATCCTGGGAGTGTATTGATGTATTTGGATTTGAATAAATTGAGGAATTTATTTAGAAAAGTCAGGGCGCGACAGGTTTCTTTTTGATCCATTTACAGTTTTTAGGCAGTAGCCATTTTACTGTTGGGACCACAACCGGCAAACTGGTTTCTTATTTGGACGACCGATTTTCTGAGTCTTATTTCGGTCGACCAGTTTGCCTGCAGGTTAGCCAACCTTGTTTGGTCACTTGCCTTTGCATGTTAGTACCTTTTATATGCTTCTACCTTATGCTTTTGACCTTATATGATCCATTTTATGGCATCCTAGTTGGACCTAGTACTTGTTCCTTGAGTGTCATTGGTGCCAAAAGGTACCGTTTGACCTTTATGACCTTAGTTTCCGCATTTGTGATTCATTCTCGGATCGGTCTTCTACTTTAGTCTCGTGATTCCTTAGGAGGTCACTTTGTTGTCTTAGAGGTAATGTCTATCTTTAGAGACCTCTTCTCTTTTCTTGCTTAACTGACCGAAGAACCTAAATGACTTAACCTCTTATAACCTTATTAAGAATGAATTTTTGAACTAGAAAGTTGAAAGAAATAATGCCCATTAAAGATATATATGATAGTGAAAATGATGCTCATGATTATATAGAAAAAGGAATAAAACAGATTAACAATAAAGTGAGTATTAATTCTAACAATTTGTTTGATTTTTAAAATATGATTTACAACTATCTTAGTTAAATACGAGTACGCGCAGTTTACTAATGACCAAGTTGTTTTAGATCTCATAATCACTAGAAGCCCATCAAAAAATTAGAACACAGTTTGCAACGGTATATTTTTTATGTGCGTGATCACAAAAAGACTAAGTTCAAATCCATATAAGTCTCGTTACCCATAAACTCAGAATGTAAAATAGTATACAATAACATCTTAAAGTAGAATAAAATGTAGATGAATAATTTATTGGAAGTTTCTTAGTAAGATTTAGATTTTAATTCTCAAATATCCCAAACAATAACGACGTAGCCATTTTAGAGTAAATAATAAAAGTTTATTACAGTTATGACAACATAAATAAAAAATTTAAAATTGTGCAAAGACTCCTTGTCATTTGTAAAATCACTCACATTTATGGTTGGTACAAATAAGGACAAATTTACAATTTGGAAATAGTTAAATAATGAAATGACTAAAATACCCATACTTTAAAATTAAAAAGAAAAATAAAAGAGCAAAAAGGGGAAATCACAAAATTACCCTTATGCTAAGACACACCTGAAGTAATGAACTGATAGAGGATGTTGCCTGAACTAATGAGGAGGCATATCACTTAACTGGGTCGCCTTGACTATTATAGAGTAAAAACTGAAAATATATATATGGAAATGGATCTCTCATTCAATAATTTGACATTATTTTATGGATCAGTTATACATGTAAATCTTTATTTGATAGACAACAACAAAAACATACACGTAAAAGACATGGGTTTTCAAGTTTTTTTTTGTTGGTCTATTCAGTCTAATAGATTACTAAATCATTTTTTATTATTATTACATATTCTCAATTACTCTATTACTAAATGACTATTTTATTGCATATAATTGTTTTATTGCATATAGTATTGTGGGACCAATTAGAAGAGTTTCATTTCTTTCAAACTTAATTTTCAAAAATATTACTCTGCTGTATTTGATCAAATGTTTAATTTTGTATTTATGTACATAAACTAATCAATTTAGAATATCAAATATGTGAGGATTGAATGGATTATAAATTTTTGAATTCAAAATCATACTGACCGAATTTGAAAGATAAAGGTGGGAGAGACAAACTATAGTTGCAAATCAGCTATGAAACTAACAACCATCAATATAGATAAAAAATAATAATAATAATAAAAATAAAAAATAATTTTTTTTCTAGCAAATCAAGTTGGCATTTCAGAACGGCATAGTGTACAAAAGTGGCTTGTCTTTAGCTACCGAACAATACAATCTCCATGATAGACATCAGAACAACGTAAGCGAATGATCAACTTTTCATCAGAAAATTTCACACATAGGCTTCTGAATTGTATTTTATTTTTATTAGTTTGCTCTAATATCCCATTGATTCTTTATGTTTCTCGCATAACAATCATTTTATCATTTTGGTGGAAGTTAAAAGTCATAAAATGTATTTTATAGATTAAAGTCATATATAAACAGTGTTTTATTTTATCACAAGAATCAAATGTACAAATGCAAACTTGATGCCTCTGAATAAGAAAATGTGTGATGAATATTTGATCACATGAATCACATTTGAAATGTTTAAGTTAGAACTTGATGAGCCCCATAAGTTGGGCTTGGGTTAGAACAAAATGGGCAATATAATAAATATATGTTTATATATAGAGAGAGTAATATTGAGTGAGAGCTTTTAGAGAGAGGAAGTGAAATAGCTTTATTATACTTGTTCAAGCCCTTACAGCAAAGCAGTAGATACATGGCTTATATAGACAAAAAATGAGGCTTCCATGATAAGCCATAAGGATTTAAGCTTCCTCTCCACGCCAAACAAAGATGTCCACTTGATTTCAATCTATATCATCATTGCATGTGGACACCACACACACACACACACACACACACACACACATATATATATATAACACTCCCCCTTGGGGTCCACTGTAAGAATATGCCTCGTTAAAACTTTGCTAAGGAAAACCCAGTAGGACAAACTCTAGCGAAGGAAAAAGAGTATAGTATCCTTATGTATCTGAAAATAGTATTGCATAGGTTAAAACTGGCTCATTAAAACCTTGCCAAGAAAACCCAGTGAGATAAAATCTAAACGAAGGAAAAAGAGTACAGTATACCAATACCTCTTCGATCAATTGCTCCCCCCTCATTGTTGCATTAGTTCAACCCTGAAGATCCTTTAATTGATGTATTCCAATGTTGTGCACCAGCTTCTTGAATGTTGTGGTTGGGAGCGTTTTAGTGAATAGATCTGCTAAATTTTCATATGAACGTATCTTTTGAATATCAATATCACCCTTTTTCTGGCATTCATGTGCATAAAAGAATTTTGGTGAGATGTGCTTGGTCCTATCACTTTTAATATACCCTTCTTTCATCTATGCAATGCATGCCGCATTATCTTTATATAATACAGTTGGGCTATCTTTTATTGATGAGTGAGTACATGTTGTTCGAATATGTTGGATCATTGACCTCAACCAAATGCATTCCCTATTTGCCTCATAAATTGCTAGTATCTCAGAATGATTTGAAGAAGTTACAATCATTGTCTATTTCATAGATCGCCATGATATAGCAGTGCCGCCACAGGTAAACACATATCATGTTTGTGAATAAGCTTTATGTGGGTCAGAGAGATAACCAGCATCTACATATCTAATTAATTGAGAATTTGGTGCTTTTGAATAAAACAATCTCATATCAGTTGTGCCATGAAGATATCGTAATATGTGTTTGATTCCATTCCAATGTCTGCGGGTTGGTGCAGAACTGTACCTTGCTAATAAATTAACTGAAAAAATTATGTCAGGTCTTGTGTAATTTGCAAGATACAAAAAAGTACCAATCGCACTAAGATAGGGCACTTCAGGACCAAAGAATTCTATATCATCCTCTCGAGGACGAAAATTATCTTTCTTAATGTCAAGTGATCGGACAACTATTGGAGAGCTCAATGGATAGGCTTTATCCATATGCAAACGTTACAGACTCTTTTCTGTATATGTTGATTGATAGATGACAATACCGCTCAAAAAATGTTCAATCTGCAGCCCAAGGCAGAATTTTATTTTTCCGAGATCTTTCATTTCAAATTCTTTCTTTAAATAAGTAGCTGTCTTTTTGATCTCGTCCAATGTTCTCACAAGATTCAGATCATCAACATATACTGCAACAATAACAAAACCAGATTCTAATTTGTTAATAAAAATACATGGACAAATATGATTGTTCACATACCCTTCTTTGAGTAAGTAATCGCTAAGGCGATTGTACCACATTCGTCCAGATTACTTCAATCCATATAAGGATCGTTGCAATTTTATCGAGTACATATTACGTGATTTTGTTTCAGGCATTTAAAATCCTTCTGGGATTTTCATATAAATATCACTATCTAGTGATCCATATAAATATACTATAACCACGTTCATTAGATGCATATGCAATCTTTCTGTGACTGCCAAATGTATTATAAATCTAAAAGTGGGTGCATCGATCACAGGGGAGTATGTTTCCTCATAATCAATACCAAGTCTCTGTGAGAAACCTTAAGCTACCAGTCGGGCTTTGTATCTCACGATTTCATTTTTCTTATTACGCTTTTGTACAAACACCCATTTGTACCAAATAGGATTAACACCCTCAGGTGTCTGGACTATTGGTCCAAATACTTCATATTTAGCTAATGAATTTAGCTCTGCTTGTATCGCTTCTTTCTATTTTGGCCAATCATTTCTTCGTCGACATTCTTTGATGTTTTTAGGTTCCGGATCCTCATTATCAATATCAAGAGCAACGACATATGAGAATATGTTGTCGACAATAATTTCATTTATATTCCATCTCGTTTCATAATTTAGTGAGATCTCATCATTTTCAGGTACTTTTGCCTCATCAAGGGCATATGCCTCATCAAGGGCCATATGATCATCTATTGCTTTTGCCTTATCAATATTTATTATTTCATCATGTTTAGGTACCTGGGCCTCATCAAAAGCATCTCCTTATCAAAGGCTATTATCTCAGATTGATCAATAATATATGTTGCTCCTTTTGTGGCCTCTTCAGGAGTCCCAATTTTTCTTTGTGACTTTCTCATACGAGGTGGATGAACCCACATATATCCCCGTGAATTCATTGTAAAAATGGGGGAGATTCGACAATGACTTTTGACGGGGATGGTCTAATAATCAACATACCTTGTGAACAGACGGTGCATAGATGATTATTTGGTAAGATGATTTTTTTGATCCTTTAATGGGTGTCCATGTGAATTTTCAATAATTCGACGCATCATTGTACTCCCTGGGTGACCAAGTAGATCATGCCAAAGTATAAAAAGTTTTAGGCTACAAGATTTTTTATGTATCACAGCATTTGACTCAATTGTCTTAATGGTTGTATAGTATAACTCGGAAGAGAAAACGGGGAGTTTTTTTAGTATCAGCTTCTTGCATGAGGTAATGAAAGTAATGTAGAGATATTTCACATTTATTTCATTTACAGTCTCAATATGATACCCATTATGATGCAAGTCTTTAAAACTCAACAGATTTCTCCGAGATCTTGTAGAATATAAGGCATCATTGATTTGTAATCTTGTTCCATGTGGTAAAATGATGTTGACTCATCTGAATCCTTCAATCAAGTCAGTGGGACCTGATATTGTACTGACACTAGCATCTGTCAAAGTTAGGTGAGAAAAATATATTTAATCTCAAAGGATTGTATATGTCGCTCCACTATCTGCAAGAAATATATCTTCTCCATTTATTTTGGAATTAGTTAGATCCATTCATATTCATGCAAATTTCTTTATCAGGAAAGAAACTTTATAACAAAAGAAACTTTAATACAAACTAAAAAATAAAAACTTTAATACAAGAAAAATAAAAACTTGTTGAAGATAACATAGTAGACAGAACATGAAATGTAAATAGGATTAATTGGTGTGGATATTTCCATCACCAATCAAGAAGTCTATCTTTCCATCACTGTCCTCAAAAAAATCTAATACATCCAGATTTGTGATGTCAACTAGCTCATCATGATCAATGAAATTCATTTCTTTTTGTTTCCCCTTATCTTTCATTGAGGCTTAGTAAAGTTCAGCCAGATTCCTAGGTGTACGACAAATGCTTTACCAATGCCCTGTCATTCCACACCGATAATAAGTATTATCATGTGCTTTGGGAGGTTGAGCCACATCCTTCCATTTTACTTGTTTTATTTCATTATAATCTATCCTTTGGGGATATGGTGTGGATCTCTGATTGCGAAAATTTGAGGATTGATATTTTTCACGGTAATAGGAGTGATTTCCACCACGATTATATTTATTATTGTGGTAGTTATTTTTACCACGACCATATTCATTATTATAGCCATTTCTACCACCATGACCACGTCCACGTCCACGTTCACGACCACAGGATGAGGCAACATATGTTTTAGGGATCAGTGTCGATCCAGTTGGATGAAACTGGTGGTTTCTTAACAAAAGCTCATTATTTTGTTCTGCCACAAATAAATATGATATCAGCTCTGAATATTTTTCAAATCTACGCTCTCGATATTGTTATTGAAAGAGTACATTCGAGGCGTGAAATGTGGTGAATGTTTTTTCCAACAAAAGTTCATCAGTTATGGTATCACCACACAATTTTAATGTAAAGCTGATTTTAAATAGGGTAGAGTTATATTCAGCCATAGTTTTAAAATCTTGCAACCGCAGTTACTGCCAATCAGCCCGAGCCTTTGGGAGGATAACTGTTTTTTGATGATCATATCTTTCTTTCAAAATTTTCCACAAACACAGTGGATCTCTTTCAGTGAGGTATTCAGTTTTTAGCTCTTCACTAATATGGAGCCAAAAGAAAATCATGGCCTTCGCTTTATCTTGTAATGATACATCATTCTCTTCTTTAATTGTGTTTCCGAGGCCCATGGCATCTAAATGGATCTGAGCATCCAGAATCCAAGATAAATAATTTTTGCCAGAAATGTCCAAGGCCACGAATTCCAGCTTTGTCAAGTTTGACATTTTCAGAATAACTAGATGTGACAACAATATAAAAATATAATTTAGCATAGTATATAAATAAATAAAATGGCATTAAGTGAAACAATAACATATTGAATTATTTAAATAACAAAAGTGGTAAAACTAGCCATAGTGAATAAATTATTAAACAATAAAGACGGTAAAATCGGTCATAAATCATTAAATAATAAATGTAGTAAAACCGACTATAGTGTGAGCACATATATCATTTAAGTTAACAAATTTATTTTTTGAACAATGATCAATAATTAAAATTTTCTTACCCTTTGGAGTCAGAAATACAATTTTCTTTGATAAAGCAAATAAATCCAACAATCTATCACAACTAATATCAAAAAAGAGATATATAGTTGAGGTAGAAAGAGGGAGAGAGAGTTTCTCCTTCAAATCTGAGATGGATATATGTGTATATATATATATATAGAGTAATATTGAGTGAGAGCTTTCAGAGAGAGAAAATATAAGAGAGAGGAAATGAATAGCTTTATTATACTTGTTCAAGCCCTTACAACAAAGCAGTAGATACATGGCTTTTATAGGCAAAAAAATGAGGCTTCCATGATAAGCCACAAGTATTTAAGCTTCCTCTCCACGCCAAACAAAGATGTCTACGAAGGAAAAGGAAATGAAACGGTGCCTCCCTGGCCCACGTCTCACTCTACCAGATAAGAATTGAAAATCTACACTCACATGAGCCTTACTCGCATCGACCGTCAAAACAGACAAGAAGGTTCCCTACATGGGTCCTTACGGAATGAATTTCTCCTATCTAAGGAAGAAACTCATGAAACAAGAATGCATCCAAGGGATACGACAGATCCTAAGAAACACTGTCAAAACCAGATATAAAAGTAACCAGCTAGCATGCATCATAGCAAAGGACTATCTACTCAAGGTGCCACATAAGCAAACAGACATCTTATCAAATCAAAGCATGTTATCAAGATATAAATAACACATCAAAACAAAACAATGTGAGCATGATATGCACCCAAAACCCGTCATCCAAGGTATTCAAACCCGGACGCTTTGATACCACCTGAGATGACCCTGGTTTTTAGGACAACGTGTCCTGTGATGAACCGTAAGGATGATCCGATAACGGATCCGAAATGCGGAAGCGAAAACAGAAAACAAGAGTCTAACAAGTCAAAGTGACCTTCTATGAGGTCGTGGAACTCAATGAGAACTGATCAAAAAGCAAAAGATCAAAAATATGACAAATAAGCCCCCAGGGGCAAAATAGTCATTTTAAAAAAATGTGGATTTGGGTGCCACCGAGCACACCGCTGGAAAGACAAAAAAAAAATAATCAGGATGGACTCAAGAATCGCATGATTCGGAGTCCAGACGAAGGAGAAACGGCTTGACGAAGAAAAACGAGCACTTAAAGCAAAAAAGGTAAAGTGGTAATTATTCAGGAAGATCCGGGTGAAATCGAGCACACCGTTGGAAAGACAGTGAAAAATTAGTCATGTTAAAAAAAAAGTTCACTCTATTTGGAGTCCGGACAAGGGAGAAATGAGGGTTTGAAGTTGAGACGTCGCGGCGGCCCAACAAAGGCCATGGCGCACACGGCGCCCAATGGCATTCACAAGCTGAAAGCAAGAAAAAAAAAGTGAAATTCCAGAACTGAGGCTTGAAACGGAGGCCAAGACGAGTTTTTCTGGAAAAACACGAAGAAGAAACCCCCCCTAAAATCGAGTTTTCTTCCCGACAATGTGAACAAAATCGAAAAAAAACTCACTGTGAAATCCCCAAAATGCCCCTAGATCAAAAATGGACAAGAGGGCAAAAAGCTGCTACAGGATTTGTCTACATCTGAGA
Source organism: Cornus florida (assembly GCF_030987335.1). Lineage (NCBI taxonomy): Eukaryota > Viridiplantae > Streptophyta > Magnoliopsida > Cornales > Cornaceae > Cornus > Cornus florida. Next base: position 55,284,650 of record NW_026775571.1, on the reverse strand, counting down.
TCAAAAACGGGTAAGAAGATGAATTTTTCTGGAAAAACACAAAAAAGAAACCCCCCTCAAAATTAAGTTGACTACGTGACTCATGAAATAATTATAAAAAAAATACAATGTAGAATGCCCGAAATGCCCCTCCATGAAATCTAGTCATGAAGGTCCAAAAAGCTGCTAAATAAAAAAAACAGTAAGCTGAACTTTGCGATGGATTTCCTATACCAAGACGATGTTTTTCTAGAAAAACACGAAGAATAAACCCCCCCCCCCCCTAAAATCACGTTTTCTAAGCGACCATGTGGAAAGAAGAAAATAAAACTGATGTGAAAAGTCTATAATGCCCTTAGAACAGATTATACAACAAAATTGAAAAATGATTCCATAAGAGGCTCAAATCACAAAGGAAAGGGTTTTCCCAGAAACGATTATGCACGCAGACGTAAATGGTGATTTTGAGCGCGCGGGAATGGTCCGCGGCTCCTGGAAATGGTCGAGTCAAAATCCGACCCCCAAACGGCCAAAAAGGCGAAAATGAACTTGAAATGGAAAACATAAAAACCAAAATTGACAAATGATTTCAAATGACCGTTTGGCCCTTGGCCACACTTCATACAAGATTTATGAGACCCTATGAAAGAATGAAAATGGAATTCCCACACCCGATGCAACCATGGTGAGACAATGACTTGACATTTTTTAATATTTTCATAATATTTCATGAAGTTAAAACATACATAGAATTCAATATACATGTCAATGGCCTCCGGTCTCAGCTTATACATATCAAATACATTGTAAAGAGTGTACTTAGGTACACATTACATACATGGAATCAAAAGATACAAGCTTTGTCAAAATAAACAAAAGCAAACATGATATGCTAACATGTCATTATTCAATATCATCAAAAATACTTCAAGACTTCTAGCATGTCTAAGAGTGTTGTGTATCCCACAACAAAGCTTCTTTACCTGCAAAACACCCAGTAACTTCGGGGTGAATAAACAAGACTAACAAGTTTATTCGTAGGGGATGAGTATGCATCGACTCGATTTCTTTAGAGATTTTTAGGACTAACATGATATATTTTAAAAGGGATCATGCTACCTAACGTCTATGTCAAAGATTAAACTCAGGGATCATCCTAAGCTATCATGGAGTATAAGCAACAAGAATCATGATATATATACATATATGAAACAAGTCAGAGTTGGGATAATCCAAGAACACGATAAGAAGGATGCTAGAATACAAGGATCACATTATCAAATGCAATTAACATGATTGGGAGTGATACATGAAATCAAGAACAAGGTATAATATCTATGCAATTAACAAAATTAGAGCATTCCAATTAACACGATAGAAGTAATACAAGAAATCAATGACAAGGCATAGTATCTATGCAACTAAACAAGGATCGAACATTCCATGAAACACGAAAAGAGTTATATCAAGAGCAAGGCATAATATCTATGTATTTAAACAAGGATAAAATCTTCCATACAACATGAAAAGAGTCTTAAATTTTTAAGGATAGAATCTTCCATACAACACGAAAAGAGTCTTAAATCTGCAAGGAATATAACACTTGAAATTTAAGGAGTTAAATCACAAATGAAGCATAAAATCTATGCAATGAGACAAGATTGGAGCATTTCACATACACGACAAGTTTAAATCTTCAAGGAATAACAACTTGAAATTTAAAGAGTGAAATCAACCAATGTGGAAACTTGGATATCGCCCGGATTAAAACCGTACTCTTGAGATCACTTTAGGGGTACTAACCCATAGATACCTTTCCCCTAGTGCGCACTATAGTTTAGAGGGACAATCCCCCGTACTAGAACCAAGTCCTAGCCATGTCAATTCTTGATTGATATCCCAAGTTCCAAAATCAACAAGTTGTGCAAGTCAAGATTGTATCAAAATACAAGAAATGCATTAACCACATATCATACACAACCAAGATTTTGGAACACACAAGTCATGCCCTAAGTTCTCAACTATGATGGCATGTGAAATGTCAAGAAATCAAAGTGTGCATTTATATAGACCACAACCAAGATAAATAGCACATGGAATCCATCGAAGCAAATATACCATAAGTATAAGGTACATGATATCGGTTGCATACTAAACAACACGTGTACATAAACCATTCCAAGACAAATGAACATGTTCATTAAACATATTAATAAAACCAAGATACAAAAAGTCTAGATACGTGATACCAAGGCATGATTAACTCGAGGGAGGCATAAAAGGAAATTTAATCTACTTAAGTGATTAAATTATCAAGGTTACATGGCAAGTTCAAATGTTTTACGAACAAGGCATGTCAAGGCCAAGTTCAATGTCAAGTTTCAAGTTCATTTCATACACGACACAACCATGTGAGTTAAGTTCCATACAAAGGAAATGAATAAATATAAGTTTCAAAACTTATCCGATTATGCTCAATATAATACACGTGAAGAAAATTATCAAGGAAATCATGAATACAAGGTTAGAAACGTAATCAAGTGCATAGAACCATTGAATGGATTTTAATTATTTCATTTAATTAAAATCTCTAGATTTTGAAAGTCATCCAAATGACCTCAATTTAATATATGTTATACAATATGTCATAACTTGATTTAAGAACACATTACAAGTACATTTCATGCAAGTTACGGCCTTGAGTATTAAACTTTAATACAAGAAAAATAATAAATGAAAGGTTTCAAAACTTAATCAAATATTCTAGATTTAATATGTGTAAAACTATAGGGCATGCACATCACGAATATCAAGTCGGAATTCTAATGGAGTGAATAGTACACTCAAAGCAATTTAATTAATCTAATTAATTAAATATTACTAGATTTCAAAACTTCTCCGACTACTCTCAAATTAATCTATGTTGAAGAGCATGTTAGGGCCTAATATAATATGTTATCACATGTTGATTTAAAGCTAGATAAGGCCACATAATTTAATATTTTATTCAAGATAGATATTAAATAAAATCTTCATTACTTGTCCAAATAATCTAGATTTAATATATATCAATCTACATATCAAGGGATAATATTCTATCATGCCACATGATTAAATAAAGTTATGGACAACCGGAAAAATTAAATCCTTCACAAGAAAAATAAATAATAAAATCTCTAAATTTTACATCCAAGCATGTAATTAAGTTATATAAGCATCACAAGCATATAATATAGCAAGAATTTAAATTATAACACCCCCTACCTCAATTTGAGATGAAAACCCCAAATTCCCATAAAAAAAAAAAGTGTTCCGAATCCGCCGAAATCGAAGGGTTTTGACGGGGATAACACGATCTACATGAATCCGAAATGAAGCCCCATGAAAATCACAACTTGACCTCAAACCCAAACTCAAGAAATGGTCAGAAATGAATTCTAATGAGGGGGAATGATACAACACGTCGAGGGGAACAATAAATGTAAAGGTCGAAAGATTTCTACCAAGGAAATCAAGTGGAGGAGAAGGAGAAAGGGTGGCAGCCAAGGAGCTCCCATGGCTGCCGGCCAAGAGAGTGGAGAAGATGAGTGAAAATCTGATTTTTCACTTTAGGGCATCCTATTTATAGTAAGTCTCAAAAACTGCCCCGAAAGGGCCCCGCCGGATCCGGAAAAGTGGATTTTAAGCAAACGCGCTCAAACAGAAAAACTCCATGAACAAAAAAGATTTAAAATGAGAAAGTATAAACAACGAAAGAAACGGCGTTGAAAACTGAGTCCCGAACAGAAAGTTATGCCCCGAACACGTTCAGCGGCAACCGGGTCCAGAAACTCTGAAATTGGAAAAAAATGACCAGAAGGAAATTCTATGAATTTATAAGTCAACGAAAAGTGAAAATGAATCTCGTACGAGAATCCAAGCTCCAGACGAGGTATTTTGCAATAACTTTCGTTAATTGCACAATGACCCCTACAAAAAGGGTTAACTGCGAAACTGCCCCAGAATGAAATATATTTTCTTAGATACCCCTGAACTAAAATATCTTCAAAATATATTTACGAAAAACACCCCAATAAATGAAAAAAAATTTGAAGAATTGTGCATTCATGCCCCTATGGATACCGGGAATAACTAGAGTACTTTCTTGCAAAAGTAAAGATACGTATTTCGAGGAAGCCACTCAAGATGAAGGCACGTGAAGTCAAAAACTAACTCCGAGCATGAGAAGTAAGGTTGTGCCAACAATGTGACAAATGGGGAAAAGACAGAATAGGGAAAAAGACGAAACAGGGAAAAGGACAAAAGACGCATAGTGTCCAAAAAGTGAAAATGCGAAAATGACTATGTCCTCAAAGGAAGTTGTCAATTCACATGAAAGAGTCTCAGAAACTAATTTCGAGCACTCAAGATGACACTAAGCGACACGAAATAGAGCTCAAAAAAGAAAATTAAACGAAAAAAATTCATTCGTAAAATTTCAGGAAAAATGAAAGGGAGACAAATGATTGGGTCGTTACAGTTTGATATCCCTCGGATATGTACTCGGACTTGATTACCCGTGGCTCTAGAATCGAGGAGTATCACAATTACATTCATAATCTAAGGATTGTCATTGTCCTGAGATACCATACTCTCGGAATATTTAATATTTTATCGATGGATTGGAATGATATATATATGGATAAGTAAATAAATATTAATTGTCTATTTTTCAAAAATATTGAATACACTCCAACGGTTTAACCAGCCAAGTCCTCCTTTCATATTGAATACACTCGTCCTTTCATATGTTAACAATTGACTACAAAGAATTTAATATCTAAACATCAAGTATCTATTTTGATTTCCCAATTGCTGCAATATATAGGTTGAATATTTCAGTTTCATGAAGACATAAAAACGAGAAAACTTGAAGAGAGAAGCAGAGAAAAGGCACATAAAAGCATCATATGTCTTCGGAATTATATTACTCAATCTGCAAGTCCATCGGAACACCAAGACTCGATTCTCAGAAAAGAAGAAGATGATTTCATGTGTTGTGAATCTTGTTTATTTTATTATTTTTTCAATGAATAAAATTAGCTCTTATTATTTTTATTAATCTTGAATGTTTGAGCTTTTCAACTATTATTCTTTTCTAATTTACCTAAAAATATATATATATATCTTCTTCATTTTTTAATATAAATGTGATAGAAAAAATTAACAATCAAATTTTATTTTATCTTTACAATTTAATTTTTTTTTTTAAAATTATGATGAAGTGAGTGTAAAGAAGGAAAAAAAAAAAAGTAGCAGTAAAGCGAAATACCTGTAAAGAATCTGATGTCTTCCATAACATACGAAAAGCCACTCACACAAAGTGATTATTTTATAATATTGTTCGTTTGCTTTTTTAACCTTTTTGTTCAGTTTCTTTTTCTCCTTAGAATCTTAATCAATTTTGCTCGTGTTTTTTTGTATAATTTTGACCTATCATCTTAAAAAAATTCCTCAACATATATTTTTGATCCACCATTTTATAACAATTTTTATACTCTTTTAGACTTCGTGTATAAGTTTTTATGAAATTGTTCATTAAAATGGTTGTAATTATTAAAAATAAAAATAACAAATAGAAAATTATGAAGCAAGTCTGTGTTGTATGCATATTTGCTTATTTTCCATTTATGGTAAACACACCTCCTCGCACTCTTTCAAACTTGAACTTATATTCACATGTGTCACTGTTGCATAGGGAATGTTAGAATGTGTCATCGGTACAAACCCCTCTCCATTTCGACGCGTGTCTCCCTCGCGTTTACTCATGCATCCACCTGACGCATACCACAAGGACCAGTCACGTGCAACCTTGGGTTCGAAACCTGGTAGACACATACATTCAAACTTTCGATTGCTGGGTGGGTTACGATTACCGAACAAACCACACGTACCATAAGGGTTGCACCGATCCTTCGGGGCTGACCAGAACCCAACCCATTTGTGGTCTCCCTCGAGCCAATTAAGATTTTCAATGATTCCAGACTCGTTCACGATGAATCTCGATAGAATCGATGTATTGCCAACAATTATGAAGACCTCATCATCATTATTAACATAAGAGGTGTTGAACACGAAATTTGGTGTCTGTATTAGAATGCCACTCCACTTAACCCCATTCCACGGTCGAACCGAACCCTTACACAAAAACAATTGCGGGGACCCATTAAGGTCCATTTTAAACAAATACTCTCTGACTCCCTGGTCATCAGGTGACTTCTAAGCTGTGAGGAACCGGTTCAGACCAGTCCTCCGGTCCACCCCAATTTTCATTAAAGGAAGCATAGTATCCATAGGGTGATCAAAGCCTTGCCATGCAACAACACTTTTGCGAAGCAAAATTAAATTTCCTGAATCCAACAATTGAGCTGAACAAGTGTTCGTCGGATCTGCCACAGAGACATCTGTTGACCAGAAGGGGATGTTATCATTTCCATTGTGTATAACGAGGTTTCCTGTTTTGTCAATGGAGAGAATCCCAGAGGTGTCATTGATTAGATTGTCTCTATTTGCAACCCAAGCTATAGTTTTTTCTAAAATTTTATTGTACAAAATTCCAATGTATCGTTTGTGGGAATTGCAGGGACTGAAGAACCCTAGCGCGAAGCTTTCTCCGCAGGAGACTAATATGTCTCCATGACTGTCTCTGATGGACTGGATCAAGAATATGGTGTTAATGGAACTGTAGAATTGGATAAGAAGAAATGAAATTAGCAACAAAAACAAGACACTATACATTTTTCGATGATTTTCACTCCCAAGTTTTTGTTGGTCATATGAAAGTTTTAAATTACAGGATCGTGTGAGATATATATTTTATAATTGGCTAATTTCATTGTCAAAACATGTTCGATCGAGTTGTAATTTTTCAGTTTTAAAATTCAAGATTGAAGATCGGATGCGAATTTGAAGAAGTTCAAGTGTTCATGGTTTACTACACTCTAAGATGATGAGAACAATGTTTCAAGAAGTTTTGAGGAGTAGTGAGAACATTTAGAAAGGGTTTTGGAAGGTTTGAACGGAGATTATACATTCTGGCCATCTTAAACTGGTTCAACAGGGCTGAACTGGTTCAACTTTTGCAGAATTTCAAAATTGTCCATCTTGAACCGGTTCAAGGGGGCTGTATCGGTTCAAGAATCAAGGTTAGCCACATCGGAAACTTGCTGGCCATCTTGAACCGGTTCCGCCCCTCTGAACCGGTTCAAGGCATCCTGGTAGTGTTTGAAAACTTCATTTCCTGCTCAGATTGTTTCCTAGTTGGTTTAGAATTCCTTCCAAGTCCTATGCATGAAATTTTCTATATTTTTAGAGGGATTAGGACTTTCTAAATTCTATATAAACCTTGTCATACACATAGGTTTATTCACAGCTTTAGAGAAAATCAATTCTATATTTTGAGAAATCCTTTTAGAGAGAGAAAATTCAGAAACTCAAATCTGATTGTTCTGAATTTATTTATGAGAGTATACATATATATTCATAATTGATTTAGTAGTGTTCTTTATCTCATCGGAATTGGAGCTATATTGAAGATTCAGATATCCGAATGAAAAGCAAGATTTAATTTTTTTACATCGAGTTCAGATTTTGAAGAACAGAAGTAAAAACGTTCACACTTTGAAAAGATAGGAACATTCGAGGAGTGTTGTCTGATCTACCTTCTACTCTTCTACAAAGATCAAGCATAAGCCTGAGGTCAAGTTGCTGTTGGATGAAGAGTCACGAAGTCAGCGGATTGTCAGCAATTGGTGTTTGGTAGAATGATAGGGTGTGAGCCAGAGTCAAAGTTCGGTGTACTTTGTTTCAAACATAGTGGATCAGTTTACTTTGGACTGAATAGTCCACAAGTTTTTTCCCATGCAAACAATTGATATATTTTATCAATTTTCCTCGTTAAAAATCCTGGTGCAATCTCTCTAACTCTAACTTGCTTTACTTTTAAGTATTTATATTTATGATTGTAGATGTTTAATTGATCATATAATTTAATTAATCATAAATTGAACAGGTTAACCTAATAATCAGATCTACGTCATTAAAAGAATTAATCAAAATTAAAATCAATTAATAACTTGTGCACCCTGCGTTAACACTTTTTTCACAATTTGGTCAATGATAAATTTTTTTTGGTTGGGTGGGGGGGGGGGGGACTTTAATAAATTTTGTGGGGACAAGGTCACTTTTTAAAAAAAATAAAAGTCTAAGTCAAGGTCGTCTGGTGTAGGCAAATCATCGTTGCTTTAATAAAATGCGTCTCATTGAAGCACCGTGTTCAATACTTTGGAGAATTATCCTTGTCCCCCACAAGGTGCTAGAGAATTCTTAAACAAAATGAGGCAAATTATTGTATATAATATTTTGTGGGGACAAGGTCACTTTTTTAAAAAATAAAAGTCTAAGGCAAGGTCCTCTGGTGTAGGCAAATGACCGTTGCTTTAATTAAATGTGTGTCATTGAAGCACCGTGTTTAATACTTTGGAGAATTATCCTTGTCCCCCACAAGGTGTTAGAGAATTCTTAAACATAATAAGGTGAATTATTGTACATAAACACAGGGTGTTGTTACATTAATTTGTCTATATTAGGAATTTGTTTCAAATTCATTTATGACACGAAAAAAATTATTGGTTACTTGATGTGGAATTTAGTAACCGGCTAAAGTGATGTGGGTTTTGGTCATTAGATGAGATGACTCATGCTTGGATGGTAAAAGGAAAGGCCAATGAGAATGAATGTGTTGGCAGTCAAATTATGTTTGTTAGAGGTAAAATAATGACAGTGAATGTGTATGCAATGTATGGGTTGTAGGAGTGCTAATTCGTGTTCGTGAGTTATAATTGTGTCGTGTTCATGTAAAAGTATTTGATGAAATCTCATTAATTTATTTGAATTTGAACAAAAATGAATGCATGTGGTTTAATTCTCTTAGTTCTGAGATAAACAAATGTATATTTCTCTAATTTTCACATGAGCATCTCAATTTCACAAGAAATATCTTTTTTGCAATGTTTCTTTCTTTTTATTTTTTATTTTTTTTTTTTTCTAATATTAAATGAACACATCTCTATAAATAATGACAGATAAAATCCTGTCAAAATAAAGAGAAAGAGATGTTAATTTTATCCTAAAAATAATTTTTTATAATATCTAACAAATTGACATATATAAAACTCTCTTTTACAAGAAATTTGTTCCAACAAAACGCCTATATTTATACAGTAAGGCTATTAGGGGTGCCCTTTATGATAAAAGTTGTGAGCCCTCCATATGTAACTTTAAAGGAGACTTATCTTACATCGAATTTGAATGAGAAAAAAATTAGACATATATGAGCAGGCATGTAGTACTATCTAACAACTTAAATCAAGTGACAAATTTTCAAATGGCTACATACTCTAATATTTGAGGCAGATTAGACCTATTCCGTATCGCCAAACCCACACTAAAATGGTGTTCGAGTACGAATTGTTACCTGGATCTCTTGTACTTGAGGCAAATTAGACCTATTCCGTATCGCCAAACCTACACCAAAATGGTGTTCGGGTACGAATTGTTACCTGGATCTGTCACCATTTGACATTTTTTATTTATTTATTTTCATCTCATAAATATTTTATTATTGGATGTTAGTTTCTATCTATCAAGAGAAAGATCTTTCGTGCATCGAGTGGTGTCCATTTATTTAAAGGCATCATAAAATTTTGGGTAATGTGCAAATAACCCCCCTGAACTTTCAGCCAATTACGCAAAACCCCCTGAATTAACAATTGCCCCCCTAAACTATGATAAAGTTGCAGTTAAGGACATCAGGTGAGGTTCCGGCATCGGAAAAAGAAGATTACAATATTACCCTTAAGTGAAACTACGTCGCATTGGTATGGCCTTAACTCAAATCTTAATCATCCAATAGAATTGTGACAACACATCATTGCCTTATCACCTCATCCTTGTTACCGCCAAACACGGCCTTATACTCAAGGGTTTCTCTCTCTACGCTCTATTTTTCCCATCGTTAACGACGTTTGTCGACCAAAAAGGTTTCGCCTGGTCTATATGATGCTCACCAAAAAGGTTTGTTGGCTGTAGCCTGTATCTGTTTGTGTTCACCGAAATGAGACTCCACTAGTTTGCTCGATCATGGAATTTGAGGTTGGGCTCTCGTCGGTTTCACTGCTTATTGATTTGTAGAGCTTCTCATCGGCGTCGGCAGTCATGGAGTTTGAGGTTGGGCTCTTATCGGTTTTAATGGAAAAACCTTCATTTTGATTGGAGTGGCCGGAAACAGTTCCAGTGTTATCCCCTTTGGCGGGCACTGTGCCAGCCTTCAATTCTCTCTTGCTATTCACAAGATCGTCTCTTTAAATTCGCCACATAATCATTTGTTAACTTATTACCTCTCTAAAACAATCAATTATTGAGTTTGAACTCATAAAAACACTTCAATCTTGGGAATACAGGGATAAACCAAGAGGTAGCAAAGATTGATTGTATCAATTTACAGGATGTAGGCCATGGTAAGAAACGTGGTGGTGCCGGCTCAGAGCTCCATCGTCAAAGTGGTGCCGGCTCGAGGACTCAGCCGCGATGGAGGGGTCGACTATGAATAGGTAGGCTGGTGAGGGCTCGGCCGACTGAGCAGAGAGTTGAAGTAGAAGGACGATGATGGGGAAAGGACGGTAGTGAAGCGGTGGTAGGCACGGTCGGCAGAGAGGGTCAAATTGCGAAATCTGGATAGAGAAAGTTGGGATTTTCTCAAGAAAAATTTGGATATATTTTCCTTTTTTGCGGATCGATTTGTTGGTAAATAGGGATTTGGGGTATCGGAACAAAGACATGGAAACTCCGTACATCGGAGTTTGAAAACTTCGATTTCATAGTGCGATTCAATTCATCGAAGTTTGCTACGTCGTCGGCGGAACAACTTGTGGGTTTGGTTTGGTATGGTTTTGTTCGCCGGAAGTTGTGGAGGTGAAACTTCATTGCTATTTGTTGTTGACTAAAAATTACAGAGTTCAATCTAGCAAGAGTACAATTTCAACGAAACCCAAGACAATGAGACTGAGACCCAGTCATGGTGACCATCTAGTGAGCTCCAAGACATGCGTGCGACTCCAATGAACAAACGACGAGCTCTGTTCATCTTCTTCCGGTAAGCTTGGTCTGACCTGGCAGTGAGTTCTGGTCCAGCAACTGAACACTTTGTTCGCCATCCTACTCCTTTCTCTCTCGAGTCTTTACCCCTTTCTCTATATTACTATATACATACAGCGACTCACCCACCACCGCCGCCGTCTATTCACTTTGGATGTGCTCGGGATGGTGACACTGTACTGCAGCGACCCACCCACCACCGCCGTCAATTTAGGAATGGAGAGAGAAGCCAAGGGTATTGTTCTGACCGATGAGTAGATATATGAATGTGCTTAGGAAGACTACGTTGTACGGCAGCGACTGCCGGCGGCTATGCAAGAATTTTTTTTGATTTTTTATACCTTTATAATCATAAAGGGTTGTTTTGTCATTTTTTGTCATATTTTATTTTCTGTAATCGCGCGTGAATAACACACCCCTATTTAACGGTGAGAAATAGCCGAAACTTCGCCGGTGGGCATTTTTTACAAAAAAATTGATAGTTCAGGGGGTAAACTGTAAAAAAAATAATTCAGGGTGGTTTTTAGGGAGAGAGAGTAAAGTTCAGGGGGGTTATTTGCACTTTACCCTAAAATTTTCAGCTGTGGGTCCCCTTCAATTCATCGAGTGGTGTCTATCATTGTCTCTGTCAGTACTAGTTGACTATGGATGTCAAATTTTGGTGACTACAATAATCAACCTTTTCTGAATTCCTTTGGCAACAGATAGACACCACACATTCCATCTTCTTCACCAACAAGAAGCACTAGACTAGCCATGGAACTTACAAGATTAATGACTCTTCTTTCAATCCCTGTTCTCATATTTTACTGTTCTTTTACTATAGTATTTTGTACAGCTATAAACACAATTACATCAACTCAACCCATCAATGACCCTGAAGCTATAGTCTCCAATGGTGCCACCTTCAAGCTGGGATTTTTTAGTCCTGTAAATTCTACGAATCGGTATGTTGGTATCTAGTACAACCAGATCTCTGTGAAGGTTGTGGTATGGGTCGCCAATAGAGACAAACCTTCTGGGACTTTGACAATATCCAAGGATGGCAACCTTGTGGTCTTGGATAGACAGAAACAGATTGTTTGGTCATCAGATGTTCCAAATCCTTCAGTGAATTCAAGTGCCCAGCTTTCAAATTCTGGGAACCTTGTCTTGCGAGATAACTCCAATGGAAACATAATATGGGAGAGTTTTGAACACCCTTCTGATTCTTTCTTGCAGGGGATGAAACTTTAGTACCAACAAGTTGACAGATGAGAAGATTCAGCTGACCGCATGGAAAAGCCCTTCAGATCCATCCAGTGGAAGGTTCACTTTTGGCATCAATCCTCTGAATATTCCAGAAGTTTATGTATGGAATGGTAGTCATCCATATTGGCGCAGTGGCCCATGGAATGGGCAGATTTTTATTGGCATACCTCAAATGGTTTCTACCTTTCTATATACAATCGTAGAATTGAAATTGTAGATGACAAAGAACGAAACATATCTTTGTACACTTATACAAATGAGGCTTCTCTGTCGAACTTACACAATACCTTAAGTTCTGATGGAAATATAATGAACACGTACCGGGAAGAAGTAAAGGAGACTTGGAAAATTTTGTGGTCGGCTCCTACTACTGAATGTGAAGTTTATGGCAAGTGTGGTCCATTTGGAAGCTGCAATGTGCATGGTTCCCCAATTTGCACCTGTTTATAAGGATTTAATCCATATGATACTGAGGAATAGAGTAGAGGAAATTGGACCAGTGGATGTTTGAGGAGGAGACAATTGCAGTGCGAGAAAAACAACAGTACTGGTGGTGAAAAGGGCAAAAAAGATAGGTTTCTGAAGCTAAAGACAGTGAAAGTGCCCGCCTTTGCCAAGTTGTCAACTACAACATATTTAGAAGACAAATGCAAAAGTGAGTGCTTGAATAATTGCTCTTGTATAGCTTATGCATATTACAGTGGCCTTGGTTGTATGGAGTGGAGTGGAGACCTGGAGCAGATCTTTATATTCGTGTTGCTTATTCAGAACTAGGTAAGTTTTTTTTCATCATCCTCTTTTACTTATTTTGTTTGTTTTACTTCTTGATTCCGAATAAGCAAATATCACTTGAATTTGAACTATTACATATTCTAAGCATAGTTTATTATATTTGCACAAGTATAATGCCTTTTCCCATTTTCCCACAGAAAAAGAGAGCCTCGGGAATTGTCTAATTCTCAATTTTTTAGTCCACAGTTCGGTTTGTTTCGACGTAAAATATTTTTTTTTTTTGAAAATATATTTTCTTTTTCAAGTAAAATATTTTTTTATTTTTACTTTTTATGTGTTTGTCAAAATATACATTGAGATTGAGGTCGAGTTTATCAAGCGAGCACGTAAAATAACTTGTTGAAAATTTATGGATAAGTTATTTTTGTTAAATTTTAATATTTTTTTACTTCGGACAAACGGAGCCTAACTCAAGTACTTTCCAAAAGATTGTTGTCTTTTACAAGAAAAAAGAGAAGCACAAAACTAGTTGTCAAAATTGCAGTACCCATAGGGTTATTAACCATTGCTATCTGTATCTATCTTTCCTGGAGGTGGATGGCTAGACAAAGAGGTATATGCCCTTTAAAATTAACAAAAGAGATTAGCACATATTACTGTTAGTATATAGATTACCTATTACTAAATTTTGAATCAGGAAGGAGGAATAAGAGAGAGAAGAATTATTTGAAAGAAGGGGAGTGAATTCAGATCATTCGAATGGAAAAAATTTGAACCAAATTAAACTTAAAGACTTACCTCTATTCAGTTTTGAGGAACTGGCAATTGCAACAGACAACTTTGATGTGGGCAATAAGCTCGGGCAGGGTGGTTTTGCTCAAGTGTACAAGGTAATGCTTGTTTATCCAAAGCTTTATGTTGTACTAGAAAAGAAAGAAATTAGTTTCATTATTAATTTCAGGGAAAATTGCTGAGTGGACAAGATATAACTGTCAAACGACTTTCAAGTTCCTCTGGACAAGGGTTGGAGGAGTTTATGAATGAGGTTAGGGTAATTTCCAAACTCTAGCATCTCAATCTTGTTAGGCTTCTTGGTCGCTGTGTGGAAGGAGAAGAAAAGATGTCGATCTATGAATACATGCCAAATAAAAGCTTGGATGCAATTCTCTTTGGTTAGTTCATGATAAATTTGTTTATATTATTTCTAGTTATTTCAATTTCATAAACTTAATATCAGCATAAACTTTTTGTGTTGAGAAGACAGAATGCCTTTTCTTATAGTATTTGGGAAGATACTGATCTACTAATACCATATATTTTATTTTCCCTACAACTTTAACCTACGTGGTTTTTCTTTTCTTCAATATTCTTTCAGATCCAATCAAGAAAAAACATCTAGATTGGAGAAAACGTGCCAACATTATTGAAGGGATTGGTCGAGGACTACTTTACTTTCACAGGGATTCCAGATTGAAGATTATTCATAGAGATCTAAAAATGAGTAACGTTCTATTGGATGAAAATCTAAATCCAAAAATTTAAGATTTTGGCATGGCAAAGATTTTTGGAGGCAACTAAGACTAAGCCAACACTGGAAGGGTTGTTGGAACTTTGTAAGTAGCTCTTGCTTTGTCCAAAATGATCAATCATTCGTGTGATAATCATTCTTTCTTATTGGGTACTTCAACTCAAATAATTTTACTATTTGGGTTGTAATGATATAATGCAGTAGTTATATGGCTCTTGAATATGCAATGGAAGGGAGATTCTCCGAAAAATCTGATGTCTTTAGCTTTGGAGTACTATTATTAGAGATTGTAAGTGGGCAAAAAAACACTAGTTTTAGAGTCTTTGACCCTTCCAAGATTTGTAAGTTCACATGAATCTTTGTCTCAGTTACTCTATAGAGTCTTTAACTTTAAACTTCCTAATTCCAACATTTCATGGGTTTGCTAATCTCTCTAGGCATGGAAACTGTGGAAAGAAGATATGATTGTAAATCTTATAGATCCAACAAGTTCTAATCCATGCTTTCAAGTGGAGATGTTGAGATACATACATATAGGACTGCTGTGTATGCAATAATTCGCCACTAATAGGCCAACTATTTCTACTATTGGTTTGATGCTTAGTAGGGAAATTGCAAATCTTCCAACTCCAAAGCAGCCTGCATTTAGTGAAATAAAAGGCATCTCAAGTATACAGAATTCTCAACAGAGCCAAAGGAGTTGTTCTTCAAACAATGTAACTGCTACAACAATTGTTGGCCGTTAGCTTGCAAATTCTTATGATTTCTTTTCTCTCTTACAATTATCCCTCAAGTTGTATATTTGAAACCTATGGAACTTGTAGAGCACTTGTTTTTCAATTGTAATTTTGCTCAAAACCCGTGGAAATGGTTTGTGGATCTTTTTAATTGGGCTTGGAATTATGTGGGAAATTTTATCAAATAGTTCAATGGTTTATGTTACAGTGTTCCGTGAAATCTCAGAAAAGCAAAATGATTTTATGTAACGACCGAGATCTGTAAATTCGAATCTCTAACTAGGTTCTAACTCGATCCGAGGGCACTAAGGGCAAAATGGTCATTATGTACCTCCCCATATTCTAGAAGTTATAATAATGGCACACCAATCGTTCTTAACCAAATCGGTTCATAAATGAATGATATCCTCGACTGTGGGCTCACTCTAGGTCCCTAGGGTTGATAAGGGTAAAATGGTCATTTGATGTAAAAATTATGGAATGGGACCTACACCATTACAAAAATGACAAAAAAAACATGCAATTTAGACTCAAGAACTGATGAGCGCTGAAAAGTGTGCATTTAAACCCGTTAAGCGAGGGTATTTTAGTCCATTCATCTATCTTTATTTACCCGTTTTAGTACTTATTTGTGTTTTTGTCTATTTTAGGTCAATAATATTAAAATGGGCTAAAAATGGTTTCTTACAACCTTTTTGGAGTCAAAACTAAGTCTTGGTGAGAATTTGGAGCGAAATGAGGCTGATGCTGAAAATCTGCCAAGTTGGATCCATCCAACTTATTTCTGATCGATCCAACTTATTTCTGATCGATCCAACTTATTTTGGATCGATCGAACTGTTCGTGAAAGTTAATAAAAAGCAAATCTGAATCTCATTTCGACCCAACTCGAGCAGAGCTTCAAAGAAGGGATTCTAGGGCCGAGTTCTCACATATTTGGGCTCTTAAAACCTTGTATTTAAAGGGAATTGAACCATTTTGTAAGAGAGCTTTTTATCATTTTTACTTTTACATTGTAATTTTAATTTCTCTCATTAGAAAGTTAGAGATTAGGGTTAGAAGAAAAGAGGAAAGTGGAGGCACATCTCTAGATCTATCTCTAAATCCACACTCTCTCTCTCTCTAAAGCTTCAAAGAAAAAGAAGAAAAAGAGGAAGAAGAAGATGGAGCCATGTTTGGAGCTTACCCTTGAGGGTTTCATGACCACAAGTACCTCCTCCATGATTAGCTAGATCTACACTTAGGGCTTGGATGAGCCCTAAGTCTTGTGTAATCTAAACTCTTGTATTTCTATTTTTGGGGATTTATATATATATTGTTGTGATTAGTGCTTAGCCTTGTGATTGTTGATTTAATTCTTCCTATTGATTCTCTATTTTAATTACATGTTATCTTATGTGTGATTATTTGGGAATTGATCTCTACACTAGATTTTCTATGTTGGTTGCATGTCTATGTGTAATTAATTAAGGATCTAGTGATGGCTAAGCATGGGTTTTCATTGAATGGGTTTGTCAATTAATTTGATGGATTATTCTTATGCTTGATGAGTTGTTCTATAATTTAATTCATGCTTGTAGGTAGGTAGACAATCTATACTTAATTTGATATTCCATGGCTTATTATTGTAAATTTCATGATTCTCTAGATTGATGTGTGCTACAATTGTGACTAGTTTGATGGGTCATGCTTAGATTTGATGGGTTGTTTTACACTTAGTTTATTTGTTGATTAGGTAGACAATTCATACATGAATTTGATGGTCTATGCTTAATATTGCAATTGGTAGTCGCATTTTGTTCACAACAATGTATTCCCCATTAATGGAAAGTAAGTGGTTAATTACATAAGCTTAGTGGTGATTCCAACGCCCTAAGTCCTCTCTTCATATCTCTTAAATCCCTATCTCTCACTAGCTTACTTTTCTTGCATTTTAATTAATTGAATTTTAGTTTAATTCAAACAATCAATCTCTTATTTGCAATCTTATGATCCATTAGAGTCGAAGTTAATTTTCAACACGTATAATCCCTTGGGACGATCCCTACTCACTCTTGCTACGTTAGTAGTAGTTGTGGTAGTGGTTTTTATAAATTTAAACTTGACCTAAAAGGCTTTTCTTGAACCGCGCATTCACTACATTATTTTGGCGTATACAAGCGGCTTCTATCATCAAGTTTTTGGTGTCGTTGCCGGGGATTGATTAAAGGCAACATCGTATTTATGGAATCAATTAGGAATTAGTACTCTTTTGATCGTGTCTTTACTTTGTTTTCATTTTCATTTTGGTTACTTATTGTGTTGGTTCTTGTTTGACTAGGTACATTGAAAAGAAGGTGAGCAAAGGAGCATTCTAAGCAAGGAGCTAAGCAAAAGTAAGGAAAAAGCTAAAATCTAAAAAATTTACAAGGCTAAAATTGAAAATTGAATTGGAGTGCTAAAGGACCCTTTGTGAGCTTTTTCTTAACTCAATCTCTAGTTAAATCGTCGGCCCACGTGGAGGCTTGTTTTTCAATTATTAGATAAATCGTGAGCCCACGTGGAGGCAAATTACTTTTCTTTGCATATTGTTGATAGCATGGGAGTATGGGATCATTGTATGTGAAGGTTTGTTGATTGATTTGTTGCGGGGGCGAAGTGTTTACTTAGTTGATTTCATTGTCGTGTTACTTGAATTTCATGCGATCTTAACCAACCCATCATAACCAATAGAGAATCTAGAGGGTCATCTTGGTTATTTAAACCCAAACTTCATGGAGCATCCTCCTTTCAATCAATTTCCTCTTAGAGTTCAAGCTCCAATTCCTCCAATGATCCTTCATGATCATTATAATCTTCATGAATACTATGCACCAACTTGCATCATGCTTCCTAATTTTGAGGCCAATCAATATGAAATTAAGCGCGAGACCATTCAAATGTGTCCACTATTTTATGGCTTAGATGGTGAGGAGCCGTATAAACATCTCAATGAATTTCTAGAAATATGCTCCACCGTGAAGTACAGGAATGTCCCGGAAGAAGTTCTTAGACTACTTCTCTTCCCTTTAACACTCAAAAACAAAGCAAAGCATTGGTTCAACACTTTGGGGGCAAATTCAATAACATCTTGGATGCAAATGAAAAATGAGTTTTTTTAAAAAAATTACCCCATAAGCTTAACCAATGTAATGAGAGCTTTGATTAGAGAATTTTCTCAAAGGGAAGGGGAGTTGTTGCATGAGGCTTTGGAGAGATTGAACGACTTGCTAATAAAATGTCCACATCATGGTATTCCAAAATGGCAAGTCGTCTAATATTTCTATGAAAGCCTATCTGACATGCATAAGGACATAGTTGATACATCATGGGGAGGCTCATATTTTGAAAAACATGAAGATGATATTTGGCACCTTTTTGAGAAAATGAGTGAAAACTTTTTGCACAAATATCACACTTCTCTGTTTGATCATGATTATTATAAAAAGGAGAAAAATGCAAAAGTGTGTCAAATTGAAGAATCAAAGGAAATTGTAGCCGAAGTTAAGACTCTTTCTAAAAAACTTGATCAATTCTTGTTGAGTCAAAGACCGGCTATCAAATCATCTTCTCTTCATCATGTTTCTCATCCTTGTGAGCCTTGCATGACATGCTCAAGTGTTCTACATACTACTTCCAATTGTCCCCATGGACATGTGTTTAATAAACATTTTGAACAAGTCAATGCTACATTTGCTCATCCTTATTCAAGTGCATATGTCCCAATGTGGAATGAAAACTCAAGTCCTTATCAAGCTAAAACTTTTCGAAGCAAATACATTCCACCTCATAAAAGGAATGGAAGTTCTCAAGTATTTGTTTCTTCTTCTCATCACCAAAGAATGAATCACTTCTCACATCCTAAAATGTATGATTCCTAAGTTTGTTCTCATTATTCTCATGCACCTTCTAGTAATCCTACATTCGAAGATAAAGTTTTGGTAGCTTTGGGTAGTTTAGAAATTAACACCAATTTGTTGCATTCTCATTCCCAATCCATATCAAAGCTTGAATCCCAAATTGGGACCATAGCTAACGCATTGAATGCAAGAAAAGTGGGTAGATTACCTAGTCAACCCGAAAGGAACCCAAAAGCTCAACATTTTGTGGAAGCAAACTCTACATCGGGGTGTTCTTCCTAAGCACAAGTGCAAGCCATCACCACTTTGAGAAGTGGTAGACAAGTTGACAATAGGGTTGAATAACCAAAGGAAGATAGTGAACCGGTGCAACCAAAAGTTGTCACCCGTCCCGTTTCTAATCCTACTCCTACTTCCTTGGATGAAAATGTCGTTAATCAGAATTCTCAAGCTTCTTCATCAATTCCTTTAGTTGCAAGGTCTTATGAGCCTAAAGCTCCCTTCCCTTATGTTTTAAAAGAGACTTTGCCTTGTGGGAGGCTATAACGACCCAAATCCACTGGGTCCGGATCATTAAACGGATCTTTATATGACCTAAAATCATCCAAGGGTAATATAGTCCTTTCACGTTAAATTTGCAAATTCAAGTCCAAAAGGGGCAAGATGGTATTTTGTCTCAATTCAAATGGTTTGAAACTCAAAGGGACACAATAGTCATTTACTTGGGTCTTATAAAATTTGATCCGTCAGCAAAATGTAGTTTCAAAGAATAATTTCAAAGATTTAATTATTAATAATAAAATAATAATAATAATAATAAAGTCCTGGGCAATATACCCTTTTCTAGGGTTAAAATTTAATTATTGCATTATACTGAGTCATATAACATGTAACAAGTACACTTAAGTGAGTGGGCGAGGGCAAAATGAAAAATAAGCCACAAATGTTTACTACACAGAACCGGTCGACGTATGGGGATCACACGTCGACTGGTTTGGGACATGCACAGTAGAAGGCCCACTGCCAAGATACCGATTGACGTGTGGGAAGCTACACATCGACTGGTTTGGAACGTATATAGTAATAAGGCTACTGCCAAGATACCGGTCGACGTGTGGGAAGCTACACGTCGACTGGTTCAGGTCATCCGGTCGACGTATGGGAATTTTACGTCGACTGGTTCTGGGTTATCCACACTCGAAATTTCCACTGTCCCAGATACACCAACATTGATAACCAATCACCTACGCCACTACACTCACGTACACATTTAAATAAATTTTAATATCTAATACATTAACAACAATAACAACAATATTCACATAATTTACAACACGTTACATGAAATACACTAAATGATTTAGTGTAGTAAGCATAATTACATTTATCCAAAGACCATATACAAAACGTATCTAAATAATTTACATGCTGCAAAATGGTACATTTGGGTCAACACTTTACAAAATAAGGCCTAATACAAAAAGTAGCAAAATGTACATTCTCCTAATCTAAGCTAAAGCTGTGGTGGATGGTCGTCCGCCACCTCTTTTTCCCAACCTGAAAATATTAAAATAATAGGGTGAGCTAAATGCTCAGTAGGAAATGTCTAATACACACTTCTTATGTGTGATATCCCCACATTTCCACATGTAGGTTGGCCAGGCCCACGCCCGAAAACATGAGAATATCAAAACAATTTAGTACTTAAGTGAATACAGAATACAAGAGGAATAAAAAGAATGAATAAATCGCTGAATGAAATTCTATTAATAAAATAAAACTTCTTTTACAAAAAATAAATTCCATGAATTTAAAATTCTAAAAAAAATACAACTCGGAAATCCCATAAGTTAAGGACCCCTAAACCATAATCTATTCCACCAGTTTATATAAAACATCTAACAATAAATAACTATACTATTAAAGATAAACAAGATGAGTAGATGAATGACAGTATCAAAGCGTCGAATCCTCAACCTCGAGACTGGAACTTCTAATAACCTGAAAAATAAATTGTGGGTTAGACTCACGAGCATGTTCCCTCTACCAAGCCTCTGAAAACCAATAAATAAAACATCTCTAACCAAAATCATCCTAATTAAAGTTTTAACCTTTAATATAAGATGCTACAAATATGTATAAATACTTATATATAAAACAATAATCATATCTATGAATAGGTTCACTAAATTGTTAAAACCATTCACCAACGATTAATTACTAATCATACCTAGACCAAATCCATCATTCGTAATTTTCTTATAAAATACACTCCAATCATCATAATTCCATCCTAACAGTAATCTAATCATTTAAACAATGAAATATAATTAAAAGAACATTATATTTAATTCCCAAAATCAATAATGATTATAAGTATTTAAATCACACAACTAAGCTTTGACAAATCATCCATGTCACTACCAGTATTATTTTATTAATATGGATAAAATAATACACTAACCTGTAAGTATTAGACTATTCTAAATTAAAAATATCTAATCTTAATCCAACCTATATATGCAATAACTCTAGATGATATATTTTAATCATCTAATACATAGCAATAATTACACTTTGGCAAATCAACCATGCCATTATAAATATATTTATTTATATACTGGCAATTCAACCATGCCTCATTTAAGTATATTTATTTATACCTTTGGCAATTCAACCATGCCTCCTCTAAGTATATTTATTTATACATTTGGCAATTCAACCATGCCTCCTCTAAGTATATATATTTATACTAATAACCTAGCAACTCATCCATGCTTCCAATGTATGTATTTTTTTATTCATACAAATACCTAGGCAATATAATTATGCCTTTGGCAACTCACCCATGTACAAATTGTAAGCTCCACAATAACTAATTTATACATAGATATCTCATGCAAATTACAAGCACATACCTAACTTAATAACCAATCTATCCAGATATATTAAATAAGATTAATAATCCTAAAAATCTTAATTAACATACATATATATATATACACGTATATGATATAATATATACATGTGCAATCCTTCCTTAATAATCCTCGATTATACAAATACCATATACATTCATACATATATATATATATATATATCCTTCATTCCATACTAATCATAATTAAAACAAAAATCCATGTGTACACATATATGTATAAATATATATATATATATACACACATATATACGCATCCATCCATAACAATATAATAGATTATTATATTTACTCAACATAAATGCTACTAATCCTCATAGTAACACTTTATGGTTCTCAGAATACCAAGAACACCTGCTCTAGTGGTTATTTTCAACCCTAACAGGCTTAAAACCAATCCTAAAAATTCATCGGACCTCACAAGACCTTTCTGGGACTCCAAACACCCCCTCACGCCCCCCCCCCCCCCCCCCCCCCCACGCTCCGCCAAATGTGCCTAAAGCTTTTGCAAGCGCCTCCACAAGCAACCATGTGGCTTCACGCGCCACCACACGCAGTACACGCACTACCACGCGCCCGCTCTCCTTTCTGCTGACGTAGTGCGCTGTCATTCGCTGGATGTAACTTGTCCCTATGTATACGTCACACCGAATCACTTCACCGCACCTCTATGCAAGTGCGCCGCACCATATCAATCTCTCCTTTGTCCAACCGCATCTAAGGCTCAGAATCCATGGCACACCGAATCCCATGGGACCGCATCACACTGGATTAATCTAATTATATTAAATAAATCATATGGCCGAGATGCACATGTGCACCAACCCTCCATGTACCGCGATGCACCAGATCAATCTAGCCTTCATCATCGTATCTCAACCGCTAAATCCGTGTATGCACCGTAATATAATGTGCCGCGACGCACTGGATCTTCCCTTTAACCATCAAACACAATCCAACCCTTTGTAATGTGCGCGCACCATAATGATGTGTGCCAAGCCGCACTGAATCCTACTATGTTTTTAGTGCGCCGACTACTGAGTTCATATATACAGTAAATATATTATAATTATATACATAAATAATTCTATCTATAACTTCTAAAAATATCAGAAAAATATAAAATAAATCCAGAAAAATATAGAAAAATTTCCAGAAATTCTAGAAAAATTCCAGAAATTCTAATTAACCATCTTGGGTCACAAATCAAACCTATAACTAAATTTTAAAAATATACAACATCTATATCCATAATTAAAATCCACAAATCAAAAATAATAATTTATGTTTTTAATTATTTCAATCCAACATGATTTAATTAATGATTTTAATCTAAAATTCTAGCACCCAAGGTGATAAATTTATGGGTCCTAAGAGGAGAGTTAGAAAAGAACTTGCCTGAAGATTTCGAAATGAAATCGAAGCTTTAATCTTTGATTGTCTCCTCCAATTTCGGCATCCTCTTTCTCAGATCCGGCTTACTCCTTATCCATTTTCTCTTCTTTTTCTCTCTCTGTCTCTCTTAATTTTTCTAACGTGCAAACTTTTTAATCCTAATCCTTATGTGTATATTTATACACATTAAACCCTAAATCCTATTCCTAGTAGGACTACCAAATAAAATAATAAACTAATACTATTTAAATAATATAATATATATAAACATATATTATATTACTTATATATATATATATATCTCCCATAATTAACCATCGGTTAATTAAATCATAAATCCTATATATCTATCCATAAACATATATCCTTCCGTAACACCTATTATTTAATTATTATTTTTATATATAATAAATAAACAAAAATGATCATTTAAATAATCAAATACCCATGGGCCTTTATTAATTAACCCATCAAAGCTTCATCCAAGTCCAAGACCATATCCTTTGGTCCAATCTCCCTTAAGTCTAGTCCAAATAATATAAATAAATAAAATAATTAAATAAATATTTAAATTAAAATAACTAATTACATAACCCATATAACAAGCAAGAATGTACAACTAAGTCACATCATATCAATACGCCAACAATTCAATCAATAATTAAATACACAAACAATTAAACATTATACAATAATTCATGAAATAAAATAAAATAATTAATCTAAGCACCCAATAAAACAAATCAATTAAAATTAAAATAAACACAATTAATTCAAATTAACTCAATTAAATCATTTAAAATAAAATAAAAGTAATTAATTTTAATTAATAAATCTTTTAAAATATCGGGGTATTACATTATGACCCCGTGAATCCACGTAAGGAATAGATAAAAGAAAACGGGATCATTGCATAGGGGTACATGGCAATAACTATAGCGACAAGTAAATAACAATTGTCACCCACACATACACACCATATATTCTAATGAAGTGTAATATCACTCTCTATATCCGAAACATTTCTGTTTCAACTTTCAAACCGTTAGTGTAATCTAACCCAAGGCACCTTCTAGGCGTTACGAAAGAAGGATTGATCAACCATCCACGACCACAAGGCACCTCCAAGGCATTGCATCCGGCCTAGTTAGCTCAATTAAACTCCCCTCTATACTACACTAACACCACGGACTATTAGGCGTGTAATGACCCGGATTTTCACGGATATTTTTTTTCCGTTGTCTTTCATTTCTGAGTTCAGTTCCTCTAAGTTTAGTGTCGTCTCGAGTGCTCTGGAGTGATTTTCGAGACTCTTTTCTGTGGATTGACAACTTCCTTTGAGGACCGAGTCGTTTTCGCATTTTTCGTTTTTCGACACTATTCACTTTTCGTCATTTTCCCTATTTCGTCCTTTTCCCTATTTTGTCTTTTCCCCGTTTGACACTTTGTTGGCGTAACCACACTTCTTGTGTTCAAAGTTGGTTTTTGACTTCATGTATCTCCATTTTGAGTGGTTTCCACGAAACACGTATCTTTACTTTCGCAAGAAAGTACTCTGGTTGCTCCCGGTGTCCATAGGGGCATGGATGCAAAGTTCTTTGAAATTATTTTCTTTTCTTGGGTTGTTTTTCGTAAATATCTTTTGAAGATATTTTATTTCAGGGGTTTTTAAGAAAATATTTTTGGAAGATATTTTCATTCTTAGCCATAAGTGCAGTTTTCACTTTTTAGAGGGGCCATTGTGTAATTAATGAAAGTTATTGCAAAATGTCTTGTTTTGAGCCTGAATCCTCGTACAGGATTCATTTTCACATTTTGTTGAGTTGTGTAGTCTTGGAATTTCCTCCTGGTCGATATTTTCCAGTTCCAGGGTTTTTGGCACTAGTTTGCGCCAAACTAGTTTTGAGCATAACTTTCTGCTCGGGACTCGATTTTTGACGCCGTTTTTTCCGTTGTTCATATTTTATCATTTCATTCACAAAGTTTTTCCATTTGAGTGCGTCTGCTCAAATTTTACTTTTTCGGACCCGGCGGGGCCCGTTCGGGGCACTTTTTGAGATTTCTATAGAAGGGGGGTGAGATATTTCATTTTTCATCTTCTCCCCTCTTCATGCACGACCTGGAGCTCCCATGGCAGCCCAAGGGGTGCTGCCACCTTCTCTCTCCTCTTTTGAGCTTCATTCCTTCGTCAGAATATAGAAGGGCTTTTGCGTTTAGTGTTTGTGTTGACTACGCGCTTCTTTCACCCTTATTAGAACCCATTTCTGACCATTCTTTGAGTTTGGGTTTGAAGTCAAGTTGTGATTTTGATGGGGTTTCCTTGGGGGTTATGTGCACGGTGTAGTCCCCGACAAAACCAAGAAGTTTCGTCGGATTCGGAGCGGTTTCCATTTGGTGGCTTTTGAGATTTTCATCTCAAATTGAGGTAGGAAATGGTTTAGGATTTTATATGTGTTGTAATGAGTGTTTCTCATGATTATACAACTTATATGTATGCCTTGTATCAAATTTAAAAAGTTAGTAATTTTTATTTCTTTGTATAAGATTTAAAATTCATGATGATATATAACTTTGATTTGAATTGTGGTATACTAGAAAATCATGTTTTAATATGTTTGTTAACATATATTAAATTCGTATGGATTGAATAAAAATTGCATATTTTATTTAATATATATCTTTTGTGAAAGATTAAATCCCATGGCCGTACCTTGCATGAAATTGACTTGTGATATGCTTTTAAATTATATCTTGGCATGTTGTTTAACATACTTTAATTTGAGAGCATTTGGACAAGTATGAAAATCTAGAAATTTTAATTAAAATGATTAATTAAAATCTAATTAAGGGTTCCATTGGCCTAATTAAGTGTTTAACTTGATATTGTGATAACTATGACTTATGTTCTAGCATATATTAATTTGGAACCATTTAAAGTTGTTTTAGAAGTTAGGGATTTGATTATCATGATTTAATTAAATTTCACCTTATTGTTCTTATGGCCTAATCGAGTTTTGATGTGATGTATGTAATGACTATACTATATTGTTTATCATGTATTAATTGGAGGCCATTTGATTGAGATTTGAAACCTAGGGAATTTAATTAATTTATTGATTAAATTCCATTTCTATTGTATTATTGATTAACTCATGTATTTGACATTGATAGTATGTTTAAAGCATGACTTTTGACTTATAATGGATTTATGAGTTATGTTTCAATATTGGATTATATTGTTATAGCGCGTAACAAATCGCGCTCTGAAGATTCGATATGTGATGTTATTATAGCGCGTAACGAATTGTGCTCTGAAGATTCGACATTATCATCCTATAGTTGTTGTGGATTTAGAGCATGAGTTGTGTGGTTACAACCTACTTGTGCATGAAGGTAGTTTCGCGTACTGTTTAATACGTATATAAGTTGTTAACTTATTTATTTTGGAGTCTTGGGACATTGTTACTGTGATATGGCTAAAGTTCGGCTTTAGTGTGGGAAGTATGAGTTCTCCCCAATTGAGATAGTGCGCACTAGGGTGGTCTTCCCAGTGGATTAATGCCCGAAATACCCAATTTGTTCTTGGTTTAGTCCGAGACGTGATGTCCAAGTCTTCCACTATTTGTTTTCGAATTCAATTCCAAGTTTACAATCATGTTTATATTGTGACTTGTGGTTTTGACTATCGGCGATTTGATGTTGTTAAGTACATCTATACTAAATTGTTATATTTAGTCGATTTCACACTTTTAGATTTCTAGTTGATAATTAGAGAATCTATGTCTTGATGTGTGGTATTAGATATTCTAATTATGCTAAATTGTTATATTTAGTTGATGTTGCATTTTAGACTTTAAGTTGATAACCTTAAGAACCACTATGTTGTTGCTTTGTGTAAGCATGCTCCTATGTTGTTGCTTTGTGTAAGCATGACCCTATGTTGTTAAAATTGCATGAATGAGGTGATTGATGCTAGAAATGATCTTAGGTAGCTAGGATGCTCCCTGAGTCTCACCTTGACATAGACATTAGGTGGAGTGAACCACAATAATTAAATCATACAACTTGTAAAACTTTAGGTCGATGCATGCTCATTTCCTACGAGTAGCTTTATGTTACTCACCCCTACGATACTGGGGCATATTTCAGGTATAGGATACAAGATTGGAGATTGCAATTGCTTGGGTGATTTGCTAAGTTGAGCTTCTTTAGAAGCATTCTTGTTCACATGCAAGTGTTAGCATGTTCTTGATTTGTCTATGAAATGTAATTTTTCTAACTTGGAGGTTTGACATGTCAAATGTTGTAAATATATTGTAATGAGGCCATAGGCCATTGTAGAACATCTATTTTATCATATTACATACACTTACATGCTCACTTTGGCAAACAATACCTTCCTTGATGAAACAAAAACCTAAAGTTGCATATTTTTTTTGTTTGACCCTATTATGTTACAGGGGCATTTTAGGTATTTCAAAATGATTTTTTTTCATTTTTCCTCACGAGTCACGTAGAAAACTTGATTTTGAGAGGGGTTTCTTTTTTGTGTTTTTTCCAGAAAACATCATCTTGGCCCTCAAAAATCCATTTATTTCCAGAAAATCTGTGCTGCCAGGTTTTGCAAATTTTTAGTACAAATGTAGTGTTACTATTCATCAACTTTTTTTTGAAAATCGTCACGACCGATCCAAAACTTTCGGAGGTCTTGTGGGTGTATTTTAAGATTGTATTTTCAATTTAGGCAATTTAAAAACCTCCCGAAGTCCTATTTCCAAAACTTAGGTAGTAGTTCGGATTGGTTTTTTTTCTCTTGACCTAATTTTCTTGGGGGCATTCCTGGCATTTTACAATGCAATTTTTTTGTTTCCGTTATCAAATGGGGTAGAAAACTTGATTTTAGGAGGGGTTTCTTCTTTGAATTTTTCCAAAAAAGTCCATTTAGATGCCCATTTTTACTCTCAGTTGCAGTAGTGGTGGGTTGTCCTCGTCGGGCCGCCACGACATCATTTTTGTTTTTGATCTTTCTCCTTCATCCGAACTCTGAATGATGAAATTCTTGAGTCTATTATGATTAATTTTCTATTGTCTTTCCAGCGGTGTGCTCGATAGCACTTGAATCCACTTTTTACAAAATGACCATTTTGCCCCTAGGTTCTTTTTGTCCGTTTTTGAAACGACACTTCTGCATTTGTTTCCTTTGGGTTTTGTGACCTCATTGAGGGTCACATTGGTGTCTTAGAGACACATTATATCTTTAGAGACCGTTGTTTCACCTTTCGCTTCCACATTTCGGATCCATTATCGGGTCATCTTTTGGTCATCACTGACGCACCGGGTTTACAAAACTTGGGCCGTCACAATTGTATCAGAGCTCCTAGGTTCGAAAACCTTAGGACAATGGGTTTTGGGTGCATATCATGCTTTTGTTGCCATGCTCTATGTATTTATATGCTTTATGATAACATGTTTTGGTTGATAACATGTTTATGTACTTACGTGCTACATGTTGTATGCCGTTCGTTTAGTATTATTTTATTCTAATGTAAAGAGCATGACATGTGACGTATGCTAGATTAGAATTGTATATGCATAATTATGTTGCATATTTGGCATGACACGGAATTGGTCATTGAGGCACGAGTTGAGGTTGATGGTGATTGTAATCACAGTTTCGTGGTAGTATAAGTTGTTGTCGACCTAGTATTTATTTTAAGGTAGGTGGATGGTCACCTTTTGTTTATGCTCTCGTGAGATGAGTTGTTTGGCGTTACCATAGTGCTGGATTTGTTAGTTTAGGGCCATTATGAGGTTATGGACCTCTTAGGATCCTTGATTGTTCAGGATGATTCCTCTGGAACTTGCATTTTTTGTGGGCGGGTACGTTGTGGGTAGGTGCATGGCACTGTCATGCTACCGTACTGGCATGCTACATATGCAGTTCGGATGGAATCAGTGTCAATTTTGTTTTGATAGGTGTTGTCCTTTTGATTGATGATGATGGTATTTGTTTTAGGGATCAGTTATGGTGATTGATTTGGTTGTTATTGGCATGGCTATAGTTACCATTTTCTTTGGAGTTTACCTTGAGTGATGACGTTTTTGGGATCAAGTCGATTGATTGATGTTTCGGGTAGAGAGAGCATTGCATTGTTAGCGTCACTTGTAGTGTAACCTCTAAATTTAGAGTTAGATTGTTAGAGTCTTACCATTGTGGTAAGAGCTCACATTTGTTTTGAGACAGGTTGATGTCGTATTCGTTTTTGGAGATAGTTTATGGCTAGGACTGGTCCTTCCTTTTGCTTAGACACTCTAGGACACGATATCCATAGGGTTCATTGTTGCATCATTTTGTCTTTTGCAGTTTCGTTTACTACCATGTTAGTAGTATGATTTATGATGTTGTAATATATTTTCCTTCTTGTTGTGTGGCATTAGCATGCCTTCCTTATATGCTTAGAGATGCCATACTGTTATTACGCTTTAATGACATGCTTTTGTGCTTACGTGGAGACGTGTTGCATGTACCTTTGATTTTTATCTATGTGAGTAGATTTCTTTCTGGTAGTTGCATTCCTTATCATATGTATGATTTTTAGGGTTGGTTTTCCCTTTTGTTTACCCTCGGTTGCACGTGGAGTGTATGTGGGTTTCCATAAGGGTTTCGCTGTGAGATTCCTTGTAGAGGAGTTGTCACATTTGTTCCATCTTGAGCTGTCCACTTCCCTAAGATGGGAAGGATGCTCCATTTTCGTCTCATATCGACACTTGTAGGAGGATACGGTTTCTTCTCTTTTCTTGGTTCGTGTTAAGGACTTTACAAGGAGTGAGTCTCTTCTTTTCGTTGCGTTGTGCACAATTTTTGGTTGGTTGGTCCATGAGGATCACCATTGTTGTTTTGAGTCCTTGGTGAGGATTTGATGGATTTTGGTTGACTTACTTCCATATAGGGGGTAAAGTCTTTGACCTTGTTGTCTTTCATTTCAGAGATGGGGTTGTGGTGTTGTCCTTTTTAGGACTGGTGGTTCCCTTTCTTTCGTGTCTTCCTTGGGGAGTTTTTGCTATGGTTGTTAACGGAATTGTGGTGCTCGAAGTGAGTTGATTGGTGTGAGATCATTTTATGGGGACTTGTGTCCATATCATTGAGGATTTATTTGATTCGTGAGGTGAGCTCGATGCACTTTTGAGAATGTCTTCCGGAGACTTGTTTTCATATTAGAGGCCTTGATATGGTTGACTCTTAGGAAGAATTTCGGAGGATTGCTGTTGGATATGGCTTGTTGTGGAGTTTCTCATCCTAAGTATAACTAGGCATGGTTTTGAGGAATTGTAGTTCCAGTGGTTGTTTATGGATCGATAGAAATTGAAGAATTTTGATTTAGCTTGGTGTTGCCAAGCATGGTTTTGAAAGATTCATCTTGTGACCTTAGTTGTTGGCATTTTGATGTGTGTGCCACTTGGTGGATTTGTATTTTGAGGATTTAGTTATCCGTGATAGGGATGTGGATCTGATGTTTGATTACGGTGTAGTCTTGTAGTTGATCTATTTCAGGGAGATGTGAAGGACTTTTGATGAAATGTCTTATTGTGAGATTCGTTTTGATTTCTGTAGGTGTTGATTTGCTTGACAAGTTTTGGATTCCTGATTAATGTTGTTAATAGGGGTATTTTGAGACATTAGAGATGTTAGTTTTGTTGTATTGAGGATTTAAGGCCTTAAGCATAACGGTACCTATGGCATTGTTGTCAGAGTTTTGGGATTGGCTAGATGGTCTGGCCAAACATCTTTGGACCATATCTCAACTCTCACAAAATGTTGGTCTCCGTAGTGCTTTTCGTAATGATCATTTTTGACATTGATGTCATTTGTATCGAGAGGTTTCTTGGGTAGACCTAGTGGGGGGCAGGTTATGAATTAGTGCCTTATACTGCCATGCTACCATACAACCGTACAAAGTTGTGTGTTGTGGGCGAGTACTAGTTGTCGTCAATGCTACCATACTGACGAGTAAGTGTGGGTGGGTACTGGGCACTGTCATTGCTACTACACATTTAGGTACGTCGTGGGCGAGTTCTGGTCGCTATTCGTACTGCCGCATCGTCTTGTCAGGTACCCTGATATGATACATAGTTATCTTGGAGATCTTTTGGTGGTCGTTGTTAGGTCGGTATGATGGTTCATCTAGAGGGATGTTTACGGTTGTTGTCTTCCGTTCCTTTGTCTCACCTTGGGTTCTGTGTGTGAGTTCTGACTTGTTCGGTGGCCATTTAGTCATTTTCTTTTTGAGAGGTTGTCCTGTCATTAGCACATGGGTGCGAATAACATTGGTCTGTGCATTCTCTTTCAACTTTGGGATTGCTTTTGTATCGCGTTGTGTGGGATACTCGAAGATGTACTCCGTAGTTATCCTGGTTTCGCCTTTTTGTTCTGGTTGGGGCTGGATTTCGGAGACGAAATCCCTTCAAGGTGGGAAGGTTGTAATGACCAGGATTTTCACGGATATTTTTTTTCCGTTGCCTTTCCTTTCTATGTTCAGTTCCTCTTCGCTTAGTGTCATCTCGAGTGCTCTGGAGTGATTTCCGAGACTCTTTTATATGGATTGACAACTTCCTTTGAGGACCGAGTTGTTTCCGCATTTTTCGTTTTTCGACACTATTCACTTTTCGTCATTTTCCCTATTTCGTCCTTTCCCTATTTTGTCTTTTCCCTGTTTGACACTTTGTTGGCGTAACCACACTTCATGTGTTCGGAGTTGGTTTTTGACTTCATGTATCACTATCTTGAGTTGTTTCCACGAAATACGTATCTTTACTTTCGCAAGAAAGTACTCTAGTTGCTCACGGTGTCCATAGGGGCATGGATGCAAAGTTTTTTGAAATTATTTTTTTTCTTGGGGTGTTTTTCGTAAATATCTTTTGAAGATATTTTATTTCAGGGGTTTTTAGGAAAATATTTTTGGAAGATATTTTCATTCTGGGCCATAAGTGCAGTTTTCACTTTTTGGAGGGGCCATTGTGTAATTAATGAAAGTTATTGCAAAATGTCTTGTTTTGAGCCTAGATCCTCATACGGGATTCATTTTCACATTTCATCGAGTTGTGTACTCTTGGAATTTCCTCCTGGTCGATGTTTTCCAGTTTCAGGGTTTTTGGCCTCGGTTTGCGCCAAACTTGTTTTGGGCATAACTTTCTGCTCGAGACTCGGTTTTTGACGTCGTTTCTTCCGTTATTCATATTTTATCATTTTGAATCTTTTTTGTTCACAAAGTTTTTCCATTTGAGCACGTTTACTCAAATTTTACTTTTTCGGACCCGGCGGGGTCCGTTCGGAGCACTTTTTGAGATTTCTATAAAAGGGGGGTGAGATATTTCATTTTTCATCTTCTCCCCTCTTCATGCACAACCTGGAGCTCCCATGGCAGCCCAAGGGGTGCGGCCACCTTCTCTCTCCTCTTTTGAGCTTCATTCCTTCGTCAGAATATAGAAGGGCCTTTGTGTTTAGTGTTCGTGCTGACTACGCGCTTCTTTCACCCTTATTGGAACCCATTTTTGATCATTCTTTGAGTTTGGGTTTGAAGTCAAGTTGTGATTTTGATGGGGCTTCCTTGGGGGTTATGTGCACGGTGTAGTCCCCGACAAAACCTAGAAGTTTCGTCGGATTCGGAGCGGTTTCCATTTGGTGGCTTTTGAGATTTCCATCTCAAATTGAGGTAGGAAATGTTTTAGGATTTTATATGTGTTGTAATGAGTGTTTCTCATGATTATACAACTTATATGTATGCCTTGTATCAAATTTAAAAAGTTAGTAATTTTTATTTCTTTGTATAAGATTTAAAATTTATGATGATATATAACTTTGATTTGAATTGTGGCATACTAGAAAATCATATTTTAATATGTTTGTTAACATATATTAAATTGGTATGAATTGAATAAAAATTGCATATTTTATTGAAAGATTAAATCCCATGGCCGTACCTTACATGAAATTGACTTGTGATATGCTTTTAAATTATGTCTTGGCATGTTGTTTAATATACTTTAATTTGAGAGCATTTGGACAAGTATGAAAATCTAGAGATTTTAATTAAAATGATTAATTAAAATCTAATTAAGGGTTCCATTGGCCTAATTAAGTGTTTAACTTGATATTGTGATAACTATGACTTATGTTCTAGCATATGTTAATTTGGAACCATTTGAAGTTGTTTTAGAAGTTAGGGATTTGATTATCATGATTTAATTAAATTCCACTTTATTGTTCTTATAGCCTAATTGAGTTTTAATGTGGTGTATGTAATGACCATGCTATATTGTTTATCATGTATTAATTGGAGGCCATTTGATTGAGATTTGAAACCTAGGGAATTTAATTAGTTTATTGATTAAATTCCATTTCTATTGTATTATTGATTAACTCATGTATTTGACATTGATAGTATGTTTAAAGCATGACTTTTGACTTATAATGGATTTATGAGTTATGTTTCAATATTGGATTATATTGTTATAGCGCGTAACGAATTGCACTCTAAAGATTTGAAATGTGATGTTATTATAGGGCGTAACGAATCGCGCTCTGAAGATTCGACACTGTCATCATGTAGTTGTTGTGGATTTAGAGCATGTGTTGTGTGGTTACAACCTACTTGTGTATGAAGGTAGTTTTGCGTACTGTTTAATACGTATATAGGTTGTTAACTTATTTATTTTGGAGTCTTGGGACATTGTTACTATGATATGGCTAAAGTTCGGCTTTAGTGCGGGAGGTATGAGTTCTCCCCAATTGAGATAGTGCGCACTAGGGTGGTCTTCCCAGCGGGTTAATGCCCGGAATAACCAATTTATTCTTGGTTTAGTTCTAGACGTGATGTCCAAGTCTTCCACTATTTGTTTTTGCATTCAATTCCAAGTTTGCAATCATGTTTATATTGTGACTTGTGGTTTTGGCTATCGGCGATTTGATGTTGTTAAGTACATCTATACTAAATTGTTATATTTAGTTGATTTCACACTTTTAGATTTCTAGTTGATAATTAGAGAATCTATGTCTTGATGTGTGGTATTAGATATTCTAATTATGCTAAATTGTTATATTTAGTTGATGTTGCATTTTAGACTTTAAGTTAATAACCTTGAGAACTACTATGTTGTTGCTTTGTGTAAGCATGTCCTATGTTGTTGCTTTGTGTAAGCATGACCCTATGTTGTTAAAATTGCATGAATGAGGTGATTGATGCTAGAAATGATCTTAGGTAGCTAGGATGCTCCCTGAGTCTCACCTTGACATAGACGTTAGGTAGAGTGAACCACAATAATTAAATCATACAACTTGTAAAACTTTAAGTCGATGCATGCTCATTTTCTACGAGTAGCTTTATGTTACTCACCCCTACGATACTGGGGCATATTTCAAGTACAGGATACAAGATTGGAGATTGCAATTGCTTGGGTGATTTGCTGAGTTGAGCTTCTTTAGAAGCATTCTTGTTCACATGCAAGTGTTAGCATGTTCATGATTTGTCTATGAAATGTAATTTTTCTAACTTGGAGGTTTGACATGTCAAGTGTTGTAAATGTATTGTAATGAGGCCATAGGCCATTGTAGAACATCTATTTTATCATATTACATACACTTGCATGCTCACTTTCGCAAACAATACCTTCCTTGATGAAACAAAAACCTAAAGTTGCATATTTTTTTTTGTTTGACCCTATTATGTTACAGGGGCATTTTTGGTATTTCAAAATGATTTTTTTTCATTTTTCCTCGCGAGTCACGTAGAAAACTTGATTGTGAGGGGGGTTTCTTTTTTATGTTTTTTCTAAAAAGCATCAGCTTGGCCATCAAAAATCCATTTATTTCCAGAAAATCTGTGCTGCCAGGTTTTGCAAATTTTTAATACAAATGTAGTTGGTATTATTCATCGACTTTTTTTTGAAAATCGTCGTGACCGATCCAAAACTTCCAGAGCTCTTGTTGGTGTATTTTAAGATTGTATTTTCAATTTAGGCAATTTAAAAACCTCCCGAAGCCCTATTTCCAAAACTTGGGCAGTAGCTCGGATTGGTTTTTTTTCTCTTGACCTGATTTTCTTGGGGGCATTCCTGGCATTTTACAATGCATTTTTTTTGTTTTCGTTTATGATCGGGGTAGGAAACTTGATTTTAGGAGGGGTTTCTTCTTTGAGTTTTTTCAAAAAAGTCTGTTTAGATGCCTATTTTTACTCTCAGTTGCAGCAGTGGTGGGTTGTCCTCGTCAGGCCGCCACGACATCATTTTTGTTTCTGATCTTTCTCCTTCGTCCAGACTCTGAATGATGAAATTATTAAGTCCATTATGATTAATTTTCTGTTGTCTTTCCAGCGGTGTGCTCGAATGCACTTGAATCCACTTTTTGCAAAATGACCATTTTGCCCCTAGGTTCTTTTTGTCCATTTTTGAAACGACACTTCTGCATTTGTTTCCTTTGGGTTTTGTGACCTCATTGAGGGTCACATTGGTGTCTTAGAGATGCATTGTATCTCTAGAGATCGTTGTTTCACCTTTCGCTTCCGCATTTTGGATCCATTATCGGGTCATCTTTTGGTCATCACTGGCGCACCTGGTTTACAAAACTTGGGTCATCACAAGGCGCATCCTAAGCATCCGGGTTTTCACAAACACTTTTAGAAAACCTTTCCCAAAACAATTTTCACTTATTTTATAGACATTTTCCCCCTTTTTCTATCCCAATGAATGCATGGAATAGTTCGTACTTAAATTCATTAATCTAACCATAAAATTATCACACATGCTATGTAAAGCAAATTTCTAAACTACATAACTAAAATTCTCATTTAACATCAACTTTGCATAACAAACATATAAGACATGGATTTAACTTCATGTAAGCATGTTTCAATACTATAAACAACTAACAATTAGTCACATATAGTCCATACCTCTCATTTAAGCAAATTTTACAAGAATTTATACTAATTGAACATGCTACACATCAATTCAAGTTATAAAATTCACAAAAGTAAAAGAAATCATGCATTAGAACACCCCTACCTCATTGAAGCTAGCCAAACAAGCCCTAAGGCCTCCAAATTTCAAAATTCTTCCAAACCCTAGCAATATGGGTGTCAAATAGAAACTCTCCTCAAGCTCATCCACTATCTCCTCTTGCCTTCCTCAAAACTCACTCAAAACACCTCAAATCAAGGCTTGAAATTATATAAACATATATGTGTACATAGATGGTTCTAGGAAGAGAAAATGAAAGTGAAGGAAAGAGGAAATGGGTGTGCCAAAAATTGGGTGAGAGAGGAAATGATGATGGTCAATGCAACTTTAATTCCAAGGCCAATAATGTGTCACATGTCACCTTGAGGTTAATTACCACTTTATGTTAAGTTACCTTTGTGCCCTTCCTCTTTCCACACAATACCATCCACGTCCCAAAAATATCTACCTCTGATATACAGATACAAATATATGTATATGCATGCGAAATGACTACAATGCCCCTCACTTAAAATGAGAAAACCGGGGGAAGTTCCCGAACCCAAAAATCATTCGAACCTCAAAAAATATTCTAGAATGACACCTCCACTTCTAAATGACTTAAATTAATTAAAATAAATCACTAGAACCCTCGGCTCGAGGAATGACTAAAACGCCCTTCGGTGCTCGTGTAACACACAAAACGAGATACTGAAATTAAACAAAATCAAAAAAATTTGAAAAACTCACGAAAATGGAAAAATGAGAAACTTCACAAAGGCAAGAAGGAAAAATTCATGACATGATGGAAATTTTTAAGCAAGTCAACATAAATCTTCCTCTCTTGGATGTAATTAGGCAAATTCCGCCTTGTGCAAAATTTTTGAAAGATCTTTGCACACAAAAGAGGAATAGCAAGGGACAAAGCCCTAAAAAAGTGTTTCTCACGGAGCAAGTAAGCTCCATCATTTAATATAACACTCCACCTAAGTTCAAAGATCCTGGTGCTCCGACCATTTCTTGTGTGATTGGAAACCATGAAGTTCGTAGAGCTCTTTTTGACTTAGGAGCGAATGTTAATTTGATTCCTTACTCCATGTATGTCCAACTAGGTTTGAATAAGTTAAAGCCAACTTCGGTGGTGCTTCAATTGCCCGACATATCTGTTAAAACACCTAGGGGCATGGTTGAGGACATTCTCATCAAAGTTGATAAATTCTACTTCCCGGTTGATTTTGTAGTTTTTGACACCAAACCGGTTGCCAATCCTACCAATCACATCCTAATTATCTTGGGAAGGCCATTTCTTGCCACCACAAATGCAACCATTAATTGTAGATCTGGGGTTATGGACCTTTCTTTTGGTAATATGATGGTCAAGCTTAATGTTTTCAATGCAAGTCGACATCCCATAGATGAAGACGAGTGTTGTCTTATAGATATGTTGGATAAGGTTGTTGAAGAATCAATTCCAACCATGGTTATGAAATAACCAATTGAGGAAAACCTTTCATCTCTCCTATCCGATGATCCTCTTGCTTCTTGTTTTCTTGAAATGTATGGCAATTGTGGGTTTGATGATGAAAAATCTATGAATGAAGTAAGCAATCTCATGGAATCTGTTGCAAGCTTGGATTTTTCACCTTGGAAAACTCTAATAGAACCTCTTCCTCCACTCTCTAGTACTCCACCAGTCCCATCTCTAGTCTCTCCACCAACTCTTGAGCTTAAAACTCTACCTTCTAATCTCAAGTATGCATTTCTAGGCCTAAAACACACTTTTCCGATCATCATCTCTTCAAGTCTTGAAAAGGACCAAGAAGATGCGCTCTTAAATGTGCTTAAAGAGAACAAAGAAGTTATAGGATGGAGTGTGGCAGATCTTAAGGGAATTGATCCTTCTATTTACATGCATTGCATACTTATGGAAGAGGATGCAAAACCTTTTATGGATGCCCAAAGGAGACTTAATCCAAACATGAAAGAAGTGGTTAAGAAAGAGGTAATTAAGCTCTTAGATGCCGGTATTATTTATCCAATCTTTGATAGCAAATGGGTAAGTCCAACTCAAGTAGTTCCTAAGAAATCGGGAATTATGGTGGTTGAAAATGCAAAAGGTGAGGCAATTTCTAAGCGTACTGTCAATTCATGGCGAGTATGCATTGATTACCAAAAATTGAATGCCGCCACTAGGAAAAATCACTTCCCTTTGCCATTTATTGATCAAATCCTAGAGAGATTGGCTGGGCAATAATTCCATTGCTTTCTTGATGGCTATTCGGGTTACAATCAAGTAGCCCAGGACCCCTTAGACTAAGAGAAAACCACCTTTACTTGTCCTTTCGGCACATTTGCTTATAGACAGATACCATTTGGTTTGTGCAATGGCCCTGCTATATTTCAAAGGTGTATGATGTCAATTTTCTCAGACATGGTGGAAGAGTATCTTGAGGTCTTTATGGACGATTTTTCTGTCTTTAGGTCTTCATTTGATGCATACCTCAAGAATCTAAACTTGGTACTTAAAAGATGTCGTGAAACAAACCTTGTTCTTAGTTGGGAAAAGAGTTATTTCATGGTTCAAGAATGTATTGTTTTGGGTCACGTCATCTCAAAAAGGGGAATTGAGGTGAATAAAGCGAAAGTTGAGCTCATTTCTGAATTACCTCCACCTTCTACGGTGAGAGAAGTTCGCTCATTTCTAGGTCATGCCGGCTTCTATCGCTGTTTCATCAAAGATTTTAACAAAATTGCTAGACCCTTGTACAATCTTCTTGCCAAAGAAACTCCTTTTGTCTTTGATCAAGCATGCCTTGACGCTTTCCATAAATTGCATGACATGTTATCATCCGTTCCTATCTGTAGCCTCCCAATTGGTCATTACCGTTTAAAATAATGTGTGATGCTTCAGATTATGCCATGGGAGCAGTTTTGGGACAAAGAGTAGGAAAGCTTCCATATGCCATATACTATGCAAGCAAAACTTTCTCGGGAGCTCAATTGAACTACTCCACTACCGAGAAAGAGTTACTTGCCGTAGTATATGCCCTTGATAAATTTTGGTCCTATCTCTTAGGGTTTAAGGTTGTTGTCTACTCTGATCATGCTGCCTTGAGACATCTTTTGACAAAGAAAGAAACAAAACCTAGATTGATTAGATGGATTTTGCTTCTTCAGGAATTCGATTTTGAAATCAAGGACAAGAAAGGCACCAAAAATGTGGTTGCCAATCATCTTTCAAGGTTATTGATAAAACCTTCCCCTAGCCTACCTATTCATGACTCTTTTCCGGATGAACAACTCTTTCAAATCTCCAATGAGCAAATGCCTTGGTTTGCCGACATTGTGAATTATTTGGCAATTAGCAAGCTTCTAACTTCTTGGTCAAAGAACGAGAAGAATCGTTTCTTTGCCAACATCCAGAATTATTATTAGGAAGACCCTGTCTTGTACCGTTATTGTCCGGATCAAATTGTGAGGAGATGCATTCCGGAGAGCGAAATTCCAAGTGTTCTTGTGTTTTGTCATATGTTTGCATATGGTGGGCATTTTAGTGCAAAGAACGCCTTGAAGGTTCTTTAAAGTGGGCTCTTTTGGCCCACTATCCATAGAGATGCTTACAACTTTTGTAAATCGTGTGAGAGATGTCAAAAGATGGGATCAATGTCGAGAAGAGATATGATGCCCTTGACCAATATCCTTGTTGTAGAAATCTTTGATATATGGGGCATTGATTTTATGGGTCCATTTTCTATGTCTTATGGTTTTCAATATATTCTCATTGCCGTTGATTATGTTTCCAAGTAGGTGGAAGAATGTGCTACTAAAACAAATGACCATTCCGTGGTTATTCAATTCATCAAATCCAATATCTTTGCTCGTTTTAGTATGCCTAGGGCTATGATAAATGACGGAGGAAAGCACTTTTGTAACCAATTCTTAAGGCATTTATTTCTTAAGTACTCCGTTACTCATAAAGTGGCCACTCCTTACGATCCTCAAACAAGTGGGCAAGTAGAAGTGTCTAACCGGAAAATTAAGCATATTCTTAAGAAGACGGTTAACACCACCCGGAAAGATTGGTCACGGAAGTTAAATGATGCTTTGTGGGCTTACCGGACGGCATATAAGACTCCTATTGGCATGTCTCCTTATAGACTTGTATATGGAAAGCCTTGCCATCTTCTGGTTGAGTTGGAACATAAAGCCTTGTGGGCGGTTAAAAAGCTCAATCTTGATTTTGATAAAGCAGGAGAGAACCGGTTATTACAATTGAGTGAGTTGGAAGAGTTGAGACATAATGTTTATGATAATGCCAAACTCTACAAAGAAAGAACTAAAGCTTTTCATGATAAGCATATTGTGAAGAAGTCTTTTGAACCCGGTCAAAAATTTGGCTCTTCAACTCTAGATTGAAACTCTTTCTGGGGAAGTTGAGACCCAAAGTCATCTCTGTTGCACTGCATGGGGCGGTTGAGATTCAAAATTTGAAAAAGGGGAACACTTTCAAGGTTAATGGGCAGAGATTAAAACCCTACATTGAGGGATAGGTCTTCCAAAGACATTTAGAAGCTGCACATCTAATAGACCCTGTTTATGAAGACATCTAAGGGTTGTAATGCAAAATGGAAGAGTTTTTGCTTGTTCAATCGATCTCAATAGAAGTTCGATCGATCGAACATCATACCCACATCGAATCACC
This sequence comes from Cornus florida, assembly GCF_030987335.1. Taxonomy (NCBI): domain Eukaryota; kingdom Viridiplantae; phylum Streptophyta; class Magnoliopsida; order Cornales; family Cornaceae; genus Cornus; species Cornus florida. Next base: position 55,243,327 of record NW_026775571.1, on the reverse strand, counting down.
TCTCTGTCCAATTGTTTGAAGAAAACCTGCATTTTCAGCTCTTTGTCCCATCATTCGAACTTGTTCCTAGATCGATCTTTAGTTCTTCGATCGATCCAACTTCATCTTGGATTGATCTACAGTCTCAACACTTAGAAAATTTTGAACCTGCATCCAACCTGCATCCGAAGACCTCTCTGTCTTATCGTTTGAACATGTCTAAAGGTTTATGCATATTCGATCGATCGAAAAAGTTTCTGAGATCGATCTAAACTTGATCGATCTGAATATCTTTGGTTTAACCTTTTTCTTACCCTTTTTGAATTTCAAGCTTATTTATTCAAAGCAGCATTACGTCTAGTTAGAGACGTTAAACTTAGCAATCATTGTTCATGCTTTCTTAAATTCCATTGTGTTTATTCAAAATAAAAAATAAAAAAATAAAAATAAAATAAAAAAAATAAAAAAATCTCTCTTGTGCCCTTATGTGTAATTATGCTACTTTTCTTTCGGGTTTGATCTCATATCTCTCTTTCATCTTGTGTTATAGTACTTTAGAATGCATGATTTAATCATTCTTCTCCCATTTGAGATTTGATGTGAATTTGTTAGTGTGGTTATTCAAGTAGGTTGTTGATTCCAAGTTTGGGGGAGACGTCTTTCGAATTGGGTCACTGCCGGGCTTCATGTCTTTGCCATCATGGTATACTCTTTCTATCATTTTCATTGTTCTCATTGCACATTGAGAACAATGTACAGTTTAAGTTTAGGGGTAAGGTGCCTTTGTTGCATTCTACTTAAGTTGAGCTTTAATTGCATGATTGAGATCGGAGATCTATGTTAGCGATGATTTTGATCTTTTGAGGACTATTTGAGATTCACTCTAGTATTCTACACTAGCACAGGCGCACACTAGCATTCAATTGTGGGGTACATGCTTAGTTGATTATTGAATTGGTTATATCAAAATTGGGCTAGTAGTGCATTGAAAGCTTTCATTCTTGATAAAGGTGGATAACAAACCCTTTTTATTGAGTAGCCGGGATTCTACCCTTTTTATTAAGTACATGCTTAGTTGATTATTGAAAAAAATAAATCAAGAGCAGACTTAAGGACTGAAACTGAGCAAATGTCTCCATGGCAAAATAATAGCAGGTCATCTGCAAAGGACAAGTGAGTGATTTTTTGCTCTTTACACCTCCAATGATACTTGAAAGAAGACACCTTTCCTACATAGTTGGCAACAATAGATGAGAATGCATCCATAATAATGACAAAAATGAAAGGAGATATAGGATCCCCTTGCCTAAGACCTCTCTTTCCTTTAAAAAATCCCTGGAATTTACCATTGAGAGCAATTGTGAAGGAAGGGGAGGAGATGCAGGCTTTGATGAGAGAGACAAACTTAGGAGGATAATTATGTAATGTTAGGCAGCTTAAAATGAAGTCCCACTTCACAGAATCAAAAGCCTTCTTGAGGTCCACCTTGATGGCACATCTTGGTGGTCTGTTATGTCTATGATAACCTCTCAACAGCTTATGTGCAAGAAGGATAGGATTTGAGATTTTCCTTCCATGGACAAAGGCAGATTGAGCTTGATCAATTAATTCTAGCATTGTGGATTGTAGCCTGGCTGCAAGCAACTTTGATATACACTTGTAGATGGTATTAACACAAGAGATAGGTCTATAGTCATGTAGAGAGGTTGGATTTTGACATTTGGTAACTAAGGCAATGTATGTGTTGTTTGCCTCAGCTAAGAGCTTACCATTTCTAAAGAATTTTGAGATAGCTTTTGTGACTGACCTGCCAACAATATTCCAAGCCTTCTGAAAAAAGAATGCATTAAACCCATCAGGGCCTGGAGCTCTATCTTTGTTTAGGTTCAGCATGTAGCTTTTGATCTCCATGTTGGAAGGTATTTCATCTAGATAAGAGTGATGGGAGTTAGGGACAACTTTGGTGATAAAGATTGCCAGGTCAGAGAGTAGGTGTGTGGGAGGAGGGGAGTGGCCTAGTAAGGATTGAAAGTATTAAACCACTTGAAATTTGATGTCATCCATGTTGTGGATAGTCTTGCCATCATCAAGTTTTACAGACACAATCTTTTTCTTGTTGTTTCTTGAAGTGAGGGATTTGTGGAAGAAGGCTGAGTTACAATCACCAAGCTTTAACCAAGCCATTCTTGACTTTTGTCTTAGGACATCTTCTTGGATTTTCCCTAATATCAAGAATTCAGTGGTGAGGACCCTTTCTAGGTATCTAAGAGTGGGATCACTGGGAGATGAATCCAAATCCATTTGGCAGGATTGGAACTCAAGCTGGACAGCATGGATTTTGGAGTCAATCTCTGAAAATTCTTTCCCACACTTGTTCCTTAAGATAGGTTTTAGTTGTTTGAACTTTTGTACAGCTTGGAACATTGCAGTTCCTTTTACATGTGTGCTCCAAACTTTATGGACTGAGGAATAAAAGTGTTGGTAGGATGTCCAAGCATTGAAAAATCTGAAGGGAGTATGTCTTATTGGTGAGTTCAGACTTAAGGTAACCAAAATGGGGCTATGGTCAGAGATACCTGGGGTGAGGAACTAGCATTCTGAAATTGGAAAGGAAGTAAACCATGTTTGATTTACCAGAGCTCTATCCAACTTTTTTGCAATTCATGCATCTCTTATACTCTTATTTGACCAAGAGTATAAAATGCCACTGAATTTTAGGTCCTCCAATTCAGCATTTTGAAGGCAATCTTTAAAGTCTGTCATTGCTATGCACCACTTCTTGGAGCCTCCATGCTTCTCACCAATGTTGGGAATGACATTGAAGTCCCCCATTAAAAGCCAAGGGAACTGAGCAAAAATGGCTGCATGGTAAGTGAGATCATCCCATAAAACCTGTCTTTCAATAGCACAGTTAGCTGCATAAATGAAAGTGGTGAAGAAGGAAATGTTGAGACCAATGATAGAGATGGAACAATGTATAGCCTGTTTGCTGCAGTGAATGACTGATAGGTTAATGGTGTTTGGATTCCACATAATCCAAATTCTTCCAAGGTCTGAGAAGGGGTAATTGTCTGTGATAGACCATTGAGGGGCTATAAATCTATGAATGGCTGCCACATTAGAAGATGCCACTTTGGTCTCCACTATGGAGACCAAATTAAGTTTCCTTTCAGAAATTAGTTTCTTAATTTTTGATTGTTTAGAGGACTGGTTCAGCCCTCTAATGTTCCATATGAGAAGAGAAATCATGAGAAGGGAGGAAAGAAGTGACCTCCAGGATGCTTTGGGCTTACTGAGGAGCCCTCTGGCATCAACCCTTGAATAATATCAGCTTTCATCCTTGCATATTTCTTTAGGCTCCTTGCTGACAATCTCTTTCATTGTGTTGGTGGGATACAGGTGCCTGGATCACTCAGAGATGAAGAAGGCAGCAATGGAAAGTTGGTTGTTTAAGCATACTTGACAGGCTTAGGACTAATTGTTTTGGCACCTTTATGTTCCTTGAGCTTCTTGTACTAGAAGGGTGTAGATGGAGAGACAGTGGAGGTTGAATATTGGACTAGTGTGGATGGTGAGTTTTGTTTGTGAGTGGTGGTTGGAGTGGACTTTGGTGAGGAGAAATTGAGCTTCCTGCTGCATAAAGGTGAGTGTGGTGGGGATAGAGATGTGGAATGGGATTGTGAGTAAGAGATGGAGTTACTGACAATTGTATTGTTGGATGATGGGGTTTGTGGTGATGGAGATGGTGAGATAAGGTTATTTGTAGAGTCTTCCATATTGGTGTCGAGCTGATGTAGTGGAGAAAATTGGTTAACATTTGAAGCTTTAGCTATGGGGAGGGATGAGGGCTTAGTAACCATTGCAGTTCCTTTGTTCCTCTTCTTCTTTACTATAATCCACTCAATGGATGGTTGAATTATAGGGCTGTGATCCTTGTTTTTGGGGGAAGAAGGTCTTGATCGTTGCTGACAACACCCTTCCTATGGGGATGATTGATATAGGTAAGAGGACAGTTGGCTTCTGAATGGTTGAGTGCCTTACATTTGGAGCAAATTTTTGGCAACCATTGGTATTCAATTCTAATTTCCACCAAGGACAGATCATTCATTCTGAGTTGAACATCCTGTTTGATAGGCTTGCTGAGGTCTATGTTAGTACAAATTTGAGCAAACTTCAGCTTGATCCTTGATTCTGTAGCTTCATCAGCATATAAAGGCTCTCCAACAATGCTTGCAATGTGGCTTAGCCCCTTTGCAGTCCAGTAATTAGGTGGGACATTATAGAACTTAGTCCAGATAAGTAAGCAGCCTAGTTGAGTTTGTTGAGGTTGGTTGACCTTGTTCCATTTCATTAGTGAGAAGGGGTGCCCAGCAATCCACCATGCACTACAAGAAATTCGGGTTTTAGGGACAGTCGAAACTGTCCCTAAAAGTACCAAATACGTCCCTAAAAGTCAGTTTGGACCGTCACTAAAAGTTGCGTGCCAAAAGAGCTTTAGGGACGGTCAAAGTTGACCGTCCCTAATACTTTTGACCTTTAGGGACGGTCCAACCTGTCCCAAATAACATCGTCCCTAAAACTTTTTAGGGACGGCCAAGACTGTCACTAATAAGGTACGAATTAGGGACAGTTTAAATGACTGTCCCCAAAAACTAGAGTATTAGGGACAGACAGACCGTCCCTAATACATAATTTTTCAATTATAATTATTGTATTAGGGACGGACAAACCGTCCCTAATAGATTATTTTAATTATATATTTTAATATATTATTGTATTAGGGACGGTCAGACCGTCCCTAATACATTATTTTTAATTATATATTTTAATATATATTGTATTAGGGACGGTCAGACCGTCCCTAATATATTATTTTAATTATATATTTTAATATATTATTGTATTAGGAATGGTCAGGACCGTCCCTAATACATTATTTTTAATTATATATTTTCATATATTGTATTAAGGACAGTCCGACCGTCTCTAATAGATTAATTTAATTATATATTTTAATATATTATTGTATTAGGGACGGTCAGGACTGTCCCTAATACATTATTTTAATTATATATTTTAATATATTAATGTATTAGGGACGGTCAGACCGTCCCTAATACATTAATTTAATTATATATTTTAATATATTATTGTATTAGGGACAGTCAGGACCGTCCCTAATACATTATTTTAATTATATATTTAATATATTATTGTATTAGGGACGGTCAGGACCGTCCCTAATACATTATTTTTAATTATATATTTTCATATATTGTATTAGGGACGGTCAGACCGTCCCTAATACATTAATTTAATTATATATTTTAATATATTATTGTATTAGGGACGGTCAGGACCGTCCCTAATACATTATTTTTAATTATAATTATTATATTAAACCGTCTATATATATATATATATATATTGTATGCTTAATTTGTGAATTTAACCATTCCGGATACATACATACAAAACATATACAAAATAGATCCACAATAACATTCAAAAAAATATTACTATCCATAGAATAAAATCAATCCACAATATATATATTCAAGATCCATAAAATATAAAATCTCTAGTTTTCTAAACAAAAACTAAAACCATGTGGTAGCACAAAAAATTGTTCCATCCTCTTCAAGATCCATTATTCATTCTGTTGGTGGTTGTGGTGGTGCTTGCTGATGAGACCATGTTGGTGGCAGCAGCTGATATTGCCATCTTGTTGTTGGTGGCGGCTGCTGAAAATACGAGTCTGCTGGAGGTGGCGGTGGTTGTTGATGCCAATTTGGTGCGGTTTGCTGCTGTTGGGAATCTGATGGAGACTGTTGTTGGTGGAACCATGGTGGCGACTACTGCTGCTGTTGGAATTGGAGGAACCATGGTGGCGGCTGCTGCTGCTGCTGCTGATATTGGAGGAACCATGGTGGCGGCTGTTGTTGGTACTGCTCAAGCATCTTCTCAAGTTTTTCTATTTTTTCCGCCATTTGTACACTTCTTTCTTCAGCAATTTCGGCCCTTTTCCTAGAAGCCTCATCATATGATGAAGAGGCACGCTGACGCTTTGGAGCCACGAAACCATGTCCGAATCCACGGCAATATCCCTTCCTTATGCCTAGTTGGTTTTGTACTATCTTAACATCATTTATGGATGGACTCGTACCATCAGAATTTTGAGAATTTTGTGCAACCTTTTCTTTCATTGCATCCTACAAAATATTTAAGTTCGCTATCAAATTAAAAAAATATGGCATAGGAATAAATCAAGTAATAACAGAAAATGTAATCACCAATGCACCAGCACATAATAATAGAGAGATTAAAGTGATTCGGTTTATAACATGCGCGCATACAGTAAACAATGGCATTTCTTGTATGCCATTTCTTGTATGACATGCTGTTTCTCAACAAATAGAAAAAAAATTCGGACATTTAAATAAATTTAAGGCTCACTACTGTCTAAATTATTGTTAGAAACTTTGTGGGTAGTTGGTGCACCAGAAAAATATTAGCAAACAAACCATGGGTTTGACAGAGCTAATTTTTTCACAAAGACTCTCCATTATCATTATAATGTGGTCTGATACGAGTTTAACACACAAAAAGTATCCATCACTGCAAAATGGATGATCAAATCATTAAGGTTCTGGTAGTCTAATAGATTAGAATGGAGCCAAAACGCAAGGCACTTTCTGTAACTTGCAACTGTAAGGCACTTTCTCAAACATGGTAAATGGCTGCCCATGTTGTCCCCGTTGCAAGTTGTGCGATTCCATCACCCACATAGCCAAATTTGATATGAAAAAGGAATGATGCATTTTGACATTTAGTAGAAACCAACTATCTCTCCAAAATCCTAATGGTGGGCTCTGGGGCCACAGTGAAGTTCCAATTTTGTTTTTCCAGTCTTTTTGTGCTCTGGAGTTGTTTGGTAAAATAAAAGAATAAGCGTAATGTTTTATATTAGCATAACCAAAAAAAAAAAAAAAAAGAAGGTATTTGAATTAGTGCATTTGGGAGTCCATGTATTGACCTTATAAATTTGAAAAAGATGAACATCAACCTATATATATTTTTCTAATAAGCTAAAAAAAGCTTTTAGCTCGTCATATGAATATACATATAAAAGCTAAAAAAAGCTTTTAGCTCGTCATATATATATATATATACGTTAATTGAATAATAAACTTAGAATCTCCTATCACTATTAATGATAATAAAGTCAATCGTGCAAACACAATATGGTTGGAGACATACGACCTATAAGCTCCAAGAGTCACCAAAATAATTGAGTCGACTTCAAGATCTTCATGTCAACTTGATTTTAGAAGCTAAACCCATCAACCTAATTATGATAAGGTTGGTTTAGGAAAGACAAACCCAATGACTTATGGATTGAATTGAACTTAAGTTTTCCACTCTTTCTATCAAGGTCCCAAGGTTTGATCGAGCAGTTTTGCCCCAACATGAATTCAGTTTGACCTTTAGTAGAAACATTGATTCATATAAATGAAATGATTATATCTACTGCAAAAAAGCCACTCTGGGCGTCTGAAATGACAGCTTGACATGAATGGAATCCATTATTGAGCTGCCCAAATTTTAAGTTGATGTGTAATGTGAATAACATATAATAGAGTCCACAACTTCCGATTCCGAGTGCAGAGACGCAGATCAAAGAGGAGCAAGGAATTAACCCTGTGAGTCTCTCATCTCTCTCTAAAATATGTATGTGTGCGTTTGTATATAATTTTCTGATAGATGCAATTCCAAAAAGTGTATGTGTGTGTATATATATAATTTCACATAGATATATAGGTTAAAATGTCATAATAGTTGAGGTTACAGACTCACAGAGTAGTTGAAACTGCAGAGCAAATTAATCAAGAATATATTTTGTGTGCCACTTCTCAGAATATGCAAGACCAGTGATGTATATATAAACTCACATATGCGCATAAATAGAAGAAATTTTGATAGTTGAGATTATTGAGTGTAGATGAATCTACAGAGCAAATTAATCAATTTAGAGTTTTTATAATCTCAATTTTGTAGTCCGAAGAAAAGGAAAAGAAAGAAGAAAGTAGTTAACCTGATACAAGGCTAGAACAAGTTGTAGATTGTCTTTTCTGTAGTGCTTGGAATGAGAATGAAATCTTATTGCTAATGAGATAGGAGCGAATAGACTGGGAATAAGGCTCTTTCCCTTTGCAGATTTTATGGAATCCGGAGACTCAAATCCAGAGGCTCCTGGCCTCTATATGGCTGAATCATTGAATAAATATGGCATTCTCTACTATCACATGGTTGAGCCTAGGGTGAAAACTCGAGGAGAAATATGTGATCTAAATTCAGCTCCTCCCTCTCTGTCATCTAAATTCAGCTCTCAAAAAGAAGAGAAACCAGCCAGGAACACCACGCAATGCCAATCTTTATGAATTTAGGGGTCCTACAAAGGAGATTTGATATCTCATAAAATGCAGTTAATTTAGATTTGAAGATCTAAAATAATGTCTGAAAAATATTTGATGATCTAATAATGTCATAGGTAGACATATTGATGTAATAGGTAAATAGTGATTCTCTACTATCCCAAAACTAAGCTATTAAACTTATAACAATAAATCAGATTTTGATTTCTTGTCTATTTAATTCAAGAAATTAACTAATAAAATATAACATGACGTTCTAAGAGTATCTAGGACAGCTTTTACTGAAGTTGTGTGTGTGTGTGAGAGAGAGAGAGAACAAATACAGCTCAAGATATAGTAGGATGACAACAGGATCTACAGTTGACCCCATCTAAATAGAGGAATATGCTTTATATATAAGATAACCTTCCTACAGGAGCTGATCGATAAAGTAGCTTGAAGCCTTCATATCACATAATTAAACTAACTAAAAGGAAGAGAATAAAAAAGGGAACAACAATACTTACCAAAAAAAAGAGGTCACATTCATCTTTTCTTTAACACTCCTACAAATGGGATTTTATGTTTTTGGTGGATTTTCAAAGTTACAACCACCCAAACATAATAAAAGAATACGGATAATTATATATTATATATATGTGCAACCCCACATAAAGCTTCAGCTTTTAAAGTCCTTGCTTCATGGAAAATCACTTCTCACTTTCTCTACATATATATTTAGATAATCATAAAACATAAAAGTGTGTATATATATATATATGTAACAACCACACATAAACCTTATGCATAAAAGGGCTGCTTCATGGAAAATCACCTCATTTTCTCCACACCCCCACACACAAACAGACAGACAGACAGATATATTCATATATATATATAAATGGGTCACTACTTGTTAGAGCAAAGTGAGGCTTCCATTTACAAGCTATTCCATTCTCTCTCTTCTCTCTCCTGCTATAGGTATAATTTTCAGTCACAACCAAGATTGACGAAACCCTAATTAAAATTAATCTTTACTCTAAACAAGTTTTAATTCAAGAAACCCCAATTAATGGACTGATTCATTAATTTTCATGATACATCCAAAGATCTCATGTATGTATTTAGTAGAAGTGGAAATTTTAAAGAATGTGAGTCAAGACAGAGATGGTGAGGGGTTTCTAGACTTGAAGTATCTTGGAGTTATGGAATGTAAGGGGATAGAACATTTATTTGGCATGAGTTGTTATTAAATCTCCAGATTTCTACCCTAGATATAAGACACATATTTGAACTATGCAAAACAGATAAATTACAAATCCAACACAATCAATCAATGTGGACAATATTATGAGATCCAAATTTCATAATCTAACATGCTAGCTTATAGTTAACTTACAAAATTCCTCTTAGCTTTCTCGTGTGCCCATCCACCTTGTTCCTTAAAATGTGTGTCCTTGTACAAACGAATAGCAGGATCCTCTTCCCTTTCACCATCCTCATCTTCTTGGCTCTGCCTTTCTTTGAGTTTGACCTATAGTACAAAGTAATAGTGACTATTAGACAAATATATGGTTTAGAACGTAGAATATAAAATAAAAAATTTATAATTATTGTTTCGTATATTACGCACACAATCATCGTAACGTCTGACGAAGGACATTGATCCAGAATAATGTGGAACCTCATTCTTGGAACGATTTTCTTTGTTTTTTGCACTTATTTCCTAAGTAGTAATTCAAACAATATTACAAGTTAGGAAACCTAAATAACAAGTGAATGAAGTTATTATATTAAATAGTAAAAACAAGTAGTTAAGAAATTGAACCTGAAATTTAGGTGACATCCACGTATCACACAATTTTTCCCAAACAGCATTACCAATACCATTGTAAGGATGGCGGCGTGCATTCTCAATCGGAAGATGCTCTTCAAAATGACACTTCAATTTATATCTATATTTCCTCAACGCGCTGAAAATTCCTATATTTACTCGCTTAAAATCAATGTCATTTGCGTATGCATCCACTCCAAAGACCTCCTTTATAATGTAAAATTAAAGTAAGCTATAATTTGTAACCAATTGGACCAGTAATCTCTGATTTTTTTTTTACCAAAACAAGCATTAAATGATGGTTATCATTACCTTCAAATGGTCATAGCAGACCTCTTTCTCAAAATCTGGAACATCCCTCCACGTTTTATACTTTAGAAGGGCTTCGGTATCTCGTGTATTAATGCCAACCTCAGCCGTCCATAATTTGTTATTTAAACCAACAGGTTTAATATAACCCTCTCCAAACTCAACTGGAACTGGCCAATTGTTTTCATTAATTTTGTGCAAGGCTTCATTTTTTGCTCTTCCACGCCCTTTTCGTATCGGACCTGAAAAAAAAATTTATCATCTTAATTAAAGCGTAGGCATTTTACAAAAGAACTTATGGTTAATCAATGATGAAGCATAATTACCTCCACTTGGTTGTGGCCCTATCTGCTCATTACTACCATCACCTTCCATTCTTTTATTTGTTGAATTCCTATCTTCACCTAATCCACTTGGTTGTGTAGGAGGTGAACTTGTAGATGGTTGCTCAGTTTCAGCCCTGCGGGACCTTAAAACTCTACACATCGGTTCCTCGGAGGTGTCCATAATTTAGTTTACAAGCTGATATGAAGAATCAAGTGAAATTAAATCAAAATAAACAAGCATATGCAAAATATATTATGAGTCATCATTTCATATTTACATAATTCCATTGAATAAAAAATTCAATAATTAGAGGCAATATAACTGAATAGATCACATTAAATATAATCATAAACCCAAAAAAAAAAGTAAATGCTTAAATATAACAATTAATTTAGTCAACCAAATCAAAGCTGCAAATTAATGAAGCACAGAAACAATACTTAAAGAGAAATTTAAACAAAAAGTAACTCAAAAGATAAAGCTCGGTAATATAATTCAGCTGGTCACTTAAAGTATTAATCATAAAACAATAAAATGAGGTACATGCTCAAGAATAAAAAGCTTCACATGTCATCCATATCAGTATCATCTTCAGACATTAATTCTGGTTCCTCATCTGAACTATATTGAATGTCAAGAGCTTCATCATTCTCAACATCCCAAAAGTCATCATTAATGGCTGCTTCACCCCTACATTTTTGAATCATTTCAGCATCAAGAGTTTCACCCTCCAAATCGTCCCTGTTCAAAGGGAATAAATCCATGTCCAAGCCCGCTTCAACAACTCCATCCACGATGCTTGGTTCGCTCTCTTGGTATGCTGTAGTGTTGAGCATTTCATCATGTACTCCTGTTTCACCCTCTTTTTCAGGTACATCAAACGAGCTTCTACTTGTTATATCTTGAACTACCTCCCACGTCCCTTGTAATTTGTTGTCTTTGACATAGAAGCATTGCAATGCTTGATTTGCTAACACAAACGGCTGATTTTTGTACGCTCTACTGGCTACATTTACACTTGTGAAATAGGTATCTTTATGTACACCGGTACCAATCCTAACATCGAACCAATCACATTTGAAAAGAAAAATTTTTCTACCAAGAGGATATCTTAACTCAATGATATCTGTTAGGGCATCATAGTAATCTTGGTCTTCTCCTTTCACTAACACGCCACTATTCTGTGTTTGTCGATTTTGCTCCCTTTCCTTAGTATGGAACCTAATCCCATTTACAATACACGCGGAATATCGACTTACTAAACATTGAGGTCCACACGCTAATGAATACAGATCATCACAAGTTGTTTCCTTTTGATGATGACGCATTTCCTTTATCTATTAAAAGAAGTGTAGTGTTAAATAAATGAATGACAGTTCATTTTAATTAAATTAACGAATTTTATTTAATTAAGTACAATAGGTGCATAATGGACTTACTTTTGTTTCAAACCACCTCGAATATTCTTTAGCATGTCTTTGAGGAACATTGCGCGGATTTTCTCTCTCAAGTTCTACCTTGTGTTTTCTAAACAATTACATTATGTTAATGATACAATTGTATACATGTATTAAGAAATACACTATATATTCATAGAAACTGACAAGATATGACATGCAATGAGTTACTTACTCTTCATATGACAAAACATCTTCACAATTCTGTAAAACGTACAATCGGGCCATCTCTATGTCCGCACGGGGCAATATGTCCAAACTTTGTGCTCCTATCGGTCGAACCACTTGCTTTAGATCATAAATGTGGACCAATTATTGTTGTAGTTCCCCTCACTATTTCTTTCTTCTCTATTGAACCTTGTCTCAATCCCTCCAAGAAATTTTGAACAAAATGTGAGGCACTCATCGTCCACGTAAGCTTCCGCAATAGACCCTTCCGGACGTGCTTTGTTATAGACGTACAATTTGAGAGTATGCAAAAATCTACATAACCGTTAATCAAACCAATAATATTTAATAACAAACTAATAAAACTTGTTTAAAAAAAATATTGGTTTACTAAAAATATACAGCACCTTTCAATCGGGTACATCCATCGATATTGTGCAGGGCCTGCGATGATGGCTTCACGCGGCAAATGCAGAGCCAAGTGCACCATAATGTCAAAAAATGACGGAGGAAATATCATCTCTAACTTACTTAGTATAACAGCAATGTCCCTTTCCATTGCCTCTAAGACATCCACTTTGACAGTTCGACAACACAATTCCTTGAAGAATAAACCAAGCTCAACTATTGTGTTACAAATATCTGAATTTAAGAATCCTCGTATAGCAATAGGGAGGAGACGTTGTAAGAGAACGTGTGAGTCATGACTTTTCAATCCAGATATCTCACAATTATTAACATTCACACACCGACTTATGTTCGATGCATAGCCATATGGAAACTTAACTGATTTTAGCCATTCACATAGTTGTCTTTTATTATTCTTTGACAATGTGTAGCGCGCTTGTGGCATCTCAAATTTTTCACCATTACGTCTCAGGTGGAGTTCTTTTCTAATCCCCATTGCTTCTAAATCCAACTGACTTTTGAATGTGTCCTTAGTTTCCCTTCAATGTCCAATAATGTCCCCAACACACTATCGCATATATTTTTCTCTATATGCATAACATCCAGGTTGTGCCGCAACAAAATGGTCTTCCAGTAAGGTAGTTCAAAGAAAATACTCTTCTTCGTCCAGTTAAGTTCAAATTCCTCACGAGTTCGCTTCTTTTTATTTGGCCCCTTTCCGAAACTAACCTCGGGTATGAGGTTAAGTTGTTCTAGAATATCATCACCCGTCAACTGCTTTGGTGGCCCTTTGTCTTCACTTTTGCCATTAAATTGCTTGTGATGGTTTCTGAAAATGTGATCTAACGATAAAAACATACGACTTCCCAAGTAGCATATCTTACGTCCGTGTTTCAAAAAACAAGAACATGTTTCTTTGTTACAATTCGGACATGCTAGATAACCCTTTGTCATCCATCCAGATACCATCGCATAGGCGGGAAAATCACTAATGGTCCAAATCATTGCCGCATGCATTTTAAAGTTACATTTTACTGTACGCGTCATATGTCATCACACCATCCCACCACAATTCTTTTAACTCTTCAACCAAAGGTTGCATGTACACATCAATATCATTACCAGGCGATGTTGGACCAGGAATAAGCAACGACATAAATATATATGGCTCCTTCATACATATCCAAGGTGGCAAATTGTAAGGCACAATCATCACAGGCCACATACTATACGCATTGCTCATATTTCCAAATGGATTGAATCCATCAATTGCTAATCCAACACGAACATTACGAGGATCAGCAGCAAACCAACTATGCTTACTATCAAAATCCTCCCAAGCTTTTGAATCAGCTGGATGTCTTAACTCATTTGTCTCCTTCACACGTTTCTCCTTATGCCACCGCATATCTAAGGCTGTATCTTTGACATAAACAACCGTTGAAGTCTTGATTTCAATGGGAAGTGCCGGAGAACCTTTTGAGGGATTTTCTTACCCTTACCTTCGTGAGGTTTATACCTCGATTCACCACATTGTGGACAATTTTCTTTACTTGCATTTTCCCTCCAAAATAGAACACAATCATGTTTACATGCATGTATACAATCATATCCGAGACCCAAGTCTCGTAACAAGCTTTTAGTCTCGTAATGAGACTTTGGTAACACATTATTATCGGGAAGCATATCCTTAAATGCATCAAGCATCATGTCAAATGATTTGTTGCTCATTCGGCTTGTAACCTTCACATGGAACAACTTTAATATCGCTGACAACTTAGAGTATTTTTCACAACCTGGCCACAATTCACATTGTGCATCATTTAACAATCTATCAAAGCTTCCTCCTCCAACATCAACTTCAGGCGAATCTTCTTGTTGTGGTGCATTAGTGAAGTTTCCCATTTGTATGTTATCCAACAATTCAAACACATTATCTACATTTCCATCTTCATCGTGGACATTTTCCCTACTGACATTAGCATCAATATTAACATTATTGTTGCTTTGACGAGCCTCCCCGTGATATCCAATTGGTATACCCCTTGTCCATCCCATTTCTCAAGAGATGCTACTTAACTTCTTCAATTTGATGATAAGTCCTATTTTTGCAACGACGACATGGACATCGGGACCTACCGTCTACTTCTGCATGACGCCTAGCCACATCAATGAAGTCATGTATGCCATCAAAATACTTTACACTTCCCCTAGTGTGATGATGAATCTAAGACTTATTCATGTAACTGCTTAAATGTACACAAAAAAAATAAAAAATAAAAGAAAAAAAAGAACATATATCCATCAAGAGTTAATAAAGGATATATATATATATATATATGCATGTATATAAGTGTGTGGAGCCCATCATGGAAGGAACAATGAATGAGTGTAAGAACCGTCTTATCATTTCTTTAAAAAAGAACCAAAAAAAAAAAAAAAGAGTGAAATACAGTTAAAGAAAATTGAAAGACATAGTAATTAAGAAATGGAGTTTCTTCATACTCTGTTGGTTCACTGCCATAGTCACATGGCATTAGTATTATAGACACTGGTAGGTATAATTTCCTAGATCTATCTTCTGACCCAATGAAAAGAGGATGATAGAGGAAGATTCAGATGCACTTTAGATGTTTCAGGTGTATGCAGGTTGTATAGACATAGATGTCTTTCTGGATATTCATGAAATTGGGGAACCCTTAACTCTAATTAGAGATGAGGGTGTTAAAGAAATGGAGGTGTAGATCTTGGAAGTTGTGTAGATGATAAGGGTTTCCAGAATGGGAGCGCACATAATAGAATTTCTCTGTAATTCTATTGGTTTTTTTGGTAATTGAAATTTGTTAAAGTATTTTTTCGCTGTATTTTTATTGTTATTTAGTTAACTGTTTCATTATTAATTTGAGTTCATGTAATAATGGTATTGGATAACATTAGATGGATATAAAATGAGTGATGGAATGGAGATTTAAATCTTTATTCAATATGAATATATGATTGATTCTATTCTAGGTTGTATAACAGTGGAAAAGAGTAATCATGTCATTTTTTGTTTTGTTTTTACTTCTTCAGTTTCAATGACATCTTCTCTGGCAACCTCTCCTAATATTTCTGAGAAATTAATTGTCATTTGAAGGCTTGGGATAAAAAGAAGGTCGAGTAACTCCATCACAAAAATGTTTCCTTCCCTTCCTTGTCGGCATGCCAAACTTGTAAATTTTGATTCTACTTATTCCCCATTAAATATTTAGTCTTATTTATATTGTATCTTTTTTGGAGGCTTGAGAAGGGATTCATCAGCTCCAAATATTCAAATTTGGGGCAGTAGTTAGCAAATTGTTTATAGCCCTCTCACCATGGCTTTGGGTAAGTCTTAAGATAATTAATTTCTAATTTGTTTATGGTATACTGTAGAAAAATACGGTTTTAGTTTACTGTAGTCAGTCTAATTTGTTTAATTCAAAACTTATTAAACAAGGGGCGAAAAAGACTTCTACCACTGCACTACAAACTGACTTAAAATCTTCTACAACATTGCAAGATTACAATTCAAACAATGGAAAAAAATTGTCCAGTAAATAGGAGAACACCAACAGCCAAAAACTAAGAGAAGCAATTTTAATGACTAGTGCTGTTATTTTAACCAAAATCTGGAGTAAATAGGAGAAGAGCAAAAGCAAAAAAAAATAATAATAATAATAATATAAAGGACAGCAACTTCTTATTCTTCTGCAAACGCTAGCCCGGTCCAATTTAGTTTTATCTCTCCCTGTTTAAGCTATGTTTTTCTTCATATCTCCCTGCTCAATCTCTTGAACTAGGCACATCGTCAAAATCAGAAAATATGGTTGTTGAAACAGAGTTTGTTGAAAATTTGTAGTGATAAATCCTATTTAAACTCCATTAATCCAACCATAAAATCAGAAAGAAAGAAAAAAAAATTAATAGCTCAGTTAAAATTTGGTGAAACATGACCAAGAAATCTGAAACTTAAAAGCTCTTGGGTTGATCAAAGCTGGCCCAAGTTTTTAAAAATTCAGTTTTCAAATTTGGTCCAAATGTGAATGACTAATTTAAGCCAAAGATAAAATTGGCTTTTGAATTCCAAAATAAAACCCTTTGTGACGGGTAATCTACATAATGTTATTAATCATTGCAACGAAAAAATAAATTATCTTTCTGCGAATTGTAATTAAACAATCAACCATATAACGAAATTTTCAAAATAAAAATCCAATTCTGCCAGCCACGAAAACAAACTTGACAATCAATATATCATTTGTTTTTCCTTTCTTTCAATTTCTCATTTTCAAACTGTGGGGGCATGAGCAATAAAACTTTTCAGCTCAATCACTTTCTCTGTTTTTACTTTCCCAATCTCAATGTAAGAACAAACAAAAAGCCTATTTCAACTATATCTCAAGAAATATATAAGGAACACATAACAAAATATATAAGGAACACATCACAGAATATATAAGGGTTTAGATTACCTCCTGATTCTGATAGCTGGCCTCCTCCAAGCCCGAGATTCTCTTCGAAACACCTAATAATCACTTCTGCAAACCTGATCATCACAAGGAAAGAAGTCATCAAACAAAAGATAGAGCAAGGATAGAAGCAACATGCTGCAACTAATTAATGTGGCATTTGGATGTTCATGAAAACTAAGGATGCTTGATTGTTTCTGGCCAACATAGTTCAAAAAAGATTTTCTTCCTACCTGAACTCACAGTTGTAAAAATGTGGGGAGAACTAGTATGACAAGCAATGACAATACAGCATGCGAAAATTTTATTCTGCTTAAAGTCATACCACCTAGCATTACAGAGTCATTCTGAGTCCTTGAAGGACCGAATACTATCTTCATCTTCCATCCTTGCTTGCTTAATTTTAGAAGTTACACTAATAAATATGCAAAACAAACGAGCACAGACCTAACCTAGAAAGATAACTATACTACATCAAGTCTGCTTCAACCTAATCTTATTAATGACTATGGTGCTCTACCAAGCATCAACTAATAGAATTGGTGTGAGCAAATACCTCCTCAATTTAAATGTTGATGCATATATGTCTTTCTATATACAATTTTAAATTTTTATAGTTTGTGATGCATGTTACATAAATCACTTGAATATAAATATGTGCCGGATCAATGGACTCATATTTTTTTCTAATAAAATACTAGAGCACAGAAGAATGATATAGATGGGGTAATTCTATTTTTTTTTTTTATTAAATTTATTATTTAGTATAAGTGTGACCTCTTCATTTCACTTATTTCTTTGTCTTTTAACTTCATTTCAATTCTATCTTGACCTAATGTAGTTTTACGTTTAGTGGCATGGTCAGGAAGTTGATAGCCCATATCCTAAAATGTTGATAAATCTACAAATCTCCTAAGAAGAATTCATAACAGAAGTTTTATTTTTCAGTTTGTGTTGGATATTTCGGAGGGGGAAAGGGCACATATTGATAGCTCCCTTCAACGTCCTGCATTGGAACATCTCAGCAATTTTTTTTTGGCAAAGTAGGTATTGAATATATGAAACATAAAAAGATTAAACGGAATAAAATAAAATTAAAAAAAAAAAAAGAAAAAAAAAAGAAAAAGAAAAAATAAGAAAAGAAATTGGCAGTTGCAAGTTCAGAAGCACTACATACCAGAAGTTGGCTGATTCCTTTCCCAGCCAATATCTCTGGTGAAGTCAGCACAAACTTTTCAGCAATAAGTGCACAACATGAACATTCCTGCATTTGCAGATCAGCATGTTCATCCAACTAAACTAGAGACAGAAAATGTACTGGTCAGAATAAAAATTTAAACTAGGTATATGCATATACATACGTGTAAGAATTAAACTTTCTCCAATTAAATTAGTTAAAATATATTTTACCTTTTAAAAAAAATAATAAATAGAAAAACAATAAAAGACAGATTATGCACATCTTTTAAATAATATTTCAAACATTTTCATAGAGAAGATATATATATATAATACCCGCCAATATTATAATATCACACTACTTTAAAATTTTCAAACAACAATTCTAAAAATCAAACTTCTATAACTTATTGGGAATAATATAATAGACATAGAGTAACAGTTGAAACAAAGGGGCAACAGCTAAATCAAGGCTGGCATGCACAATTCTGCTTGATAATCAACAATTGAAGCAGAAAAAAATAGAAGAATAAAAAAACAAATTAAAAAAAAAAAAAGAAGGAAGAGAGAGAGAGCATGGAAAACCTGTTGAAATCTCTAATTTCCTTGTTCCTAGCTCTATAAAACCAACTTGGTGGGGTTCTTTTTTCTAGAATGACCATTATGCATTATGCATTTTATATATTCCCTTGGAATATTAAGAACTTTAGAAAATCAACAATCTTCCTAGAACTTTAATAATGAAATTTTTTTTGCTACATTGATTACGCAAACTGTGCAACACAAAAGCCGATGTATAAAAGATACCATATAAGATCAAAGAGATAAAACAGAGGAGATTATACATAGATACATATATATACATCGATATGTACGTATACACAACCGTATTATATCCAAATACCTATTATCATAATTTAAGTTAAATAGAACCCAGAATTCAAATTTTGTCAAAGTGATTTCACAGTGTAATAAGCACATAACGAGTTTTTTAACAAGCACATAACAAATTGAACTTGTTATATCTCAAACCTGTATTTCCCACAGCGATTCACACTCAGACTACAAGCTGACTCCAGATTGTAATTTACCCTTTCGATTGTTAGGCCTTTTGTAATTTTCTAACCCTACAACATGTATTTGCAGAAAAAAAAAAAAAAAAAAAAAAAAAAAAAAAAAAAACTAGGGTGAGGATCATGAAATCGATGTGGGTTATATGAATGACAAATCGAAGATGGGGTTCTCTGAAAATCGAAGAAAAATGCATAATCCCTAAAATTTTGAAAGAAAAAAAAATGTTATACCTCAAGATTAAAAGTCTCTGGATATCACCTAAACGCGTCCCTTACATCTTGAATCTTCTAACAGTTGCGCCTGTAAGTGTCAGTATCGCGGGATTTCTTTCCAAAAGTCCAAGAGTTTAGATCGATGTGGCTGTCGGAACGATTGGGTGAGAGTGGAAGAGAGCGTGAGGGCTTGAGAGTGAAAAGAATGGAAGAGGCGTGAGGATAAGGATGGAAGAGGCGTGAGAACTGAAGACTTTAGGTAAATAGATGTTAAACGACATAGTTTGATGGAAATAAATTAATTTTATATATTATATTTTAATTCTTACAAAAGCGGCAAACAATAGATGAAGGCTAAATTTTGCCGCTTTATTTTTTTGTGGAATTGGGGACAGGCTGTTTATGGTTTTAGGGACAGTTTTGTAGTCCGTGCCAAAAAATAATGTTTTAAGCACAGTTTTAAAGTCTTTAGGGACAGTTTTAAAGACTGTGCCAAAAAACCATGTTTTAGGGACAGTTTTTAAAGACTGTCCCTAAAAAAGCATGTTTTAGGGACAGTTTTTAAGACTGTCCCTAAAGGACTGTTACTAAAACTCATATTTCTTGTAGTGATGGGCCATGGGAGAGAACAGTATCCACTTGTGATGGAGACTTGAACCTGAAAATGAATTATCCTCCCCAAGTATTGTATCTGTGAGCCCAAAGGATTCCCATAATTTTGATGCAGCATTCTAAACAACCTTTAGAGGAAGCTTCTTGTGGGTGGAAAACCCCACCAAGTGGTAGGAAGACCAAAAAGCCAGACCTTCTTCAGCAACCTCTCTTGGTGGTTCAATGACAGTTGAGTGTTCAGAGGTAGGGGCAAAGTATTCGAACTTCATTTTGTTTGAACCTAGTTGGACTACATTTGACCAGGTCAATGTATTAGATGTAGAGTGTGGTAGAGGGCTAACTGTGTTATCTATTGGTAGGGCACCTGTTTTATGTGCTGGATGTGCCATAACTGGTATAGTAGGTGTGTTGTCTTTAGGTAAAGCTGCTGATTTGTCTGTTTTGTCTGTTGGTGTATAATGTGGGAGTGGTAGGTCTATGTTTCTAGGCTGGTTGTTGAGAGTAGGAGAAGTACCATGTGGAGAGCATGTGTTGTTATTACCTTTTTGGGGAAACTGAGATGATGTAGCCTGCATGGAGGTGTTGACCAGACAAAGAGATTTGAAATTCAAATTTGAATTCGAGACCAAACCTGCAGCCACCAGTGGTGGAGGAGCATCCATAGCAGTGGTGGAGGGAAGTGGTGGAGGTGGAACAGGTGCTGGAGTAGTTGCTGGAGACTGTTGGTGATTGAGCTGTAGCTTAAGCTTTTTAAGCTCAACTTGTAGCTCTGCATTGATCTTCTTTTGGTGGTTGTACATTTCCATTGCTTTCCCCAGATTGTCATCCTTCCACTCGAGTTGCTCTTGCAGTCTGTCGATTTGGTGAGCTGGACATGAGTAAAGCAGAGGATTGAAATTCCTAGGGAGCTGTCCTGTAGAGGTTGGTTGCTGAGACTGTGTTTGTGGTGGCTTTGGTTTATTTCTGTTATGTACAACATTGTTAACTGGCCATATTGGTCTTGTGGTAGGGGAAGGAAAGTGAACAGGTTGTTGACCAGATACTGAAGGTGGGATTGGTGGAGGATATACCTGTGTTTGGGAGGTGATTGAAGGAGGTAATCTTTTGAGGATGGCTTTGGGAGTTGTTTGTTTTGGTAGTTGTGTAATGCGGTTATTTTGCGCTTGTGTGGTAGTTTTGTTTGGATGCTGAGATTGCTTGGATAAGGATTTTGGGATCTGGCTTGGTGTTGTGCTATGATGATTCAGTAGAAGAAAGGGAGGTTTGAGGTGATTAGCAATGGGATTTCTCAATGATGGAGGTTGCAGGAGGTTGAGCATGTTGCAGGAGGTTGGGCATATATGATTGTGATGATAATGACAAATTTTGGTTAAATATCAATCGGTTATGCAGAGAACTGGAATTCACATATATCATATATTTAACCATATAAATTACACTGTGAGGGATATCAATCGGTTTCACCCACTCGTTGATGGTTTGTATATATTGAGAGACTTCCAAACATATATTATGTAGCTTGTTTCTTTTATTGTATATGCATATATACGTATATACGTACAAAATTTAATTATGCCACAATAGCACCATTCTACAATAGCGAAGTACTTTTGTAACCTAGATCCCATTTATTACTCTTGATCTTGACTGATACCATCCAAGAAAAAAGTTTGTACACATATATTATCTGCATAACTCTGCCCCCAAAGTAATTTATGACTGGATCAAAAAGTTCTTCAATAAGCCAATTTTGGGTACAATGCTCGTACAATGTTGAATAAGGCTTGATCATGATTACCTCCAAATTAAAGAATAGATAAGGAATGTGCAAGTTTGATATGTGTCCAAGAGAGACATCCAAAGGAATTGCTATTACACACCTATATAACAAGTATTATATATATATATATATATATATGTATATTGTATATATTCATTCTCAAAGTATGATCTGAGATGTAGGGGACATGCATCCATAGAGGATGTAATTATGGTCAAACCCACAAAATTATATTTGCTAATTGCCAAGAATGAACTGGCAATGAAGCAATACCAACCCCATGCACTTATGTTATTATCATTCATGCTATAGTACTTCCATTTGTCCAAACTCGGATTTTGTTCTTGCTTGTGTTCAAAAGCTAGGGTTTAAATCAAGAGTAGTTGTGAGAGAAAACTGGCCGTCTCTCTGGTCTAACTTCATTGTAAGACATGGTCAAAGCAAAAAGTACAGTCATGTGTGTGTCTATATATGTATATGTATATATATACCAGGATAAACGCGTTCGTAAAGCCGTGTTAATTTGATTTCAATGGCACCAGCTAATTAAACAGTGAGCACACTACAAGACATATGAGATATGAAGGAAATTCAATTAAAAAAACCGATGTGTTACATCTATTGATTCTTTTTGGAACACTCTCTCTCTAGCCAGTTCTTTAGATGGTGCTAGCTTGATTAAATGAATAAGACTGTAACACTGCAGTATACGTAGTATACTGGTACTAGCAAGACCAAATCAACATTTGCTTTGACTTCAAACAAATATACATATATGTATATGTAGAAATTTTTTTTTTTTTTTTTGAAATTTATAAACCGAATAAAAAGCCAAACAATTCCCATTCACGTGATACAATAATGAAACTCACATGATATAATTGTGTAGCATTCATGTGGATCCCACTCCATTGCATTTCGCATTATCTACATTACACCATAACACCATTCTTATGAATATATATATATATATATATATATGAAGCAAGAAAGGGGATCAAGTAAGATATTTTTTCTTACCCGGTTAATTAACATATATAAACACAATATTGTGAAGTAAAAAAAAAAAAAGTGTAATATATGTTTGTGTAAACATGAGAAGCATGGTTGTCTATTCGCAATTGCTGCCTATCAAGCCTACGAAAATGATCTTCAAAGATTCTTTCACATGTCAAGAACTAAAAATGATATATTTTTGTACATTAACTGTGATAATAAAAGGAAATTTGAACTTGATGTAATAGAGGAAGTTTCATGCAGATTTCTTATAGTGATTTTGAACACATATTTTAACAAGAGCATAGACCATCTTTAGAACCAATTGACTTCCCTTTGTTAATCTTTTCTACATTTTCAAAATTTTCATTTCAAATAAACCAAATTTACGTGTAATTAAATTCCCTTTTTCTTTTTTTTGGGTTGCAATTGTTCAATGCTAAGTTCATATGAAACAATTCTTGTGTTGTCCTGACCAGTTGTGGCTAGTGATAGTTATACCAAGTCCCTTGTTCACACACACACACACACACACAAACAAACACACGGATAAAAAATTTGTAAGAAAAGTACGTCACAGAGCCGGCTAAAAGGAAAAAGCTCAATAAGCAAAGACCAAATAGAAACCTCATTAGAATACACAAAAGCAACAGTGGCAATGACAATGTCTTTGAATTGTCTCTTTCGTCCCCTACACCTTTTGATCCACTCTATAAAACCCTTCACTCTCTCTCCCTCTCCCTTTCCATCTCAAACCCTAATTCTCCATTTATCTTATTCTCTTCCACTTTCAAAACAACACCTTAATTTTGGCATGGAGTCTGCCAAGCATGGAAATTCCGACTCCTCAAGCGACGGAAATGATCAGCAAGCTAAAGTCAACGATGATGATACCGGTACTGGTCGATCCTACGAGTGCACTTTCTGCAGGAGGGGTTTCACTAATGCTCAGGCCTTGGGAGGGCACATGAATATACACAGAAAAGACAAGGCCAAGGCCAAGCAGCCTACTGATTCTTCGGTCTCAACCAGATCCAAACAAGACTACATGACTTCCAAGTACTATGCACCAATTTCAAGCGAAAGG
This sequence comes from Cornus florida, assembly GCF_030987335.1. NCBI lineage: Eukaryota > Viridiplantae > Streptophyta > Magnoliopsida > Cornales > Cornaceae > Cornus > Cornus florida. Next base: position 55,219,001 of record NW_026775571.1, on the reverse strand, counting down.
CCACACCATTATGCAGCTTTGGGGGGTCAGGTGAACTATGATCAGTTCTATTTTCCGGCATCAAACCCTAGTTTTGTTCCACATCCATACCATATACATGATCATTTGCCGGTCCCAAGGTCCGAGCCTTTCAGTCTGCATGATGAGAGCATGGGTGCGAATCTAAGCCTGCAAATCAGCCCCCCACATGCGCAAGATAGCAGGGATACGAAGAAAGGTAGGAAGGAGAACGAAGTGGATTTGGAGCTTCGTCTCGGTCACTTGCCATAATTCACTGTTTTATGATATACCCTATATTAATAATTTTGTACAAAGAGTGATTAATTTCTTTCATGATCAGCTATGCTATTTCTTGATTTTCATGAAATTTGTGTGAACTAAATATAGCTACACTTGGGGTAAAGTCTAAAAGGAAGAGACATGTGATCTTCGATTGGGTATACAGGAAAAAAAAAAAAAAAAAAAAAAGAAAAAAAAAAAGAAAGAAAGAAGAAGGAGAGATGATCGAGTAGGTTAATGAATTGTTTAAGTAGACCAATTTACAGCTTGTTTGTGGTATTATGCCAAAATTTTGAGATCACATGAGACTTGCATGACAAGTACTATTTACCTTTCATCTATAAATGTTATTATGTTTGAATTCAAGATTACTTTGCTTCTCTCCTTCCATTATCTTTTGAATTCTTTGCTTAGTTGAGATTTGTTTTTTTACTTTGAGAACAATTGTTACATCTTAATAGTATCTTCTTTCAAATTGTGTTAGTTATCTAAATTCTTGTTGAATTGGTTGATATCTTGAATGAGCCATTAGCAATTAGAAATTACATTGCTGATAAGGAAATTAATGGTTACATCTTCTTCTTCTTTTTTCTTTTTCTTTTTTTCCAAAATCTGCTGTCATTAAGTAGTTTGAGTGACTGAATTTTATTAGTTAGTATGAAAATTCTAATGTCTCACTCTATGTTATATATCATTTGATTTCATAACATCATCAACTATCTGTGATAGAGTAGTACCACTTTCTTGAAGGTCAGTGTTGATTAGCATTTTCTATGTGTGTGTGTGTGTGTGTGTGTGTGTGGGGGGGGGGGGGGGGGGGGGGGGGGGTGAATTCTCTATAAAGATGAACAAAAGTCTCTCTCTCAATATGTGTGTGTGTTTTTTTTCTTTTGTGGGTAAATATGTGTGTGTGTTTGTGCATGTGTGTTGAATCGTCAAAATTTTAATTAGTAACTGCTAATGCATGTGGAATCTTCATTATACAATTTCAATCTATAATGCAGAATGAAATAATTGAATTTGTGAAACTGATTTGGAATCAGTGAAGTTCAATTGTTGAATTATATCAGAAGTAGGTCATAGTTTTTATATCACGATGCATTAATGCTACTCTCCTCAACTTAAAGGTCGATAGTTTTGTGCTATGTTTTATAGAACATCAGTAGGGTTCATATAGGGGTTATTGCAGCAGTTGTTCTACCTTAGAGAATAAGAAGTATGGGACTGTGGGATATACATATTTTCTTTATGAATTAATAAAATCTATCTTCATAACATTATTTTGATAAATTAATTTGTTCATAAGCAAAACAAAATTCTAGCATGTGAGAATGTTTAAGCATGAACTTTGAACCATGTTCATTTTTTTTTCCCGGAAATGAAGCGAAGTATTTATACCACCATGTTCATCTTAAGGCAACAAGAATTGAGATTCTGACACAATTTTGGATTTTCCTTAAATGGTTTCTCAAGTTAGCATGCATGAGAGCTAAAGATGATAATTTTGTGATAACCATTATTGTTTTAGTTTCTTGTGGAAATTTGTGAGAAGTAATTTGGAAGAAAATGCAGGAAAAAGAGCCTGATATAGAATAGTACTCATGGGAAACTGCAACTTCTGGTGTACTCAAATTTGGTTACCGTCACATGATTCTCATCATAAGAAAGTTTCTAGATACACTGATTAGTAATATTTCGGACTACTCTTTTCTTAAATTTTGTGGATTCAAAGTTGTGAATGTTCAAAAACATTAAATTCAAAAAATGCCATCAAATTTTAATGATATGTGGAGGTTAAACTTGTTTGTTTTTACGTGAAATTTATTTAGTATATCCACTACATGCATAATATCAGATAGAAAATGCTGTTTTCTCTTGTATTTGAAAAAGATAAAATCTACTGAAAAGGACTTTATCACAAGGCCAACCCTTTAATTTTGTTTGCTCAGTATGCCTCGACAGTAAAAAGATAAAAACCCAACAAAGTGTGCATTGATGCTGCCAATTGAAGATGACATACGTAGTGCACATGGGATATTAACAAAGCTGTAGAAAGACAACTTATTTCCTTGATATGATGCCACAAACAGGATGGGAAATTGGCATTTACATACATACATACATACATACATATATGTATATATATATATATAGTAGATGTGTCCCTTCCTTTGCTTAAACTGGAATATGATAGTTTGGCATGAGCAAAAGAAGAGTTTGGACTGAGCTCTATGTCCACTTCATTTCAGTACCATGTGTAGCATTGATGGAGGAAATGACACTTCTCATTGCATTAATGTTTTATACTTCATATCTGAGAGGGGAAAAAATATCTTCAAATTGATTAAATATGATTTTTCATGTAAATTTATTTTTTTCGAAAGTTGTTCTTCATTTAATTGTATCCACAATTAAGTAATAATAGCTAAAAAAATTTAAAATTAATTCAAGATTTTTTTTCATTGATGATTGAGAACAAATTAGTTGTGTCAACCTATGATCACTACTGTCCTTTTTTTTATTTTATTCATGACTTTACCATATATGAATATGTTTTAGTATGTATTAATAGAGAGAGCATTCATAAGCCTGTTCACATGGAGGCTAATGAATTCAACAATGGAAGGCAATACTTTTGTAACTCATCACGCAGAAAATGTGTGTCCATGTTTTATCATATGTATCTCTCTCTCTGTATCTATATATCTAGCTAGTTATCTCTCTCTCTCTACATATATAATATATATTGTATGTACATTGTAGAAAGGATCTCATATTCAACCGATTACTAGGTGCATGGTCGGATTATATATTACATCCAATTGTCATCAAATTCATTGCATCCAGCTGAGACATTTTGAAGTAAAGCTCACTTCATATAAAGATTAACAGATAACAGTTCATGTTCCTAAGGTGAAGCTAAGTATTAGACTCATTCAAGCTGGCCAAAATTAGTTTGGAATAGTTCTGCTTTATTACTTATACCATTGGGGAGACTCAACCATGCATAGACTGAGTATATTAATTGGCCAGCTATTGGATCATTCATTTTGGCCATTTGTTTTGATTTAGAAAGCTCAAAAATGAAGAATGATATCCGACCACTTAAACCTTTGGCCTTTGAATTGATATATCATCTGTATATTTCTATAAAAAAAACTGAATTTCGAGTTTAAATACTTCGGTGTGTTCGGCTGCATAGAATTGGAGCCAATTTTGGTTCAATGTTCTTAATTATTTTTCTCAAATTTCACCAATTATAATTCCGAGCATCCAATTCCATGCAACCGAAGACACTCTAATAGGACATTTGGATTACAGTGTTAATGCTTGTTCCGAATTTGGACCAAGCCGACAAACAACCAAGCTTCATTTTCCTTTGGATTAAAAGAATTGAAAGGAAGGACTAATGATAAGTAGTTCGAAAGTTGGATGCATGCGACTATGTTATGTGAGTGGGAGTCATTAAATATGATGATGTTGTCATTGGCATCATCCCTTACATAAATTTAGAAGGATGCCTCCAATTCTTATCATTAATCTGAATGAAAAGAAATGACAGGCAACAATAATAAATAAAGGGAGCTGATAATGGCACCCCACCATTATCCTGATTCGCTCCATTCCTTCTCTCTCCTAATTAAGATGAAGTTACAAAACAGTTCATAAACTATACAATAATTGATTGTTACTACCATAATTGTCCTTCTCTCTTAAGGTTAAAATTCTTAGCTAAATTCTCCTTCACATTACCTTCATTCATCTCTTCAAAAACAAAAATGAAAGATTTCCGTAATGAAGACAAGGAAATCTCATTATAGTATTTTTTATTTTTAATTATTTTGTTCTACTTCCTTCTTAAAAACATATATTTTGAGTTGGTTTTGAACATATTATTTATTCTTGTTGAATTAGACAAATCTAGAGCATCCTTATAAATACTGGATCAATCTATCAATATTTACTTTAAAACTGAATTTTATCTTGGATTTAATGAAAAAAATATTAGATACAATCCCTGATGAGACTGGAAAAATTCTGTAAATGTCCTTGCTATTCTTCTCTACTTCCTTGAAAAAGGTGTTCAACCAAGAGTATTACTGGTCCTTCTTTCTTTGTTTGCTTTCCCTTTTTCTTTGTGAACATGGGTTTGGGCTGGATTACATAATCATAGTGAAAACATTACCCTTAAGATGTTCAAGGCTTTCCAATGTTTTGAGAACTTTCCTTACAAGGAAGTTGAAAATCAAAGATCGGGGAAGAAATTATTGTTAAATAAAAGTGAAAAAGTTCAAGATTCGACATTAAGTTATCTTATTAGAATAAGAAGTTAGTAGTATTCTAGTTGGAAACAAATTTTTATTTAAATGAATAAAATTTATCACGTTATAGAAAAAAATATATTTAATTGAATTGAAAATCAAAACATATGTTAAAACAACAACGTAAAAATCTAAAGTTCGAAAAAAAAAAAAAAAGGTGATGAATCCTAAAAGTTGAGAGGGGATATAACTTGAGATAAGACTCAAATAAATTGAATTGGAAGAGTTTTCACTCTATACAAAAGACGACTATGGCATTGAAAATATAAGATTAAACATTGAATAAGGTAGGGACTCTTTTATAATTTTATTTTAAAAAATAATAGCAGAGCGCGAATATCAGCTCCCTAAATAAAAAGATTATTTATAACCCTTTAAATATTAATCATTTATTCTTTAAAAAAACAATAATTAGCAGGTAAAACGCTTTATCTGTATTACTTACAAGACAAGACAATGAAACATTATAATTATTCTTACCTTTATTTTCCTTCCTTGGTTTTCCAAACACAAATACAGTTGAACTTAACAAATATATTTTTTCCTTTCTTATTTCTCATTACAAATGCCTTCTTTCTTTCTTTTATTTCTATTTTTATCTAAATGTAGTGTCAACAAATAAATAAACATATAGGATTCCGAACTAATTCCCCTAAATTAGCCAAACGGGTCTAAAATTGGGTCTAGGTTAAATCTATATGTCCCTTGGGCTGCTATGACCCGGCCCAATGACAAATTTTTGGGATATGGGCCTGCTATTGCCTTTGGGCTTCAATGTAACTTTTGCAATTGTTCAATAATTTTTTGGACTATATCTTTTTCTTTCTTCTTGGGCTTCTCTTATCAAGACCAATTCTGTACTCTCTTTATATATTAATATATTGCTTCAACATTTTTTTTTTTTTTTTTGATAAAATTGAAAATTAAGTATTTACAATTTTAAGAGCTAAATTTTTAGTGGTGAAATTATGAGTGGTATTTTTAACTCATTTTTTAGTGACACTTATTTAAATGATTTTGAAAATTTGAAATTATGTTATCAAACATACAAAATTGCACATGATTCATTCAAGCAATAGTGAATATATATATATATATATATATATATATATATTTGTGATAAACTAAGGGGAGGGGGAATCGAATACGTGTACACCCAATTTCAGCCTGTCGAGATCCATTTCATGCCATATTATGTACTCTAGTTGTGAATTATTACCCATACTGGCCATAAAAGCAGTGACGTGGGCTCGGGAATAAGCACTCAAACTTGGCGGGAGATCCATGTGAGATTGGTTAAAATCCTTATGCCCAAAGAGTAATGCCCATTCAAGCGGGTACTCCAAATTGTAGGACCATTAATGTGGGGAACTATAAACATAACGGGGGCAAATTGGTCTGCTATGAGTCCCTGTAAAATGGGGCATAGTCTAGAACTGAACCAATTATTGTCCCTATCAGACAGATTGGTCCATCCAACGAACTAACTAATTAACAGCCCAGCTTTAACCCAAATAATGATCCACCACTTCAGAGTGGCGTTTGGCCAACCCTGAGGACCACATGCCAGGTAGGTACAGTACATAAATTTACAGATTTTCATTTACATAAAGACCAAAAACTAGGCCATGGTCTTGTACAAAACACAAATGGATGCTATGGAGATAAAATTGATGACACTTTACCCAATAAAATTGAAAAAAAATAATAATAATAATACCCTTTGAAGTTAAGTAATGAATGGTCAAAACAATCCTTTTGGTCCAAACAAAGCACACTGTCACGAAAGAGAAAGCAATGCGATACCACAAACAATGGAAAGGACCCACCGAGAAAAATGAAGTTCTCACACTAGCCAATGTTCTCAATAGGGCCTTTTGTGTCTGACACATGGGGTGTATGTACATATGGCTATAGTGTGATAATTATGTGCATTGTGGAGTGGACCCTAAAACCAGCTTTTGTTGAACCTCAACCTTCGAGCACTCGATGAGCACATGGCAAAAGAATATGGGTGGTCTTGACTTTGGTAACTCCAATTATTTTTTGTGTCCCCCCAAATGGGCTCTCGGATCCACCGACATAACCTCTAACTCAATCAGAAAAATGAAGTATTTGTTGGATGCACGAAATTTGTAGCATTCCACAACCACCACAAAATGACACCATTAAGTCCTTCAGACGACAAACTAGGATAATAATCTGATGAAATTTAGCATAAAATCAGTTAAAAGCATTGTAATGCACTTTAGTTATATACACATTTAAAGATTCATTTGAAATAATTTTATTGACACTTCCAGAATTCAGACAACAAATGTGGAAGTTAAGGATAAAATAGTCATTACATGCCAAATGTGGAGGATGGAGTGTGCACTATTGGAAAACTAGCTCAAAACACTTCAATTTAGGCTCATGAATTACCTAATTCGGGCTTAAAATGAGAAAGATGACCATCTAAAGAAAGAGAAGCAATTATGTGCATGCTGAGAAAATCCTCGAGCTCTGATCAAAATGCTCCAAAATAAGTGGAGATATAAGAAATGGATTTTTCAAAAAATGGAAAGCTCGAGCTCCTGAGAAAAAATGCCTCAAGCATTGAGAAAAATTCTCGAGCATTAAGAAAAATGTTCGAGCTTAAAACCCCAGAAAATGCAACAGCCCCAAAAAAAAAAATAAATAAATAAAAAAAAGAAGTGTGTCGAAGATCATTGGCACCTCCTTGGTACCTAAAGATGCAATGAACTAAGTATGAAGTCCACCCCAAGCCTCGTGGGAACACATATCATGGCATTGACATTGTGAACAAGAATGTGAATGGAAAAAACAAACAAAGTGTGCAATTTAAGGACGAAAACATACATTGAAATGAAAGTGACCCATTGACCTCATTACATCATTTGTCATGGTATCAAAAGTAAGTAAGGTAAAGTAGAAATGACTCGGGAATTCCAAAAGATGCAAGTGACTTCCCGACCCATTTCTCTCTTAAAAAGAATACTACATTAATCCAAAATAATACATGTTCATTAATATACATCCCAAAATACATGTCCATTGCTACACATAACATACAAAATAAATGAAATCCCCAACTGAGCTAGCGGTGAGAGGCCTCCTCTAGGGCGATGCCCTTACTTGAAAAGATGAAATTAACGAGGGTGAGCAATTTATATTGCCCCGTAGGAAATGCATTATAGAAATAAATTAGGTTTCATTAGTCTTGCAAATGTAGCATATGCTATACAAATATGGGATATTCCTCCTATCGTCTAATTCAAGGGTAATTTTAAAGGATCGTCTTAGAACTAACAATTGAATTAAATACGATAATTACATTCAGGTATTTACCAATATAAGAAAATACAGTGAAACCAAATGCACCAAGTTACTACTACACATGGATATCAACTTGGAAAATAAGATCCAAAATCATATAATAGGGATAATTTGGACACACCCACACACTCGATCATACGTACTGCATGCATCGAAAAAATAGTTATTTTCGGGATACTAACCCGCAAGGAACTAACCAAGTGGCCACTATAAATTGGGGAGCATGATGAGCGCTGAATATTGCATATTCAAGCTCCTAAACGTGTGTATGTTAAGACCCTAAGTGATACTTCTATCCAGTTTTAGATTGATTTTAGTTTATTTCCTTTTGTAAGTACTTTCCCAAAGAAAAGGATAAAATCAGGATTCTGGAGACTTAAAGACTGATATCGAAGCTTGCGGAGTTATCCCTGATCATCTGAAGCAAGCTTGGAGTCAAAATAGTGATTCTGAAGAAGTTCTAGTGCAAAAGCTCGAGCACAAAGTTCCTAGCTCGAGCACAAAGTTCACTAAAGCAAAAAAAACAACAAAGTCAAAAAGGCTTGAGCAAAGATTTTCTTGCTCAAGCAGAATTTCAAGGTGATCGAGCCTTTGCAAAGGGGCTCGAGCATAAACTCCCTCGGAAGATGAAAAGATGCTTCGGAAGTTCTATGTTGCCAAAGCTCAAGCAAAATGCAAACTGCTCGAGCACTATCTAAAAGGCTCGAGCACCCAAGCCAAGGTAATCAAGCACCCGAAGAAGAAGTCCAAAAATATTCTAAGTGTTGATGAAAAAGACGCTTCGAACATAAAGTAAAGAAAAATGGTTAAGTATAGAATTCCTGCTCGAGCATTTCTCAAAAGGCTCGAGCAATACTCGGGCACCAGCCAAAAGCTCAAGCAGAAGCTTTTCTGCTCGAGCCTTTTCCCTTTAGTCAGACTTCTTAATTGCGTAATTAATTCTAATCAAATCCTAATAAGTCCTAGACAGACCCAGATGACTACAGAAGACCTAAACCCTATCCAATCCTTGATAGAAGTCAGTTGCTTCTATAAAAGGATGCACAAGACCACAAAAAAGCTCTCTCGTTTACTTTCCTTCTTCTCTTTAATTTTAATCTAAAATCTAGTGGTGGCTTTTATAGTTTCTAGTTTTCTCTAAAGTATTAAAGGTGAAGATCCTTAGAAGAGAAGTGCAGTCCATGATGATGAAGTTTACAACAACACAAATGATATCTTCCATCATCATGAGTAATTAATTCCTCTATTAGGGCATTAATGTAACCCGAATCCGATTACTATGGTTTGATTGTTTTATACTTTAGGATTTTAACTATTTATGTATTTTGATTGCATGATTTTGAGCAATTAACTTAGATATTATAAGCAATTGGGATTTTAATAAAATAAATTAGTTTTTGAGAAATTAATACCTTGTCTTAGATTTAATTATTCTTAAACTATATTCAACCTATTCTTAGTGTGTGAGATTGGCGGTTAAGGGTTTCTCAAAAAATAAGAATAGAGATCATGCAATGGTGTTCAAACGTCTTTTGTGAATGAATGTTTTCATAATCTATGCTTAGGGAAGACGAGTTATACTGCAAAATTTGTTAAAAGTAGGTAGGTAATTCGTGACAACCAAAGATAGGTTATTATTAACTGAAATTCATGAATCATCTTTCTTTAAATTGAATTAAATGAATATTATTGAGTTTAATTCCAAATTATACATAAGTGTTGAAATCTCAAGGTTGAACAGTTGACCATAGTATGAGGTTCGCGGTGAAGTTAATCCCTAAGATCTTCTCTCTCCGATCTCAATCTTTTAATTAGTTTAATTTAGTTCATGTTATTAAGTTACAATACAAAACAAACAAATCATTCTCCCAAATTAAAATAGTATTAATTAAAAACTTGATAAACCACCATAGTCCATGAGGTTGACACCCTCTAAGTAACCCTATCTTGCAAAGGATTTGTACTATTGTGAATGGTAAATAAAACTACACATCAATTTTTGACGCCATTACCGGGGACTATGTAACGGTTTTATTGAGTTCGAAATTAGTTCTACTTTAATTTATAATTTTAGGATTTTCTGATACCTCATATTAAATCTTTTTCTTTTCAAGTGTAGGAATTTAGGAGTAAGGACGACGGCGCTTAAAGAACAGAAGCTGTGGTTTTCGGACCTTCTGTGAGTTCTTATCAGTATTTTTCTTTACTTGGAATTTTTCTTTTTGTTACTGTTTTCACCATTGAACATAGTGCATGTTAGGTCTCCGTTCCTTATCAGAACCATCACTTGAATACGACCCTGAACTAAAAAGAACTCTTAGGAAAATTAGAAAACCTAAAAAGAATTCTAAATTGTTAGGAGAATCTTCTAGATCAGATATGGCTACTAATGATGGTGAGACTGGACCAAGAGTAGCAGTACCACCTGCCACATCATTAAGGGATCATTACATTCCCACTTCATACACTTCCCCCTCGTGCTTCCAATTCCCAGACACTAATGCAACCCACTTTGAGATCAAGCCTACTATGATCCAAATGTTCCCTTCATTTCATGGGTTTGCAACTGAAGATCCCTATAAGCACTTAGATGTGTTTATGGATTTGTGTTCAACTACCAAGTTATCCATTCTTTTTTTATGATACTTTTAGGATGAGACTCTTCCAATTCTCTCTCAAGGATAAAGCAAGAACTTGGTTGCACTCCCTACTAAACAATTCCATAGGCACATGGGATAAGTTGCAATAGGAGTTCTTGAAAAAGTATTATACTGTAGGTAAAACCACACAAATGAGAAGAATCATGTAGTTCACCAAAATCTCGGGTGAACAACTTCATGATTCTTAGGAGAGATACAATGATCTTCTGAGAAAGTGTCCACACCATAATATTGCTAAATGGCATTTGGTACAGATCTTATATGATGGATTATCTGATCCACATAAGAACATGGTTGATACTTCCAATAATGGAGCTTTTCTTCATAAGAGTGCAGATGACTCTTGGGAACTGTTTGAGGCCTTAAGTGAAAATTCTGTACAACATGCTTCTTTCTCTTAATCTAGGTCTACTCCTAGTGTCTATAAGGTTGAAAGTTTGTATAAAAATCTAGAAAGCTTTCCACTCAAATAGAAATATTGAATCGGAAGTTTGACCAAGTCTTATCTTCTGGCTATGTTCCTGTTGCTTCTCAGCACTCCTCTTTGCCTAAGGAGGTGTGTTCGATCTGTGCTAATCTATCCCATTTTGCTGATAGTTGTCCTTTAATGGGACAATCTCCTAAAATTCCTCAAGAACAAGCCAAACTGCAATCTCTAGACCAGGGTATAATCCATATTCTAATACTTATAATCCTGCCTGGAGAGATCATCCAAATCTATCATAGCGGAATCAGAGCCAAAGCAATACTATTCCCCATTCTCAAGGACAGTACCAAAATTCATCCAATCCTCTGCCCCAAAATAATTCTTTCAATCAATCTTCCATCTATTGTCCACCTCAGTTTAGGAATCAATCCAATCCAACTCCATGTGATACCCCTTGACTCTAAGACATGGGTTGATCAGGCTAAGTCCAAACCCGAGGGAATATCAAACAATTAAAGTATTTAAACGAACGCAGAATACAAAATAAAATAAGAATAAAGAATAAAGTCGAAAGAATACTAGATTATAAATCGTCATTAATTAATCCAATAGTAAACCTCCAATAACAAAATCCTCTGATACCGGTAATTAATTAAAATTACAACTTGGAAATCCATCATGTGGACCCTAATCTAAAATCCAACTGAAATAAAATAATATCTGACTAAAACAATAATAAGGAAATCCTACGTTAAGACGGAGGAGTGAATAAATCGTCTCTACTCAGCACGAACAATCCCTAAGCCTAGAACTGACGAACACCTAAAAAATAATGGTAGGTCAAGTCCACAAACAAGTTCTAATCTACTACATCCCAAACAGAAACTCAGAACTCATATACATCCTAGTCAATCCAACAATAACTACATAGCCCGTATATATGTAGATACACACTAAAGGAACCTCACTAGACTATAGGGTTTTCTCAACCTGAATAGCAGGCAACATGCAAACGCATATACAGTGGGCATGAGTACCTAGACCTACCAGGGTACATAACTACACTATATCTAGCAACACATCCTTGAAAATATATGCACCCTAACCATGATTCTGAGACTCAAACTCATATCATGGCATATATATATATATATATATATATATATATATATATATATATATATATCTAATCCGTCCTATCCAAACATAAAATTAATATCCGATATGTCATCTAACTAATTCAGTTAAACTGACATGAAAATATGTAGGATGTAACATTTTAATTAATTCATTCCGTTATACATGAATATGTAAGACTTAACATTTTTAGTTAATCCATCCCTAAGATGCCACCATCCCATACTGGTGTATATAATGCATACAATCCATAAATGATACTACAATTATAATATTACATCAAATAAATTCATACATAGCATGATATAAATCATACAGATACTCCTTTGCATTTAATTGAGCAAAATATAACAATTCCAACTAGCATGCATTGAATTTATCCCATAAAAATTACATGCATCTCAAATACTTGTACTCCTCCACAATTTGATCAAATTTATTTAAAACTAAATAATTGATTAAAATAATTTAATCCAGCCATATTTAATTAATTTAAACTTTTAAATTAATTAAATTTCATACTTAGCATGTGTACTTAAATCATGTTTTTAAAATCGTCAATAGATCTAATTTAACAATTAAAAAATCATTAAAACAGATTTAACAACATATTATGAATAGTAGACAAAATCCCAAACAAAACCCAAATAATTCCAACACAGTTCATAAATATTATTTAAATATTGTAGAATACACACCATGCATCAATTTGTCCAAATTACCAAGCATATATACAAACCCATTACACATATACATACACTGTAATTTTAGTTTTTAATCATGCAAATAGGTTCAATTAATCTAGCATGTATATAATTTGAATCAAATGAGAAGAGAAGAAAAAAACTTGCCTTAAGAATTTTGATAAAACTCTAGCCTCCTTCTTTCTTTTTCTTCCTTCTTTCTCCTCTAAACTTTCTGTCTTTTTCCTCAAAAATATACTACGTGATTTAATTTCTAACCCCCTTTTTCTAACCTATATTTATAAACTAAATAAAATAATCCAATCCTTTTTTCCAATCCAAGTCAACTTAATAAAAGAAAATAATAAAATTAAAATATTAAAAAGGTAACTAAAAATATATTACGTACATAATCTATGTATATCCTTATTATAAAAATATATAAAATATATACATCAGATCGGATTATTAATACTAAGTTACAATAATATTAAGTAATAAATTATTTTCCTTTTATACATATATCTATATATATATAACTATCCATGGGTAACTAAAAATATGTTACGTAACATCAGATTATTTATTAATACTAAAGTTACCATAATATTAATAAATAAATTACTTTTCTTATAATATTAAAATATTAAAAAGATAACTAAAAAATATGTTACGTAGATAATCTATGTATATCCTTATTATATAAATATATAAAATATATACATGAGATTATTTATTAATACTAAAGTTACCATAATATTAATAAATAAATTACTTTCCTTATATATATATATATATATATATATATATATATATATATACACACACACACATATATACATATAAAACTATTAATGGGTAATTATCTATACCCATTAAACCTCCTATCCAAATAATCAATGTGACCCAATTGGTTGGCCCATTACTACTAATCATATCCGTAAAATAAAATAAAACAAAATAAACATTTAATTATTTAATCTACAATTAATTACAAATAAACAAACACATCCATTAAATTAACTAATTCAAATAAAATTCAACACATACTTTCAATTAATTAGTTAAGTCAAATAAAACATTTAAGCAAATAAAATATTTAATTAACCAATTCAATTAAACACGTAATCAAATAACCAAATAATTAAGTAAATAAATAAAAATACAATTAAAACATTTAATATAATACCGAGACTATCCTTTTAAAATTAGGGTATTACATTTGATTAAAAACTAAATTACAGTGTATATATATGTGTAATGGGTTTGTGTATATACTTGGTAATTTGGACCAATTGATACATGGTGTGTATTCTACAATGTTTAAATAATATTTATGAACTGTGTTGGAATTATTTGGTTTTTGTTTAGGATTTTGTCTACTGTTCACAATATGTTATTAAATCTGTTTTAATGATTTTTAAATTGTTAAATTAGATTTATGGACGATTTTAAAAACACGATTTAAGTACACATGTTAAGTATGAAATTTAATTAATTTAAAAGGTTAAATTAATTAAATATGGTTGGATGAAATTATTTTAATCAATTATTTGGTTTTAAATAAATTTGATCAGATTGTGGTGGATTACAATTATTTGAGATGCATGTAATTTTTATGAGATAAATTCAATGCATGTTACTTAGAATTGTTATATTTTGCTCAATTAAATGCAAAGGATTATCTGTATGATTTATATCATGCTATGTATGGATTTATTTGATGTAATATTATAACTGTAGCATCATTTATGGATTGTATGCACCGGTATGGGATGGTGGCATATTAGAGACAGATTAACTAAAAACGTTAAGTCCTACCTATTCATGTATAACGGAATGGATTAACTAAAATGTTAAATCCTACATATTTTCATGTCAGATCAACTGAATCAGTTGGATGACATACCGGATTATATATATATATATAGTTATATGCTATGATATGAGCTTGAGTCTCAGGATTATGGTTATGGTGCGTATACTGTCAAGTTTGTGTAGCTAGATATAGTGTAGTTGTGTACCCTGGTAGGTCTAGGTACTCATGCCCACTGTATGTGCGTTTGCATATTGCCTGTTATTCAGATTGAGACAACCCTATAGTCTAGTGAGGTTCCTTTAGTGTGTATCTATATATATACGGATTATGTAGTTATTGTTGGGCTGACTAGGATGTATATGAGTTTCGAGTTTTTGTTTGGGATGTAGTAGATTAGAACTTGTTTGTAGGCCTGACCCACTATTATTTTTCAGTTGTTCGTTAGTCCCTGGCTTAGGAATTGTTCGTGCTGAGCAGAGATGATTTATTCACTCCTCCATCTTAACGTAGGATTTCCTTATTATTGTTTTAGTCAGAAATTATTTTATTTCTGTTGGATTTTAGATTAAGGGTCCACATGATGGATTTTCAAGTTATAATTTTAATTAATTACTAGTATAATAGGATTTTGTAATTGGACGTTTATTATTGGATTAATTAATGAGGATTTATTATTTAGTATTCTTTCAGCTTTATTTTTTATTCTTATTTCGTTTTGTATTCTGTATTCATTTAAATACTTTAATTGTTTGATATTCCCTCGGGTTTGGGCTTGGGCCTGATCAACCCATGTCTCAGAATCGAGGGGTATCACAGTTGGTATCAGAGCATTCCAGGTTTAAGTGTCTCTAGGGATCTATCATTATTTGACTTCTACGTAGCGTATTCTTTCGTGTAGAGCCTAAGTTTAGGATTCATTGTATTCCTTTACGGTCCGCTTAAATCATTCTAACGTATATCTTTCTATGTTAACAGAATGGTTAACACTAGAAGAAGACGGGACAATCAGAGAAACAGGTAGCTAAGGGGAGCGGCACGTAGGCAGCAAAATCTCCTACAACGTCAGCAAGTTGCAGAAGAGCAACCACTGCCAAGGTTTCAGGAGGAGGGTGATCAGTTGCGCATCAAGCAAAAGGAAGTACAGCAGACTCAGGAGTCTCAGGATTGGGGCCACACTCAGGGCATGGATCCAAAGTATTCTCCTCAGTTAGTTTATATCATTGCTTAGGCTATAGCAGTAAGCGTAGCAATTGCACTTCAGAATCAGTTGCATGTTCAACAGACACTAGTAGCAGTACCAGTGGTTCAGACTATGTTTAACGGTTATTGCTATAAATGTGGCAATTTTGGGCATTCAGCCAACCAATGTCCTGGATTAGCTCAGAGAGAACAGAATAGGGGATGGTGTTGTCGCCGCACGAACGACTAAAGATGTGCAAAAGATAGTGAATGTGCAATGTAGCCAAGTTTTACAATTATAAATGCCGCTATTACCATTAACAAAAAATATAGTAAGGGTGAGTAGGGATCGTCCCAAGGGATTGAAGGGCTACTAGTAATGGAACAATGCTTAGGGTTAGTAGGTCGAGTGATCAAAGGTAGGTTGTTTGGTTGATTAAACTATAATTAAGATTAAACAAGATCAATATAAAATAGGTAATTACTAAGCATCACCTTTCTATATACTCAATTCACAATTAATGAGGGGGAAAACGTATGTTGCAACAATAGTGAGTGTGTGTGGTTATTTTTACAAGCATGGATAACCAATTAAGTATATATTGTCTAAACAACACAATGAATAGCACAATACATCAAACTAAGTCATTAATCCTTCTTTAAGCTCACAATCCAAACACATCACATAATTAGAGAACTATACTACTTGCATTCATAAGTATGGAACATCAAACAACAAGAATGGATTGTCCTCCCATTAACAACTAAGGTAGCTACACTACATCTAAGCTAATGATATGGAAATTTAAACTAATTAGACTAAGGGAAAGGCACAATCCATCAAGAAAGGAGTATGAACCATCAAATAAACCACAAGAGTATTCTATTAAGCACTATATCTTGACAATCTCTAGATCTATAGCATCAACACACATAGACATGCATCAACAACACAAGAGATAGAGATAAACACTTGAACATCTATCCTAGCATACATAGACATATGGATAGAATGAAATGACCAATTGGAAGAATTAAACCACACAAATCATTGAATAAATAAGATCTATGTATATAAATATGTCAAAACATGTATTACAACACAAATCCCCTAAAAAATACATAAATCAAGGTAAAGAAAGCATGCTTAGGGCTAACTCTAGCCCTAAGAGAATGTTTAGCCACTCATGAATGGTATCCTCTAACCCTCAAGGGCTATTTCCATGGTAGAAGTGCTCTTCTTCTTGAGGAAGATGGAAAATCTCTCAAGAATGTTTCTAGCCTCCTCTTTTCTTTTCTTCCTCTCTAAGAATTGTATCTAAGACTATCAAAAACTATCTCTCAAAGCATATATGTAAAAGTGGCTCATATTCCTTATATAGGTAGCTCAAATGTCCCACCCAATGGTCTAGGCTCGTACACAAGGGCTCCTCCAATGATTGCACAATGAGACAACTTTTAATGAGCTGGAAGTATATTTTTTTCGAATTTGAAAGGGTTCGATCGATCGAACCTGTGCTGTGATCGATTGAACATGGCTGAGATCTATCAAACTTTAGCTGGATCGATCCTTCCATGGCGGCGCCTTTTTGGATAAGGATAGATTTGAGATATTTTGGGGAATGAAACAAAAGTGGTAGGTAGGGTGGTACAACAGGATAAGATGGAATCTTTTCAATCGATCTGAGAATTGTCGGATCGATCAAACTTTGTGGGATCTTTGGATAAAGACAAAAGAGCTTGGATCCATCTTGGAGAGTCTAGATCGATGAACTTTTGATTGATCGAAATATCCTTGTGATCGATCGAACCTGCTGAATTTCCACACTTTGCTTCAATCTGCTTTCACTTTGCTCCTTTCTTCCATCCAGCTTGAGTTAGCTTATTTTAAGCTCTTATTTGGCTGAATTAGCTTTTTAGGGATAAGCACCTAAAAAGGGTAATAACACGAAATTAGTCTAAAACGGGAAAGTAAGATAGATAAAGGTCCTAGAATACCTAAGCTTAAGGGGTTTAAATACGCACTTTTCAGCGCTCATCACACCCCCAAACTTAAATATTGCTAGTCCCTAGTAATGAACTACAAAGTAAAGGAATGAAATGAATAACTATACAAGTATGAACTAGAAAGTAATAAATGGACAACGCCACTTTCGTAGGGAATACGATTACATTTAGCACATGCAACAAGTCTTTTAAACCCTTAGGTTACCCCTAGTGGACGAGTGAAGTCTCGTGAGAGTTTCCAGGAATGATACCCACAAACATTAAGCTCATTCTCACAAAAGAGATACCAATATTGCAAACAAGCATTTTGAGAAAACTACCTCAAGTATGCAATTTTTCAACCCTTTCCAAGCAATTTCCCAAAATTTCAACATCAAGCAAGCAAGTATGATCCTCCACACATCAAGAAAATGATCATACAAATCAAAACAACACTAGAATCCTTTTTGAGTGGACCAGCATCCAGTGTGTTGCTATTTTAGCCAACTAAAGAAATGATCACATCCTTACCCTCAAACTAGTACACAAATCTAGTACCAATCATTAAAACAAAGAGTGGACCTTTTATTAAAGCTTTATTGTTCTAGGTGCGCTTATTCTTTTCACTTGATTTTTTTTTTTTTTTTTTTTTTTTTTCATCCTAAGGATCAAAGATGGAAGTATAGTGCAATGTGTTGATTTATTAAGCTTTCTAGCGATTCATGAGGTCGAGCGTTAGGTCAATGACTCATAAACCAGACGGCTTTAGGGCAATAGGCGTTCAAACACCCCTAAGGACTTACAAGCTCAAATCAACTAGGCTACAAATCAAAACAACCTCCATCTAATCATTTCCTACTTCTCACCTTTTAGGAGAAGTCCTCACTTTATTATTATTATTATTATTTTTTTCAAGTTCAATTATTAACCTAGAGTTTGGGCCCTCCACCTTTCGACGCGAGAAGTTCAGTGCTTGATAAGGCTAGAATCCTGGCTACTCAATAAAAATGGCTTGTTATCCGCCTTTATCAAGAATGAAAGCTTTAAACCAATTCAATAATCAACAAAGCAAGTGCCCCACAAATGAATGCTAGTTTGCGCTTGTGCTAGTGTAGAATCCTAGAGTGAATCTCAAAACAATCACAAAATCAGGATGATGTGAACCACAAGTGCAAGCAAGATATCAATCTTTCGAAAAATTTACTCCTAAATGGCATCCACAAGGCATACAAGGAGTATTAGACTCTCAAGTCAAGCAATTTTTAAATTTTAAACAATATAGTCCTCAAAAGATCAAAATCATCGCTAATTATGGACCAATCATAGACAATCCCTTAAATACACAAGTCGTGCTTAATATTTTGAATTGAAAACAACTACTGCAATTAACACCACTACCCCCCTCCCCCCCCCCCCCCCCCAAAACTTAAATGGCACAATGTCCTTAATATGCAAAGAGAACAAATGAAATAGTATACCAGTGTAGCTATATCAAAGAATGGCCGGGATACAAGTATCCAAAATGGATGGTATAACTCCCCCAAACTTGGGATTAACTGTGGTCCTGAAAAGATGGCACTGGATAAAAGCTCATTAGATAATAAAGGGGAATAATAACAGTGCACAGTGGACATGCAAGTGTAAATGGGATAAGAAATTGAAGTAAAGAGAGAGAGAGGAAAAAGGGTGGTCTTGAAAATTTGGGCAGCACTCTCTCTCACTGAAATCACTGGGATGTACCTGATGGAGTCAATCAAATACAGATATATCAATACAAGGTATGACATCCGGAAGATAGCAAAATATAGCATATATAGCAAAAGATAAAAATAATGTAAAAAATAATGTACATCAAAATGTTTGGGCAACAGACTAACCGTAAAAATATCACAATAGTAGTAAAAATAGTAAATATCACAGATATGTAAAGCAAGTAATAGAGAGATATGAAGATCATGCTGAGGAGGTAGGACGGGCAGGGCGCGCTCCACGGATATCTCAGGATATGTCTCGCAGCGCAGTCATGACATCTGTGCGCAGGGAAGAAATGTCAGCTCGGATGGAGACAGTGTCTGCGCAGATAGAGACTACGACATCCTCCAAAGCCTAGAGACGCTCTCCAAAGCCGGGTGTTTGTACTAGAGCCTCAGGTATGACTGGATCAGGAAATTATGGTATATCCTAAGCATGCTCCAGAGAATGAACTGGAGAATGATGTTGTAGACCCTCTGCAAGATACTGCTCCAAATCTATATCCCTATGGACTGCAGCCGGATCGACTGTTGGATCGTCCGCTGCTGGTGTGGCTGCTGCTATTGCTGCCATCTCCTCCTCCTTAACCTCCTCTGCTGCTATCATTGCGTCCCCTAGAAGACTCTTAATAAGAGAAATGTAGCTTTTATTCTAGTCCTTTTTGCCAAAATGGCAATCTCCTGTTTTTGAGCGCTCATTAGGACAGAATGGATGGCGCTGATCCCGGAGGATCTGAGAGATCGGATGGCCAAATGGAAGATACTTATCCCGCTTGGGCTTGGCCTTGCTGATGTAGTCAGCATAGAGCTTCATCATCATAGTTCAGTAGAGGGCTGGAATAGAAACCCAGCATCCTGTGTAGAGAGCATATAAGGCTGTCAAATAATCACCGCGCCTCTGGATCTTGTGGTCGGCCATGAACACATTTTAGTACAGGAACGAATCAAAGAACCACAGGTCATCGGGCAGATAGGTGCGAGTAGCAAATGTGTCGCCCTCACTATAATGGCCTGTTAGTGCCTCGGCCATAAATGTATAAGAAGGCCTCCTCTCCAAAATACGATAATCGAGCTCAAGCTCAGGAGGGCAAGCATGCGGGCATCGGTAGGATCGAGCCAGAGTCTCCATTGTAATGCGGATAGGATGGCCATCAACTGTAGTGCGCAGCTCCGCCAGATTACTCGGGGCAGGTCAGAGGTTCTGGAAGAACATCTGAACAAGCCTCGGGTAAACTGGGTAAGTGACCGAGGCTAGAATGGCTGAAATGCCCCTGCGGTCAATGTCCTCGTAAGCTGCCCGGGTAAGGATATATCAGGAGAAGAAAGAAATGTCAAAAATCGACTCATGCGCCACCTAAAGGCATGAGTATCTCGGCAAAGGTCTGTCTATGGCCTGGTCTAGCTGTACAGGAGGCGGAGATGAAGAAGGTGATGGTGTATGCTGTGATACCCCTCGGAACCGAGACACAGGTTGATCAGGCTCAAGCCCAAACCCGAGGGAAATATCAAACAATTAATATTTTAAAGTGAACACAAAATACAAAAAGAAATAAGAAATAAAATAATAAACTGAAGGAATGCTAATTGAAAATCCTTAAAATAAAATTATTCAAATCTGACAATCCAAAACTCCATAAGTTTAACAACTCAAGAATCCATCTCTAGTGGACCCCTAATAATAATCTAAAACGAAATAACGATAACTGAAAGAAACATCCAAAAAAAGCTACGGAGAGAGTCCTACGTCGTCGAAAGAGTGAGTAATAGTCTCTGCTCAGCACAATCAGGTCTAAGTCTGGAACTGTCGTGTACCTGAAAAATAGTAGTGGGTCAGGCCCACAAACAAGTTCTAACCTACTATAATCTAAGCAGATACTCGATACACATATGTATCCTACGCAGTTCAACAATAGCTAATAGTCCTTACATAAGTATATTCACATTACAGAACTCTCACTGGACTATGGAGGGGGTCTCAATCTGAATAGAAGGCAACATGCGAAAACGCACCCAAAGGTGGGCATGAGTACCTAGACCTAACAGGGTATACCTCAACCTCTCATATCCAGCTACGCATCATTTGCATATACACTCCCTAACCGACGACTCTGAGACTCAAGCTCAGATCGCAGTACCATAATATATATATTTGAAGTCCGTCCTATCTATACAAAGTCCAGTTAGTCATTCAACTTGTGCAGCTTCTTTGACTTAACATAACTTACAAGTAATCCGAGTAGTCATTCAGCTTATGCAGCTTCTTTGACCCAATTATAAGTAGGATTTATTTTAATATCCATTCCCTTATTCTGTGTAAGTAGGATTTAGTATTTTGAAACTAATCCAAACCTAGGCATGCCACCGTCCCATATCGGTGCATGTAATCCAACATCCACAGTTGACAACACAGGTAATAAATGCAATTATCAACTATATAGTCTATCTAGCAATAATCCAACAGCCACAGTTGACCATACAAATAAGAAATGTAATTATCAACTCTATAGTATATCCAGCAATCAACAGTCAATCATTCAATTGTAAACATCAACTGCTTCACATTATGCATGCTAAACCTTTGTTATTTAACAAGCTTATTTATCACTACTTCATCCAGTTCCATGATTGTTAATACAGATTATATATATATATAACCTTTAACTAAATCCAAGTAAGCACGACAGTTTTTGTTTTCCAAACTTACATACTTATCCTATACTACTCCACCGTTGTTCAGGAGTGAACAACACAGTTAATGTAAGTGCACCCCTTCCATCCATTACAGGCATGTAATTAATTCTATAGTCCTACATGCTTATAGTCCATCATAGAAACATGAATAGAACCTAATTCCATTCCCAAATAAACTACTACAACTCAGTTTATGCGGTTTAGATCCTAAGTCTCCAAAACAGTTTACTAGTTTGCTTAAAATTTTTATATTGTTCCAAACAACACTATTGATTGGTTGAATATGTTTTAACAAGCCCTCTGAAGACCTAAGTTAAACTCAGACATCAACCCCAATTCCCATTCACAGCCCCTAAACACATCTGCTATGTCAAAACAAGTCCAAACCTCGCAGAAAATAAAAAAAACTGGAAAAAACATGAGGAGAGCAGGCTCCCACAAGGTGGAGCTGCCTCCACCTATACTAGAGCCGGCTCCAACCATGGTAGAGCCAGCTCCTAACCATGTAGAGCCGGCTCCATGGAGCCGTCTTCTCTTCCCCTCTTTCCTCTGTATACTTGTGTCGTCTCCGTTTAACTGCACTATCTTCGTCCTTCTCTGATATAGCTTTTAGCACTTTTATTTGTGATCAAACCTACCCAGAGAAAACCCATCTACCTCCTTCATGCATTGATTAATAGTAATTTAAAAAAACAATTACACAGTTGGACACAAAACAACAGTTTACAACAAGTTTCAATACATACTGATATAATGAGTTTTGAACATGCATAGTTAATTAATTCAATCAATTTATTCCATTTAATGTTTTCCTGGAACTACTTAGGCATGCAAAGAACATGAGTAAAAGGGAAAGAGATGAGGTGAGAACTTGCCTTTAGCCTTGCACCGTTGTCCTCCTAAATCCTCCCCTTGGCAGACCTTACAAAACTCTGTTCTCAACCCTCTGTTTGTTTGTTTACAGAACCTAGGTTACGTCTGTGAACTCAGTGCTCTAATTGTAACCCTAGACTTATATTATCATGGTGCATTTATAAAATTTAATCCCTAAAACCCTAATCCTTGTAAGATTAGAGACAGAGCCCACTCGGCCCATAAACCATCCTGTGTTAAAACCAACGTCGGCTACCATATAAATTTTAAACATAATGCAAAACTATATGTGTGCAATACAGTCACGTTTAAGTCAATTTAAAATAATTAAAGTAAAACAATTAAATAATTACAATTAATTTAAAATAACATAATTAAAAAATAATTAAGTATCAATTAAAGCAATTCAATTAAACCAATTAAATAAATTAAATTAACACATATGCACTTCAACAAATAAAAATGAAATTTAAACAATAAATTAAATACCAGGACTATCCTTTTGAAATTAGGGGTATTACATATGCTCAGCCTCATCATGAGATGATGAAGATGCAGAAAAAGATTCGAGCCTCGGGAAGGTCGCTGGAGGGCTCGCCGGAGATGGGAGAGAGACGGGTTGCAGCGGCAAGGGTTGAGAAGGTCTGTAGATCGATCTTTGAATCGATCTAATGACCCTAGGGTTTTGTTTTTAAAAACATTTCTTGACGGGTTCGATCGATCAGGGAAAATTTTTGATCGATCGAATAAGATCGATCTTAAAAATGTTGAGATCGATCTCACCTCGACAAATTTTTTTTTTTTTTTTTTTTTTTTTAAAGATAAGATAAGATAAAATAAAATAAAAATAAAAATAATAACAAAAATGTAATCAAAGTCAAAATCAAGGTTAACAAAGATTAGAGATCGATCAATCTGAAATCGATCGAGAATATGGTTCGATCAATCGAACAGGTGAAAACCTGCAGAGAAGTTCGAACGATGCACAGAGAGCCCTTTTTTTTTTCATGGATCTTAAAAATTTTCTAAGTGTGGAATGAAGATCGATCCAAGAAAAAGTTGGATCGATCTAGGAACTTTCAGATCGATCCAAAGGAATTCTTGAACGATACATAAAGGGCTGATTTATGCAGGAATTTTCAGATCGATGGAACAGAGCAATGATTGGATGCAGGGATGAGTGTTTGATCGATCGAACCTCTTTTGAGATTGATCGAACTTAGACAAAATGCCTATTTTTAGATTGAAAATGCATGCATACTCAACCTCAATTCCTAGCCATGTGTATGAATTCCAAAGCATATCTAGATGACGCAAGAAATGAAAGATAAAACAGAAATGAGAGAGGAATAGGGTTGTCATTTACTAGTCTTTATCATCTCTAGCAAGACGTTGGGCTCTTTAACCCGGATCAAACATCTTGTAATGCATCCCCTCCTTGTCGGGGTGATAAGTACTTTGAATTTCATCCAACAAACAGTTCCCTAAAGAACTTGTTGGATTAGGTTCAAAGTAATTTGTTGGTCCTTTGTCAATGTAATCTTTGGACTTCCATGCCCTTTCAAAGCAAGATTTTGAAACATCAATTTTTGAATTCAAGGTTGAAGACGAACTTTTTGAAGTTTTGGTTTCAAGCAAAGACTCCATCTTTCACATTCATTGTCTAGACAATTTTTTATAACATTTACTTCTTCATACTTGTCAAATGAATTTGGGGTCAGATTGAAGATATTCAACTTCACTTTTGTAATGACCCGGATATCTCAACCCGGTGTGTTAGTGATGAACCGGAAGTTGACCCAATAACAGACTCGAAATGCGGAAGTGAAAGAAGCCAAATGACCTCAAGAGATTTACGTCATCCCTAAGGCCCCAAAATGACTCTCCATGAAACCACGGAACTCAAATGAGCCAAGCAAATGAAGCAAGAATGCCTAACCTGAAAAGAGATGAACTAAGGGCAAAATGGTCATTTCTCACTGAAAATGGTGCCACTGTGCACACCATTAGAAGGACAACAGAAAATGAACAAAATTAGACTCAAGAATCGTCTGATTCTGAGTCCAAGCAGAAAAGATATGAAATTCCAACACCTGATGCGAAAGTTATGAAGTAATGACTTAACATTTTCCAATATTTTCATAATAAACTTTGAAAACAAAAGTGCATAGAAGACGAGATACATTTCATTGGCCTCCGGTCTCATCTCATACATGTTAAATACATTGAAAAAAGTGCACTTACGTACACTTTACATATACGAATCAACGAATACAAGTTTAAACAAATAGGGCTACAAAGAGGCATCTTATGCTAACACTTGCATAAAATAAAAACATAGAAACTGTAAGCCATCCAAGGAGCAATGGAATCTTCAAATTCTGAGTCTTGTACCTGAAATATGCCCCAGTATTGTAGGGGTGAGTAACATAAAGCTACTCGTAGGAGATGAGCATGCATCGACCTAGCATTTTACAATTTTATCACCTCATAGTGAAACATGTTAAAGGGCTCATGCCACCTAACGTCTATGTCAAGATGAGACCCAGGGAGCATCCTAAGCTACCTAGATCATTTATATCATAATCACATTGTTCATGCAATTCAAGCAACGTGGAAACATGTTATACAAGTCAACAAGATATATATTCTCAAAGTCTTCAACTTGAAATTCAAAATACGAAAACAACAAGTGTGGGTCATGCCACCTAACGTCTATGTTCAAAATGAATCTATAAGGTCATTCCTAAACTACATTTGAACATCAAAACACAAATTATGATATCAATGCAATTTAACCAACAATGGAACTTCCAATACAACGCATGAAGCATGCTTTCACAAAGCTACATCTTAAGCTCAAAATAGGAAATCAAATAAGGAACAAGAAGTTACGATATCATCTAGTTATCAACTTGAAATGAAATACGAAATCAAACAAAGTGGATACTCGGACGTCACGCCAGATTAGACCGACAACATAGTTACTTTAGGGTTACTAGCCCATGGGTAACCTCCCTATGTATGCACTAGACTATATAGAGGGACAATCCCCTGTACTAGAACCAAGTCCTAGCCGTAGCCAAACAACGACATCCCCAAGTTTCCAAAATCAACAAATTGTGCAACAACGTATATATATCAACATGTATATACAAGATATCAACTATTTACCAAACACAATCCAAATTTTGGAAACTTATACAATACATGCTCGAAATTCACAACTACTATGACATGTAAGATGTCAAATACAAAGTATGCGATTCCTTACACATAGCAACAATATATTCAATAAGGAAAAATATATTCTCATGAATACAAAAGTAACAACTATGTTATCCAATACTCAAAAGTAATCAAGTGAACATACATCAAATCCAAATCCATGATTTAAATATAGAAACAACTTCCAAAATGCAATTAAATCCATGGATTAATAAAGTAGAATTTAATTAAACATAAATAGTTAAATTCTCTAAATTCCAAGTTAATCCAAATAACCTCAATGTAATATATATTGAAAGACATGTCATGGTCATCATATATATAACATAAAACACTTAAAACAAAATTAATCAAGCTAATTAATTAATTTCCTCTAAATTTTTAAACAATTCCAAATGCCCTCAATTTAATCTATGTTAGAGGACATGCCAAGGCCTATTTAAATACCACATTACAACTTGATTTAATGCTTGATACAACCATGTGAATTAAACTTTCACTAAAGATAAATATTAAATAAAAGTTGTAATTCTTAATCAAATGATCCAAATTTAATATATGTTAACCAACATATCTAAGTATAATTTTCTAGCATGTTATAATTCAAATCAAAGTTATATATCATCATAAATTTTGAATCTTATACAAAGAAATAAAAATTTCTAACATTCTAAATTTGATACAAGGCATACATATATGTTGTATAATATGGCAAACACACAATACAACACACAAATAATCCTAAAACATTCCCTACCTCAATTGGAATGAAAATCCCAATTACCACCGAAATGAAATCGCCCCAAATTTTCGGTCCGCAAAACAGATTTTTCAGCTCACTTTCAACTTATAAAATTCATAAAAAATTCAATTCTAACCCAAATTGAATGAATCCAAAGCCCAATGAAAGCTTAAACACTGTAATTTGATAATATCAATTTAGTTTAATAAAATATTTTCCCAATTGAAACAGTTTTGAACCACAACTTTGAAACAAATTCTGCTCAGAAAACACATTTTCAGCCTATAGCTTCCAACTTTGAAAATTCATGAAAAATTCCTTTGACATCCAAATTGGGCAAACCTAATTTATTTTGGAAGTAAACATATGAGAGTGTAAAACTGGAAATTTAAGCCATGATCCAATGTCAAAAGGTTAGTGAAATAAATCATCTAAAAATATGTTTTCCAGCTGCAATAAAAACATGGACAGCAGATAGTTTCAGATTTTTAAAAACAATTTAGAAATGCTCTAAAATCATGAAAAAATTCTAAGTAGTGTAAAACCTATGGAGAAAGTTCCAGTAAAAATTTCAAGGCAATTGAAGCACCACAGCTCCATATAAAAATTTCATTTCTGGACTGAAAAGGAAAAGCTTCAAATTTCCAGCAACTAGCTTGCAACTTCAAAAATTCATAACTAATTCATTTTAAATCCAAATTACATGAAACCAAAACTAAATGAAAGCTAATTGAGTATGTTTTCATATTCTATATTTAATTTGACAAGATTAATTTCAAGTTAAAACAGTTTAAGGGCAAAATACAAGTCCTTCTCTTCCATGCATATAAAACACTCAATAATGACAAAAATATTTCAAAATAATAGATCAATACCTCACTAGAGAATTGAATCTCTAGATACCAAAGCAAAACTAGGAGTTAGGCTAGATCCTTCAAGGGTTTTGAAGAGGAGGATGAGGGGAACAAAAAGTATTCCAAGTTCAAAGTTCTAAGGTGAGTGAAAGGGCACCAAAAATGAAGTCAAAGCTGCTAGTCAAGCTTTTCTCCAATGGTGGCTTCCTTAGGGTTCTTGAGAGGAAAGTGATGAATGAATTAAAATGTGTAAACCCTAAGCTAAATTGGTGGGCTTCTCCACTCACTAGGTGCTCTTGCACTACCTCTCTCACACACACTAATGCAAGACTAAATGTGAGTCCTACACTTGTCATGAATCCAAGTAAGCTTCCAAGATTAAATATTAACCCTACACTTGTCAACCATCCATGCCAACAAGTGCACCAATCCTAGAACAATAAGTGGGTGAATCCTCACCCTCCAAATGTCATCATCCAATGCATTAAAGTGTTTCCACACAAATGTCAACAAGTGGACCAATGAGAGTGTGACACTTGTCACACTTTTCAAAAATTACAAAAAGGTCCTTTTTAAAAATATCTTCCAAATTTAATTGCAAAATGGTCCCTAAGACGAAAAATAATTACTTTACTTAATTACCCAAAAACCCCTCAAGTTATGAATAATTGCAAAAAGTCTTGTTTTCATGACTTTTACAAAGAAATTAAGCATTTAATATGCATTTATACCAAAGTAAAAATGTAGATGTCATGGAATTTAAATATCATGGACGTATGCCAAGCCAGAATCAAATCCGAGCACAAAAAGTGAGGTTAAGCAAGGAAAAATGAAAAATGACTAAAGGACGAAAAAGGGAAAAGACGAGAAAAATGTGGAAATGACTCGGTCCTCAAAGGAAGTTGTCAATCTAAGGGAAAGAGTCTCAGAAACCATTTCCGAGCACTCGAGACGACACTAAGAGGCAGGAAATCAAACCCGAAAAGGAAAAGACAATGAAAAAAATTTATCCACAAAATTTGAAGAAAAAGGGAAAATGAAGAAAATGACCGGGTCATTACAACTTTCATATGCCCAAATGAAATTTTCATTACCCCCGTCCTACAATTGATGTTGGCATTTGAGGTTACCGAGAAAGGACGGGCAAGGATAACGGGAATTTGGCTCTTGGGATTTGGAATCGGTTTTGTGTCAATGACAACGAAATCGACCAGGAAGAAGAATTTATCAATTTTAATCAAGACGTCCTCAATGATACCCCTAGGCTTTTTGATGGATTGGTCGGCAAGTTGTAAAACCACCGACGTCGGTTTCAAGTCTCCTAAGCCTAATTTAACATATACCGAGTATAGAAGAAGATTAACACTTGCTCTTAGGTCTAGAAGAGCCTGATTAATGACGTAGTTACCAATGATGCAAGAAGTAGTAGGCGAACTGGGGTCCTTAAACTTTGGAAGGGTGTTATGTTGCAAGATTGAGCTCACTTGCTCGGTCAAGACCACTTTCCTAGGTGCTTGGCTCTTGTTCTTCCTCTTTTGGGTATAAAGATCTTTTAAGAACTTGGCATAAGCCAGAATTTGCTTAATTGCATCTAAAAGTGGAAGATTAATCTTCACTTGCCTAAACATTTCAATGATTTCATTGGTCTTGGTCTTTTATTTATCAAGATAAATGGATCCTTTCAAGGCATCCAGAAATGGAGCTCTTGGCTCAAAAGATTTTTCAAAAATTTTCTCTGAAGAGTCTTCAACACAAGAATTTTTAAAATCATTTTTCAAAGCTTTATTCAATTCTTCCTTCAAATCAATTTTGGACTCATTTTTCAAATCATTTTCTAACACTTTCTCATTTAAATGATCATGCATATGCAATGAAGGAGGAATATGATAAGAAATGGGGCGGGTGTCAACTTTTTGTTTCACCGGTTCACTCTCTTCATTGGACACACCTACTTTGTTGTCCACAATCTTCCCACTTCTTAAGGTTGTCACCGCATTGACATGCTCAATTGTGTGCCCTTCCGATGAGGAATGAGTCTCCACAACACATTGTTGCTTTGGTGGGGCATTCAAAGGCATCTTCCCCTTCTCTCTAGCATTTAAGGTACTAACTATTTGCCCTACTTGGGTTTCTAGCTTAGCAATCGATTAAGAATGAGAATGAAGCAATTCAGTATTCGCCTCTAGAGTGCCTAGAGCAGTCAAAACTTTCTCTTCAAAGGCGGGACTCCTAGAGTTTCCTTGGGAATATGATGGTTGATTAGGAAAAAGAGAATTAGAAAATTAATTGCCATATGATTGAAATGATGATGATTTAAAACCTTGGGAACCTTGGCCTTGCAGTGGTGGCAGAACATACTTCCCTTGAAAACCACCTTGGGGAGGGTTTGAGCCTTCCCCTTGGCTTTTCCAGGAAAAAATTGGATGGTACCTCCAACTTGAATTGTAATGAGTGCCATAGGGATTATTTCCCTTGATTAATAAATGTAGCATTGACTTACTCATGGGGCTCACTTTGCACATGTCTATGGGGACAATTGGAAGTAGAATGCAAGACACTTGAACAAGTCATGCAAGATTCATTAGATGCACGATGATGAATATGAGTAAGGGAAGAAGATACTTGATTTGCCGAATTTTGGTTGATCAAAAATTGATCAAACCTTGAAGGATTTCATCTCGGCGGCTATGTCATTGGAGTTGCAACTTGATACAAGCTGACATTCTTCCTTCCACCTACGTTTCTACCATTTTTAGAAGATAATGACCTATGCATAGAATTTTCACTCATACTTTCATACAATTGCCACACATCATTTTCATGCTTACCAAGATAAGAACCACCCATAAATGCATCGACCATACCCTTGTGATTATCCGGTAAACTTTTAAAGAAATATTGGACTAGTTGCCACTTAGGTATGTCATGATGAGGGCACTTTCTAAGCAAATCATTAAACATTTCCCATGTCTCATGAAACATTTCCCCATCCCCTTGAGAAGATTCTCTAATTGAAGTTCTCATGGCATTGTTTTAGAAACCAGATAGTACTTTTTCAAGAACTCTTGTTGCATTTCCGCCGAAGAAGTTATCGAAAAAGGTCTAAGATTGTTGAACCAATATTTTGCCTTGTCTTTAAGGGTAAAAGGAAAAAGTTTAAGCCTTAACACTTCTTCCGGCATATTCGTGTATTTCACGGTGGAACACACTCTAAGAAACTCATCCAAATGCTTATAAGGTTCTTCACTAGGAAGTCCATGATAGTTTGGAAGCATTTGAATAGTTTGTGGTTTAATTTCATAGTGATGTGCTCTAAATGGAGGCAATTGAATACAAGTGGGTACATTATTTTCATTTTGCACATAATGGTCTCTTAATACAATGGGAGGATTCACAATTGGTGGTGCTACACGAACACCTTGATTAGCTTGAACTATGGGGGGTTGTGGAGCAAATATTGGCTTAGGCATTCCCAATGGAACTTGGCCTTGTTGTTGTGGGTGAATGAATGGTCTAGGCATGCCTAATGGTACTTGAACATTTTCATGATGCACATTGGGGTGGAGGTTGCCTTGTTGGTCTATGTGACTAAGGTCCTCCACATGGTCGTCATTCAAATCTTCCATTGGTGAAATGGAGTGATGAGAACTACCTCTCCCCCTAGTATTACAAACAACCGATTCAAGATGCAAATTAGGAGGGACAAGAGTAGGATTTAATGACCTACGACCATGCATACACTAGCAAAGCAAATAACAAGCAAGTAGCAACCACTTCGCCCTCACAATAATTCAATCAACAAATCTCCACATACAATTATCCCATACTCCCATGCTTGAACAACATGCAAAGAAAAGTAAATTGCCTCCACGCAGGCTCACGATTTATCTAAGAAATGAAAAACAAGCCTCCATGTGGGCCAACGATTTAACTAGAGCTTCAGTTAGAAAGATCTCATAAAGGGTCCTTAAGCCACTTCAATTCATTTTCAACTTCCAAACTTTGCTATGCTTTACATTTTTTAGATTTTTAGTCCTTTTTGTGCTTAGTTTAACTCCTTGCTTTGAAGTCTCCTTTGCTTAACCTCCTTGCTCAATTTCACCTAGCTAAATAAGAACAAACATAATAAGTGACCAAAAATAAAAATAAAGAAAAGACACGATCAAAAGAGTACTAATCTCTAATTGTTTCCAGAACACGGCGTTGCCAATTAAATCCCCGGCAACGGCGCCAAAAACTTGGTGTTATCACCGCACCAACGTCTAAAGATGTGCAAAAGATAGTGAATGTACAACATGGCCAAGTTTTACATTTATAAATGCCACTACTACCATTAACTAAAAATATAGCAAGGGTAAGTAGGGATCCTCCTAAGGGATTGAAAGGCTACTAGTAATGGAACAATGCTTAGGGTTAGTAGGTCGAGTGATCAAAGGTAGGTTGTTTGGTTGATTAAACTATAATTAAGATTAAACAAGATCAATATAAAACAGGTAATTAAAGGATAGAGAAAACAAGAGAGAGAGATCTTGGGACTTAGAGATCACCACTAAGCATCACCTTCCTATACAAGCAATTCACAATTAATGAGGGGGGAAACAAATGTTGCAATAATAGTGAGTATGTGTGGTTGTTTTTACAAGCATGGATGACCAATAATGAGCGCTGAAAAGTGCGTATTTAAACCCCTTAAGCTTAGGCGTTCTAGCACCTTTATCTATCTTACCTTACCGTTTTAGATTGATTTCGTATTATTTCCATTTTCAGGCACTTATCCCGAAAATAAGCTAACTCAGCCAAATAAGAGCTTTAATTGAAGCAATTTTGGGATTAAACAAAGAAATGAGCAAAGTAGAGAAAGAAGAAAGCAAATGAAGCCAAAGGTGGGAAGCAGCAAAGTTCGATCGATCCAAGTTCAAGGTTCGATCGATCGAACAATGATCGATCTCAGCACTTCAAGATAGATCCAAGCCTTAACCCAAAAGCATAAAGTCCAAAAGTTCGATCGATCCAACACCACCCTTCCATTGATCGAACACTTTTGTCCTTATTTAAATGATTGATCATATCCAAAGCTGTACCACCCACTAACCACTGTTGTCCTTTTCTCATAAATATCTCCCAAAATATCTCGAATTTGTCTTTTCCCGAAAAGTTCAACCAGTTGGATTGATCCAGCCTAAGTTTGATGGATCTCATCCAGTTCAATCGATCCAAGTTCAAGGTTCGATTGATCGAACTTCCTCCAGTGCGAAAAAGTTAAATTTCCAACTTGTGCAATCCGTCCTCTATCTAATCATTAGAGAATATTCTTTGCACGACCCCAGCTCATTTTGTGTGCCACTTAACCTACCTATAAAAAGAATATGATGCACTTTTTGAAACATATACAATTCTAGGGTTTAATCTCTTGGAGAGCAAGCTCAGAGGAAGAGGAGGCTAGAGACACCATTGGAGACTCTTCATCAACCAATGAGCAAATCTCTTATATGGAGTTAGATCTTTGGATAAGGACAAAAGAGCTTGGATCCATCTTAGAGAGTCTAGATCGATGAACTTTTGATCGATCGAGGTATCCTTGTGATCAATCGAACCTGCTGAACTTTCACACTTTACTTCAATCTGCTTTCACTTTGCTTATTTCTTCTATCCAGTTTGATTTAGCTTCTTTTAAGCTCTTATTTGGCTGAATTATCTTATTTTGGAGATAAGCACCTAAAAAGGGCAATAACACGAAATTAGTCTAAAATGGGAAAGTAAGATAGCTAAAGGTCCTAGAATACCTAAGCTTAAGGGGTTTAAATACGCACTTTTCAGCGCTCATCAGGGGACCACAGGTAGGACAGGGTCAGCCACGGGCTAACCAACATAGAAGATAGTTTGGTACTTTCAGGGGTAGTTGATATACCTGTAGAGAGCTGGGACACACTTCCAGGTGGTGTCCTAAACGACAAGATGCCGGAGCATCCAAGAATGAGGGTACCAGAGCTTAAGGATGAATGCTTTTTTAAGAGTGATGATACTTATTCCTAAAAGCAGAGGAAGTATTATTAGAAGAATAATACTGTTTAAATTGCGTACATTAGTATTTGATTATCTTTAAAGAATATATGATGATTATTCTTTTGGAAGTTTATAGTTTAAAGAAGTTCTTAATAAAGTGAACTAGTAGCTTTGGTATCTCTATTTTGTTTCATGAGAGCATTTTTTTTTTTTTTTTGATATTTGCATAAATGGTTTTATTAAATCATATTGGAAAATGCATGTTGTGATAATAAAGGAGTATCAAATGGAGTGATTGGTATTTGGGTAGTGTAATACCCCTAATTCTCAAAAGGATATAATTGGAATTTAAATGATAGAGTTGGAATTTAAATTCATTTTTCTTTGATTATGTGCTTAGTTGCTTATTTGTTAATTGTTTTTATTTAATTAAATTATTTGTTAATTGTTTTATTTAATTAAGTTATTTGTTTTAATTACTTGTTTTATTTAATTGAGATTATTTGTTTTAATTCTTTGTTTTCATTCATATTATGCTTGTATGGCAGTGTGTAAATTATGTGCATTATTTTCTTTATTTGTTTAAATGGAATAAGAGGTTAATAATTTTTTTCGGTGTTCAAATTAAAGGTCTTTAATTTTGGTTTTTACGGATGAAGTAGCCGACTTATCATTAGGTTGGAATTAGGGTTAGGTTTTATAGAAGCCTATATATACATAAGTTATGTATCTGCCAAGGGTTTTAGAACCCTATTCACATACTATGAGGCAGAGAGAAACAGAGAGGGGTTTGGGAGAAAAAGAGAGAGAAACTTGAGAGGAAGCAGAAAGGCTCAAGGAATAAAGAAAGGGAGTTGCTCGTGGGTGGAACCAAGAGGCAACAGAGGAGGAGGAGGACAGTGAATAGAGGTGGAGAACAGTCTTGGGATTCGTCGGAATTCAGAGACGGTGGTTTAAGGTTTCAAAACTGAAACCAAAAGCAAGTTCTATTTCTTGCTCCTTCCTTTAAACCTGTGTTCTGTACATGCTATATAGTCTCTAGGAATTAATTCAAACTTTAAAATGGATATTTGATGCATGTTATATTAGATTGTAAACTGTTTGTATATTTAATTAAATGAGATCGGTTTTCTTGCATAAACTATTTCGATTACGTTTTAGATTTTTGTCAAATAATTCGTATTGGAATCAGAGGAGTTTTTAGGATTGTTAGGACTTAAATTAAACCTTAAAACCTTTAACAAAAGTGGGACAGACGACTGAAACTTTGCCGAAAGCGAAGAAAACAAACAGAGGAAGCGGAGGAGGGCCCTCAGGGAGAGAGCCGCCTCCCTAATGGAAGGAGCCGACTCCCTAGATGAGAGAGCTAGCTCTCCATGAGGGAGAGCCAGCTCTAAAGATGTGAGGGCCAACTCCTATGAAGGGGGAGCCGGCTCCTTTGCTGGAACCCTACGAGGGTATATTTTTGATGTTTTCTGACTGCAGGGGCTAAAACACAGTTTTAGAATTTAATTTGGGGGTTTTTAATTTATTTAAATAACTTATTAAAGACCTAAGAATATTAGTTTATGCTATGGTAAGGGACATCATGAAATATAAAAATTAATATGCATGCTGTCAAGGAAGGAGGAAGATTTAATTACTAGTTGTTTTAGCAAATTAAATGGACTAGGATGAAAGTTATTTTTGGGATTTTATATCAATGATATATATAACATATTTAAGTCCCAGGAATGTTGGTTTCTGCTGTAGTTATAGACATCATGAAATTTAGATACTAAATTGTATGCTGTCAGGAGTAGTAGAAGTTTTAATTGCGAGTCTTGTTTTAGTAAATTAAATGGACTAATATGAAAGTGGTTTTGGTATTCTAGTATAATGTGCTCAGTTCATAACTCTGTTTATCATTATATCGTGTTATGGATGTTAATTGATGAACTGTTATAATTTATGTCTTGTCAATTATATGGATATGGATAGTTTAAATTGTTTATCATTACTCTAGCAATTTAAACGGAGGTTCTATGATTATAATCATATACTGGATGCAAAATAGGATCTTGTCTATATCTGATTTCTATTATGTTTGTCTCTAGATGTATTTGATGTTCTAATGAGTATGCATCATTTATGGATCATATGCATTATATGCACTGGTATGGGACGGTGGCATATTAGGGATAGATTAGATCAAAACGCTAATGCCTACCTATTCAGACATACGGAATGGATTAACTAAAACAGTTAAATCCTACATGGATGCATGTCTTGTCAACTAAAACAGTTGAACGACATATCGGATGTTTGTTTTATTTTTCTGTATTAAGAAGGATTTATATATATACTTATGGTATCATGATATGAGCTTGAGTCTAAGGATCATGGTTAGGGTACATATATCGCCAAGGATGAGTAACTAGATATAGTTGATGTTCTCTGGTAGGTCTAGGTGTACATGCACACCGTAATGTGTGATTTATATGTTACCTTCTATTCAGGCTGAACTACACTATAGGCTAGTGAGCGTCCTATAGTGTGTATTCATATTTATATGGACTATTTTAGTTATTGCTGAGCTATCTAGGATGTATCTGCGTATTGGGTTTCTGTATGGATTGTAGTAGGATAGAACTTGTACGTAGGCCTGACCCACTCTTATTTTTCAGGTGTTTGTCAGTTCCAGGCTTAGAGCTTGATCGTGCTGAGTAAATACAGTCACTCACTCCTCCGACTACATAGGATTTCAGTTTTTATTTTAGTTTTGGATTTTGGCTCTATAATTTATTGTGCATTTGGGATTATTAGAGGTCCACTGGATGGATTCCCGAGTTGTACGAATTGAAAAGTTTAAATTATATTAATCTATTATTTTGGAGGATTTTTGTATTTAGAATTCTTTTCAGCTTATTATTTATTTCTTATTTTATTTTTGTATTCCTGTTTGTTTACTTATTAATTGTCTGGTATCCCTCGGATCTGTGCTCGGACTTGATCACCCATGGCTCTAGATCGAGGGTATCACAGGTAGACAAACAAAATTTTTGCTTGTAACTGTGTTGTGCTGAGACAGGATGATTACTGATGAGTTTATAGAAGGAACTTGTGGGAATCAATTCTGTAAGTTTGATTTCAAAGGAAGGGTTCCCAAGAAAGAGCGATTTCCTAAACGTGAATAGATTTAATAGTGCATTATGTGCTATATGTGTTTTGCCTTACGGAGTATTCAGAAATATTGTTTATAGTTTAATTAGTAACACAAGTATATGATCGACCACATAGTATTGCTACACCTATAGGTGATACCTCTATTTTGCATGAGAGTGATGGGCCTCTGACACTAGATATTGATAGACTTAAGTTTCTAGCCAATCTATTGGTCTTGGATATGCATTCTTATGACATGATACTTAGGATGGATTGGTTATTTCACTACCATGCCCAAGTTAATTGTTATGATAGGTCTATTGTTTTCACTATACCTAGTCAGGATATGTATCTCATCACTATGCCACGTTCTAACAAGGTTTCTAGTGCCTATTTATTTTATGTGGAGGAGGAGATCGAGGAGGAGATTTCTATGTCACTGGATAGCATACCAATTGTACAGGAATTCCTGGATGTGTTTTAAGAGATTCTAGGTTTGCCACCGAGTCGAGAGATAGACTTTGTTAATGACTTAGCTCCAGGCACTATGCCTATTGCTAGGGCACCATACAGGATGGCACTAATAGAGATGCGCGAATTGAGAGATCAGATTCAGTAGTTACGCAGTCATGGTTTCATTCGTAGGAGTACTTCACCCTGGGGACCGCTAGTTTTGTTTGTGAAAAAGAATGATGGATCACTTCGCCTATGTATAGATTATAGAGAGTTGAATAAGGTTATTATTCATAACAAGTATCTTTTACTGAGGATTGATGATCTTTTTGATCAATTGAAGGGAGTTACATACTTCTTTAAAATTAATCTGCATTCTGGATATCATCAACTTCGGGTTAGGGATCAAGATGTTCCTAGGACAGCATTTCTCACTAGATATGGTTCTTATGAGTTGCGTGTCATACCTTTCGGATTGATTAACACACCAGCAGTCTTCATGGATTTAATGAACAGAGTCTTCAAGGCTTATTTAGATCAGTTTGTTATCGTATGTATTGATGATATTTTGATTTATTCTAAGTCAAAGGATGATCATGCTCGACATCTTCGCACAATGTTGCAGACGCTTTGTGAACATCAATTATATGCCAAGTTCGAGAAATATGAATTTTGGCAGCGGGAAGTGAAGTTTCTAGGTCACGTAGTGTCAGAAAAGGGAATAGCGATGGATCCAGCCAAAGTCTCAGCAGCGGTAGAGTGGGAAATTTTTTTAGGATTGGCAGGATACTATTGTAGATTCATTTAGGGGTTTTCAAAGATAGTAGGACCACTCACTCATTTGATTAGAAAGTGTGTACGGTTCGTATAGGATGAACATTGTCTGAAAGCTTTTGATGAGTTAAAGGACAAGTTAACTTCTGTACCTGTTCTATCTATTCCACAAAGTGGGATAGAGTATCTTGTCTATATAGATGCTTCTTTACAAGGTCTTGGGTGTGTTTTAATGCAGGAGGAGCGACCAATTTCGTATGGATCTCGTAAGCTTAAGCCTCATGAGCTTAATTATCTGACGCACAATTTGGAGTTGGCAGCTGTGGTCTTTGCCTTACACATTTGGGGGCATTATCTCTTGGGAGAGTTTTTCAGATTATTCAGTAATCACAAGAGTCTGCAGTATTTGTTCACTCAGAGGGAGCTGAATATAAAATAATGCAGATGGTTAGAGTTTGTGAAAGACTATCATTTCTCTATATAATACCATCCAGGGAAAGTAAATATGGTGGCAAATGCACTTAATCGCTAACTTTATGCTAGTTGATCTACATTATTTGCCACTGAGTGGGATGCTTTGAAAATAGTTGATGAGTTGTCTGATGTTTTCATGGCTTGCATGGTAGTTACACCTTCTATCATTCATAAGGTTCTGGAAGCACAACTCACGAATCAACAGTTCGTTGATAAGACTACAGAGTTAGCTTTTGGGAAGGTTTCATTCGATCATGTTGGGATAGATGGAGGCTTAAGGTACAAAGGACGTTTAGTGGTACCTTCTGCTGATGACTTGAGGAATGATGTGATGATTGAAACTCATCATTCTGAGTTTTCTGTTCATCTAGGAAGGGACAAGATGTATCAAGATATGAAGCGGCAGTTTTGGTAGGCAGGTATGAAAAAGGACATTGCTATCTTTGTCTCTAAGTGCAGTACTTGTTAGATGATTAAGATTGATCATCAGAGACCGCCAGGTTCTCTACAACCACTACCTATACCAGAGTGGAAATGGGAGAGCATTTTTATTGATTTTGTGGAGGGATTGCCTAATTCGTTTAAGGATCACAATTCCATTTGGGTCATCATTGATAGATTGACTAAATCAGCTCACTTCTTGCCTATTCGCACTGATTTCACTTAGGAACAGTTGGCGAGACTTTACATTACAGAGATTGTGAAGTTACATGGCATACCATTATTTATTATATCGGATAGGGATTCGAGCTTTATGTTAGGATTTTGGAAGAGTTTTCAACAGGCTTTGGGTACAGAGTTGCATCTTAGCACTGCTTATCATCCTCAGACTGATGGACAGACCGAGAAGGTTAATCAGATAATGGAGGATATGCTTCGTTCTTATGTCCTTGACTTTAAGGGCTACTGGGAGGAATATTTGCCACTTGTGGAATTCTCATATAATAATAGTTTTCAGAAGACTATTGGTATGACACTATTTGAGGCATTATAAGGTCGATCGTGTCGATCTCTTATTTGTTAGATGGAGGTTGAAGAAAGTAGATTCTTGGGTCCTAAATTCATTAAGGATACCTCGGAAAAGGTTGCTCTTATTAGGGATCGCATGCGTACTACCTAGAGTAGGCAGAAGAGTTATGCAAATCGTCGTACTCGTACTTTAGAGTTTCAGGTTGGAGATTAAGTTTTACTCAAAGTGTCTCCTATGAAAGTAGTAATGCGTTTTGGAAAGAAAGGGAAGTTGTCACTACGATTTGTAGGATCTTTTATGGTTACAGATCAAATTAAAGTGGTAGCTTATTGCTTAGCACTTCCGGACAATTAAATCGTGTCCATAATGTGTTTCATGTTTCCATGTTACTAAAATTTTGCGAGATGAGGATCGTTATCAACATATTGATGTTGGTGAGATTGAGTTACAACCGGATGCATCATATGTGGAACCACCGTGTCGTATTATAGACCGTAGGGATCAAATTCTTCGCAATAAGGTTATACATTTGGTTCATGTCCAGTGGAGCTCATAATGAGGCTGAATCTACTTGGGAACAGGAAGATGTCATTCACTCAACGTTTCCAAAAAATAAAGGAAGAAGGTAAGGGCAAATTCCGAGAATGGAATTCCTTTTATTAGGGGGGAAGAATGTAATACCCCTAATTTTAAAAGGATAGTCTCGATATTATATTAAATGTTTTAATTGCATTTTTATTTATTTACTTGATTATTTGGCTATTTAGTTACGTGTTTAATTGAATTGGTTAATTAAATATTTTATTTGACTTAACTGATTAATTAAAAATATGTGCTAAATGTTATTTAAATTAGTTGATTTAATGGATATGTTTGTTTATTTGTAATTAATTGTAGATTAAATAATTAAATGTTTATTTTGCTTTATTTTATTTTATGGATATGGTTAGTAGTACTAAGCCAACCAATTGGGTCCCATTGATTATTTGGATAGGAGGTTTAATGGGTATAGATAATTACTTATAGATAGTTTTATATGTATATATGTATATAAGGAAAGTAATTTATTTATTAATATTATGGTAATTTTAGTATTAATAAATAATTTGTATATATTTTATATATTTATATAATAAGGATATACATAGATTATATATGTAACATATTTTTTAGTTACCTTTTTAATATTTTAATATTATAAGGAAAGTAATTTATTTATTAATAT
Organism: Cornus florida; assembly: GCF_030987335.1. Classification (NCBI taxonomy): domain Eukaryota; kingdom Viridiplantae; phylum Streptophyta; class Magnoliopsida; order Cornales; family Cornaceae; genus Cornus; species Cornus florida. The sequence continues at coordinate 55,177,988 of NW_026775571.1, read as the reverse complement.
TATGGTAACTTTAGTATTAATAAATAATCTAATGTATATATTTTTATATTTGTATAATAAGGATATACATAAATTATATACGTAACATATTTTTAGTTACCCATGGATAGTTTTATATATATAAATATATATATATCAAAGGAAATTAATTTGTTACTTAATATTATTGTAACTTAGTATTAATAATCTGATCTGATGTATATATTATATATATATAAGGATATACATAAATGATGTACGTAATATATTTTTAGTTACATTTTTAATATTTTAATTTTATTATTTTCTTTTATCAAGTTGACTTGGATTGGGAAAAAGAATTGGTTTATTTTATTAAGCCTATAAATCTAGGTTAGGAAAAATGGGCTAGAAATTAAATCACGTAGTATATTTTGGAGAAAAAAGGCAGAGAGTTTAAAGAGAGAAAAAAGGAAGAAAAATGAATAAGTAGGCTAAGGTTTTATCAAAATTCTTAAGGCAAGTTTTTTTTCTTCTCTTCTCCTTTGATTCAAATTATATACATGCTAGATTGATTCTAGGATTAATTAATTAAATTAATTGAACCTATTTGCATGATTAAAAACTAAAATTACAGTATATGTATATGTGCAATGGGTTTGTGTATATGTTTGGTAATTTGGACAAATTGATGCATGGTATGTATTCTACAATATTTAAATAATATTTATGAACTATGTTGGAATTATTTGGGTTTTGTTTAAGATTTTGTCTACTGTTCACAATATGTTATTAAATCTATTTTAATGATTTTTAAATTGTTAAATTAGATTTATGGACGATTTTAAAAACATGATTTAAGTACACATGTTAAGTATGAAATTTAATTAATTTAAAAAGTTAAATTAATTAAATATGGTTGGATTAAATTATTTTAATCAATTATTTAGTTTTAAATAAATTTGATCAGATTGTGGAGGAGTACAATTATTTGTGAAATTACTGAAAGACTTGTGCACCAAAAAGAGAAAATCAAAAAGCCAAGTTTTTAAGAAAATCTATCTTACCGAGCAAGTCAGTGCTATCATTCTGCACAACACTCCTCCTAAGTTCAAAGATCCTGGTGCTCCTACCATTTCTTGCATTATTGGAAACAATGTGATAAACCAAGCACTTCTTGATCTTAAAGCGAGTGTTAATCTTCTTCCCTACTCGGTGTATAAGAAACTAGGGTTGGGAGAGCTTAAACCCACGTCAGTTGTGTTAAAACTTGCTGATCGATCTATGAAGCAACCACGTGTGATAATTAAAAATGTTCTCATCAAAGTGGATAAGTTCTATTTTCCGGTTGACTTATAGTCTTGGATACAGAGCGTGTCTATGATCCCAATTGATGTATTCCTGTAATCCTCGATCATCCATTCTTAGCTACAGTGAATTCCAACATTAATTATAGGACTGGGGCTATGGATATTTCTTTTGGGAACATGAAGGTCAAATTAAACATCTTTAATGCCACTCTATATTCCTCGAAAAAAGATGAGTGTTTCTTTATTGATGTTATTGATGAGGATTCAATCACAGTCTATCCAGCTAGAGAACCTTATCCTTTAATTTCGAGTTCTCCTGGTTGTCCTTCGCGTGAGTCTTCTCATATACTTGAGCCTAAGCCACCACCGGATAAGCTTGAGTATTCTTTCTTGGGTCTGAATGGAACCACATCGATTTCCAATGCTTCAAATTTCACAAAAGCCCACATGACTTATTTTAGGATGAGAGAGGTAGTTAAGTTGTTGGATACAGGCTAGGGAGTGGTGCACCGTCGAGCTAGCGACGTTAAACTTAGCACTTGTAGGTTTGTATATTAGTTTATTTTTGTCTTTTTTTTTCTTTTTATTTGTTTTATAAGTTTTTAGGATCATTGGTGTGTTTTTCTTTTATTTTTAGGTTAGGGTATATTAATTAATTAATATTTATATATGTGTGTGTGTGTGTGTGTGTGTGTTTATTTGTGCATGATGATATATATCTGTCTTACTCCATCCACTTGATACTCTAATATGTGCTGTGGAGTTTGATTATTTTGCCAGGTGTTGTGGATCAAGTTTGAGGGTGAATTTCTTGTTTTGCCCTTCTGAGGTATATTTGCTTATCTTTACTGGTTCTACTAGATTTTAGTAACATCTTTTTAACTTCAGCTTTGTTTTCACACATTGAGGACAATGTGCATAATAAGTTTGGGGGTAGTGTTGTGCACAAGAGGATGAATATAAACTCCTAAGCATGAGTTTGAACCTATTTTTTTTATTATAATGTTCATATGCAGTCTAATATGGGTTTAAAATGGTTCGTATGATAAATTCATATTAGTTAAGGATTTTTGAAATTTTTTTATATCAGTCGGTGGCCTATGGTTCACTTTGTCAGAATAGTTGTAATCTGATGATTTTGATTTCTAGAATATTTTATTTTGCATATGTTCACACTTGCATGCATTCTGTGGGGTATAAACTTGAAATCTGGTGTTTTGTGTTAAACTAAAATAAGCAGGTGAATTTGATAATTTTGAGAACCAAGGTATAAAATATGATATATATATGCAATAAAATAAAGAGAGCTTTTTCACTGAGTAACTGGGACTCTTGCCTCATTAAGCATTGAGGATTCATACAGAAAAGTGGAAAAGACAAGAAAAAGAAGTTGAAGGATCAATTTGGGTCTGTAACCTAGGTTGTTTGAGTAATTAAGTCCTTAAAGATGTTTGACACCTAATGCCCTAAAACCATCTGGTTTGGGAGTCGTTGGCTGAAAACTCATTATACAAGTGATCTAGAGAGCTTAATAGACCCGAGCATTACACAGTACCCTGTTTGAAAACAAAAATTGAAAAAAAAAAATATGAATGATGAATGAAATAAATGTATACTTGTAAAAATTAGAAAATATACCTTAGGGATCGGGATTTTAAAGGTTTGCTTGTGAATTAAGGGATATCATGGAACAAATATGAGTATGGATGGTAAGCCACATGTTTAAAACTGTAGGTTTACTTTTAAAATGAATTTTGGGGATCGAGATTATTTGATGTATGATTAAACTGACATAAGGGGACCATGGTTACTGATTTGATGTTAGAGGTTCAAAATTTTCCCTGAATAATATAGTTTTTTATACTTATTGTATTTGTTTGTTATGCATTATTGGGATATTTTGATATGAGAATAGGTCTGAATGAGCTTATTGTGCAAATAAGGCATAGATTTTAGATGTTTGTAGGTATCATCACTGGAAACCCTCACGAGACTATAACTCGTCCCCTAGGGTAACCTAGGGGTTTAAAGGCTTGTTACATAGGCCAAATGCAACTATGATTCCCACGAAAGTGGCTTTTTAGTTCTGTATTGCTAAGAGACTAGCAATATGTAAGTTTGGGGGTGTGATAAGCGCTTAATATTACATATTCGAATCCTTAAACGTGCGTATGTTAAGACCCCAAGTGATACTTCTATCCAATTTAGATTGATTTTAGTTTATTTGCTTTTGTAGGTACTTTCCCAAAGAAAAGGATAAAATTGGGATTCTGGAGACTTAAAGACTGATATTGAAGTTTACGGAGTTGTCTTTGCTCATCTGAAGCAAGCTTGGGGTCAAAATGGTGATTCTGGAAAAGTTCAAGTGCAAAAGCTCGAGCACAAAGTTTACCGAAGCAAGAAAAACAACTAAGGCAAAAAGGCTTGAGCAAAGATTTTCCTGCTCGAGCAGAATTTCAAGGTGATCGAGCCTTTGTAAAGAGGCTCAAGCATAAATTCCCTCGGAAGATGGAAAGACACTTTGGAAGTTCTATGTTACTAGAGCTCGAGCAGAATGCAAAAGGCTCGAGCACCCAAGCCAAGGTGATCGAGCACCCTGAAAAAGAAGTCCAAAAATATTTTAAGTGTTAATGAAAAAGACACTTTGAAAATATAGTGAAGAAAAATGGCTAAGTATAGAATTCATGCTCGAGCAATTCTCAAAAGGCTCGAGCACCAGCCAAAAAGCTTGAGCAGAAGCTTTTCTGCTAGAACCTTTTCCCTTTAGTTAGACTTCATAATTGCGGGTTTAATTCTAATTAAGTCCTAATAAGTCACAGATAGGCCCAGATGACCCCAGAAGACTTAAAGCCCATCCAATCCTTGATAGAAGTCAGTTGCTCCTATAAAATGACGCATAAGGCCATAGAAAAGCTCTCTCGTTTACTCTCATTCTTCTCTCTTGTTTTAGTCTTAAGATCTAATGGCTGCTTTTATGGTTTCTGGCTTTCTCTGAAGCATTGAAGGTGAAGATCCTTAGAAGAGAAGTGCAGTCCATGATGATGAAGTCTACAACAAAACATATGATATCTTCCATCATCATGAGTAGCTAATTCCTCTCTTAGGATATTGATGTAACCCGAATCCGATTACTATGGTTTAATTATTCTATACTTTGGGATTTTAACTGTTTATGTATTTTGATTGTATGATTTTGAGCAATTAGCTTAGATGTTCTAAGCAATTGGGATTTTAATGAAATAAATTAGTTTTTGAAAAATTAATACCTTGTCTTAGATTTGATTCTTCTTAAACTATATTCAACCTATTCTTAGTGTGTGAGATTAGCGGCTAAGGCTTCTCGGACAATAACAATAGAGATCATGGAATAGTGTTCAAATGTTTTTTGTGAATGCATGTTTTCATAATCTATGCTTAGGGAAGATGAGTTATACTATAAAATTAGTTAGAAATAAGTAGGAAGATAATTCGTGCCAACCAAAGATATGTTATTATTAACTGAAATTCATAAATCATCTTTCTTTAAATTAAATTAAATGAATGTTACTGACTTTAATTCCGAATTATACGTGAGGTTCGTGGTGAAGTCAATCCCTAAGATCTTCTCATCTCAATCTTTTAATTAGTTTAATTTAGTACATGTTATTGAATCACAACACATAACAAACAAATCCTTTTCCTAAATTAAAATAGTATTAATTGAAAACTTGATAAACCACCATAGTCCTTGACGTTCGACACCCTCTAAATAGCCCTATCTTGCAAAGGATTCGTACAATTGCGAGTGGTAAATAAAATTACACATCAGAGCCTGAGCTCACCCACAAGCGCCAAGCCATCGCATTTTCAAAGTATCAAAAAGGTCCCAAATATCTCCCAAAAATCATCAACCGAATCCCTTAATGTATCGTATACATTTAATATTAAGTGAAACACTTCACAAGCGCACATAAATCTCAATGCTCATATAAATCATGCCCTATAGTCTCCAATGTTATCATGGTATGAATTTCAATATAATGACATAAAAATGATAGTCTAAGATCATGGTTAGTCCAAAATATACCAAGTGAAGCATTTCATCCATATAAACCATATCAAGTGACCAATTTGATAATATATCTATGTGTTCAAAATAGAACTAGTACTACTATCAAAATAAGCACAACAATGTAATTAAACTTAACCATTGACCTCATATAAGCAACATACATGAAATCACACATAAGTAAATTATAATTTTTCCAAACATCATCATCTATATATATCGTGTAAGTATTAAAATCATAGAGCTAATCAATGGCATGCTTAATATCATCATTTAGGAGCTAGGTTATCAATAATCATACATCAAAAACACTCACAACTCACACTATACGTGCATAACACACACTACACCTAGAAACACAAGGAAAGGACTAGGTTAAAGCCATACTACACCCCTACGTCAAGTTAGGAGCAAACCCTAGCTACTCCAAAAAGAAGTAAGCTCCAAATTCAAAAATAATGGAGGGGTTTTGTAGCCCTGTGTATCCTCGTGCTTTTTCCCTTCTATGGCTAGTCAAGTAAACCGATGGAAGGTGAGGGAAATGAAGCTTTGGTGATGAAGCAAATAGGTAACAATGGAGCTTTTTAGTGAGAGAAGGACGAAGATGAAGATTAGGGGAAAAAGTGAGATAGATATTTTTATATAATATCTCTCACACATACACTGGCACTACCTCACACACACACACACACACATATCCACAATACACTTGTCACACATCCACCCCTACACTTATCACACATCCAACCACTCGGGCCCCACCAACTCTCTCAAATCACTCAAAAACCCCAAATGAAAATATCTCAAAAGATAATGCCGCAAATGGCCCAGAACGAATGATAATTGCATACAAGTGTAAAATAAACCCCACAATGTCATAAAGATAAAATATGCCCTAATGGAACAAATGAAGTGTCAAGAACTATTCTTGAGAACTTGACCCAGCCTAGGCCCATGCAACCCAAAAATGATAACTCAATAAAATAAATATAAGAAAGGAAAATAAAAGGGGTATCATCCTTATAAAAATTTAAGCAAATATATAAATATATGATAAAATTTACACTAATAAAAGGCTAGCCCAAACAAAGCATAGCCCAAGAAAAATCCCTTGAGCATCTTAATTCATCTATGGTATTCACCAAATATTCTTATTGGTGCATATTTTGGTAAACGAGAAGAATTAAATGATAATAACACCAACCATTTACAAAAATGAGTAAAAATCACTTGTTATTACTCAGGTAATGCCTCTATGATGAATGTAAGAAATTTACTAGATTCTTATCTCCTGTGTACTTTTTGTTTATCCTTGTTCATCTAGTCTTGTTGAATTTATGCAGAGAAAGTCTAATTGACTGCCATGTATATCTTCTTTCATTCAAAATGATTATCAGTCTTGATTTTGCTCTCTACTAATTTCATGGGTTTTCTACTTATCACTAGATGGATTTGAGTGGTTGATTAGCCACCTTGGTTCATTCGACTAGACAGGTAGGCTATCCAAATTTTCATTATAATTGTTATATGTTTCTTTATGGTATATTGTATCCTTGTACAAATGATATGCCTTTGTTTGTAGAAAAATTTCTTCCACACTTTACCCCCAATTCTTTCCAATTTGATGCAATGGTTATAATTGGAGGAAATTAAGTGTACTGGTGGTTATTTGAATCATTACCCACTCTAAACAAAGGGTAGTGCCACTTGGGGAATCAACACTTCAACTGATGGCAACATTTGGTGGCAATCGTCATGTCTCTTTGTGGTGTATATAATCCTTAATCTTGTGGCCTCTTTGCTCTTTCATATTTTCCTTGGTTCCGTATTTAAACATAGAACTTTCTTTTTTGATTTCAATTCTTGCACCCTCTCTTCCACCATCGAAGACTGTTAAAAAGGTTTCCAGTAAACTTCCTTTTTCTTCCATTCATTTCTTCTCTTATTGATCCTTTAGAATTTCATTATAAGAATAAGTAATTGGTTCTTCCTACCAATCTTAAGAGAATGGTAGTAAATTTAGCTAGGTTTCAATCTGAATGTAAAATTCCTCAGAATGTGACCTTTAAGGAATTCCCTCATACACATGGCTTTCATAATGCCAAAGGCGTTGGAGAGGGTAAGATGTTCTATTTTTCCAAACATCTTCATGCCTTTAGGTTTCCCCTTCACCCATTCTATCAGATGGTCTTGAATCGCTTCACTCTGAACTCCCTTAAGTAAAACCTAATTTCTTTTGAATCATGTACACTTCTTTCATTTTGAACCGAATAAGAAACGTAGATCTTAAATTACTGAAATGACCTAGTCATTTTCCCTCTTTTTTTTTTTTTTTTTTTTCTCAGATTTTCATGGATTTTTTTTTTTTCCGTTGTCCTTTTTTGTCTGAGTTCGATTTTTCATCTCTTGGTGTCATCTTGAGTGCTCAGAAATGGTTTTCGATACCCTTTTCCTTGGTTTGACGACTTCCTTTGAGGACTGAGTCATTTCCACATTTTCACTTTTGTGGCACTATTCGTTTTTCGTGTTCGGACTTAATCCCGGTTTTGCATGCATCTACGATATTTAAATTCTATGCTATGTGTATTTTTACTTTTGTAGAAAAACATGCTAGTTGTGTACTTTCTTCCTTAGGGGTGTGGATGCACACTTCTTTGGAATTTTTCTTTCTTTTGGGGTTATTTGTGTAATTATTGTAAAGTAATTATTTTTCGTCTTAGGGACCATTTTGCAATTTAATTTGGAATATATTTTGGAAAAGGACCTTTTTACAATTTCTGAAAAAGTGTGACAAGTGTCACCCTCTCATTGGTTCACTTGTTGACTTTTGTGTAGGGATACTTTGATGCCTTAGATGATGACATGTGGAGAGTGGAGATTCACCCACTTGTTGGCTTAGGATAGGTGCACTTGTTGGCTTTGACAAGTGTAGGCTTAAGATTAAGCCTATAATGGATACTTGGATGAGTGACAAGTGTATGCTCCAAATTAAGTCTTACAATTAATTTTGGGCCACTTTGGGATTATGGTTTTAAAGAGGGGTTTTTGTGTAATTGACCAAGACTTGTGTGTGTTGACCTTGGTGTAAGACCACATAGTGAATGGAGGATTTCTATTCCTCCACTCACATTCTATCACACTTAATTTCTATCTCCTCCCTCTTTTGTAAAAAAAACTCTAGCCTCCATGGATGGAGCTTGAAGCCTTAAGCTTTGACCTTGATTTTTGATAGCCTTCCACTCACCTTAGACCATAAAGCTTGGAACACTTTCTGTTTCCCTCATCCTCCTCTACATAACCCTTCAAGGGTTTGCCATTTTGTGTTGATTTGCCTTGGATTCTAGAGAGAGTCTTCTCTGGTGTGGTAGGGGTGTTATAATTTATTTTTCCAAGTGATTTTACTTGTTTTTATATGAAATACAAGTTGTATACATGTTTAATATCAATTTGAGAAATTAATGATTTATAATGGCTTGCTTGTAACTCACTTTAGACTTGGTATATGGTATGGCCATGACTTGATCTTTGTTATATAATTATTTGGAACCATTTAAATGAGTTTTCAAATCTAGAGATTAAATGGATTTAATTTGGTTTAAATTATAGTAAATTGTATTTTGCTTGTATTCTATTTTAGACTTGATATATGGTATGACCATGACTTAGTGCTTGGTATATATTAATTTGGGATCATTTGAATAACTTTTGAAAATTAGAGATTGAATTAATTTAAATTAATTAAATTCTATATGATGATGTCTTGCTCATTTTACCATTTTGATTTGATATATGTAATGAGCATGTTATGTTGTCTAACATATAATAATTTGAGACTATTTAAAATTAATTTGAAATCTAGAGAATTTAGTTATTTTTGTGTAATTAAATTCTATCTAATGGCTCCATGGACCTAGTTGCGTTTTAAAAGTTGTTTCTCTATTCAAATCTTGGACTTGGACTTATTATATATTCATTTGGTTATGTTTTGAGCATAGAATAATATTGTGGTTATATTTATATTCATGAGAGCATGTTTTCTTTATGGATTATATTGTTGCCTTATGTAATGAGTTGCACACCTTGTATTTGACATCTTTCATGCCATAGTAGTTGTGGACTTAGAGCATGGATTGTATGTGTTTCCAAATTCGGTTGTGCATGGTAGATAGTTGATTATCTTGTATATACATGTTGATATATATACGTTGTTGCATAACTTGTTGATTTTGGAAAGTTGGGAATGTCGTTGTTTGACTACAGCTAGGGCTTAGTTCTAATATGGGGGATTGTCTCTCTACAGTCTAGTGCGCACATAGGGAGGTTACCCATGGGCCAGTAACCCTAAAGTAACTATGGTGTCGGCCTGATCCGGCGTGACGTCCAAGTATCCACCTTGTTTGATTTCGCATTTCATTTCAAGTTGATAACTATATGATGTTGTAACTTGTTGTTCCTTATTTGATTTCCCATTTTAAGTTACAAGATGTTAACTTTGAGAATTTGTGCTTGATGTGTTGTGTTGGAAGTTCCAATGTTGGTTAACTTGCATCGATATGATGAATTGTGTTTTAAATGTTCAAATGTTGCTTAAGAATGAATCTATAGATTCATTTGGAACATAGACGTTATGAGGCATGGCCCACTTTGTTGTTTTCGTATTTTGGATTTCAAGTTAATGATTTTAAGGATCTATATCTTGTTACGTTGTATAGCATGCTTCTATATTGTTTAATTGCATAAATATTGTAGTTTATACTAAAAATGAGCTATGATAGCTTAGGATGCTCCCTGAGTCTCACCTTGACATAGACATTAGGTGGCATAACCCTTTTGAATTATTTCAAGTCAATGTAAAAATCTCTAAAGAAATCGAGTCTATGCATACCCATTCTCTACGAGCAAACTTGTTTACTCACCCCGAAGTTACTGGGTGTTTTGTTCAAGTATGAAGACTTGGTTCGTGATGCTCATCATTCTATGGATGACTAGTAGCTTATAAGTTTACATTTCATTCAAATGTTAGCATGAAATGCCTCATTGTAGCTTTTTATGTCAAACTTGTATATTTGATTTCGTGTATGTAATGTGTACATAAGTACACCCCTTGTATTATATTTGACATGTACGAGATGAGGCCGGAGGCTAAAGACATGTATTTTGTATTCTATGTAATTTTGACTTTATGAAATATTATGAAATATTGAAAAATCACAAGTTATTGTTTCACCATGGGTGCATCGGGTGTGGGAATTCCATTTTCATTCTTTCATAGGGTCTTATTAATCGTGTATGAAGTGTGGCCAAGGACTAAATGGTTATTTGAAGTCATTTGTTGATTTTGGTTTTCAAAATTCTCATTTCAAGTTCATTTCCGCCTTTTTGGCCGTTGGGGGGTCGGATTTTGACTCGGCCATTTTCGGGAGCCGCAGACCATTCCCACGCGCTCAAAATCACCATTTACATTTATGTGCATGATCGTTTTCATGAAAAACCCTTTCGTTTGTGTTTTGAGCCTCCTATGGACTCATTTCACCTTTTTGTTGCAAGATTCAGCTTAAGGGCATTTTAGGGATTTCCTTTGGAAAATAAATTCTAGTCTCAACTTTATCACATAGAAAATGTGATTTTGGGGGTAGTTTCTTCACGACATTTTTCCAAAAAATGTCATCTTGGTCTCGAAAACCGTGCTCTAATCTCATTTTTCTACTTTTTCTGCAATTTTACTGTTTAAGTTCAACTCTGGTCAAGGTGAACCGGTTCAAAATGTGTCTTTTGGTCCAACATGGGCATACTACCCATGTTGAACCGATTCAAGGAGGATAAACCAGTTTAAGTCTTCCAGTTTTGTCTTGTAGGTTCAGCTCTGGTCTTCCAACTTTGAATTGATGTAACTTCTTCGTTTTAACTCTAAATTGGTACGTTCTTGAGTCTAAATTGACCGTGTCGAAGTAAGATTTCCAATGGTACCAATTTTAGATTTAGATTCTTCTCCTAGCTCAGGATATACTTGTTTTAGTGAGGGGGTGTCAGTTTCGATTCGAACCGAGATAGGGTTCATTTGGGATTTCTTTTCCTTTAGCCTTGGGACTTCATGTGAAGTTACCAAAGGATGTATTTGGATGTTTTTTATCTCATTTGACTTGTTGGAAGTCAAATTCCTTCCTCTGAGGGTAAAATGACCATTTTACCCTTGATCCTTCTTTCGGTAGGGTTTTGATACCCTTATCTTCGTTTTGCTTTCGTTGAGCCTCGAAACTCTTTAAAAGTTCACTCTTGTGACCTAGGGATAATGTAAATCTCTAAGGACTTGTTTTTGTTTTGCTTCCGCATTTTGGATCTGCTTCGGGTCGTCATAGGACACACTGGGTTGAAAAATCCATGGTCGTCACAATTACTATATCTTTCCATTTGTTATAACGTAGCCAAAATCTAAGGTGAGTTAGATAGCTAGGTGTCACCTTCCTCTGACCCTAAAGATTGGGTTATTGGTCTTGATAATTCAACTTTTGAGAAGAACTGAAAAAGCCTTCTCATAATTATTCAAGGTAAGTGGAAGGATCCTTCTTTTGACAAGCGGCCGATTCGAAGGACGTTTGACACTCTAGGTATTTCCACATATTCTTACCATCAGTTACAGAACTGTTATTGCTTTTGTGTGAAATACTTTGTTTTAACTTCATTTTGTAAAAGATGACGTGCCTTTTACTAAAATTGAGAAAAGACTTCCTTATCATCAAAAGCACGTGTGGAGCAATATTCCATCAATTCTTTCCCTTTTTTTATTTAAAAAATTTAAGGAGATCCCTAAATGTATAAAGATTCTATAATTTGTTCCATACATATCCTCTTCTCTTACTAAAGAGGAGGAAAAATGAGTGGTCAATTGTTGGCCAAAGAAAATACTGATGGGAAGAGGAAAATGTCTAATGTCAATCAAGCTACTGAAGCCAATAGGAAGAAGGCTCTTTCTGCTCTCGAGCAGCAAAAGTTGATGGGGGTTGCAATTAAGCATATTTGTAAAGAAGCCAACTGCTAAAGATTAGCTTAATATGTAGAAGGGAAATTATGTTAGGGAGAAGGTCAATGAATCCTTCCCTACTGAGTTGGTGCCTAAAGTTAAAGCACCTTGGGTCCCAGTCCTGAAGAAGCCAAATGGATCTTCTATTCACTCAAGGACTCTATTTTTGGGAATCCAAACTTATGTCTGACACTAGATAGAGGATTTGGACCCTAAAAGACAAGATTGTGAAAAGGGATATCCTTCAAAAGGGGCTACTTATTAAAGTCCCGATGAACTTTATGGAGGTAGCCATTTTAAATGCTTTCTTTTCTCCCGCTTTTTCTTTAAGGTGTCTAACCACTCCCTTTTTACAAGCCATTTATTATGCCATGGCTTTAACCAATGCCTTTGAAGGAGAATCTTGTAGGATTGACAAATTAGAAAAGGATTTGCAGAAAGTTGATGTTGAACAGAAGAATTTCGTTCAAGCCCATAAGATATTGGAGGTCAATCATAACAAGTTGGTTACTCAATACAATTAGCTAAAAAATGAAGGTGCAAGTTGGAAGAGTCAGGATGAGGCTGCTAACGTTAAGATACATGATTGGGAAAACTCCAATAAAATGCATAAGGAGATAATGCAAAAATTTTAAGATAGGGCCAAGCCCCTATTTGAGAGGTTTCCTAAGACTTCTATTTTGATGAGTAATGAAATATTTCATTATGGTTTTGGCTAAGGCTAACTTTCATGCGCATCTATAAAAGAGTTTGTGCGAGAGATATTTCTTATGTGAGTTGAGGGCACCACACTTGATATACTATACAATATATCCTATGTTATTTATTTTATGCATCATACATATAGACAGATAATACACTCTGCATTAGATATGGTAATTATTATGTTATACATGTGTTGATAATTATTATTGCAGTACGAGATAAAAATTCAATGTCAACACACGCCTATGAAGTGCTACAAACCAAACCAAACCGTGAAGTGGTAGACAGATTGGTTGTTAGAACAATTCCAAGGTGAAGAAGTAGTGCATGATGGGATTGATGTGGATCAATGAGATTATGTAATTGTTAGATGGATCAACTAGAGAACAACTGAAGAAATCTTCTGGAGTGTTGTAGTAAGGCAATTGTGTTGAAATTGACTATGGAGTAAATCAATTATATGTAAAGTAGCATTGATGATTTATTATTTTTTTGAGTCTAGAGGTAAACTGGTGTTCATTATGTTGAACTTGACTAGTTTTACTCTCTTTTTCATAGTCAATTTCTTGATTAATCCAAGTCCTAAGGTTTTTTAATCCTGAGTCATGGGTTTTTCCTCGTATATATATCTAGTGTACAAGTCTTTATACTCTTTTTACTTTACTGCACTTATTAATTGCTTATTAATGTTATGTAATTGATGTATGCTTAAATGAATATCTTAATGAAATCCAGTCACATATGTTCTTAAGTGATTAAAGCAATTAAACCAGATATAACTAATCACTATAAGGTTAGTCAAATCAAATAGGGGTTGATTAATTGTTTATTTATCTATTTATTAAATTAGATCTACTTTATTTATTTGTGTAAATAAATTTTTTTTTTTTAAATCTGATTTTATTTGTTTAAGGGTTATGTGCATTATATTGATTATTGGATATAAGGAAAACTCAATTCACCAACTAGTACTTGAATTAATATATCATTGATATATTATCTTTCACATTCAATTGTTTAAAGAATTATGTGAATTTATAATTAAGTTAGAACAATCCAAAAATTGGGAACTGGCCTATTCACCCCCCTCTAGGTTATATCTTAAGATCATATTCACTACATTCCGGATTGTGACTTGCTATAGTCTCAGTTGAGACCTCTTTAGTTAGACTCAGTCCTGAGTTATTTGATATAACTCATATCATTAGTTAGAAATTCTTCAAAATGAAGAGATTCAACAAAAAGGGTTGTTCATCTCTAACTATATTTTGATAGCTCCTCCCAAGCAACATTTGAATAATAACTAAATGAGGATACCTCGCCGATTTTGTAACGACCCGAACCCATGGGTCTGAACCGTTAGCTGGGTCCTTACCCAAACCCGAGGTCAACTAAGGATACAACTGTCATTTCCTATGTCAACATGAAGCATGAACTTCAACCATAACCCTACAACCCTCCCAAACCATGAACATTAATAAAGGGTCTCAATGCAGGGTGAAAGAAGAGTATCAGCCGGCTGGCAGCCTTATGTCGGCCGGCTGATACTCAAGGTTCGGTCGGCTGACCTAAATGGTCGGCCTGCTGAAACGATGCACCAATGTGCATACTCTTGAGACTTCCGAAGAATAACCTCTCGGCCGACTTGAAGTTTGGGTTTGGCCGGCCAAAAGAGAAGGTTCGGTTGGCTGACGAAGTTTATCGGTCAGTCGAAACGACACTTCTAAAGACTCAACTCTCTAGAATACCCAAAATTGCATTGTCGGTCGGCTGAAGCTCCTTGTCAGTCGGCCAACAGGCCCTGGAGTGCTGTTAACTGCAGCTAAAAACACAAGAAAATTGGACTCGTTAAGAGCCAAACTGTGATACCCCTCGTTTCTAGAGTCACGGGTGATCAAGTCCGAGCACAGAACCGAAGGATATCAAACAAATAATATTTAAACAAGCATTGAGTACAAAAAGAATTAAGAATAAATAAATAAGAGGAAAGAAAAAAAACTAAATAATAAATCCAGAGTTACTAATTAAATAATCCTCAAATAAAAATATCCAAAACCTCTGACATTTATTACAACTTGGGAATCCATCATGTGGACCCCTATCCATAATCTAATTGGAACTAAATAAATAAATGAAATAAAACTGAATCCAAATACTAAAACATAAGGAAGACTCCTACATCGAATCAGAAGAGTGAATGGATAGTCTCTGCATGGCACAAACCACCTCCATGACTGGATCTGACGAACACCTGAAAATAATAATAGTGGGTCAGGCCCACGAACAAGTTCTAATCTACTACATCCCAAACAGGACCCGATACACATATACATCCTAGTCAATTCAACAATAACTATATAATCTGCATATATGTATACACACACTAAAGGAAACTCACTAAACTATAGGGCAGTCTCAACCTGAATAGTAGACAACATGCAAAAACACAAATATAATGGGTATGAGTACCTAGACCTACCAAAGTACACAACTACACTATATCTAGCTACATATCCCTGGCAATATACACGCCCTAACTATAGATCCTGAGACTCAAGCTCATATCATGACTCATAACTAAATATATATAAATATAACAACCATCCTATCCAATATAAAGTAAACCATGATAGGTTATTCAACGGGTTCAGTTGACCTGACACGAATATAAGTAGGACTTAACATTTTAGTTATTCCATTCCCTTGTACAAAAATAGGTATGACTTAACTGATAATTTTATTCATCCCTAGAATGCCACCATCCTATACTAGTGCATTACATTATACAATCCACAATTGATGAAATAAATAATAAAATACTACATCAATTAAATCAAGAGATAAGCATAATATAAATCAGACATATATGTGATCATATTATACTAATAATATATGACTAAAATCATATATACATACATCACGAATCCTTGCTAGATTAAAGTTAAGCAATTATATCTTCCATCAACAACATATATATCAATTAAAGTCCATGTTGTTCCTATCATTAGCATATCAATATTTGATCATGCTTTTCCATTCCTTGATGAATCTAATTAATCAATTTAAATTATTCAAATAGATTTCAATAATTATAAAAATATGAACAGTATACAAATATCTCAAAAATCCAGGCTCAGTACCAAACTGGTCGACCGAACTACCAAACCGGTCGACCGATATAGCTATTTCAGTCGACCGAAATACCCAATCTAGTCGGCCAAAATACAACCTCTACCCCTCACTACTGAGCCGTTTCGGTCAATCGAAACAGCAAACCGGTCGACCGAACCTCCATGGCAGACCAACTTCTTCTTCTCCAATGGCTCTGTTACTTTAAACCTCCATTGTTGAAGGTTCAAAGCTTTAAATATACATCCTCAAGTGTCCCTTCATTGATTATACATCACAAAAACATGCTTTCACTATTTAAAGAACATAAGTCATGCATCAAACTTTCTAAACATGAAAATATAGACAAACCCATTACACATTCATACATACTGCAAATTCAGATTTTTAGCATGCAAACCAGTTTATTAAATCCAATTAAAAAATATTAAAATTTAACTAAGCATGTATAGAACACAAGTCAAAGGAGAAGAGACAGAATTAGAACTTGCCTTAGGGATTTACAGATTGAAACCCAAACCTCCTTCTTCGTTTTTTCTCCTTCTTCCTCTCTCTATTTTCTCTTTAAACTCTCTATTCTTTTTATTACGTGAATAAGGTTTTTACCTTTGGCAGACTTAAAATTATATATATATATAGGCATATACAAAAATAAACCCTAATCCTAGAAGATATCCAAGTCTGCTACTAATAGGAAGAAAATAAAAAGGAAAAGAAAATAGATAATAGAAGGAGATAATACGTAATATACCCAAACATACATATAAGATATAATTAGATATATCTATATATATATAATCTGACTTATTCAGTATTAATACTATTAATTATTTACAAATAATAATAATAGTAATAAGAATAAACTATCATTAAATACATATATATCTTTATATATATAATCAATTATCAGTGGGTAATTATCCGTACCCATTTCAATCCTATCCAAGTAGCCCATGCAACCCATTAGTTTGGTTCATGACTACTATTCAAATCCAACTCCCTTATATATAAAATATAAAATAAAACATTTTAATCTAACAATTAAATACACAAAATACACATCATCATATAAGCAAACAAATCAGTTAAATTATTTAAATTCAAATTAATCAAATAAGTACACAATTTACATTTAAACACTTAATTAAATTAAACACATAAACAAATAGCCAATTACTCAATTAAATAATTTAAAAATGCAAATAAAACAAATAAATAAATGCCGAGACTATCCTTTTAAATTAGGAGTATTTCATTCTTCCCCCTAACAAAAGGAATTCCGTCCTTAGAATTTGCCCTTACTTCTTCCATTATTTTTAGAAATGTTGAGCGAATGATATCATCGCATTCCCAAGTAGATTCAGCCTCATTATGATGGCTCCACTGGACACGCACTAAAGGTATAACCTTATTACGAAGAATCTGATCTCGGCGGTCTCTAATACGACACGGCAGTTCCACATATGCTAATAACGATCCTCATCTCGCAAAAATTTTCATAACATGGAAACATGAAACACATTATGGACACGATCTAAATTGTCCGAAAATGCTAAGCGATAAGCTACCGCTCCAATTCGATCCGTAATCATAAAAGGACCTACAAATCGTGGTGACAACTTTCCTTTCTTCCCAAAGCACATTACTCCCTTAATAGGAACACTTTAAGTAGAACTTAATCTCCCACCTGAAACTCCAAAGTACTAGTACGACGATCTGCATAACTCTTCTGCCTACTCTAAGCAGTGCGCATCGATCCCTAATAAGAGCAATCTTTTCCGAGGTATCCTTAATGAATTCAAGACCCAAGAATCTACTCTCTCCAACCTCCATCCAACAAATAAGAGATCGACACGATCAGCCATATAATACTTCAAATGGTGTCATACCAATAGTCTTCTGAAAACTATTATTATATGCAAACTCCACAAGTGGCAAATAGTCCTCCCAGTGACCCTTAAAGTCAATGACACAAGAACGAAGCATATCCTTCATGATCTGATTACCCTCTTGGTTTGTCCATTTGTCTGAGGATGATAAGCATTGCTAAGATGCAACTATGTACCCAAAGCCCGCTTAAAACTCTTCCAAAACCCTAACACAAAGCTCGAATCCCTATCCGATATAATAGATAACAGAATGCCATACAACTTCACAATCTTTGTAATGTAAAGTCTCGCCAACTGTTCCGAAGTAAAATCTGTGTGAATAGGTAAGAAATGAGCTGATTTAGTCAACTGATCAATGATGACCCAAATGGAATTGTGATCCTTAAACGAATTAGGCAAGCCCTTCATAAAATTTATAAAAATGCTCTCCCATTTCCACTCAGGTATAGGCAGTGGCTGTAGAGATCCTAGCGGCCTCTGATAATCGATCTTGACCATCTGGCAAGTACTACACTTAGAGACAAAGATAGCAATGTCCTTCTTCATCCCTGCCTACCAAAGCTGCTGCTTTATATCCTGATACATCTTGTCTCCTCCTGAATGAATAAAAAACTCAAAATGATGAGTCTCAATCATCACATCCTTCCTTAAATCGTCAACAAAAGGTACTACTAAACGCCCTTTGTACCTTAAGACTCCATCAGTCCCAACATAGTAAAATGGAACCTCCCTAGAATCTATCTTTGCAACTTGTCAATGCACTGCTGATCCATGAGTTGTGCCTTCAAGATCTTGTCAATGATAGAAGATGTAACAACCATACAAGTCATAAAAGCATCAAATAACTCATCAACTTTCTTTAAAACATCCCACTCAGTGGCGAATAATACAAAAAGGCTAGCATAGGGTCAGCGACTGAGT
This sequence comes from Cornus florida, assembly GCF_030987335.1. Taxonomy (NCBI): domain Eukaryota; kingdom Viridiplantae; phylum Streptophyta; class Magnoliopsida; order Cornales; family Cornaceae; genus Cornus; species Cornus florida. The sequence goes on along the minus strand of NW_026775571.1, from coordinate 55,159,010 downwards.
GAATCTGCCACCACATTCGTTTTCCCTGGATGGTACTGTATAGAGAAATGATAGTCTTTCAATAAATCTAACTATCGGCGCTGTCTCGTATTTAGCTTCCACTGACTGAACAAATACTGCAGACTCTTATGATCACTAAACAGTTTAAAGGACTCTCCTAACAGATAATGCCTCCAAATGCGTAAAGCAAATACCACAGCTGCCAACTCCAAATCGTGTGTTGGATAATTAAGCTTATGAGGCTTAAGCTTACGAGATCCATATGAAATTGGTCGTTCCTCCTGCATTAAAATACACCCAAGACCTTGCAAAGAAACATCTGTGTAAACTAGATATTTTATCCCGCTCTGTGGAGTAGACAGAACCGATGTAGAATTTAACTTATTCTTTAGCTTATCAAAAGCTTCATGATAATGTTCATGCTATACGAACCGTACACCCTTCTTAGTCAAATGAGTGAGTGGTCCCGCTATCTTCGAGAACCCCTGAATGAATCTACGATAGTATCCTGCCAATCCGAGGAAACTCCGAGTCTCTGTAGATGAAGTAGGTTGTCCCCACTCTACCACTGATGAAACCTTGGCTGGATCTACCGCTATACCCCTTTCTAACACTACGTGACCCAGAAACTTCACTTTCCTTTGCCAAAATTCACACTTTTTGAACTTGGCATATAACTGGTGTTCACGAAGCGTCTGCAACACTATACGAAGATGTCTAGCATAATCGACCTCTGTCTTAGAATAAATTAAAATATCATCAATGAAGACAATGATAAATTAATCTAAGTAAGCCCTGAAGACTGCTAGTGTGTTAGTCAATCCGAAAGGCATAATACGAAACTCATAAGAACCATATCTAGTGAGAAACGTTGTCCTAGAAACATTTTGCTCCCTAACCCGAAGTTGATGATATCCAGAACGCAAATTAATCTTAGATAAATAAGTAGCTCCCTTTAATTGATCGAAAAGATCATCAATCATGGGCAAAGGGTATTTGTTACGAATAGTAACCTTGATCAATTCCCTGTAATTTATACATAGGCGAAGTGAACCATCCTTCTTTTTCATGAAACAAAACTGGTGCTCCCCAGGGTGAAGTACTTCTACAAATAAAAAACTCTGACTGAGTAATTGTTGAATCTGATCCACCAGCTCTCGCATCTCCACTGGTGCCATCTTGTATGGTGCCCTAGCAATAGGCATAGTGCCTGGAGCTAAATCAATTATAAAGTCTATCTCTCGACTAGGTGGCAACCCTGGAATCTCTTGAAAGAGATCTAAAAATTCCTGTACAACTGGTATGCTATCCAGTGGCACAGTAATCTCCTCATTGGTCTCTTCCTCTACGCAGAACAAATAGGTGCTAGAAACTCCGTTAGAACGTGGCATAGCAATGACGTACATATCCTGACCAGGAATCGTAAATATAATAGACCTATCATAACAATTTACTTGGGCATGGTAGTGAGATGACCAATCCATCCCGAGTATCACATCATAAGAATGCATGTCCAAGACCAATAGATTGGCTAGAAATTTAAATCTACCAATATCTAGTGTCACAGGCCCATCACTCTCATGTAAAATGGCAGTATCGCCTAAAAGTGTAGAAATACCATGAGGTCTATCGCATCTCTGCATCACCATCCCAGATAATACAACAAAAGTACTAGACACGAATGAATATATAGCACCCGTATCAAATAAAACACGACTATGTGTACCATGAATAGGAAACGTACCCTCAACAGCCTGAGGCACTTGAACATCCTGTGGTATGGGGTTATACACCCTGCCATAAATGCAACTACTGTGGTGCCTGTCCCTGAGGCTATGGCGGTGCTGGTAAAGCCGGATATGTCTGTCCCTGAATCCGTAAAATCTGTGGAGTGGGTAAAGGTAATGGTACTCTCTGTCCCTACTGCACATGTTAACCCTATCCTGTTTTAGGACACTGCCTGGAAGTGTGACCAGGCTCTCCACAAGTATAGCAATTATCCTGAAAAGTGTCAAATTTCTTCCTCAGTTGGTTAGCCTGTGGCTGACCCTGTCCTGCCTGTGGTCCCCCATTCTGTTGCCTTTGAATAGGTGCCCCATCTCTGTAAATATTTGAGCCACCCTTGTGCTTCTTCCAAGACTGCTGTCCCTGGAATCTACCCTTATCATTAGGTCAGTGTCCATTGTCATTCCCTTTTTCAACTGACTGATTAGTAAAGTCTCTGTCACCCTGCTTCTTACCCCTAGCCTATCTGAAGTCCGCATTCAATTGATACTGTTGTAGAGCAGCATCTACCACTTGAACATAAGTAGTGTAAACTGAATTACCTGTAATAGATCGCTTAATAGACCACATAAGCCCCTTAACGAAGCTATTATGTTTCTTCTCCTCGGTATCCACCTCATCTAGAGTAAATAGAGATAAACATGTGAACCGTTACTCATACTCTATAATTGTCATGTTTCCCTGCTCTAGATTAAGGAACTTTTTCTTTATAGTTGTCCTGACTGCATATGAAAAGTACTTCTCATCGAAGCGAGCACTGAACTGATCATAGGTCAATGAAGTCCTCTCCTCTGCGGAAGTAACTGACTCCCATCATTGGAGTGCGTTGCCGACAAGCTTGAAGGTAGCAAGGATCTGCTTCTGAACTTCTGTGCACTTAACCATGCGAAGATGTCGCTCGATGTCCTTTTTCCACTGGTGAGCTACTTTCGCATTGGTGGAGCCTGAGAATTCAGGTGGGCTCCCATTTGTGAAAGAACTCCTAGCCTTCACCCAAGGATCAATCTGAACTCCTAGCCTTCATTTTTCCTCCTTATTTCTCTCTCTAATTTCTCTTTCTAAACTCTCTGTTCTCTCTATTACGTGAATAGGATTTTTACCCTTCGCAGACTTATAATTATATATATATAGGCATATACAAAAATAAACCCTAATCCTAGAAGATATCCAAGTCTGCTATTAATAGGAAGAAAATAAAATAGAAAATAAAAGGAGATAATACGTAATATACCCACACAAACATATAAGATATAATTAGATATTTATATATATATAATCTAACTTATTCAATATTAATAATATTAATTATTTACAAATAATAACCAACGGGCCAGTGGCCTAACAGAATCGGCCTCTTACTTCCCAAAGGGAGGTCAAAGGTTCAAGTCTTAGAAGAGACATGTGTGTATGAGTACCAACTAGGAAAAAAAAATAACAATAATAATAGTAATAAGAATAAACCATCCTTAAATACATATATATCTTTATATATATAATTAACTATCCATGGGTAATTATCCATACCGATTTCACTCCTATCCAAGTAGTCCATGCAACCCATTAGTTTGGCTCATGACTACTATCCAAATCCAACTCCCTTATATTTAAAATATAAAATAAAACATTTTAATCTAACAATTAAATTCAAAAAATACACATCATCATATAAGCAAACAAATCAGTTGAATCATTTAAATTCAAATTAATCAATTAAGCACACAATTTACATTTAAACACTTAATTAAATTAAACACATAAACAAATAGCTAATTAATCAATTAAATAATTTTAAAATAAAAATAAATTAAATAAATAAATAACGAGACTATCATTTTAAAATTAGGGGTATTACACAACCTAAAAGAAAATCAATCCCGAATTCATGGCAAGCATAAGTAGTATTCCGTAGACATATGCATTGGCCAACTTTCTAAAATTATAACATCATATACCCATTCGGTCATGAGTTCATTTTTACATTGTGTAATCAGCCTTTTTAGAAAATGGATACATTTGCAATGGTATGCTTTACAAAAAAAAAAAGAGTGGGATCACATATACAAAAAACAATAAAATAAATTCTAATCCGTCGAGCTTGTGGTGGATTCTCTTCCGCCATTTCCTTTCCATGCCCTAAAATTGTTAAGATAACGGGTGAGTATAAAGCTCAGTAAAAGTCGTCTAAGGCGTTAGTTTTGGACTCCCTTGAGCCACATAACACATAAAGGGATATAAGATAAAGGGATCATGCATTAGGGTCCGTGAAACATTTACAATAGGTTAAGCAATATTCTCAGTAAATAACGCAAATTCTACTAATGTCGTGCATGATATGAAATGTAATTCACTCCGTTCCAACTCGGTCTGAACCGGCCTAACCCATAACTTTTGAAAAAACTCACTAACTGACTTGACCGTGGCGAGATTAATAACTATCCCCGGTTCCAATTCTAGCAAGGCCTGGCAACTGTTAAAGAGCCTAGTATCAACTTTTTCACGCCCTATACTGGGCCGCGCTCCCTCTACGTCAAGCTAGCCCCGGACTCGCAAAATCCGGTTCATTTAAAAAAAAAAAATCCCCATTTCAAACAACAACCTTTCCTTTAAAAGTCCTTTTTAAACTTTTTCTAAAATTTCCCTTTCCCTTGCCATGTGATGCAATGCATTGTAATATCAATGAGATCAACATGACAATTTCTAGACAATAAGTATGACAAAGCATTCCATATTCACATTCAATAACAATTTTGACATGCTCATTATAGAATTACTCACACAACAACAATTACTCAATTTATAAGGTTTCCATACATAATTCTTCGCATGCTTCTAATACAATATAAAAAAAAAAATCATGTCCTGAACATTTAGCATATCTTTTATATTTTTAAGATAACATTTTTAAATCATAAATCAAAATTTCAAGCATAGAGAAAAGAAACTCAAATTTTGCTCAATTAAAGTCAAATTTAGACATTAGGGAGACCCCTACCTCAATTACAGAGCAACTCCACAAGAAGCCCCAATTTCACCCCAAACCCTAAAATTTTGAAATCCCCAAATGGTGGCCAAACGAAAATTGGCTCCTATCAAAACAAAGATCTCGAAGCGCTCATCAACTTTGCTTCAAGTAGCTAAACTAAATTCTCAAAGGCTTGAGAGAAATCAAACTTAGAAAGTTGTAAAAAGGAAAAAGGAAGGGAAAGTGAAGAGAGAGGGAGAACATGCCGAGGGAGAGAGAATTTGAGGCTGAAAGTTGTCAGCCAAATGGCTTTTAGGCCATTAAAAGAATTACATGTGAGCCCCAACACATAAATATCTTTCTTTTTTAATATATATACTTATATACACAATTTACTTCACCACCACATCATTAATCATTTAATTAAATAAATATGCACAATGAAATAATGTATGGGATGCAATGGACCCGTGACACCACTTTCATGTACAACAATTCTGGTAACGGGTCCCACTTGGGACCTCCCGGCCCGAAAAATAGAAAAATGACGAAATGGCAACCAATACATTTCTGAGAGTCCTAAACTCAAGGAAATGTCACAAACAACTCTTTGGCACATCCGGCACACCACATGGTGTCTTGTTCGCAAAACGAGAAAAGACGAAAATACCCTCGAAATTTTTTTTTCCCAAGAAATGGAAAATGACAAAAATCAGGAACATTACATTCTCCCTAACTTAAAAAGATTTCGTCTCTGAAATCAACCCATATCTGAGGGAGAAAACAACACCAGATACTTGGAGCGAACCTTCTGTTCAAGCTCCCAAGTAGCCTCCTCAACTTCGTGGTGCCTCCAAAGAACTTTCACCAATGGTATCATCTTGTCCCTTAACACTTTCTGCCGTGTATGAAGGATTTGAACTGGTCCCTTTTATAGGAAACATCCTCGTCAATGTCCACATCAACCCAATCTAGAATATGAGATGGATTTGGCTCATACTTCCGTAACATAGATACATGAAAGACATTATTGACCCTGTCCAACTATGGTGGCAAAGGAAGCCTATAGGTAACCTCTCCTACCCGGTCCAAAATATTAAAAGGTCCAATGAATCGCGGCAACAACTTTCCACTCTTCACGAACCTCATTAATCCTTTCCATGGAAAAACCCGAAGAAAAACGTGGTCTCCCACCTCAAAGGATAGCAGTCGTCTCCGCCTATCCGCATAACTCTTCCGTTGGCTCTGAGCTGTGAGCAATCTCTGTCTGATCAAATTAATCTTTTCAATACAATGTCAGGTCCTAAGGTGACTGTCTCCCCCACCTTAGTCCAATAGACAGGAGACCTACAAGGTCTACTATACAACGACTCAAATGGAGCCATCTGAATACTCGCCTGATAATTATTGTTATAAGCAAACTCAATAAGTGGAAGGTGATCTTCCTAACTACCACCCAAGTCAAGAACATATGCCTAAAGCATATCCTTTAAAATTTAGATGGTACACTCCGACTGACCATCTGTCTATGGATAGAATTCCATACTAAAGTGCAGCGGTGAGCCAAACACTGCGTGAAGTCCTTCCCAGAACTTTGAAGTGAACTTGGCATCCTTATTCGACATAATAGATATTGGAACTCCGTGCAACCTCACAATTTCCTTCACATACAGTACACCAAGTGCCTATGCATCATCTATTGCCTTAATAGGTAAAAAGTGAGCCGTCTTGGTCAATCTATCAATAATAACCCATACAGCCTCATTCCCCCGCTGTGACCTAGGAAGACCTGTTACAAAATACCATTTCCACTGCACTATCAGCATGGCTGTAACAAACCAGCTGGTTTCTGGTGCTCGGCCTTCACCTGTTGACAAGTAAGGCATCAAGTCACAAACTGTGTAACATCCTTCTTCATTCCATTCCACCAATACTGATGTCTCAGATTGTGATACATCTTGGTACCACCTGTATGAACTACAAAGAGGGAAGTGTGAAACTCCCGTAAGATGTACTTACGACATCCTGTGGGAATAACCAACAAGCCCCTGAACCGTAGACCTCCATCTGCATGTAAGGTCCAATCTTTCACTGTCTCACCACTGGAAACTAAAATGTAAATGACATCCAAATCCAGATCATGTCTCTATAACTCAATTACTCGTTCAATAAGAGTAGGTTGAGCCACGAGACTAAACAAGAATGCTGACTCACTGCCATCATCGTCATCAAAGCAAAACAATCCCATCTCTGCCAAATCCTTAAGCATCTTCCACTTTCAGATGGCCAAACTGGCCAAAGTCCTATGAGATTTCTAGCTTAAGGCATCGGCTACCACATTTGCCTTGCCCAGATTCACTCTTCTCATATTTGGCATACAGACGGTGCTCCCGTAGGATCTACAACACTATACTCAAATGGATCTCGTGCTCCTCATGAGTCCGTGAATACACAAGGATGTCAATCACAAAACAACCACAAAATGATCCAAATAATCATGGAAGACACGGTTCTAGATCCATGAATGCCATTGGTGTATTAGTTAAACCAAAGGGCATAACAAAGAACTCATAATGTCCATACTGTGTACAGAAAGCTATCTTTGGGATATCTTCATCCTTAACTCGCCACTGGTAATAGCCTGACCTCAATTCGATCTTTGAAAAACAACTGGCTCCTCTCAACTGGTCAAACAAATCATCTATCCTTGGCAAAGGATACTTGTTCTTGATGGTGGCATGATTTAACTTTTGGTAATCGATGCACAACCTCAAAGAACCATCTTTCTTCTTAGCGAACAAGACCGATGCGCCCCACTGTAACACACTCAATTGGATGAAACCTTTCATTCTCAAATCATCAAGCTATTTCTTCAATTTTTCTAATTCTATTGGTGCCATATGATACAGTGCCATAGAAATTGGCGCGGTACAAGGCATCAAGTCAATAGCGAACTCTACCTTTTGATGTGGAGTCAATTCCGTCAAGTCCTATGGAAACACATCCAAAAAATTACGTACAACTATTAGATAATCAACCCCATAAAACTCAACATCATCATTAACAAAAAGGCTAGCCAAGAAAAATGTCTGCCAATCCCAACATCTAACACCATAAAAAAAAGGAGTGAGAGGATCACACCAATCTCCCACAAAATAAAAACAATCCCCATCTGGGGTACACACTGAAACTCTGCCCGTAAAGCAATTAATAACTGCCCTAAATGATGATAACCAATCCATCTGAAGAATAACATCAAACCCTGTCATCTCAAGGAGGATGTGATCGAACTCAAGTACCCACCCGGCAATGGTAATGGAACAACCCTTACCAACTTGACCAAGAGTGACTGAACCCCCAATAGGCGTGTCAACATAAAGTAGTCTGTCTAACTGACTGACCTCTAAACCCAATGCCCGTGCAAATAATGAAGCAATGAATGAATAGGAAGCACCAGAATCAAACAACACTCGGGCCTAATAATGGAACACAAGAAACATACCCTTGACAACTGAAGAACTAGATGATGGCTCGGCTGGAGTGACTGCATACACACGACCCTGGATCCTCTTCCCCTGAGAACCACATGTCTGATAACCCGACTGCTCAGTGGGTATACTAAAAGAAGGCCCTCTGCCCGATCGAGAACTCTGAGCTGTCATAGCTAGCTGAGGTGGTGGTGGTGGTGGTTGAAACTCTAACTGAACTGTGGCAGACTGTGTTTGCCTCTACTGTGGACCTCCACCCCTACCTGAGCCTCTACTATGCGGTGGACAATCTCTCACCTGGTGGTCCTGCTGGCCATACCCAAAACATCCTCCTGACGCCATTTGAATCTGTGGACACTGCGACTTGTCATACCCGGGCTGCCTGCACTTGTAACACACTACATCTGGACAAGAAGACCCCATAGACACTGAAGTTATGGGTGTGGATCTGGATGGCTATTACTCTCTAAACTATGATTGTTCATTCTTCTATTTCTTCTGTGACTAACCCTCAGAAGTAGCACCCATACTTCTGCCAAGCTAGTAGCTTTCCTATCATTTCTCTTGGCCTCAATAACTAAGGCTTTCCTCACTGCCTTCGCATACTCTGTCAGCTCTGCGGCAGCTACAATTGGCCTGATGGTGAGATTAAGGCCATCAATAAATTTCTCTATCTTTCCTTCCTCATCTTTAGCAATCCTTGGTGTAAACCTCAAAAGGGATGTAAATTTGTTCTCATACTCTATAACAGTCATATTTCCTTACTTCAAACCATCAAACTCTTTCTTTAATTCTCTCCGCTTAGGTGCCAGAAAGTATTTCTCATAGTACAACTTCTTGAATGCATCATAGGTCATTGTGTCTAGATTGTGGGTGTGAAAAATGAGCTTCCACCAACTCTCAGCATCGCCTGTAAAATTATAAGTAGCCAATGTAATCTTCAACTTGTTTGACGCCAAATTCATAGTGTTTAGATGTTTCTCCACCTTATCCAATAAACTATCCGCAACGAGCGGATCTAGGCCGCCCTCAAACAGAGTCGGCATCAACTTTACAAACTTTGCGATGTGATAAAGGGTCTTATCTGACTCACTTTTCTCACTATCTAAGGAGGTGGCTCGACGGATCCTCTCACTTGTCCCCCTCTTGGTGGGACCGAATCACGCAACAAGACATCTTCTTCCGCTTGCTCTTGATCCCTTTCCATGGGATTGGAGCTAGAACTCTCCTCGGGATCCCTTCGTGGTGGCATGACGCTATAAAACGAGAGAATGAATAAAAAAAACAAGGACACTAATACACACACGAGAATGGAGTCCTCACACAAATGACTCGACAAGAAATGACAATACTTAAATACGTTCTATACTCCCAGAAAAACCCAGCCGATGATCAACATGATCATGCTAACAATATACAACAACACTAAACACTTAGCACGTACGAAATCACATAATAGGTAAACAAGTAAACAATTAGGCATGCTTTTCAAACATTAAACATTTAGGCACATATGCACATAATCATGCAATACAACTTCCCCATGCAATCCTAGGTAGGCCTCTACTCGTCGTCCTAATGGTATTTGAACCATTGTTTTGATACCAAATTTGTAATGACCTGAGCCCATGGGTTCGAACTGTTAACCAAGTCCTTACTCGAACCTGAGGTCAACTGTAATACCCCTAATTAAAAAAGATAGTCTCGACATTTTCATTATTGTTTTCTTGTTTTTTTTTAGCATTTTTAGTTGATTATTTGTTTATTTGCTTAATTGTTAATTGGTTGTTTTATTTTTGTTAATTGTTTAATTGTTTATTTCTTTTCATTAATTGTTTAATTGTTTATTTCTTTTAATTAATTGTTAATTGTTTATTTATTTTAATTAATTGTTAATTGTTTTATTTAATTGCTTCTTTGATTTATTTGTTTTAGTTACATATATACTTAAGTTAACTTACTTTGTTTATAATTATATGTCGTATAGTTTAGGGTTTTTCTTTTATGAATTTAGGGTTAGCCGACTTAGTTCTCCGTTTCTTAATATAATTCGACCTAGGTTTAGTTTTGCCTATAAATATATGTATTAAGTCTGCCTAGGGTTTTAGAACCCTATGCACGACAGTGGAGGCAGAGAAGAGAACAGAGGAAGGTTTTCATGTTTGGAACTCGTCGAAAACACTTAGGGAGATGACGCTGAGATTTTGAACCGAAATCTCATAGGCAAGTTCTATTCTTAACTCTCTCCCTTTGACTCTTGTTCTTTACATGCCTAACACAATTCTAGGAGTAATTAAACTAAAATTAATTTGGGTTGCATGACAGACTCGATTAAAACAGTATGTGTTCATAAATTGATATTTGTTTCATTTTAAACTTTTATTGTATAGTTCATGTTTTAATTGATGTCGTTTAACATATAATAAATTTAAACAATTTTGGGATACTCTGGAACCTAGTTCAGAAATCTAAGAACCTTGATAATGGAGGACAGTAGGATTGGAAGTCGCCGGAGGTGAAACAGGTGAGTGAAATGGGAGGAGAGCCGGCTCCCTTTTGAAGGGAACAGGCTCCCCTAAATAAAGAATAGGCTCCCTTAAGGAGGGAGCCAGCTCTACAAGCCTTGGAGACGGCTCCCTCGAGGAGGTAGCCGACTCCATGAAGCTTGGAGGCTGCTCCTTCCTTGAGGGAGCCAGCTCCTTCAATTTTATTATTATTAATTTTTTTTTTTTTTTTTTGTGTTCCAGTGATTGTTTGCTTTGGTGCTTGGATCTCGAAGTTTACAGGTTCAATTAGAAGCTGTATTGGGGGTATTCAAAGATGTCATAAGCCTTATTAAAACTTTCGAGAACAGGTTAATGCAAAATAAACCAACTGATTTTTATACTTGAAGAGTAGATAATTTTTAAATAAATTAGTTTACTGTTTCTGGATGTAAAGGATTTTAAATTGCTTAATTTTAGGATAACAATTCTCAGTGATGATATTACTATTATCATATTTCAATAATCTCAAATAAGCATGCCAATTTTACAGATCTTTATTTTGCTTATTGTGGATAAATTGATAGTTACATATTCTGGTTGTATTGTCAATTATTGGAGTTTGTTGGAGTAGACTTAAATCAGCATATACATTTTCTCTATCATGCCTAGTAGGAACAATTGATGTTTATATTTATTATTTGTATTATCAACTGGCAGATTTATGGATTACATGCACCGGTATGGGACAGTGGCATGTCTAGGGATGGATTAGCTCAAAACGCTAAGTCCTACCTAATCTGGAATAAAAGAACGAATTATAAAATAGAATCCTACTTATATGTAAGTCAGTGCAGCTGAACAAGTTGAACGGCTAACTGGATTTCTTATGGATGGATAGGATAGGACATTAAATATATATTTATGGTACCGCAAGATGAGCTTGAGTCTCAGAGTCGACAGTTAGGGATCGTATATGTAGTAGGATGCGTAGCTGGCTAAGTTGGTTGAGGTATACCCTGTTAGGCTTAGGTACCCATGCCCACTCAGGTGCATTTTGCATATTACCTTCTATTCAGGTTGAGACCCTCTTCATAGTCTAGTAAGAGTCATGTAGTGTGGATATATACATATGTACAGATTATATAGCTATTGTTGAGTTATTTAGGATGTACATGCGTATCGAGTCTCTGTTTGGATTGTAGTAGGATAGAACTTGTTCGTGGGCCTGACCCACCTCTATTTTGTTCAGGTGTTCGTCAGTTCCAGGCTTAAAGCTTGTTTGTGCTGAGCAGAGACGGTCACTCATTCTTCCGACGACGTACGATCTCTCTTCATGATTTAGTACTGGATTTCTTTTAGTTATTTTCGTTTCAGTTTGGGATTTTATTAGGGGTCCACTGGATGGATTCCCTAGTTGTTTTCTTGGAGGTTTTGGATTAGCAGATTATTATTCATATTTATTTCTAATGGTTTTGGGATTATTGGATTTTAAGTATTTAATTTTAAAGGATTATATTTTAGAATTCTTTCAGCTTTAAATTATTTATTTCTTATTTCATTTTGAAATCTGTGTTCATTTAAATATTAATTGTTTGATATTCCCTCAGATTTGGGCTTGGGCCTGATCAACCTATGTCTCAGAGTCGAGAGGTATTACAGTTGGTATCAGAGCACTCCAGGTTCAAGTGTCTCTAGGGTATTTCGTATTAAGACTCCCGCGTAGCATTTTCTCTTGATTAGAGCTTAAGTTTAGGATTCGTTGTATTCCTTTACGGTTCAATTTAAATCATTCTGATGTCTGTCTTTCCTTGTTAACAGATGGTTAACGCTAGAAGAGGACAGAACGTGCAAGGAAATAGGAGGCAAAGGAGAGCGGCATGTAGGTAGCAAGAACGCTTACAGCGTCTGCTAATGGAAGAAGAACAGCAATTGCCAGGGTTTTAGAAAAATGATAGTCAGTTTCAGGAAGAGCAAGAGGGAGTTCAACAGGCTCAAGATCAGGTCAGAGATCTAGAATATCCTCCTCATTTCAATGACCTCATTACTCTGGCTATAGAAGTAGGGGTAACAACTACACTCCAGAATCAGCCACAGGTTCAGCAGGCACCTGTACCAGCACCAGTGGTTCAGATTGATACTTGGGAAAAGGCTAAGAGTTCTTTCACAAAGGGGAGCCCACCTGACTTCTCAGGCTCCATCGATGCGAAAGCAGCTCATCAGTGGAAACAGGACATCGAGAGATATCTTCATCTGGTGCAGTGCACGGAGGTTCAGAAGCAGATGCTTGCTACCTTCAAGCTAATTGGAGATGCACTATAATGGTGGGAGTCAGTTACCACCGCAGAGGAGAGGATGTCATTGACTTATGATCAGTTCAGTGCTTGATTTTATGAAAAGTATTTTCCTTATGCTGTCAGGGCAGCTATGAAGACAGAGTTCCTCAATCTGGATCAGGAAAACATGACAGTGGCAGAATATGAGCAGCAGTTCACGCGTTTATCTCTTTTTACTCCAGATGAGGTGGATACAGAGGAAAAGAAGCGCAATAGTTTCGTTAAGGGACTTATATGGTCTATTAAGCGAGCTATTACAGGTAGTCTAGCCTACACTACTTATATTCAGGTGGTAGACGCAGCTTTGTAGCAGTATCAGTTGATCATTGACTTCAGACAGGCACGGGGTGAGAAGCGGGGTGACAGAGACTCTGCTAATTAGTCAGCTGAGAAAAGGAATGGCAATGGACACTGACAAAATGACAAGGGCAAAATCCAGGGACAGCAGTCTTGGAAGAAGCACAAGGGTGGTTCACATGCTCACAGGGATGGGGCATCTATTCAGAGGCAGCAGAATGGGGGACCACAGGCAGGACAGGGTCAGCCACAGGCTAATCGATAGAGGAGGCCATTTATCACTTTCCAGGGAAATTGCTACACTTGTGGAGAGTTTGGTCATACTTCTAGGCAGTGTCATAAAGCAGGACAAGGACAGGGACAGCATGTGCAGCAGGAATAGAGGGCACCAATACCTTTACCAGCTCTATAGGTTCCATGGATTCAGGGACAGACATATCCAGCATTACCAGCATCGCCACAGACTCAGGGATAGGTACCGCAGTAGTTACGTTATAGCAGGGTGTACAACCCTATGTCATAGGATGTTCAGGTACCTCAGGCTGTTGAAGGTACGTTTCTTATACATAGTACAAATGGTCGTGTGTTATTTGATACAGGTGCTACTCATTCGTTCGTGTCTAAATCTTTTGTTGCATTGTCGGGGATGACGACACGAGTTTGCAATAGATTGCAGGGTATTTCTACACCGTTAGGCAATTCAGCCATTTTACATGAGAGTGATGGGCCTGTGACACTAGATATTGGTAAACTCAGATTTTTAGTCAATCTATTGGTCTTGGACATACACACTTATGATGTGATACTTGGGATGGATTGGTTATCTCACTACCATACCCAAGTTAATTATTATGATAGGTCTATTGTGTTCACCATACCTAGTCAGGATATGTACGTCGTTGCTATGCCACATTCTAATAGGGTCACTAACACTTATTTGTACCATATGGAGCAAGAAACGGAGGAGGAGGTTACTGTAGCATTGGATAGCATACCAATTTTACAAGACTTTCCGGATGTTTTTCAAGAGATTCCAGGGTTGCCACCGAGTCGAGAGATAGACTTTGTGATTAACTTGGCTCCAGGTACTACGCCTATCACTAGGGCACTATATAGGATGACACTAGTGGAGATGCGAGAGCTGAGGGATCAGATTCAACAATTACTCAGGCAGGGTTTTATTCATAGGAGTATGTCACCCTGGGGAGCAACAGTGTTGTTTATGAAGAAGAAGGATGGTTCACTTCGCTGTGTATAGATTATAGGGAGTTGAACAAGGTTACTATTTGCAATAAGTACCCATTGCCCAGGATTGATGATCTTTTTGATCAGTTAACGGGAGCTACCTACTTCTCTAAGATTGATCTGCGCTCTGGATATCATCAACTTCGGGTTAGGGAGTAAGATGTTCTGAGGACAGCGTTTCTCACTAGATATGGGTCTTATGAGTTTCGTGTCATGCCTTTCGGACTGACTAACGCACCAGCAGTTTTCATGGACTTAATGAACAGAGTCTTCAAGGCTTATTTAGATTAGTTTGTTATTGTCTTCATTGATGACATTTTGATTTATTCAAAGTCAGAGGATGATCATGCTAGAATTCTTTGCATAGTGTTGCAGATGCTTCGTGAACACCAGTTATATGCCAAGTTCGAGAAGTGTGAATTTTGGTAGTGGAAAGTGAAGTTTCTGGGTCACGTGGTGTTAGAAAAGGAATATCGGTAGATCCAGTGAAGGTTTCAGCAGTGGTAGAGTGGGGACAGCCTACTCCACCTACCGAGATTCGAAGTTTTCTCGAATTTGCAGGATACTATCGCCAGTTCATTCAGGGGTTTTCAAAGATAATGGGACCACTCACTCATCTGACTAAAAAGGGTGTACGGTTCATGTGGGATGAACACTGTCAGAAAGCTTTTGACGAGCTAAAGCGTAAGTTGACTTCTGTACCAGTTCTGTCTACTCCACAAAGCGGGATTAAGTATCTTGTTTACATAGATGCTTCTTTGCAAGGTCTTGGATGTGTTTTGATGTAGGAGGAGTGACCAATTTCATATGGATCTCAAAAGCTTAAGCCTCATAAGCTTAATTATCCAACACATGATTTGGAGTTGGCGGCTATGGTCTTTGCCTTACGCATTTAGAGGCATTATCTGTTGGGAGAATCTTTCAGGTTATTTAATGATCACAAGAGTCTGTTGTATTTGTTCACTCGGTGGGAGCTGAAAATGAGACAGCATCGATGGTTAGAGTTTGGGAAAGACTATCATTTCTCTATACAGTACCATCCAAGGAAAACGGATGTGGCGGCAGATGCACTCAGTCGCCGACCTGCTGCTAGTCTTTCTGCTTTATTCACTACTGAGTGGAAAGCTTTGAGGATAGTTGATGAGTTATCTGATGCTTTCACGGCTTGTATGGTAGTTACACCTTTTATTATTCACAAGGTTCTGATAGCACAACTCACGGATCAACAGTGCATTGACAGAGTTGCAGAGATAGCTTCTGGGGAGGTCCCATTTTACTATGTTGGGACTGATGGAGGTTTGAGGTACAAGGGATGTTTAGTGGTACCTTCTGCTAATGATTTGATGAAGGATGTGATAACTGAAACTCATCATTCTGAGTTTTCTGTTTATCCAGGAGGAGACAAGATGTATCAGGATATAAAGCGGCAATTTTGGTGGGCAAGTATGAAAACGGACATTGCTATTTTTGTGTCTCAGTGTAGTACTTGTCAGATAGTCAAGATTGATCATCAGAGGCCACCAGGAGCTCTGCAGCCACTACCTGTACTGGAGTGGAAATGGGAGAGTATTTATATGGATTTTGTGGACGGATTGCCTAACTCTTTTAAGGATCACAATTCCATTTGGGTCATTGTTGACAGATTGACTAAGTCAGCTCATTTCTTGCCTATTCGCACTGACTTCACTTTGGAGTAATTGGCGAGACTTTACATTTCAGAGATTGTGAAGTTGCAAAGCATTCCATTGTCTATTATATCAGACAGGCATTTGAGCTTCGTGTCAAGATTTTGGAAGAGTTTTCAGCAGGCTTTGGGTACAGAGTTGTATCTTAGCACTGCTTATCATCCTCAAACTGATGGATAGACCGAGCAGGTTAATCAGATCATGGAGGATATGCTTCATTCGTGTGTTCTTGATTTCATGGGCCACTGGGAGAATTATTTGCCACTTGTGGAGTTTGCATATAACAATAGTTTCCAGAAAACTATTGGTATGGCACCATTTGAGGCATTGTACGGCCGACCATGTCGATCGCCTGTTTGTTGGATGGAGGTTGGCGAGAGCAAATTTTTGGGTCTTGAGTTCATAAAGGATACCTCTTAGAAGATTACTCTTATTAGGGATCACATGTGCACTGCCCAAAGTTGGCAGAAGAGTTATGTCGATCGTCATACTCATGCATTAGAGTTTCAGGTTGGGGATCAGGTTCTACTCAAAGTGTCTCCTATGAAGGGTGTAATGCGTTATGGGAAGAAAGGGAAGTTGTCACCATGATTTGTCGGTCCATTCATGATTACGGATCACATTGTAGCTGTAACTTATCAGTTGGCACTTTTGGATCATTTAGATCGCATACACCATGTGTTCCATGTTTCCATGTTGCAGAAATTTCTGCGAGATGAGGATCAGTATCAGCATATCGATGTTTGGGAGATTGAGTTGCAGCCGGATGCAACATATTTGGTGCCACCGTGTCGTATTATCGACCGTCGGGATAAAATTCTTCGTAATAAGGTTATCCCTTTAATGCTTGTTCAGTGGAGTCATCACAATGAGGCTGAGTCTACTTGAGAACGGGAGGATGTCATTCGCTCGCAGTTTCCTAAAATTTTAGAATAAGGTAAGAACGAATTCCGAGAACGGAATTCCTTTTGTTAAGGAAAAAGAATGTAATACCCCTAATTAAAAAAGATAGTCTCGACATTTTCATTATTGTTTTCTTGGTTTTTTTTTTAGCATTTTTAGTTGATTATTTGTTTATTTGCTTAATTGTTAATTGGTTGTTTTATTTGTGTTAATTGTTTAATTGTTTATTTCTTTTCGTTAATTATTTAATTGTTTATTTATTTTAATTAATTGTTAATTGTTTATTTGTTTTAATTAATTATTAATTGTTTTATTTAATTGCTTCTTTGATTTATTTGTTTTTGTTACATATATGCTTAAGTAGACTTACTTTGTTTATAATTATATGTCGTACAATTTAGGGTTTTTCTTTTATGAATTTGGGGTTAGCCGACTTAGTTCTCCATTTCTTAATATAATTGTACCTAGGTTTAGTTTTGCCTATAAATATATGTATTAAGTTTGCCTAGGGTTTTAGAACCCTATGCACGACAGTGGAGGCAGAGAAGAGAACAAAGGAAGGTTTTCATATTCGGAACTCGTCAGAAACACTTAAGAAGACGACGCTGAGATTTTGAACCGAAATCTCACAGGCAAGTTCTATTCTTAACTCTCTCCCTTTTACTCATGTTCTTTACATGCCTAACATTATTCCAGGAGTAATTAAACTAAAATTAATTTGGGTTGCATGACAGACTCGATAAAAACAGTATGTGTTCATAAATTGATATTTGTTTCATTTTAAACTTTTATTGTATAGTTCATGTTTTAATTGATGTCGTTTAACATATAATGAATTTAAACAATTTTGGGATACTCTGGAACGTAGTTTAGATATCTAAGAACCTTGACAATGGAGGACAGTAGGATTGGAAGTCACCGGAGGTGAAACAGTTAAATGAAACGGGAGGAGAGCTGGCTCCCTTTTGAAGGGAGCAGGCTCCCCTAAACAAAGAATAGGCTCCCTTAAGGAAGGAACCGTCTTTAGAGGCCTTGGAGGCGGCTCCCTCGAGGAGGGAGCCGACTCCATGAAGCTTGGAGGCGGCTCCCTCCTTGAGGGAGCCGGCTTCTTCAATTTTATTATTATTATTATTATTATTTGTGTTCTAGCGATTGTTTGCTTCGGTGCTTGGATCTTGAAGTTTACAAGTTCAATTAGAAGCTATATTAGGGGTATTCAAAGATGTCATAAGCCTTATTAAAACTTCCGAGAGCAGGTTAATGCAAAATAAACCAACTGATATTTATACTTGAATAATAGATAATTTTTAAATAAATTAGTTTACTATTTCTGGATGTAAAGGATTTTAAATTGCTTAATTTTAGGATAGCAATTCTCAATGATGATATTACAGTTATCATGTTTCAGTAATCTCAAATAAGCATGCCAATTTTACAGATCTCTATTTTGCTTATTATGGATAAATTGATAGTTACATATACTGGTTGTATTGTCAATTATTGGAGTTTGTTGGAGTAGACTTAAATCAGCATGTTAGTATATATATTTTCTCTATCATGCCTAGCAGGGAACAATTGATGTTTGCATTTGTTATTTGTATTATCAACTGGTAGATTTATGGATTACATGCACTGGTATGGGACGGTGGCATGTCTAGGGATGGATTAGCTCAAAACGCTAAGTCCTACCTAATCTGGAATAAGGGAATGGATTATAAAATAAAATCCTACTTATATGTAAGTCAGTGCAGCTGAACAAGCTGAATGGCTAACTGGATTTCTTATGGATGGATAGGATAGGACATTAAATATATATTTATGGTACCGCAAGATGAGCTTGAGTCTCAGAGTCAACGGTTAGGGAGCGTATATGCAGTAGGATGCATAGCTGGCTATGTTGGTTGAGGTATACCCTGTTAGGCTTAGGTACCTATGCCCACTCAAGTGCGTTTTACATGTTGCCTTCTATTCAGGTTGAGACCCTCTTTATTGTCTAGTGAGAGTCCCGTAGTGTGGATATATACATATGTACGGATTATATAGCTATTGTTGAGTTGTTTAGGATGTACATGCGTATCGAGTCTCTGTTTGGATTGTAGTTGGATAGAATTTGTTCATGGGCCTGACTCACCTCTATTTTGTTCAAGTGTTCGTCAGTTCCAGGCTTAGATATTATTCATGCTGAGCAGAGATGGTCACTCATTCTTTCGATGACGTAAGATTTCTCTTCATGATTTAATACTGGAATTCTTTTAGTTATTTTCGTTTCAGTTTGGGATTTTATTAGGAGTCCACTAGATGGATTCCCGAGTTGTTATCTTGGAGGTTTTGGATTGACAGATTATTATTCATATTTATTTCTGATGGTTTTGGGATTATTGAATTTTAAGTATTTAATTTTAAAGGATTATATTTTAGAATTCTTTCAGCTTTAAATTATTTATTTCTTATTTCATTTTGAAATTTGTATTCATTTAAATATTAATTATTTAATATTCCCTCGGGTTTGGGCTTGGGCCTGATCAACCCATGTCTCGGAGTCGAGGGGTATCACATCAACTAAGGGTACAACCGTCATTTCTTATATCAACACGAAGCATGAATCTCAACCATAACTCTACAACCCTCCCAAACCATGAACATCAATAAAGGGTCTCAATGTAGGGTGAAAGAAGATAATTAGCCGGCTAGCAGCCTTATGTCGGCCGGTTGATACTCAAGGTTCGGTCGGCTGACCTAAATGGTCGGCCGGCCAAAACAATACACCAATGTGCAACTCTCAGGACTTCAAAAGATTAGCCTCTCGACCGACTGGAAGTTTGGGTTCAGCCGACTAAAAGAGAAGGTTCGGTCGGCTGACGAAGTCCGTCGACCCACTGAAACGACACTTCCAGAGACCCAACTCTCTGGAAGACCCAAAACTGCACTGTCTATAAGCTGAAGCTCCTTGTCAGTCAGCCAACAAGCCCTGGAGTGCTGCTAACTGCAACTAAAAACACAAGAAAATTGGACTCATTGAGAGCCAAACCAAAAAGACAATCAATCTCGAATTCATGACAAGCATAAGTAGTATTCCATAGACATATGCATTGGCCAACTTCCCAAAATTATAGCATCATTTACCCATTCGAGGCATAATATAGACATAGTCCCAAATACATCAAAATATTGTCATGAGTTCATTTTTACATTGTGTAATCACCCTTTTTACAAAATGGATACATTTGCAATTGTATGCTTTACAAAAAAAGAGTGGGATCACATATACAAAAGATAGTAAAATAACTTCTTGTTCGTCAAGCTTGTGGTGGATTCTCTTCCGCCACTTCCTTTCCATGCCCTGAAATTGTTAAGATAAGGGATGAGCATAAAGCTCAGTAGAAATCGCCTAAGGCGTTTGTTTTGGACTCCCTTGAGCCACATAACACATAAAAGGATACGAGATAAAGGGATCATGCATTGGGTCCATGAAACACTTACAATAGGTCAAACAATATGATAAGCGCCAAATATTGCATATTCAAACGCCCTTAATTTGCATTAATTAAGTCCATTAGCTGTCTATACTGAATATATTAGCCTTAATTGCATTCTTTTGTCTATTTTCAGGTTGGTTCCCCTAAGAGAGGTAAAAGTAACGCTTTGATGAGTTTTTGAAGATCAAAGCACGTCGTTGCTGGGAACCGTCATTTTGGCTAAGTCAAGTAATCCACGGAACTCATGACGCTCGATGTACAAAGTCCAAGGAAAAAGAGTAACGTAAGCAGTCCGTGCAAAAGGAGGTTCAAGAGCATTTTTTTTTTTAGAGTAGAGCCAAGAAGGCGCGGGCGCCCGCCAAAGACTCCAGTTGCATCTTGCCAGCGCGGGGCCCCACCATGTCTCGCGGGCCCCCGCCATCAAGCACCTCGGGCACCCGCCAGGCCCTCGTGGGTGCTCGCTAAATATGCCATTACGCTCATCAAGGCGCGGGCGCCCGCCCAGCGCTTGCGGGCACCCGCCAATTTGCAGACAGCTCTGCATTATTTGGTTCAAGGCTGTCCCCTTGACCCATTTGTGTGGTCCTGATTGATCCTAGGGTTATGTAGCCACGAAAATAGAGGGAAAATGAATATTTTTTGGCTAGATAAGAGGCTTGAAGCATGGAGGAAAGGGGGATCTCACATTTTAGCAAGCTTCTAGAGAGAGAAATATTGTAAAGTGAGGGGTTTGTATGTTCTTGAGCTCAAAGGGCAAAAATGGTGGGGATAATGATCATCTCTCCTTCATCCATTGCTCCTATAGGTAACTAACTCCCTATCTAGGGAGGTAATGAAGCCCTCTCTAGTAAGCATGTTCTAGTCTGGGTTTATTTTGGGGAAAATGATGTATATATGTGATTGCTCCATAATCTAGAGCCTACACTTGATGTAATGAACTGAATTTGATATAAATGATCATGTTGAATCTACTATCTTGTCTTAGAATGTATGTTCTCATGGTTGTGTTGCTTAATTTTTCATAGTGACAATGAAAATGAGATTGTGGAATGGTTCTAATGGCATGTTGTATGAAAACCTTGTTAGTCTATGACTTAGGATTTCCCTTTAATGGATTAATCTTGATTTTTAACTTCATGTGCTCCTATCATTTAATTGAAGACTTGATAATCTCTAGCTTAGTGAGCATGTCGAAGGCGACACCCTACTTTAGGTAGTTAAAGCATGTAAACCTCTATTAGGTTATTCTTGCCTATCGATTTTATGAACTTCTTGAAGGTAATGTAGCAATTTTGTGTTGTTGCATTCCATGATTACATATATATATTATTTCTCCAAGTTAATATCAACTAGCATGTTAATAGGGTAGGTAGTGGATTCACTTCCCTAGACCTCTCTTTCTAGATTTCTTTCTCTTGAATTCCTTGCATTTATTGTTTTATATGCATTTCAATTCTAGTTACTAAGTGACAATATACACCTTTTATCAAACTAAAAGTGAATTTAAAGACCTTAGTTGCCATAAACTAGCAGTCCCAGTGGTTCGACTTACCCGTTCAATAACCATATTTTACAATGATTTGTGCTATTGCAAAGGGTTGATTTATTATAGATTGAATCTTTAACCGATCACAATATTCTCAGTAAATAACACAAATTCTACTAATGTCGTGCATGATATGAAATATAATGCACCCCGTTCTAACTCGGTCTGAACCGGCCTAACCTACAACTATTGAAAAAACCCACTAACTGACTTTATCGAGACAAGATTGATAACTATCCCCGGTTCCAATTCTGGCAAGGCCTGGCAACTGTTAAAGGGCCTAGTATCAACTTTTTCATGCCCTCCACCGGGCCATGCTCCCTCTAGGTCAAGCTAGCCGCAGACTCGCGAAATCCAGTTCATTTTTAAAAAAATCCCCATTTTAAACAACAACCTTTCCTTTAAAAGTCCTTTATAAACTTTTTCTAAAACTTCCCTTTCCCTTGCCATATGATGCAATACATTGTAACATCAATGAGATCAACATGACAATTTCTAGACAATAAGCATGACAAAGCATTCCAGATTCACATTCAATAACAATTTTGACATACTCATGATAGAATTACTCACACAACAACAATTACTCAATTTATAAGGTTTCCATACATAATTATTCGCATGCTTCTTATACAATATATAAAAATAAAAAATTATGTCCTCAACATTTAGCATATCTTTTATATTTTTAAGACAACATTTCTAAGTCATAAATCAAAATTTCAAGCATAGAGAAAAGAAACTCAAATTTTGCTCAATTAAAGTCAAAACTTAGACATTACGGAGACCCCTACCTCAATTAGAAAGCAACTCCACAAAAAGCCCCAATTTCACCCCAAACCCTAAAATTTTAAAATCCCCAAATGGTGGCCAAATGGAGATTGGCTTCGATCAAAATGAAGATCTCGAAGCGCTAGTCAACTTTGCTTCAAGTGGATAAACCAAATTCTCAAAGGCTTGAGAGAAATCAAACTTAGAAAGTTGCAAAAAAGAAAAAGAAAGGGAAAGTGAAGAGAGAGGGAGAACCTGCCAAGGGAGAGAGAATTTGAGGCTGAAATTTGTCAGCCAAATGGCTTTTAGGCCATTAAAAGAATTACATGTGGGCCCCATCACATAAAGATCTTTCATTTTTAATATATATACCTATATACACAATTTACTTCACCACCACATCATTAATCATTTTATTAAATATATATGCACAATGAAATAATGTATGGGATGCAATGGACCCGTGACACCACTTTCGTGTACAACAATCCTGGTAGCAGGTCCCACTTGGGACTTCCCGGCCGGAAAGACAGAAAAATGCTGAAATGGTAACCAATACATTTCCAAGAGTTCTGAACTCAAGAAAATGTCCCAAACAACTCTCTTACACATTCTGCACACCCCACGGTGTCCTGTTCACAAAACGAGAAAAGACGAAAATACCCTAAAAAAAAAAAAGAAATTTCCAGGAAATGGAAAATGACAAAAATCAGGAACATTACAGATTTCATTTAGCTTATGTGTGTCTTTTTAAATGACTTGTGTTTGATTTAGATTTAGCTATAAGAACTTTTTCATAATACTTATATTTTGTTTTATTTTTATCTTTATTATTATGTCATTCTATCAAAATGAGCTCACACTAGAGGTTAGTTTTCTCATTGTTACGATAGGGGTAACATTAGGAAGGGGAGTAGGAGAATCTATAGACAAACTTATATGCCGGGCCTTAAGCTGAGACCTATACCCAGGCCCATTCCATCACCTTAAAAGCTAGGTCGGGTCAACCCTTGATAAGCTCAGGCTGTACATTGGGTCGCAGGCCATTTTTGCACCCCTCTGACCCGACCTTTAATAACTTTTATTGGCGATCGGCTTTCCATACATTTAGCCACATTTTTTTTTGCACACAATGCCTTTGGCGATCGAATTTTCTTGCTTTCAATCACTCTGATTGCCTTAAGGATTTTCATACCTTCTTCCACTTCCACTGGCGATTGGCTTTTTATACTTGTAGCCTCTTTTTATTTAGGTATAATGCCTTTGACAATTAGCTTGCTCTTACCTTATGCTACTTTGTTGGTAGTCAGTTAAAATGTTGCCTTGCGCCACATTAAGGCACAAAGCCTTTAGCATACGACTTCTTTTACTTTCTTGTCAATTTTATTGGCGATCAACTGTTCATGCTTGTAGCCATTTTTTATACTTAGGCATTTTTCTGGACACCTTCTTCTATTGGTGATCGGTCGTACTTGACCTTTTACCACTTTTATTTGCGGTCAACTTTTTTTGCTTTTGGCCACTTTTACTAGCAATCGTTTTATTCATGTCATATGCCATTTTTTGGGCTCTCATTCTTGTTTTGGTATTATTACTAAAAGAAACATTATTTGTCACTAAACATATTGAGGGTAAGACTCCCCTTGTGAATTGTGGCTGATAATGTTCTCAAATGCACATTATGTAATGGCCCTCACCCCATTAGACGTAATATTGTCTGCCTTTTGACTTCTCCAGACTAGAGACTTCCCAGGAGGTCACCCATTCTAGTATTACTTTAGGTTAAACACGCTTAACTCTGGAGTTCTGATAGGTTCACGGCTATCACAACTTTAAAACGCGTTGTGTCATAGAAGGGTGTTAACCCTACATATATCATTTCACTTTTCCACACCTAAGCGATGTGGGACTTGTGAGCACACGTAGCTCGCACCAGAGCCTTGCATTTCACAGGTCTGCTCTCGTTCATCGAGCCTCACAATTCCACCCCCTTGGGAGCTCGACATCCCTGTTGGCACACTTCTGGTTGGGTCAAGCTCTAAAACCATTAGTAACGACCTTCACTACACCAAACACAATATTATTTGCCTTTTGGCTCCACTAGACCAGATACTTCTCAAGAGATCACCTATCCTAGTATTACTCTAGGTTAAACATGTTTAACTTTGGAGTAATAGGTTCACGTCTTTAAAATGCGTTGTGTCATAAAAGAATGTTGAACCTATATATAGCACTTCACTTTTCCACACCCTGGCAATGTGGGACTTGTGAACACACATAGCTCGCACCAAAGCCTTGCCTCTCATAGGCCTTCTCTCATCCATCGAGCTATACATATTGGCAGCAACACTATATAAATTGTTGTTGGGGTATTTTCTTTATTCAGTTATGGGACCCATTTGTCCTTTTATTGGTTTGTACCCCCTTGAGAGATATCCCATTTTTTACTTATAGATTTTGGACAGATGTATTAACTTATAATGCTTAAAAAAGACCCTATCTATAAACCTTGATTTAAACAATTTTTTTATAAAGAAGAATCTAAAATTTATATTAGAGATTTGAATATTTTAATAGGAATAAATCAGAGAAATTTTACCATGCTAAAGAAACTAAATGCAAAACCTTTTTAGTGTGAACGATTTTCCAAGATTTCTCTATCATGGGACTGTTTCATTGCAGTTTATGGAACCTACATTTTTTTTTTTTTTGAATTATGTGGTAATATGGTCCTCCCTAATTTGTCTGTACTAAGTCCTTTTGTTGAGTATTTTATTTCCCACTCTACTTTTGATGCGTTTAGCTAATGACTCTATGGTTGCTACTTTGTATTATCACCCCAATTTGATACCTCCTTTGATCCCTTCTGGTTTGTCTTTTTATGCTGAACCATTGCGTAGCATTCTTTCGCCATTACTTGATCCCTAAGAATGTCGATCATTTCCTTTTCATTTGGATGTAGGCATCGCATTAGATGGTGGAGCGTTGAAGGTATTCTGTGCATCATGTGGATCCAGCCTCTACCCATGATCAAGCTGTAGGAGGAAGACATCACTACGACGTGAAAGTGTTTGATCAGTGTTTTAGCTGCTACTATAACTAGTATTCAATAACTTCAATTTGTGTTAGCTGCTTCCCATCAAACCCTATTAAGGTTTGGTAGTTGCCCAAACAAGATTTGAATCTATGCCCATCAAACCTTATTATGAGGCCTTTTGGGATAAAACCCAAAAACAAAATTGTGTGGGCTCATATGGTGGAGTGGGTCGTTACAAATAATATTAAAGCCTGGCCAATCAGAAGTGTGGCTAATGAGGATCTTGAGCCCCTAAGGGGGTTATTGTGGCGACCTTGTGGGTGAGTGTGCCGTGGGCGGGTGCAAAAGGCACTAGCAGACTACCATACTAGGCGAGTTACAAGTGCATAATCCCACATCGCTGGGTGTAAAAAGGGAAAGTGCTATATATGTAAGATTTGTACACAATAATTGGTATAAGGTCTTTTGGGGAAAAACCAAATAACCAAAATCGTGCGAGCTCGAACCCAAAATGAACAATATCATATCATGTGGTGAAGTGGGTCGTTATACTTCTAATTTCATGGGGTTTTGACTTATCACTGGATGGATTTGGGTGGCTGATTGACCACCTTAATTCGTTCGACTAGCCAATTGGGCATCCAAGCTACCATTACAACTGCGCGCCATGTGTTGTTCTATGGTTAGTTGTATCCTTGTACAAGTGTCATGCATTTATTGGTGGAAAATTTCCTCCCCAATTTTCTTATGAGAATTTTGTAGAGAAAATTAAGGTGTGACACCAATTCTTTTCATGCAAATATTTTTTTTTTCAAGAATTTAAAAAACCATTTAGAATAGTTTTATTGTTACATTTTCATAAAACATTTCCCAATTGGCTAGTATTTAGAATTTGTGATTTTCTTACCATATTGGGTGGGACCTCATACCATAATTTAAAAATATTATGCATCTTCATGCATCATTTTACTACCCCCAAAACTCAAACTTTTAACGTCTAGTTTAATCAGCCTAGCTTAGTCTAACTTTTGTCTTTGTATTTGGAAAAGTTGTTATTGCATGATATTTAGGTTAACCGTGAAAACACATCCATATTCATAAGGCCCATCCATTCTCATACCTTATGTTATTGAAAGACTGACTTCAATTCTTATATATATTTTTTAAATCCAAACACAATTTCTTAAAGTAGAGTTCACCGTGAAAACACATCCATTTTCATAAAACCCATCCATTCTTATACCTTATGTTTTTAAAGGACAAAAATCAGCTCCAATGCACCTCTCACTGGAGTCTGTCCGGTGACGATCCAACGGCTCAGATTAAATCCACATTAGCTCACTTGTCTTATCAGCGCCCACTCAATGCCATCTCAACGCCTAGTCAGCCACTTAAGCAACAAAGTTACTAACATACTATTTTTTTTACCACATGTACAGAAATCCCATATAATATATACTTATACGTTATATGTTATATAATATATCATATACAAAATTATTTTATTCCATTATACTTTACCTTTACCCTTTCAGAAAAATCCATCAAACTTAACCTTTTCATAAAAACCTTAATTTCTTCTTCTTCCCCATCATTTTGCTTTGGTTCGTCTTTCTTCTTCTACCCCCCACCATCATTTTGCACCGGTTCGTCTTTCTTCTTCTACCCCACTGTTATATATTTCCAATCTAAATCTTGTCTAAAGCTGTGAAGAGAAAGATTCACAAATTCTTTTAGTAAGGTATTATACATTTGGGAAATTTGAAATCTTAATGGTTACTACATCTTGTTTTTACTATATTATTTGTAGATCAAAGAAAAAACTAATTTCTACAAGTGGCACAAGAGTAGAAAAGGATAATAAGGGAGGCATAATGAAGTTATATTATTTACTTGATATTCTTCATTTTATAACTTCAATTCCGCCGTAAGTTGAAGTTATATCATTTTATTTATTATTAGTCACAAAATAATATATTTAGTAATGTAAAATTATTTTAATATAATAATTGATATATAAATATGCATAATATAAATGAAAAAATAATATTTTGAAATAGCTTCAATACAATTGAGAGAAATAAATATTTTTGTACAACTTAGCCTTTATATATATATATATATATATATATATATATATATATATATATATATAACGTATAAATTAAAAGCAAATTATAAACAAATTTTTAAATAATTTCAATATACAGAGTAATATTTTCTTTCTGGGTTGAATAATAAAATTCGAGTGTTCTTCATGAGTGTCTGTGGATTAATTTCTTTCTTCCAAATATTTGCACTTATACAAATAAACATATTTTACAAATAATATCAGGAATTAAACGTAATATGTTTTAAACCTAAATTATACGTAACATCTTAACTTATTTATAACATGTATCATATATTATTTTTATGTGACTTATATCAGTAAAAAGATGAATTAAATTCAACATAAAAAAGTATGTTTTAGACCATAAATTTAACATATTTTACGTTATTACGTCATTCTAAAACATATTTGTTTGATATTAAATTTAATTTATATTTTTATTGATACAAACCACATAAAAATAATATATGATACATGTTACAAGTAAATTAAGATGCTACATATATTTTAGGTTTGAAATATATTACGTCAAATTAATGACGTTATTCGTAAAATACGTTTATTTGCGTAGGTGCAAAGATTTGGAAGAAAAAAATTAATCCATAAACTTAACATATTTTACTTTTTTATGTCATTCTAAAACATATTTGTTTGATATTGAATTTAATTCGAGTTTTTATTTATACAAGTCACATAAAAATAATATATGATACATGTTATAAGTAAGTTAAGATGTTACATATAATTTATGTTTGAAATATATTATGTTAAATTAATGATGTTATTCAAAAAATATGTTTGTTTGTGTAAGTGCAAAAATTTGGAAGAAAAAAATTAATTCATAAACTTAACATGTTTTACGTTGTTATGTCATTCTAAAACATATTGGTTTGATCTTCAATTTAATTCATGTTTTTATTGATACAAGTTACATAAAAATAATACATGATACATATTACAAGGAAGTTAAAATGTTACATATAATTTAGGTTTGAAACATATTACGTTTAATTTCTGATATTATTTGTAAAATATGTTTATTTTTGTATGTGCAAAGATTGGGAAGAAATAAATTAACCTATAAATCTAACGTGTTTTACATTGTTATGTTATTCTAAAACATATTTGTTTGATATTGAATTTAATTAATGTTTTTATTGATACAAGTCGTATAAAAATAATATATGATACATGTTACAAGTAAGTTAAGATGTTACATATAATTTAGGTTTGAAACATATTACGTTAAATTAATGATGTTATTCATAAAATATATT
Organism: Cornus florida; assembly: GCF_030987335.1. Classification (NCBI taxonomy): domain Eukaryota; kingdom Viridiplantae; phylum Streptophyta; class Magnoliopsida; order Cornales; family Cornaceae; genus Cornus; species Cornus florida. Next base: position 55,129,606 of record NW_026775571.1, on the reverse strand, counting down.
TATTTGTATAGGTGCAAAGATTTGGAAAAAATAAATTAATTCATAAACTGACACTAAATGGAAATGTCATTAGTCATTTGAAATAGAAAAAAATCAAAAGGAAATGCCATTAAAAACTGGCACAAATATATAAAAAAAACATTGGCTTACAATATTGTAATCAATTAACACCAACAAGAAGACAACATTATATACAATATAATTGTATACTAATTATGTTTTTCGTCAGAGAAAAAAAAGAAAAGAAAAGAAAAGAACTTATGATGGTTGCAATGATGCATCATTCTTTCATTCATCAGATCCATTATTGACCTTAATCTCCAAAACTCTCTCAACTGGTAGCCTACAAATTGGGCAGCGTTTGGAACCTTAAAACTTTCTGCCTAATGACCCATGAAAATTTCAATATCACAATTTCTTATTATTTTCCTTATGAAATTCTTTGACAAATACATAATTAAATAACACACATACAAAAAAAATAGAGGTGCAACTAGTATAAACCCATGTCTAATTTTTGGGAGTAATTTGACTCTATTTTCAATGCAAATAAAATTTAAAGCTCAAAAATATTACAAATGATAAAATGAAAAAAATTGAGATAATGATGCAGGTATAAGAAAAAACATTAAATATTCAGCCAAAATATACATATATATATATATACACACAATAAAAAAGCCTGACAAATTAGGCTCTACCAATAAGTTAAAAACAATATATCAGTAGGTAAAATTAGTTTTGCAAGTAATAATTAAAAATAGATAAAAATTAATCTAAACATGCAACTTTGCCAGAAAATCTTCCTTACTCTACTTCTCTGCCGATTATTTATGTATTTTGCCGAAATCTTGCTCTACTTTGGCTTGTCTGAAACAATAGCTATGAAGTTGGTCTGGTTTGGATTTGAGAAATATTTGATTTTGAAAGTGACTTTCTAATTTAATGTTGAGGAAACAAATATATAACAGACTTTTGGGGGGAAATGATTTTTTACTTTTGGGGGAAAAATTGAAATTTCAATTCATATGAATAAATTAATTCAATAATATAGTGTATAGAAATGATGTACAAATAACATGTATAAATGGTAAATATAATTTTACCACTTTTGCCACATCAGTCGAGAGATCCATCACTGGACAATTTACATTGAGATGTGAATGGAGAGGATTTTTTTCCGTTTTTAAAAGACTGATTTCAATTCTCATTATATTTTTTAAAATCCAAACACAATTTCTTAAAGTAGAGTTTATATTAGAACTAAAATGATTTTATTAATAACATGCTAATCATGTCTTAAAGTTGTTTTAAGGGTGTATAACACATTTCCATAGCATAAATGAAACCAGATTCATTGAATCTCAGTCTACTTAGGTCATTATGAAGGTATTATATTTGTCGCATAAAAGCTTGACTTTACACTCCTAATGCCTTCATCAACCTTGTCGTTGGAGAGTGGACTAAAAGTCAGGTGTGAAATGGAGTTTCCCGTTTACGGAGTCATGTGGACCTCATATGATCAATTATATTATATTTTGACCAATATTATTATTATTATTATTATACTAGAAATGGGTTAGTTCACTTCGATGTGCTCAATTTGGTTATTTCAGAATTACTTTTTAAACTCATTTTTTTTTAATTTTTTTTATTAAAGGATTGTGTTTTATAATTTTCAAACAATCTCGATTGAATGGCAAACGTCAAAAACATGTCTTATTTGCAAATATTTTATAGTTTGAGGTTTTTTTAAACTTTAGGGTAGTTACATGAAAATGAGCCTACAAAAGAATTATTTTTTTATTAATTTTTTTTTTTCTTAGTTGGTACGCATACATGTTTTCACTGAGGCTAAAATCCCTGACTTTCCTTTAGAAGGTAAGAGTTTGGTACTGCTAGACCAATGACCCATTGGTAAAATATCAAAAGATTTTATTTATTATTTTTTTTTTTTGCCTTTTCACCATAATTATATAAGTAGATTTTTATTATTTTATTATTTATTATTTTTTAATTTTTTTTTGTATAAATTGCACTAACACCGCCCTGAGCTTTTGGTCAATGGCACTCAGCGGATGGTCAATTGCTTTTTTTACATTGACACTCCTGAAGTTTCAAAAATGTGCATTAACACCTTATTCAGATCTCTGAAATCATATGAAATTACTTTTTATTACATTTAAATCATGAAATTAGAAATTTAACCTCTTAACTAAATTTAATGAATTAAACTAACCTCTTCATATCTTTTATGCATATAGATATAATTCATATATAATAATACTTCTACCACCATAATCACTACCACAACATAAAATAATAATAATAATAAAATACTTATACCATCATAACCACCACCACAACATAAATAATAATAATAGTAATAAATAATTTTTTTTTTTTTTTTGAAATAACTAGTTAGATAACTGTACACCACCACACTCAAACACCACAGTGAAAAAAAAAAAAAAAAAAAAAAAAAATTAAAAACAATCATGACCAACTCATACTTGTACATCCCAAATGCCACTAGAATCACTATCATACCAAGACAACACCGTCAACATACCAAATGCTTCGAGAATCACCACCACTGCCACAACCCGACCCACGTTCGTTACATGGGTTGGGCCTGAACTTTTCTAATTTATGAAGCCCGACTTTACCGATTGATCAGTGGGCCCTGTATGAACTTTATGTTCACTACCATACTCACAAGTCAAAGTAGCCGCTCCACAAAATTCCTGCGGTTAAGATTCTCTTGTCATCAGCAAGATGATATCAGCTGACGGTGTAGATTAGAAACATAACTAAACCCATGAAACTATGCGCACAGTAAATAATTCCTCTCAAAAGAACTCACCTATATTCATAGCGCGTACAAACTACTCTCCAATACATTACACGTGTTTCACGTATGTTACAAATCGTAACAAACACGCGCTACTAATGAAAGTGGAACTATCTCAGCGGTTCCACATTTTCATTCGATAGTTGACACGTGGCGAAAAGTGATACGGATAGGAAAATACGAAAGACGTGTGGGAAAAGAGTGGAGAGAGAGAGAGACAATCTCTCTCTTTCTCTCTAGGGGATGAAGTAGACGTTTTGAGCGAAAGTGCGTCTAAGTTCTCTTCATATAAAGAAGCAGGTCCCACTACATTTATAAAGAACAATAAAACCTCTCTCTCTTTCTCTCTCTAGACTAGATCTCCTCTTCTCTCTCTCTCTCCTTGTTTCAGCTATTATCAAACAACGGCGCGGACAAACGTACTCTTTCTCTCTCTCTCTCTACAATGACTCTCTCTCTCTCTCTCTAAAAATCTTCCCCCCTCGAAAACTTCTGTTTGAAATTTGAAAACAGATAAAGATAGGAGGAAAATGGTAAAGAAAAAATGAGAGAGATTTCTTACACGCATATATGTGTGCTATATACATACAAGATACAGATAGATACAGCAGCTGTATATGGACTCGAGAAAATAAAACAGGGATTTCTTAGCTGGGTTTGATGGGTCACTCTTCATTTTTGTGTGAATTTGTTGGATTGAATTTTGGGTTGGTGATGGTGGTTGAGAGGGATTGTATATGTAGGTGTGTGTAAATGATATAGTTACTAGTGATATATAATGGGATTGTGGGTGATTTTATTTGATTGTTGAAAATTGGATGAGAGGGTGATGGTGAAGTATTTGAAGATCATACATCTGTGTATCTACATGTGAATCAAATATAAGATCTGAAGATGGTGGTTGCCCAAAATCTGGGTTTTCTTGGTCACCTATGGGCTTTGTTTCTTCAGGTAAAGTTCCTACTCTGCTTGTATTTCTGGTTTTTCATTTCCTTCAAAGTTAAAGATTGGTTGGTTTACAATTTTTTGTTTTAATTTCTTCTTCTTCTTCACCTTTTATTTTTATTTTTTTATTTTTTATTTGTTTTTATCATACTCTGCCTGCTAATGTCTTTACCATTGCATTTCCCGTACGGTATGTTGTTTTTGGGTAACTTGTGCCTTTGTATTTTACAAATGAGGAAATTATGTGTTTTTTATTATGGTGTTTTTTACTACATAAAAATGTGTGATTTTGAACTAGTCATTTGAATAACAAAAAATTGGATTTTTTTCCCAGCTCTTTATCTGGTAGGAATACTAGATCTTTTTGGGCCATTAGTGTCTAGTTTTATAGGAAAAAATAGGGGTCTGCATATTTGAAATTGGGTTTCCTCAATTCTTTTTATTGGGTTTGTGACTTTACTGAACATTTTTGGTGCAGGAAATGAATATAGAAGCTAGTGTCCTCATGTTGTAATTCAAGTGTGTTCACCTTAATCTTATTGGGGGTATTGGGAAGATTGACAATTCATTCATAAATGGATTGAAAGTTTAGTTCATTGAATGAAATGGTAAAGACATTAGCATCTGTTCTGTTGATTTGTTGGCTTCTCTTTTCTATTTCGGCTGCTGATAATGGATACTCCAGATGTAATTGCGAGGACGAGGGTTTTTGGAGCATTGAAAGCATTCTAGAGTGCCAGAAAGTGAGTGATTTCTTGATTGCAGTGGCCTATTTTTCGATCCCAATTGAACTAATTTATTTTGTTAGTTGTTCAAATGTTCCATTCAAATGGGTACTGTTCGAGTTCATTGCCTTCATTGTCCTCTGTGGGTTGACCCATTTGCTCAATGGTTGGACTTATGGCCCACACCCATTTCAGCTGATGCTAGCTCTTACCATTTTCAAGTTCCTCACTGCTCTAGTCTCATGTGCCACTTCTATAACCCTTTTTACTCTCCTTCCTTTGCTTCTCAAAGTGAAGGTAAGAGAGTTTATGTTGAAGAAGAAAGCTTGGGATCTTGGTCGAGAGGTTGGAATCATAAAGAAGCAGAGAGAAGCTGGTTGGCATGTCCGTATGCTCACCCATGAGATCCGTAAATCACTTGATCGGCATACAATTTTGTACACAACTTTGGTTGAGCTTTCCAAGACATTGGATTTGCAGAATTGTGCTGTTTGGATGCCTAATGAGAATAAAACAGAGATGAACTTGACACATGAGTTGAAAGGGATGGATTTCTCTAATATTGATAGTTTTTCTATCCCGATAAGTGATCCAGATGTTAGAATGATTAAGGAGAGCTACGGAGTAAGGATACTTGACCCTGACTCAGCTCTTGCTAAAGGAAGCAGTGGAGAGTCTATTGAGTCTGGACCTGTGGCTGCAATTAGGATGCCAATGCTGAGGATTTGTAACTTCAAAGGCGGGACACCTGAGCTGATTCAAGCTTGTTATGCAATATTGGTTTTGGTTCTTCCTGGTGGGCAACCCCGATCATGGAGTGACCAAGAAATTGAGATAGTACAAGTTGTTGCTGACCAGGTGGCTGTGGCTGTCTCCCATGCTACAGTGCTTGAAGAATCGCAGCTCATGAGAGACCAATTAGTGGAGAAAAATCGAGCCTTGCAACAGGCGAAACAGGATGCAATGATGGCAAACCAGGCCAAGTACTCATTCCAGAAGGTAATGAACAATGGGATGAGGAGACCAATGCACTCAATTTTGGGTTTGCTTTCAATGATGCAGGATGAAAATCTGAGCAGCCAGCAACAAATGCTTGTTGATGCAATGGTTAAGACCAGCAATGTCCTCTCAACCTTGGTAAACGATGTAATGGTCACTTCGACCAAGGATAATGGATGGTTCCCATTAGAGATGAGGCCTTTCCGACTACATTCCATGATAAAAGAAGCCACTAGCCTTGCTAAGTGCTTGTGTGTTTATAGGGGTTATGGTTTTGCGGTTGAAGTTGAGAAATCTTTGCCCGATCATGTTTTGGGCGATGAGAGAAGAGTTTTTCAGGTGATTTTGCATATGTTTGGGTATCTTTTGAATGGAAGCAATGGAGAAGGCTGTGTAATATTTCGGATTTTCTCACAGAGTGGAAGTCGCTCAAGGAATGATCAAAGATGGACAACCTGGAGAGCAAGCTCATCTCATGGGTATGCGCACATTAGGTTTGAAATTGGGTTAAACAGTAGTGGTCCTCAATTAGAGTGCTCAAGTTCAATAGGACGCTTTGGTGATTGGAGATACCGCAGCAATGGGCTTGAGGAAGACTTGAGCTTCAACATTTGTGAAAAGCTAGTGCAGGTAAGAATCATCAGTGTGTGTGCGAACATATGTGCATGGTGGGTGTGTGTTTGTTATGAGCAGTGGATGACTCGTAACATTATAAGCTATGCTCACAGCATCTAAAAGTTCTATTCAAACTTCGTTCCTCTATCAAAATTTAGCCATTTTGTTTGTTAAATCTTATCAAATCTCAAGTTCATAAGTACTGATTATATGTTCTTTACTCTTGAGACTAACCATATTTGCTGAGTCTTCCATTTCGAGAAATGTTTTATTAGGAATACCTGCTTGTGTTCTTGTAATGGAATATGAATAGTATAAATGGTCAAAATCTGTTTTGTTTTGTCTTCAGTTGCTACAAATACTCCGCTAAAATTTCAACCTTAATCTTTTCTCAGATTACAGAAACATCATTTTCAGCCATACTGTATTTTGCTATGGCAATTTTAGTGAAGATATTCTCCTAATTATTATTATTTTTTTATTATTCACTTCATTCTTTTTTCCCCTACAACAATGAGAATTTCCGTCTATTCATAATAAAGGCCCGAAGACCATCATCAGTATATTTGTGAAGATTTTTTAGTTGCACACTAAAAGAGCACAAGAAAAAATTAAAATTGCCGGTGCTGTTCTGGTGCTTCCACAGGAATTAAAGGCAGTTCATGGCATTTTTAAATTTTTTTTGAAATGTTGTGAAAGCAACCATATTATCCTCAGAATGGTCATTTCCCTGGTTTCAACCACAATCTTCTTTTTATATCTAAACCATTTTCTCCCATGTGATTTTTTGACAGTTGATGCAAGGGAACATATGGGAAGTCTCAAACCCAGAGGGTTTTGATAAAAGCATGGTCCTTGTCCTCCGGTTCCAACTCCGGCAATCCATTGTAATAGACTTTTCTGAACCCGGAGAATATTCAGACCACCCACATTCGAACTCTCTGTTTAGAGGCCTTCAAGTAATGTTAGCTGATGATGAAGCTGTGAATAGGGCAGTGACCAGGAAACTGCTGGAGAAATTGGGCTGTAGAGTTTCCACAGTTTCATCTGGATGTGAATGTTTTAGTGCTATTAGCTCTGCAATGTCTTCTTTCCAAATCGTTCTTTTAGATCTTCATATGCCTGATTTGGATGGGTTTGAAGTTGTCAGGAGAATTCGCAAGTTTGGAGGCAGTAGTTGGCCGTTGATTATTGCCTTGACAACAAGTGCTGTCGAAGATGTGTGGCAAGGATGCTCGGAGATTGGAATTAATGGAGTTATTAGAAAGCCAGTTCTTTTACAAGGCATTGCTGATGAGCTTCGGAGAGTACTGTTACAGTCCAACAAAGTTGTGTGGCAAAGCGAAGCTGTAAGCTACAACAATGCATAATTTCGCCAACACTCTTGTATTGCCAGCACAGAGATGTGTTACACACTACAACATCAAAATTCAAAATGGTATATATACAAAATTTCAGTTTCTCTTTGTTAACTTCTGTGCTCAAGCCTTGTTATAATTGCACAGTTAATTAATTAGTTAATGAAAGATAGTAGACATTATTATCAACACATCCATACAGTAAAAAATACGATAATATGAAAAACTTTATGAACTTGATTGCAGGTATGAGTACAAAAGAGTTAGGGGAGACTGTAGAACGACTGAGTATGCATGAACATTTCTGATTAATTGAGGAAATAGATAATATATAGCTTTATATTGTAATGGCCCTCACCTTACCGAACACAATATTCTCCGCTTTTGGTTTCCCCAAACTAGAGATGTTCAACTCTGAAGTTGTGATGGATTCACAATCATCACGGCATTAAAAAGCGTTGTGTGATAGAAGGGTAATGAACACGTAGCTCGCACTAGAGTCTTACCTCTCACAGGTCTGCTCCCGCCTACCGAGCCTCACAATTCCATCCCCTTGGGAGCCTGACATTCCTTTCGGCTCACTTTCGACTGAGTTAAGCTTTGTTATCATTTGTAACGGCGCTCACTCTATCCGACACAATAGTGTCGGTTTTTGGCTCCTCCCCTTCCTAAGAAGTGACTTATCCTGGTATTACTTCAGGCTAAACACACTTAACTCTGGAGTTTTGATAAGTTCACAACTTTAAAACGCGTTGTGTCATAGAAAGGTGATGAATTTACATATAAAACTTCACTCTTCTACACCTAGGCGATGTAAGAATTGTGAGCACAAGTAACTCGTACCAGAGTTTTGCCTTTCACATGCCTGCTCCCACACACCGAGCTCACATATATAGATAATTATGTGTTCTAAATTGTTGAGGAATGCTTGATGATTTATACCATTTAGGTAATAGCTTTATATACATAATTATGCCTTTGACATGTATATATAAAATAGTATTAATATTGTACAACTCAAGCTTTGTATTGCAAGTGATTAAATTTGTGAAACAAACATTAAATTTCTAGAAAATCATCGTATTCTTTTCTTGGTTATGACTGTTAGTTCAAGGAACCAAATAGTTTATCCACCTTATTAGCATGAAAGTTTGTAATCCAGTATTTAATATCACCAAGTTGAGCATGTGCTATGTTACTGCAAATTGGATATTGTAACTTCTGAATGTGACATGGGGGCACTATATTCTTCCTAGGATGTAGTTCATGGAGATTGCAAGTGCTAATATAAGTTTCATTAAATATGGCCTTATATTTTATCCTACTTGATAATTATTTATTCTTGTGACCCTTAGTTTTTAGCTTGAGTAGTGTCTCCTGTTATTCCAAGATAATCTCCTATGGTTCCAAGAAGATGTCCAAGAATAGTAATGCTTTTCATATTTTCGTTTTGCATTGATCTAAGATGTTAAAAATACATTCGGTTTAATTTTTTTAAAATACATTCGGTTTAATTTTTTTAAAAATAATTCTCAAGAATTTAGAAAGCAAAAATATGATTTTAAAAAATTATAAAGGTTTGTTATATAAAAATGTGTAGGTGATTTTTTTTCTTTTTACTTTTGAAAGGTATTTATGTCATTTTTTAACTGAGTTTTCTGACAAAATGTCAACCAACAAATTTTTTTACGATTTTTAATTTTTATTTATTTATTTTCATTTATTTGAAACGAGAAAATTAAATCATGCAAGCTCAAAATGAAAGGCATTTACATGCACGTGGACTGCACATGCTACCAGTTGGGATAGTGGATTGGTATGGCCCTATGGGTCAGTATAGGTCAAATAGATTTGTTAAGGTGTGATAGCTCTTTATGAATTATGATCGTGAAATGAAAAATAAAGGCTACCATGCATGAATCTCAACTTTGAGTACGTAATACGCATGTAGACACTTTCTATTTTTTTCAACTGCAACCCTAGTGGCCCCTATGACTTACCTGTCTCCACAAACCCTAGTTGATGTGGTCTAGTCCTCTTAGAGAAATTTCAGCCATCCACATGGAAAAAGTTGGTTTGATATTCCATATAGTAATTGATTATATATATATATTCCCTACATGTTCGTGCCATTCATTATTAAAATATTTGTTAGGACTAGACGTTAGATCCTTTGCGAATATTATACAACCACCACTACTATTCCACATGTCTACATTCTTGGCTTTGGTTGGTGCCTCATTAATTAATTATGTACTAGTGAATTATTTGTCAACACCTGTGATGGGACTTAGGTTCATCTCTCCCTGAGTTTGTTGGAGTTCAAATCATTTTTCTATTCTTGTATTACATCAATGCCGGCATTAATAAGTGGCCAAGTTAGTAAAACTCTCCAGTCTCAAAAAGATTTCATTAATATGAACATATGGTGTACATGACAAATGCAGAAGCATGAATATCCCACACATTCACCAGTTGGATTATCAAATCAAATTAAAGGGTTTTTCAATGTGACATCAATGATCAGTCATAATCAATACTCATCTTTCTTTGAAATGGATTAACTAAGGATTGATCTTTAACATCTTGCTCAATTATAGGAAGCCCTTCTAATAAAGAAAAACACATGCTCCTCACAAGGTCGAGGTCTGCTGTTTATCAGAGTTTAAAATTTTTTTCAAGTGATTTATCTGAAATGGCTTCCATCTCTTCTTCAGTCTGTAGATCTTGTAGGTTGTATGGCTTGAAGGGCACATGTGAGCGAAGGCTTGTAAAATTGGGATTTTTGTACTTTAGAAGAATCGATAACCGACTTATGCCGATCTTTCTTTTTGATCCGGGTATTACTTTACTCTCCTTTGTTTCATGTATTATTCTCATGTTTATTCTGTATTTTATTGTTTTTAGTTGTCGGTGCTTGCCTTCCTCCTCTCTTAATCAAAGGGGTTCTTCTCTTTGGTTCCCATGGTGGGCCAATCCAATGATAGTCATGTATCTAAACTATTAGCCATCCCCTATGGATTGTGGTTGGGTGTTGAAGGACATCTTGATTGGCTGACAAAGTATTTATCTTTCTGGAATTGGGATTTCGCGTCCCAAACCTATCATCAAGCCAGGCATCTTTTAGAATTGTATCAGCAATTGTTGGGCAATTGTGAGAAGATGGTAAAATATTGAGGGCTTCAATAGTTGGCCGTTTTTTTTGATCTGGGGATTGTAGGGCTTGACTATAGTCGGTGGATAGATGATGTACGTACTTTTGGTCCAGTTCGCTCGCTATCGATGTGTGAATTTTTGGGTGGAAGCCATTATCGGAAATGGTTTGATGTTGATGTAGGCGATATGGCTTGTTGGCAAAATTTTAGTACTCTCTGATTTGGATTTCGGAGTTCTGATGTGTCCTCGTGCTTTGTGCTGCTCTGTTTCGTGTCAGGTTACAACGTCAAAGTCAAAGCTTTGGTTAGTATTCCGTGGCATTGCTATCACGCAACCAAAGGGTCGTAAGCTTTTGGAACCTGCTGTACTAGTTGAGTGGATGGTGCTGCAACATGGGTCTGATTATAAAAGGGTCCCAGGTTTAAGCCCAACTTTGCTACATCGCAATCAAAATGAACTGGATCTTCTTCATGTAGATGGGTTAATCCAAAGGAAAGCCCAACTTATACTGGGCTGTAGAATTAAAGATTATTATCTTATTGGTTTGCCATGGGTTTTAGTACCCCAGTTGTTTAGCCAAGCCCAAAAGGAGACTAATGCCTTCAAGTGGTGCCGCAACATGGAAGTTGTCATCATGCTATGTTACCATAGTTCTATTCTATTGGTGGCTACTATGTTCAGTGTTTGTTGAATGTTTTCTTGATCATCTCTTTGAGATGGATGAACTTTGTACTTTTGTTGGGTTATAATGTTTTATTTGCCAGGAAAAAAAAAGAGAGAGAGATTATCAAATCAAATTTACCAAACTCAATAAAGATTTAACAATTTTTTTTTTTTTTTTTTGATAATTATTATATTATAAACCAAAAGAAGCTGTACAAAAGAAAGAGGTGGCCCAAGCTACTAGCCCACAAGCCTGAAGGAATAAGCCCAAAGGCAAACAAAAACCAAAACATAACACAAACTTCAAACTGTCAACTACAGCTGTCACGTGGTCGCGAGTGAAACGATTCACTATAGATGAAATGAAGTACACTGGACCTCAACTCAGGTTTACACCCTTTCTGTTCTACCAAGAACTAATTGCTGAACGCCTTTGGCTTAGAGATTCCCTCATCCAAATGCTCTCGACTTTAGGCTTACTCCTTTGATCCCTATAGAAGGATTGTTGATAGATCAACAACACTTCACGAATGCTTTGACCCTTTCAAAGTGTGATCAATTCCTTATTTTTTTTTTTCAAATCTGGATTGATGAAGATAAATAAATAAAATCTCTATTTTTTTTTATTTTTTTTAAGCGATATCAATGGATCTTCAATGATTTAGACTCCGATCAGATAGGGAACAACATCTTAAATCACTATTGTATATAGTATATCTACTTTCAAGATGAAAAATAAACACTCAGAAAATCTCACAAATTGATTTTTTCTAAATTGCTGAGAATTGTAATCAAAAGCTGTAGAAAACCCTAATGAGAAAGAGTGTTTATATAGATGTTAAGGAGACCTAATTTGACTTAAAAACCAAGTTAATTTCGCCCTTGTTTTTATCTTTCGATTCTTTCTTAGCAATAATGCTATTTTTGGGACTTGGACAAACAATTGATGTATGACATCTACCACCACATGTTCAAAAAGTTATTTCAGTTTCCTAAACTCTTCTACTTTTTTTTTTTTTTTTTTTTTTTTTTTTTTTTTTTTTTTCTCTCTCTCTCTCTTTCTCTCTTCTATCCTTCCCTCTAGAAGATGAGACTTTTTCCATGATCGTGAATTATACTCATTGCCTTTCTTGTTCTTTTGATTTTTCATGAACTTGTTCAACATTCTAGTTCTAAGAGCTATTTATTCATCAAAATCATTATCAAGATCAACTTCAGATTTTGTAGGTTTCAATGCCAAATTCTTTACATTCTGAGGTTTAACATAATACTTCATCTCAAAAATTTTAATTAAACTTAAAGCTATTCTACCTTCTTCTTTTCAATATCCCTATTTTCTTTTAGGGTTTCCACCTTGACTTGAAATATTATTGGTAAAGACCTTAATATTTTTGTGTAGATTTTTTTATCACTAACTTTCTTGCTTAAGTGACGAAGACTTGAAATAATTTCAATAAGCTTAGAATAAAATTGAGAAAAAGTTTCATTCTCCTTAATCAAAATAGCCTCAAATTTATTATCAAGCATCTGACCTACAAAATATCCCAAGAAGTTTCAGTAGTTGAATAATAAAAAATTCTAACATACTCAGATGGAGTCACAAGATTAAATACAGTATATAAAGCTTTGACATTCGCATCTCAGTAGCAGTAAAATCAAATGGATAACTGTGATGATTTGTGATGGCCCAAGTCTTATAAACCCGGTGCGTCCTGTGATGACCCGAAAATGGATCCAAAATGCGGAATCAAAAAATAAACCAAGGTCTCTAGGAATATACTTCATCCCTCAGACGCCAAAGTGACATTCCATGAAGTTATGGAACTCAAAGAGAAATAAAGTGGAAGCTAGGGTTGAAAATACACCAAGAATGGCCCCAAGGGCAAAATGGTCTTTTTAAAATAGAAGTGGGTGCTACCATGCACACCATTGGAAAGACAACGAAAAATCAATAAAGTTAGACTTAAGAATCGCCTGATTCGAAGTTCGGATTACAAAGATATGCTACCTCGAAGTTTTGAAACAAAAACCAAGTTTTGAAGTGCTTCCAGGGAATCGATCGCCAACTCGGCGATCGATCGTGCCTTCGGCGATCGATCGCCAAAGTCCATGAAGGATGAAACCGAGAGTGTGTAAAAATAAATAAAAAAAAGAACAGTGGCTTTGTGTTCGATTGTAGACCAGAAAATGCACTAGAAAAACTGCATTTGCGAGTAGTGTTCCATGTTGAGACAGCTTTTTTTGAAAAAAAGTTGCGAAGAAACCCCTCTTAAAATGTGATTTCCTATGCGACCATGTTGAAGCCGAAACTTATTTTTCAACTGAAATCCTCAAAATGCCCTTATATTTGTATTTTGCAAAAAGCCCTGAAATGCATGATGCCTCTAGTGTCCATTGCATACAAATAAGATGTTGTGTGCAAAAGTAAACATACACGTAAACGTAAACGTAAAATGCATTTTAACACATGCTACAATGGTCTACGATCTCAATACATGCCGATTTCAAAATACCACATGTCAAACCTCTAATTTCTTAAAATTTCATTAAGTAAAACATAGAACTAAAATAACATACATGTGAACTAAAGATGTTGTTACATATTTCAAGGTAATACAATATATTGAAACCAAGCTAAGTATTACAATTCCACTAAGAAAAAAAACATGCTAACACTTGTATATGAGTGAAATTACGTAAAAATACATCAAGCTACCAAGTAAACCTAGGGATGTCGCGCATCCCAAAACAAGGTTTCCTTACCTGAAAAATGTAGTCCGAAATTTCGGTCTAATTATACTATATACTATAGTATTATTTATTTAAATAGTATCTGTAAATATAAAATAATAATCTATAATTATATAATTTCTTATAATATATAGTTTAATATAATCAAATAAAACTATAAAATAAATGAACCTGATTAAAAGTTGAGGCTAGAATTTGATTCTATGTCCTTAAGATAGATTCGCCCCGCTATGATGCTAACGGACTTAGTGGCATTTATCTCCCAGGATATAACGACTTGTCTTCCTTCAGTAGTAGCACTGCAAAACAAAGGAATAGGCGAATCGGCTCGGTGTAGTACTCTCTGACTCGAACTCGGACCCGGAGTGACTAACTAAGGCTCGAACCCAAGTACTAAGGCTCGAACCTATAGACTAAAGAGAGAAGGAGGAAGAAGAAAATTCTAAAGAAGAGAAGAATTCTCTGAATTTTGGTGTGATTTGGAATGACCCCAAGGAGGGGTATTTATAGGCTAGATGGTGCCTTTTCCGAATGGGTGCAACCATTGGTTCACAATGGTTCAGGAAAAATTGCAGGTGGTTTATTTTGCAAAAGGGTGCAACCATTGGTTCATAATGGTTCATAAAAAAAAACTGTTTTATGGTTTTAATTTAAATTAAATACCAAAACTGTTTTACAGGCCCAATTCGGCCATCTTAATAAGCCCAGCAAAAATAAAATTAAAATCCAATCACACAAGCCCAATTTCGTTTAATAAAAAATTAAACATATTTCACAATCAAGCCCCGCCCCGGACCAAACCGGGCGGCGCGCGCGTGTGTGATAGTTGGTTCGGACCTAAGCTTGCCTAGGTCCTCCCCCTCTTAAAAACTTTGGTGCCCTTGGGCCCAAACCCAAATCCCATACTAGGCTTATTTAAACTTAAATTGGTTTTAATAATTTTCCGATGTGGGACAAACATTTCCCACATTTTGCAAACCCATTTAGGCTTTATCAAACATCTTACTTTAGAGCTAATTTCTCATTCACCCGAAAATAGATTTGAGAAAGTAAATATACCACGTTCATCTCCTTACAGAAAGAAACGTGCTCGTCTATAGATCCCCAAAAAATTCTTAGCGAAATCTATTCAAAATATCTTCCAAAATTTATGTTTTTAATGCCTCTGTTTCCAACAATCCCCCACATGAATGGAAATTTGCATAAATTATAAATGAAGAAGACACAGACATTAGAGAGAGTACCGATAAGCGCTGAATATTGCATATTCAAGCGCCCTTATTTGCATTGGTTAAGTCCATTAATGGTTTAATTGTATAGATTTTCTCCAAGTTCCATGTTTTTATGTATTTTCAGGTTGTCTTCCAAATTGGAAATAAAATGGATGTTTTGAAGCTTTTTGTAAAGATCAGATCATTCTGGGCTGTTGCATTCGGAGATTTCCGAGGAGAATTTGCTAAAGGAAGACCATGAAGCCTTCTACAATGAAAAAGAAAAAAAAAAGAGCAAATGATTCTAAATGAGCCAGTGCTAGTTCCAAGTAGAAGAAGAAGTTCAAAGCAGAAGAAGGAAAAGATACAATCTGAAGCATTTACGAGCACTCGTAGCTCCATTCACGAGCGTTCGTACGGCATACATGAGCATCCAAGTGCACTTCACCATGTCACACGAGCGCTCGTACCACCTATGAGTGCTCCAATTCCAAGCAGAATGGTCCAAGTCATCTTCGAACACTCCTAAGCCACCTTTGAGAGCTCCAAATCTCGGCAGTAGGAATTACAGCATCTACGAGCGCTTGTGCTGCGACCTACGAGCGCTCGTAGGAACATTACAGACCCACTTGTGCCTTGAACCTTTCAATTTCTGGTTTCCTTCTTTTACGGGTTGGTTAGAAATGTTCTTTTGGGGGATAGGAGCCTTGGTTTTTTTTTTTTTTGGGGGGGGGGGGGGGGTTTGGTAGATATCTTGTCTACAAAAGAAGAGGTGGAGGTTAAATTAAGAAAAAAAAATATACTATTATTTTGGTTAGCAAGATTGGAGGAAGAGAAATATTGGAGAGGAGAGCTTGTGTGGCCAAGGCTGAGCTCGAAAATGGAAGGCTTTCTCAAGCTTCTTCTTTCCTCTAGTGCAACCATGGGTAACTAATTCTTAATCTAGGGAGGTGATGAAGCCTTCCCTTATAAGCATGTTCTAGCTTAGTTTCTATTTTGGGGGATTGCAATGTATAATTAGCATCACTGTATCCTTCAAGTATTGCTGGATATCTATAATAATGTAATCCATAACTTATGGTATATTTTAAATGCTTTAGAACCCTGTTTATTGCAGTCCAATGGTTCTTTCCTGGATTACTTGTATATCTACTCAATTTATTAACTGAGTATGCTATGTCTAGTCGTGTGCAATTCATCAAATACATTAAGCTTCCTATAATACGAGAATACTCAAGTTGTGATATGCTAGGACCAGTAATATTTTTGATAAATGAAGATTTACATTAACAAGATTCTTTACAAGACCACTATCTTCCTTATTAAACTTTTCTAATATTTTCTCAATATAGTGAGATTGAGATAATACTAGACCATCTAATGTTCTAGAAATCTTAATTCCTAGTATGACATCAGCTATGCCTAAATCTTTCATATCGAAATTTTTGGTTAACATTTTTTTAGTAGTTTTGATTATAACATCATTACTACCTATTATTAATATATCATCCACATATAGGCACACAATGACATATCCATTTTGAGTGTTTTTCACATAAACACATTTATCACACTCATTAATTTTAAAACTATTTGACAACAATACTTTGTCAAATTTTTCATGCCATTGTTTAGGTGCTTATTTCAATCCATATAAGGATTTTACAAGCTTGCACGCATTCTTTTCTTTTCCTGAAACTATAAAACCTTCAGGTTATTCCATATAGATTTCCTCCTCTAATTCACCATTCAAGAAGGCAGTCTTTGACTGGTGTTCTCGTCGTCCTACACCATCAAGTTTAGAGAGTGTGCATTAAGGCGAGGGCCAAGTTTTACATTTATAGAAGCCACTACTACCTTTCATTATAAATATAGCTAGGGCGAGTAGGGATCGTCCCAAGGGATTGCAAGGGTCGAACAAGGTTGTGGAATCGCTATTAGGGCTAGTAGGTCAAGTGATCAAACAATTGGTTGGTTGATTGATTAGACTAGAGAGCAACTAAATTAAACTAAGTGATAACAAAAGAATGTAACTAAGAACAAATAAGAGAGAGAAGAGTCTTGGGGTTTAGAGATCACCACCAAGCAATGTATTTCTATACCATCGACAAGTGACTAATGAGGGCAAATAGTGTATTCCAATATTGGTGTGTGTGTGTGTTTGGTTGATTCAACAAGCAAGGATGGCTAGTAAAGCATGTATTGTCTAAACATCATGTGAAATGCATAATATATCTAAGCAATAAGGCATATATTGTCTAAATAACATGTGAATGGCACAATAGATCAAAATAAGTCGTTAATCCTTTCGTTAAGCTCACAATCCAAATACAACACAAGGTTAGAGACATATGCTACTTGCATTCAAAAGCATGGATCATCAAGCAACAAGCATGGATTGTCCTCCCATTTAACACTACACTACAACTACACTACATCTACACTACTAGCATGAAAATAAACTAAGGGAGAGGTACAATCCATCAAGGAATAGGTATGAACCATCAAAAAAATCACAAGAGCATTCCATTAAGCACTATGTTTTGACAATCTCTAAATCTATAGCATCAATACACATAGACATGCATCAATAACACAAAATCTAGAGACAAGCATATGAACATCTATTCTAACATACATAGACATATGGATAGAATGAAACGATCAATTAAAAACAATTAACCACATAAATCATTGAACAATCAAGATCTATATATATCAAAGTATCAAAATATTAATTACAACACTAATCCCTCAATAATACACAAGATTAAGATATAGAAAGCATGTTTGGGGCTAACTCTAGCCCCAAGAGGATGTCTAGCCACTCATGGTGATGTTGCTCCAATCCTCAAGGGCTAACTCCATAGAAGAAATCTGCTCCTTGTTGATGAAGAACTCCCCAATGATGTCTTTAGCCTCCTCATCCTCTAAGCTTGCCTCTCTTAAGAATAATCCCTAGAATTGTATATCTCTCAAAAAGTGCATCATATTCCTTTTATAGGTAGGTCAAGTGACACACAAAATAAGCTGGGGGTGTGCAAAGAATATTCTCTAATGATTGGATAGAGGACAGATTGAACAAGCTGGTTTTTTTTTAACTTTTTCGCACTAGAGGAAGTTTGATCGATTGAACCTTGGACTTGGATCGATCGAACTTGGCTGAGATCTATCGAACTTAGGCTGGATCGATCCAACTGGTTGAGCTTTTTGGGAAAAGACAAATCCGAGATATTTTGGGAGATATTTTTGGGAAAAGGACAAAAGTGGTTAGTGGGTGGTACAGCTGTGGATAAGATCAATCATTTGAATAAGGACAAAAGTGTTTGATCGATCGAAGGGTGGCGTTGGATCGATCGAACTTTGGACTTTCTGATTTGGGTCAAGGTTTAGTGTTCGATCGATCGAACTTTGAAGTTGGATCGATCGAACTTTGCTGCTTCCCACCTTTTGCTTCATTTGCTTCTTTCTTTTTCCACTTTGCTCCTTTCTTTGTTTAATCCCAGAATTGCTTCAATTAAGCTCTTATTTGGCTGAGTTAGCTTATTTTCAGGATAAGTGCCTGAAAGTGGAAATAATATGAAATCAATCTAAAATGGTAAAGTAAGATGGATAAAGGTACTAGAATGCTTAAGGCTAAGGGGTTTAAATATGTACTTTTCAGGGCTCATCAATCTTAACATCCATTTGATGTATTTTTAAATTTTGCAATGCTGCAATAGCTAGTAACAATCTAATGAATGTTATTCTTGTGACTGGTGAATATGTATCAAAATAATCCAAACCTTCCTTTTGTTTGTATCCTTTAGCAACAACTCGGGCTTTATATTTATCAATTGAACTATCAGGCTTCATTTTCCTCTTAAAAATCCACTTATACCCTAAAGGTTTAGTACCAGGAGGAAGATCCACCAGCTCCCAAGTATGATTTTGCATGATGGATTCAATTTCACTATTTATGGCTTCTTTCTATAAAGGAGCTTCAGGAGAAGACATAGCTTCCTTATAACTTTGTGGCTTATTCTCCAATATATATGTCAGAAAATCAGGACCAAATGACTTAGACGTTCTAGCTCTTGTGGTACGTCTAGGTTCTTCCTTATTTTCATCATCTATAGACTCTTGGTCTATATTCTCTTGTATATTGCTATTAGCAATATTATGATTTCTTTTAAGAGGATTTTTACAAGGAAATATATCCTCAAAAGAACAAGCATTCCTTGACTTATAATTTTATTGACATGGATGTTAAGAATGTCTGATTTATACAGAAGTAAACGATATGCACTACTATTTTATGCATAGCCTATGAAAATACCATCAAATGTTTTTGGTCCTATCTTAACTTTCTTAGGAGTAGGAACCGCAACCTTAGCTAAACACCCCCGCACTTTTAAAAATTTATAGGAAGGTTTTTGACCTTTCCAAAATTCATAAGGTGTCATATTTGTTTTCTTTTGAGGTATTTTGTTGAGAACATAATTAGCAGAGAACAAAGTTTTCCCCTCACAAATTCTAGGTGAAACCGCAACTTATTAACATAGCATTCATCGTTTCTTTAAGGTACGGTTTTTGCGTTCAGTAACACCGTTTTGTTGAGGTGAATAAGGAGTAGTAGTTTGGTGAATAATACCATGTTCTGAGCAAATGTCAGCGAGTGGTGCTTTGTATTCACCACCTCTATCACTTTTAAACACCTTTGTCTTTTTACCAAGTTGATTCTCAACCTCATTCTTGTAACGTTTAAATATTTCTAAGGCTTCATCTTTCCTTCTTAACATGTATACATAACAGTATCTTGTGCAATCATCAATAAAAGTAATGAAATCATTTTTCCCACTTCTAGTTGGTACAGATTTAAAGTCATAGATATCACTGTGAATTAATGTTAGAGGTTCAGTATTTCGCTCTATAGAGTGAAATGAGGTTTTAGCCAATTTTGCTTCTACACATGTTTGACATTTTTGATTTAAATCAATACTAAATTTAGGTATAGATTCCATGTTAATTAATCTATGAATCGTATCATAATTAACATGTCCTAACCTACCATGCCACACATCAGATGATTCAATTATATAAGTAGAAGAAACATTAGCTTTATTATTATTATTATCTTTTGCCCACGTACACCCCATTCTTAGTCATCACAAACTTGTCAGATACAAAGACCAACTTGAACCTATTCTTGCTTAAAAGTGACCCAGATACCAAGTTCTTCCTGATGTCTGGTACATGTAGTACATTATTAAAAATGAGCTCTTTCCCTGAGGTCATTAGTAGCTTGATCTTTCCTTGTCCTTCAACCTTTGCAGTAGAAGAGTTCCCCATATAGAGTTGTTCTTCATTATCTATAGGTTCATAGGTAGTGGAAATCCTCTTTTCAGAGCAAACATGACGAGTAGCTCCTGTGTCCACCTACCATTCTCTATTGTTGCACACCAGGTTGATTTCAGAAACCACAGCTGAAAGATTTAGCTCTAACACATCAGCTGTTAACTTATCTTCCTCAGCAATGTGCACCTCAGTGGTCTTTTTCTCGGGGTTGTGTTATGTTTTGCGGCTACGACAGTCTTTAGCTCGGTGTCCTAGCTTGCCGTATATGAAGCACTTCCCAGTGAACCTCTTGTAGTTTCCTTGGTTGGGACCTTCGCCAAAATACTTTTTCTTCTTATTCTTCTGTCCAGCTTCCACTACATTTGCTTTTGACACCATTGAAGAATTCCCGGCTTTCTTTTTAGATGTGCGATTATCTTTTTCAATTCTTAGCCTAACAGTCAGGTTTTTGATCCTCATTTCCTTGCACTTATGCTTCAAGTAGTTTTTGAAATCCTTCCAAGTAGGTGGCAGCTTTTCAATGATTGAAGCTACTTGAAAGGATTCACTCAATGTCATCTTCTCAGCATGTATCTCATGTAGGATCAGCTGGAGCTCCTGCACTTGGCTTATGATTGTCTTGGATTCTATCATTTTGAAGTCCAAAAATCGTCCGACCATGAACTTCTTCAAGCTAGCATCCTTTATTTTATACTTTTTGTCTAATGACTCCCAGAGCTCTTTAGCAGTATTTATTGGACTGTACCATTATACAAAATGTTGTCCAATCCATTGAGGATGTAGTTCTTGCATAGGAAGTCTCCATGCTTCCATGTATCAATAGCTCCTAGCTTGGTAATGTCAATCTTACCCTCATCTAGCACTGGGGCAGTCTCAGTTAGATACTTGCTTAGATTCAGAGTTGTAAGGTAGAACATCATTTTCCAGTTGCCACCTTTTAAACTCCGTCCCATTGAATTTTTCGGGCTTCTCCCCATGACTGACGGGAACATTAGGCATAGTAGTACTCATACTTGCCATTTGTCTGATATATATTAAATATACAGACCACAGTCAAATTTACAGAAATAAAATAACAACAATATTTAAATAATTAAACTATAGTATAAGTGGAATCTGTCTTAAGTTTGTAGTCCAAAATTTCAGTCTAATTATACTATATACAATAGTATTATTAATTTAAATATTATCCGTAAATATAAAATAATAATCTATAATTATATAATTTCTTATAATATATAGTTTAATATAATCAAATAAAACTATAAAATAAATGAACTTGATTAAAAGTTTTGGCTAGAATTTGATTCTATGTCTTTAAGACAGATTCGCCCTGTTATGGTGCTAACGGACTCAGTGGTGTCTATCTCCCAGGATAAAACGCCTTGTCTTCCTTCGGTAGTAGCATTGCAAACCAAAGGAATAGGTGAATCGGCTCGGTGTAGTACTCTCTGACTCGAACTCGGACTCAGAGTGACTAACTAAGGCTCGAACCCAAGTACTAAGGCTCGAACCCACAAATTAAAGAGAGAAGGAGGAAGAAGAAAATTCAGAAGAAGAGAAGAATTCTCTGAATTTTGGTGTGATTTGGAGTGAACCCAAGGAGGGTTATTTCTAGGCTAGATGGTGCCTTTTCCAAATGGGTGCAACCATTGGTTCATAATGGTTCAGGAAAAACTGCAGGTGGTTTATTTTGCAAAAGGGTGCAACCATTGGTTCATAATGGTTCATAAAAAAAACTATTTTATGGTTTTAATTTAAATTAAATACCAAAACTGTTTTAATCCATTATGAAGCCTAGCAAACAGGCCCAATTCAGCCATCTTAATAAGCCCAGCAAAAATAAAATTAAAATCTAATCACACAAGCCCAATTTCATTTAATAAAAAATTAAACATATTTCACAATCAAGCCCAGCCCCAGCCCAAGCCCGAACTGGACCAAACGGGCGGCGTGCGCGTGTGTGGTAGTTGGTTCGGACCCAAGCTTGCCTAGGTCCTCCCCCTCTTAAAAACTTGGGTACCCTTGGGCCCAAACCCAAATCCCATACTAGGCTTATTTAAACTTAAATTGGTTTAATAATTTTTTGATGTGGGACAAACATTTTCCACATTTTGCAAACCCATTTAGGCTTTATCAAATACCTTACTTTGTAGCTAATTTCTCATTCACCCGAAAACAGATTTGAGAAAGTAAATATACCACATTCATCTTCTTGTAGAGAGGAACGCGCTCATCTATTAATCTGCAAAAAATTCTTAGCGGAATCTATTCAAAATCTCTTCCAAAGTTAATGTTTTTAATGCCCCTGTTTCAGACAAAAAATGTTCCAAACAACGAGGGTGAGTAAATAAGTTACTCGCAGGAAAGTAGTGTATACGTATACCTTAAGGTTTCAAATGCCATGCAAGTATAATATAAATCAATACAAGGGATCATTTCACTTAGCGTCTATGTTACATGGCGTACTAAAGGATCATCTTAAGCTACACTAGCAATTGAATGATAAAAGTACAACACACAAGCATACAAGACACAGGTATACTAAATGTAAATGAAATCTCAAGCACCAAATCACAAGCTACAAGTAATCCATGATTAACAACTTGTAATTGAATGCGAAATCAAGTAAGGGAAAAACTAGGACATGTGATCTTGGTTTTCAATCTAGACCTTACAAGTTATTCTGAGTAATTATGACCCACAAGGTACTACCTAGTGCGTACTATTGTGTAGGGAGAACTCTTATCTCCCGTATTAGAGCTGAACCCAGCCTAGCCATCACAATTTTCATGTAGCTATAAGCTTTCCAAAATCAACAAGTTTGCAACTCATACTCAAATAATTAATGCAAAAAACCACGTTCCATGCACAAGCAAGGTGAAACCACACAACCATATCCTAGGGTTTCATGTCTACAATGGCATACACTATGTAATCTTCAATGTTCGTTACACTTACAAATACGCTAAAGTTTAAGTCTTCAATATGCAACTTAATACACATACAAGCATACTAATGTCAAGTCTTCAATGTGCGACTTGTTACACATACAAGCATACTATAATTTAACTAACCAAGCTACCATTAGATAAGCCACAAATACCAAGTATACAACTGATGAACGCTGAAAAGTGCGTATTTAAACCCTTAAGCTTAAGCATTATAGTACCTTTATCTATCTTACTTTACCGTTTCAGATTGATTTCGTATTATTTCCATTTTCAGGCACTTATCCAGAAAATAAGCTAACTCAGCCAAATAAGAGCTTAATTGAAGCAATTCTGGGATTAAACAAAGAAAGGAGCAAAGTGGAGAAAGAAAGAAGCAAATGAAGCCAAAGGTGGGAAGCAGCAATGTTCGATCAATCCAACTTCAAGGTTCGATCGATCGAACACTGATCGATCTCAGTACTTTAAGATAGATCCAAGCCTTGACCCAAAGCAGAAAGTCCAAAGTTTGATCGATCCAACACCACCCTTCGATCGATCAAACACTTTTGTCCTTATTCAAATGATTGATCTCATCCACAGCTGTACCACCCACTAACCACTTTTATCATTTTCCCAAAAATATCTCTCAAAATATCTCAGATTTGTCTTTTCCCAAAAAGCTTAACCAGTTGGATCGATCCAGCCTAAGTTCGATGGATCTCAGCCAGTTCGATCGATCTAAGTCCAAAGTTCGATCGATCGAACTTCCTCCAGTGCGAAAAAGTTAAAAAGCCAGCTTATTCAATCCGTCCTCTGTCAAATCATTAGAGAATATTCTTTGCATGACCCTAGCTCATTTGGTGCGTCACTTGACCTACCTACAAAAGGAATATGATGCACTTTTTGAGGAAGAGACTTAGCATTTGGTAGATACAATTTTAGAGGCTATTCTTAGTGTAGAAGAAAAGAGGAAGAGGCTAGAGACACCATTAGAGTTCTTCATCAACAAGGAGCAGATTTCAACCATGGAGTTAGCCATTGAGGGTTGGAACAACATCAAGCATGCTTGGGGCTAGAGTTAGCCCCAAGCATGCTTTCTATATCTTAATCTTGTGTATTATTGAGGGATTAGTGTTGTAATTAATGTTTTGACACTAAGAAATATATAGATCTTGTTTATTCAATGATTTATGTGGTTTAATGCTTCCAATTGATCATTTCTTTCTATCCATATGTCTATGTATGCTAGAATAGATGTTCATGTGCTTATCTTTAGATTTTATGTTATTGATGCATGTCTATGTGTATTGATGCTATAGATTTAGAGATTGTCAAAACATAGTGCTTAAAAGAATGCTCTTGTGATTTTCTTGATGGTTCATACTTATTCCTTGATGGATTAAGCCTCTCCCCTAGTTTACTTTCATGCTAGTAGTGTAGATGTAGTGTAGTTGTAGCATAGTGTTAAATGGGAGGATAATCCATGCTTGTTGTTTGATGATCCAAGCTTTTGAATGCAAGTAACATATGTCTCTAACCTTGTGTTGTATTTGGATTGTGAGCTTAATGAAAGGATTAATGACTTGTTTTGATCTATTGTACCTTTCACATGTTGTTTAGACAATATATGCTTCATTGCTTAGATATATTGTGCTTTTCACATGATATTTAGACAATACATGCTTAACTAGTCATCCTTACTTGTTGAATCAACCGAACACACACATACCAATATTGCAACACACCATTTGCCCTCATTAGTCATTTGTCAACGGTATAGAAATTCATTGCTTGGTGGTAATCTCTAAACCCCAAGACTCTTATCTCTTTTACTTATTCTTAGTTGCATTCTTTTGTTATTACTTAATTCAATTTAGTTGCTCTCTAATCAACCAATTGTTTGATCACTCGACCTACTAGCCCTAATAGCGATTCCATAACCTTGTCCGACCCTCACAATCCTTTGGGACGATCCCTACTCGCCCTAGCTATATTTATAGTGAAAGGTAGTGGTGGCTTCTATAAATGTAAAACTCTTGGCCCTCGCCTTAAATTTCAAACCCTTCAAGCTTATGGAAGGACGACGAAAATAGTTTTTGGCGCCGTTGCCGGGGATTGATTGATTTGATTTGGCAATGTTGGAATTATGGAATCAATTAGGATTAGTACTCTTTTGATCGTGTCTTTACTTTATTTTTATTTTTCTTTTTAGTTACTTATTGTGTTGTTCTTACTTGACTAGGTGCATTGTTAGAGAGGAAGCAAGCAAAGGAGCATTCAAGCAAAGTAAAGAAAGTAAAAAGCTAAAAATTTAAAAAAAATTGCTAAGCTAAGCTTTAAATTTGGAGTTGAAGTGCTAAAGGACCTTTGTGAGACTTTCTTTACTCAATCCCTTGATTAAATCGTCGGCCCGCTTGGAGGCTTGTTCTTAATTATTCTTTGCATCATTGTTGGTAAAGCATGGGAGTATGAATTAAGTGTTTGTGGAAGAAGTCTAATTGCATTGTTGTGAAGGCATAGTGTTTGTCATTCTTTGTGCTTGTTGTGTTTTGCATTGTGCATGCATGGACGTCGTTCATTGAGACCCACTATTGTCCCTCTTGATTTGCATCTTGAATCCATCGTTAGAAATCTTAGGGGAAGAGGAAGTTCAAATAGAACCAATCTATCAATGGATGACCATAATAATGATCATGTTGAAGACCTTCATCATATAGACCAACAAGGTATCCTTCATCCTAATGTGCACAATGAGAACATACAAGTACCATTAGGCATGCCTAGGCCATACATTCACTAACCACCACAACAACAAGGCCAAGTTCCCTATGGAATGCCAAGGCCAATGTATGTTCCATAACCTCCCATCATCAATCAAGGAATTTAAAATCAAGGTGTTCATGTTGCACTTCAAGTAGCTAATCCACCTCTTGCTTTAAGAGACCATTATGTGCCTAATGAGTATAATGCACCTATATGCATCCAATTGCCTCCATTTAGAGCACATCATTATGAAATTAAGTCATAAACCATTCAAATGCTTCCTAACTATCATGGACTTCCAAGTGAAGAACCTTACAAGCATTTGGATGAGTTTCTTGAAGTATGTTCCACCGTAAAATATACGGACATGCCGGAAGAGGTTTTAAGACTCAAACTTTTTCTATTCACCTTAAAAGACAAGGCAAAGTATTGGTTTAACAATCTTAGGCCTTTTTTCAATCACTTCTTGGGCAGAAATGCAACAAGAGTTCTTAAAGAAGTACTATCCGGTTTCTAAAACCAATGCCATGAGAAATTCAATTCGAGAATTTTCACATGGGGATGGAGAAACGTTTCATGAGGCATAGGAACGCTTCAATAAATTGCTTAGCAAGTGTCCACATCATGACATGCCCAAATGGTAATTAGTTCAATATTTCTTTGAGAACTTATCGGACAACTATAAGGGTATGGTTGATGCTTCCATGGGTGGCTCATACATTGATAGGCATGAGGATGACGTGTGGCGTCTTTATGAGAGCATGAGTGAAAATTCTTTGCATAGAACATTATCATCTAAGAATGGTAGAAATTCACAAGGTAGGAAGAGTGTTGGCTTACATCAAGTCGACCATTCAAATGAAATAGCCGCCGAAATAAAGTCTTTATCTCAAAGGTTTGATCAATTTTTGATTAACCAAAACTCAGTGAACCAAGTATCTTCCTTCCCTAACCATTCTCATTGTGCATCAAATAAAACATGTATGACTTGTTCTAGTGTTCTTCATTTTACTTCTCATTGTCCTCACGGACAAATGCAAAATGAACCTAATGAACAAGTCAATGCAGCTTTTGTGAACCAAGGGAACAATCCTTATGGTACTCATTATAATCCAAGTTGGAGGAATCATTCGAATTTCTCTTGGAAAAACCAAGGAGAGGGCTCAAACCCTTCCCAAGGCGGTTCTCAAGGG
Organism: Cornus florida; assembly: GCF_030987335.1. NCBI lineage: Eukaryota > Viridiplantae > Streptophyta > Magnoliopsida > Cornales > Cornaceae > Cornus > Cornus florida. The sequence continues at coordinate 55,102,103 of NW_026775571.1, read as the reverse complement.
AAGTACATTCCACCTCCACTTCAAAACCAAGGATCCCAAGGTTATAGACCTTATCAATCACAAGGGAATCAATTTGCTAATTCTCATTTTCCCAACTAATCTTATTCCTGAGGAAATACTAGAAGTCCCGTTTTTGAAGAAAAAGTTTTAAATGCTTTGGGCACTTTAGAGGCTAACACACAATTGCTTCATTCTCACTCTCAATCTATTGCGAAGCTAGAAACCCAAGTAGGGCAAATAGCAAGCACTCTCAATGCAAGAGAGAAGGGAAAGATGCCTATTAATGCCCCACCTAAGCAACAATGTATTGTGGAAACCCTTCCTCATCGGAAGGCCACACCATTGAACATGTTAATGTGGTGACTACCTTGCGGAGTGGTAGGATTGTGGATAATCAAGTTGAAATGTCTAATTGAGAGAGTGAACCGGTACAACCTCAAGTTGTCACCCGTCCCGTTTCATATCCCATTCCTCCTTCATTGCATATACATGATCTTGTGAATGAGAAAGTCTTGAAAAATGTGTTTGAAAAAGAAGTTTTGAAAAATGATGTTGAAAAAGTTTTGCTGAAAAATGATTTGAAACAAAATGATTTAAAAACTTCTTGTGTTGAAGAGAGTTCAAAAGAAAATTCTGAAAAAGTGTATGAACCAGAAGTTCCATTTCCGAATGCCTTTAAAGGATCCATTTCAAAAGACAAGCAAAAGACAAAAACCAATGAAATTACGGAAATGTTTAGGTAAATAAAAGTTAATCTTCTACTTTTGGATGCAATCAAGCAAATTCTGGCTTATGCCAAATTCTTGAAAGACTTGTGCACCCAAAAGCGGAAAAACAAGAGCCAAGCACCAAGAAAAGTGGTTTTGACCAAGCAAGTAAGCTCAATTTTGCAACATAACACTTTGCCAAAGTTTAAGGACCCCGGTTCACCCACTACATCATGCATTATTGGTGATCATATTATTAATCGGGCGCTTCTTGACTTAGGAGCAAGTATTAACCTTCTTCCATACTCGGTTTATGTCAAATTGGGCCTAGGTGAATTGAAACCGACGACCGATCCATTAAGAAGCCTAAGGGTATAATTGAGGATGTATTGATTAAAATTGATAAATTCTTTTTCCCGGTTGATTTCGTTGTCATTGATATGGAATCGGTCCCCAATCCTAAGAGCCAAATTCCCGTTATCCTTAGCCGTCCTTTCTTGGCAACCGCTAATGCTAACATCAATTGTAGGACGGGGATAATGAAGATCTCATTTGGCCACATGAAAGTGAAGTTGAATATCTTTAATCCCACACCCAATTCATTTAACAAATATGAAGGAGAGGTTAATGTTGTAGATAAATGTCATGATCTTCAATGTCAAGGAAGTGAGCTTTTGTATAAGACCAAAACTTCCAAAGAATCATCTTCAACCTTGCATTCTAAAAGTGTTGTTTCAAATTCTTACTTTGAAAGGGCATGGAAGGCCAAAGGTTGTGATTGCATAGACAAATGATTAAAAGTTTCTTTTGAGCTTAATCCAACAAGTTCTTCAAAGAACCATTTGTTGGGTGGAGTTAAAAGCATCTATCACCCCAACAAGGAGGGGATGCATTACAAGATTTTTTATCCGGGCTAAAAGAGCCCAATGTCTTGCTAGAGACGTTAAAGACTAGCAAAAACATTTCGTAGGGTGTCAAAACCCTATTCCTCCCTCATTTCTATCTTTCATTTCATTTCTTGCGAAGTCTAGATACTTGTTTTTGGTTCATATGCATTGCAATGAACTTTGGTGAGGATTGCATGAGCTTTCATGTCATTGTTGAGCATTCTGCATAGTTCAATCGTTCTCAAACCTGAGTTCGATCGATCGAACTCCATTCTGCATCCAACACTTAGAAAATTTTTCGACCTGCAGAAACCTGCATCCAAATCACCTTTCTGTCCCATCGTTCGAACTTATTCTTAGATCGATCAGGAGACCTTCGATCGATCCAACTTCAAATATTGATCGATCTCATGATTCAACACTTAGAAAAATTTTGAGCTTGCATCAACCTACATATTTTTGCTCTTTGTCTCATCGATCGAAACATTCCAAGATCGATCTAAAGTTCTTTGATTGATCCAACTTCCAAGTTCGATCGATCTTCAAGTTCCAACACTTAGCCAAATTTTTGAACCATAAACCTACATATTTTTGCCCTCTGTCTGATCGATCGAACTCTTGTTCCGATCGATCTCAGTTCTCCATCTCAATATTTTGACTTTTCAAATTTCAAATTTTAAAAATTCAAAAATATTTTCATTTTTATTTTATTTTATTTTTCAAAAAGTTTTCAAAAATTCAAAAATATTTTAATTTATTTAGTTTTTAATTATTATTGTTTATTCAATTAAAAAAATGAAAATTCAAAAAAAAAAAAAACAAAAAAAAAAAAAAAACAAAAATCCAAAAATATTTTATTCTATTTTATTTTATTTTACAATTTTAATTTTAAAACTAATTTTTAATTTTAGTTTTGCATTTTTCAAAAATTTCAAAAATTCAAAAATACTTTGAGGAAAGTTCATCAAAGTTCGATCGATCTCAGTTGAAATTCGATCGATCGAACTCTGTAGGGAATGTTTTTAAAATAGACCTGGAGGGTCTCAAGATCGATCATTTAGATTGATCCAACCCTCCAAACCCTTGCTTCCCTCATCGTTGCCGTATCCACTCTCTATCTTCCTCATCTCCGGCGAGATCCAAGCTAGACTCTCTCCCTCATCTCGGATTTCTCATCCAATCTTCGCATCCACTTCTCTCTCTTCGATTTGAGGTAAAATCCGAGATCTCGTCTATGATTTAAGTTTCGATATGATGATTACATGCTTTATATGTTACATTCGTGCTTTATACATGATTGAATCTCCATTTTTGAAGCTTCGAAACACTGAGTTTACATGTTTATATATATGTGTATATGCTTCGTATATATATATATGTGTGTGTGTTTGATCTATTTTTGGGAGGATGGACCATGATTGGGTGATGATATTTGTTGATGTGTTGTGTTGATGGGCCCACGAACATGTTCGTGTGGGCCTCGTGCTTCCAAAGTCACAGATCTGTGACTGTTTATATTCATCGCACAGTTTGATCGATCTTGAGTGATCGATCGAACTCATGTCTCAGATCGATCGAAGTTGTGAGATCGATCTCACTTATTTTTAATCGATCCAACTTTTGTGATCGATCTCACTTCTTTTTCTGATCGATCGAATTTCATAGATCTCACACACACACTTCATTCTTCATATCTTATGTTCATATTATCTCATATATGCCCAATGCCTGTGATATTCCACATTGGATGCATTTCATACTTACATTGTTTAGCATGCTTCATATCCTGCCACTTGCATAGATACATGTCATATATGTTTTGTCTATCTTATTTGACATGCATGTGTCTATATTGTGCTTAAAATTTCTTATTTTGGCACTAACTCCCATTGCAAGATTTTCTTTTTCTTTTTATAGGCCATGGTTAAGAGGAAGACCGTTGCCAAGAGGCAACACGGGCCTCAGAGACATATTAGACCACGGACAGAGGAGCCAGCAAAGCCCTCTCATGCACAGCAGGAGCCAGCACAGGCTACCCCACCTCAGTCACCATCTCACGAGGCTAAGGCAGAGGCTGATCATATTCCATCCACCTCTGCGGCTCATCCTGAATTTACACTATTACCATCTCCACCACGTGCTGGAGCTGAGCATTCACCCGTACCATCTCCACCACGCCAGCCAGCTCAGCCAGCTCAGGAGCGTGATAGGCTCGTGCCTAGATATGCACATATGGCGGTCGACCATGAGTCAGTGTTCGACACGACCTTTTTCTCCAGATCGGTGCTGACCCGATCAGCTTACCACGATATCATTCAGAGGGGCCTGACAGCTATTCTTGCCCTAGTCACAGAGCCAGTCTACCTGCGGCTGGTAAGGTTGTTCTACCAGAACCTCCGACCATCCCCGCGTACCACAGCAGAGCTGGTCACTTCTGTAGATGGCCATCAGATCACTATTACAGTGGACTCACTAGCCCACTCTTGCCACTGCCCATACCGCTGTCCTCTAGAGCTTCAGGAGACATATCCAAGGCTGTACAGGCCTTCTTATGCCGACATGACAGTATTTCTTACAGGTCACCATGCCGCTGGCGAGACCTTCGCCACCCGGACATTCCTTCCAGATGACCTATGGTTCATTGATTCCGTACTCTTCTGAAACATCTATATGGCAGGGCACAAGATTCAGAGGAGGGGAGATTATTTGATAGCCCTCTACGCCTTCTACACCTTCTACACTGGCCACTGGGTATCTATTCCCGCGCTCATCTGGAGCGTGATGAGTATATTAGCAAGGAGACGCCTGGACAGGCTAAGTCTCTCCCATTCAGCCACCTCATCACCCAGATTCTTATCGACCAGCGCTACCCTATTCATCCCCGGGAGCACCCCAAGAGAGGTTCCTGTCACTTTTGAAGAAGGACTGGACTAAAAGCTACAACGCCATTATTACTAGACTGTAGGACCACGCAGTAGTGCCTGTAGAGGAGCTAGAGGCTGAGGAGGAGGCAGAGGCAGCAGCAGCAGATCCTGCAGCGGACGACACACCAGTTAATCCAGCTACCAAACATATAAATATTGACTTAGGGCGCCCTGCAGATGACACAGTGCAGTACTCTCCAGCTGGGTCGCCCATTCACGAGCAGGAGCAGACTCAGGAGTTTTCTTCTGATTCATCTATACCTGAGGCTCCAGATCTGACCCCCGGCTTTGGAGTACGCCTGCAGACTCTTAAGGATGCTGTTGTTGCTATCTGAGCTGATCTTACAGCCCACAGAGATGATTTTGCTACCTTCCGTACGGATGTCGCGACTATGTTTCGAGATCTATCCAAAGATATCCGTGGAGCTCGACCTGCCCGTCCTACCTCATCGTCCTGAGTTCCCAGTTCCTTTTATCTTTTGATCCCTCTCTGCTCTCTGATCTATATTTTTATCTCTGATATATTATTTTTACTGCTGGTCTGTCGGCTTTGATATTTCTGTTGTACCTATACTTTATCTGTTTTATATATCTATTTTTTCTATGGATGTCATATATTATATTCTCATATCTACATGTTTGACTCCATCAGGTGCATCACAGTGACTTCAGTAAGAGAGTACTTCCCAATTTTTAGGACCACCCTTGTATCTCTTTCCCTATTTTATTTCATTATCCCATTTACACTTGTATGTCCACTGTGCACTAATTATCCCATTTTGTTATCTGATGAGTTTATCCAAGTGCCAATTTTCAGGACCACAGTTCATCCCAAGTTTGGAGGGGCCATGCCACCCACTTCGGATACTTCAGTCACGCTTATTCTATGCTTTAGTTGCACTGGTATACTCTTTCCTTTGTTCTCTTGCACATTGAGGACATTGTGCCATTTAAGTTTGGGGGGAATAGTGCTTTGCAGTATTATCTTTAAAATTCAAGATTTTGAGCATAACTTGTGTATTTGAGGGATATTTCTATGATTGGTCCATATCTAGCGATGATTTTGATCTTTTGAGGACTATATTGCTTAAAACTTAAAAATTGCTTGACTTAAGAGTCCAATACTCATTGTATACCTTGTGCAAGCCATTTAGGAGTAAATTTTTCGAAAGATTGATATCTTGTTTGCACTTATGGTCCACATCATCCTGATTTTGTGATTGTTTTAAGATTCACTCTAGTATTCTACACTAGCACAGGCGCACACTAGCATTCATTTATGGGGTACATGCTTTGTTAATTATTGAATTGGTTATATCTCAATTAGGCTAGTAGTGCATTGAAAGCTTTCATTCTTGATAAAGGTGGATAACAACCCTTTTTCACTAAGTAGTCGAGATTCTAGTCTCATCAAGCACTGAACTTCTTGCGCCGAAAGGTGGAGGGCCCAAACTCTAGGTTAATACTTGATTATTCAAAAAAAAAAAAAGTAAAGCAAAAGCAATAAAAAGTGAGGACTTCTCTTAAAAGGTGAGAAGTGGGAAATGATTAGATGGTTGTTGTGTTGATTTGAGCTTGTAAGTCCGTAGGGGTATTTGAATGCCTAATGCCCTAAAGCTGTCTGGTTTGGGAGTCATTGACCTAACGTTCGACCTCATGAATCGCCAGAAAGCTTAATAGATCAACACATTGCACCATGCTTCCATCTTTGATCCTATAAAAATAAAATAAAATAAAATAAAATAAAATAAAAAAATTGAGTGAAAAGAATAAGCGCACCTAGATGAATAAAGCTTTAATAAAAGGTCCACTTTTTGTCTTGATGATCGGTACTAGATTTGTGTGCTAGTTTGAGGGTAAGGATGTGATTAATTCTTTAGTTGGCTAAGATAACAACACATTTGATGCTGGTCCACTCAAAAAGGATTTTAGAGTTGTTTTGATTTGCATGATCATTTTTTTTATGTGTGGAGGACCATATTTGTTTGCTTGATGTTGAGATTTTGGGAGATTACTTGGAAAGGGTTGAAAAATTGCATACTTGAGGTAGTCTTCTCCCAATGCTTGTTTGCAATATTGGTGCCTCTTTTGAAAGAATGAGCTTAATGTTTGTGGGTATCATTTCTAGAAACCCTCACGAGACTTCACTCTTCCACTAGGGGTAACCTAGGGGTTTAAAAGGCTTGTTGCATATGCTAAGTGCAATCGTGTTCCCTACGAAAGTGGTGTTATCTATTTATTATTTTCTAGATTCATACTTGTATAGTTGTTCATTTCATTCCTTTACTTTCTAGTTTATTGTTAGGGACTAGCAATATTTAAGTTTGGGGGTGTGATGAGTGCTGAAAAGTGCGTATTTAAACCCCTTAAGTTTAAGCATTCTAGTACCTTTATCTATCTTACTTTACCGTTTTAGATTGATTTCGTATTATTTCCATTTTCAGGCACTTATCCTGAAAATAAGCTAACTTAGCCATATAAGAGCTTAATTGAAGCAATTCTGGGATTAAACAAAGAAAGGAGCAAAGTGGAGAAAGAAATAAGCAAATGAAGCCAAAGGTGGGAAGCAGCAATGTTTGATCGATCCAATTTCAAGGTTCGATCGATCGAACACTGATCGATCTCAGTACTTTAAGATAGATCCAAGCCTTGACCCAAAGCAGAAATTCCAAAGTTCGATCGATCCAACACCATCCTTCGATCGATCGAACACTTTTGTCCTTATTCAAATGATTGATCTCATCCACACCTGTACCACCCACTAACCACTTTTGTCCTTTTCCCAAAAATATCTCCCAAAATATCTCGGATTTGTCTTTTCCCAAAAAGCTTAACCAGTTGGATCAATCCAGCCTAAGTTCGATGGATCTCAGCCAGTTCGATCGATCCAAGTCCAAGGTTCGATCGATCGAACTTCCTCCAGTGCGAAAAAGTTAAAAAGCCAGCTTATTCAATTCGTCCTCTATCCAATCATTAGAGAATATTATTTGCACGACCCTAGCTCATTTGGTGTGTCACTTGACCTACCTATAAAAGGAATATGATGCACTTTTTGAGGAAGAGACTTAGCATTTGGTAGATACAATTTTAGAGGCTATTCTTAGTGTAGAAGAAAAGAGGAGGAGGCTAGAGACACCATTGGAGTTCTTAATCAACAAGGAGCAGATTTCAACCATGGAGTTAGCCCTTGAGGGTTGGAGCAACATCACCATGAGTGGCTTGACATCCTCTTGGGGGCAAGAGTTAGCCCCAAGCATGCTTTCTATATCTTAATCTTGTGTATTATTGAGGGATTAGTGTTGTAATTAATGTTTTGACACTTGGATATATATAGATCTTGTTTATTCAATGATTTATGTGGTTTAATGCTTCCAATTGATCATTTCTTTCTATTCATATGTCTATATATGCTAGAATAGATGTTCATGTGCTTGTCTCTAGATTTTGTGTTATTGATGCATGTCTATGTGTATTGATACTATAGATTTAGAGATTGTCAAAACATAGTACTTAAAAGAATGCTCTTGTGATTTTCTTGATGGTTCATACTTATTCCTTGATGGATTGTGCCTCTCACCTAGTTTATTTTCATGCTAGTAGTGTAGATGTAGTGTAGTTGTAACGTAGTGTTAAATGGGAGGACAATCCATGCTTGTTGTTTGATGATCCAAGCTTTTGAATGCAAGTAACATATGTCTCTAACCTTGTGTTGTATTTGGATTGTGAGCTTAATGAAAGGATTAATGACTTATTTTGATCTATTGTGCCTTTCACATGTTGTTTAAACAATATATGCTTCTTTGCTTAGATATATTGTGCCTTTCACATGATATTTAGACAATACATGCTTAACTAGTCATCCTTGCTTGTTGAATCAACCAAACACACACACACCAATATTGCAACACACCATTTGCCCTCATTAGTCACTTGTCAACGGTATAGAAATGCATTGCTTGGTGGTGATCTCTAAACCCCAAGACTCTTCTCTCTCTTACTTACTCTTAGTTGCATTCTTTTGCTATTACTTAATTCAATTTAGTTGCTTTTTAATCAACCAATTGTTTGATCACTCGACCTACTAGCCCTAATAGCGATTCCGCAACCTTGTTCGACCTTCACAATCCCATGGGACGATCCCTACTCACCCTAGTTATATTTATAGTGAAAGGTTGTAGTGGCTTCTATAAATGTAAAACTCTTGGCCCTCACCTTAAATTTCACACTCTTCAAGCTTATGGTAGGACGACGACCAACAACAACATAGTATTAAGACTCCAAGGTAACATAATTAATATCCTACAAGAATTTATCATTTCAACAAGATAATTATAGAGAAATTAATACAGTATTAAACACAATATATCTCTACACAATTTAAATACAAACTAAACATGCTTTGAATCATACAATACTTAAGTCAAGCATATATAACCTTACTAGATATGCAATTCAACAATTCAAGAGCATGTATTCAACATATATAAAACCCTCAAAACATTAAAATACCTAAAGTATAAACATATAAAACTCCTTACCTCACTAGAGAATAGAATCTCTAGAATCCAAGGCCTAGATCAAATCAAAAAATCGGGAAAGGGTGTTCTAGAGGGGAAAAAGGGGAAGCTTTTGTATTCCAAAAGTCGAGCCAAAAGGTGAAGGGAAGAGGTTCAAAACTAAGGTGCAAGGTCAAGGGTTTCAAGGTTCTTTAATGGAGGCCATGGTGAGAGGTTAGAGAAGATGTAAATAATCTCTAATATCTCAACTCACTTTGGTCAAGGATAGTCAAAAACACCTATGTCAACACTACCTCTCTCACACACAAATGCAAGACACAATCTAGGCCCTCCACTTGTCAGCAAGTTAGGCCACCTCACAAGATCACATCTAATGCCTACATTTGTCACCATCCTAAGCCTCTTCTCAAGGCTTCATCTAAGCCTTACACTTATCCACATCCTAAGCTAACAAGTGGACCAATCCTAGGCCACCAAGTGGGTGAATCATCACGCTCCACATGTTATCATCCAAGGCTCCCAAGTGTCACCATTGAGATGCTTACACGTGGACCAATGAGAGTGTGACACTTGTCACACTTTTTTGAAAATTGCAAAAAGGTCCCTCCCTAAAATATCTTGCAAAATAAATTACAAAATGGTCCCTAAGACAAATATCCCAAGAAATTTTAATTACGAAAAACACCATGCAAAACAAAATTATTTCCGAAGAAACTATGCATCCATAACCCTACGGAAAAAGTAAACAAGTAACATACTTTTCTACAAAAGTAAGACTACGTATTTCAAAGGAATCAAATGGAATGCATGCGCGTGAAGTCGGAAATCAAATCCGAACCCAAAAACCTACCTCGGGTCTCAAAACCCTAGGGTTACACGAAAAAAAAAAAAAATGCCGAAAAAAGAAAGGAAGGAAAATGACCGGGTCATTACATGATTTATGTTTTATCAGATAGCTCAGGAGTGAGTCTAACTGAAGAGGTCTCAACTGAATCTATAACCAATCACAATAAAAAACAAAGCGAACATGATCTTGAAATATGACCTAGATGGGGGGTGAATAGGTTGGTTCTCAAATTTTGGCTTATTCTAACTTAGTTGTAAATTCACTCAATACTTTAATCAATTGAATAAGGAAGATAATGTATCACTAATATATTAATTCAAATATTGATTGGTGAATTTAATTTGTTTTGTATTTAATAGTCAATTAATAGTGGTTGACCCTAATAAACAAAATAGTTTTAAACAAACTAAATTGCTTAAACACATAAATAAATTAAATCTATTTAAATTAACAAAGTAATCAATCAACCCCTAATTGATTTATCAACCTAATATTGATTAGTTATATCAGAATTATTTACTCGAATCACTTAAGCACATATGAATACCAGTTTACCTCTAAAAAAATTTCGGGACTTAGCTCGGCCAAGAATTCCATTTGAAGAAAGAGAGTACAACTAGTCTAGTTCAACACAATGAATGCCAATTTACCTCTAAACTTGGTAAGACAACAAATCTTCAATGCCCGTTCACGTATAATTGATTTAATTCATGGCCAATTTCAATTAAATTGCCCTATTGGCATATACCAGAAAATCTCTTTAGTTGTCTTACTACCGATCCATTTAATCGCATTAATCCAATCAATCCCATTATACATTGTTTCTTCACCTTGGAATCGTTCTGACAAAAAATATGTCCACCACTTCATGGTTTGATTTGGTTTGGTTTACGACACTTTGTGGCCGTGTGTTGACATTGAAATTTTATCTCCTACCACAGCAATATATATCAACAAAATGAATACATCATAACCACCATATCTAATGCAGAGTGTAATGATATGTGTGTATGATGCATAAAACAAAAAATTCAGGATATATAATATAATATCAAGTGTGATTCCCTCAACTCACATAAGAAATATCCTTCACATAGACTCTCTTATGGATACACACAAAACACTCACGGATAAAAAAAATAAACAAAGACTGCTTTTTGTGGTAGTAAGCATTCTAAGGTTGTATGATTGAAGAGACACTCAAGTCTTTTTTTTTTTTTTTTTCTTTCTTTTTTTTTTCAGACCTTGTATATATATTGGTCCCCAAGTAAACCTAATTTCCAAGTCATATACTTGATGCCAGTAAAAAAATAAATAAATAAATAAAAATACAATTCTAGAAGAATTAAAGTACGGGTCTTTTTTGCTGAATTTTTTTTATTTTTTATTTTTATATTTTATCTTTGACTTATTAAAATATTAAAAAAAGATCAAGTAAACTCAATTAGAAAATTAAGTTTTAGAATTAAAATGTTTTCCTCAATCTGACAAGGAAAAATGTGGATTGATCGATGCTTCATTAAGTCTGATCAATATCCTCAACTTTGTGTGTCTATCAAAGATTGTATTGTGTCAATCGATCGAAAGGTACATAAGTTTGATCGAGCAACATTAAATTTTCTATTTTTCAACTTTACTGACATTTGATCGACTCAAAGTAGTCAAAATATATTTTAAACATTAGAATACGTATAAGAATATTCTAGACAAGATTTTGTTGATGCATACTCCTATAATATGTCTAATGCAACTTTAAACTTAACAAAAAAAATGCTTGGATATGTTCTTCAAAAGAAAAAAAAAATCGTGATGCTCAAGAATATGCTAAAAATCAATATGGAAAGTATTAGCAACTTAGCAAAACTAATCCTATGCAATATTCACCTTCTATATAATTTCAGGAAAATATATATGAATATATTTCGTATATATATAAGAGAAAGCTCTATAAACTTAATTTTAATATAATGTATATATATATACATATTCCATTAAATTATTTTTCCCAATATATATATAAATTAAATAAATAAAAATACGATAGGATTTACCACATAACAAATCATATATGATTATGAATAACGTGTATGTATGTACCTAGATGGCGATAGATGAAATTCAAATGTGATTCTTACCTTTTAAGCTCATACTTGAGAATATTACATCTTTGCTATAATGGGTTAGTAGTAATGGACCAACTAAATGGGTCTCATGAACTACTTAGAAAGGAAGCCTAGATGGGTAAGGATTATGGCCCATGGGTATTAGTTATATATATATATATATATATATATATATATATATATATATTGATGTGTGTATATATATATATGTATGGTGTTATTATTATTATTATTATTATTATTAGTGTTTCTTTTCTGTAAATTATACGTATTAGTAGAATTAGGATTTATTGTTATTATTATTATTATTATTATTAGTTATTTTCATTTTCTTATTCATTAAGTCAGACATATGTATAGAAGGATTAGGATTAGGATTAGGGTAAGTATTATGTAGCCTATATATATATGTTGTATGGGTCTGTAGAACGATTATTTACATGAGTATTATAGGAGAGGTAACGGCAAGAAAGAGAGAGATATATAGAGAGAGAGAAAAGAGAGAAATAGTGAGAAGGTGAAGGCCGAACCCTGTTAAGTGATGGATGTTATACATTTTAGCCCTTAACTTGCGTGTTTTATTCTCTTAGTATTAGTTTTATCTATGATTTTATGATGTTTTAGTGTTTTTTTTTATTTCAGAGCCTTAGTTATAATATCAGTCAAAACCAGCGATTTTGGGTTTTAAAAGATGATATCTAAGAGGTTAGGGGAAGACCACATCCATTGGGCTGAGCAATGATGAAGATCCAAGTCCAATTAGACCTATAAAAGAGCCCAAAAGAAGCTATAAGCTAATGAGAATGGAAACAAGAAGAAAAGGAAGAATCCAACTTGAACCCGTTTTAGTATTATGTCTGTATCTTTTTTCTCGAGTGTCAAACTGTCTCAAATTTCATAGAAGTTGAAAGGAAATTCAAATATCTACAATTTTGTATTTCATGAAAATTTCGTGAAACAAATTTTTACCTTGTCAAAATTGGGCTGGAAGACAACACGAATTTTGGAGTCCAAGTTTGGCTGAATTTCCATATATCTCCTATTTGGAAAAGGGAACTTTAGGGCGATTCTTCTTTTATTTAAAAAGAGTTCTCTACACCATTAGGGGGGACACACAGGAGCTAGAGGTTGAAATTAGAGGAGAAGAATGAAGAAGAAAGAAGGGATCGATCTATTACGGCGAAGATGTTCTCCCTAACCATAAAGAAATCCATTCCAATCATGAGCGGCTAAAAGCTTTGCTAGGGCTGTGATGTAGCCCTAACTTAGGGCTACTGATTTGGTTGTATTTATTTATTGGAGAACGATATTTTTCATGTATGATTGTATAACTAGATGATTTTTATTTGACTTTTCAATAGAAATCGTTTTCAAAGTATTAATCCAATTGCAAAGTATTTTCTATCTTGTCTTAGGTATTTAATGCTTGTGATTGAACACAACTCATTTACTTCTTGTAGTCGTAAATGAGATGTTTATGTAATGGTTTTTCATTGAATATAATATTAGAATTTTGATGGATTATTCTTAGAAAAGATAAACCATACTATACCCCAGAGTAGAGTAGTTAGGTAGATGGTTTATACTAATCGAAGATAGTCCATACTTAACTTTAATTTTATGTTATCTTCTAACTGAATTAATATGTGCTTGTAGCGATGACTAATTTATTATGCGTGTTTCATATCTCTCCAATAAATTGATGCAACCAATTGGTAGTGCAACATTAGTGGTGAAGTCATGTCCCTAGTCTTTTCTCTCATATTTTCCTCATTTAATTCAATTGTTGCCTTTAATTTAATTTTTTATTTCATTAGATTAAATCATTATTCTATCATAACTCATTTGTCCTACTTCAAATTAATGTAGAATTTACGAAGTCTGTTAACAACTTAATTAATACAAGTCTTTTAGGTACGACACCCTTATTAAAAGCCCTATCTGCAAAGATTCGTGCGTTTGCAAGTGGTTATATCTAAGCTAACAACAAACCCTAAGAGGAAGAAACAAGGGCTGCTCGTGGGTGTAGGACCAAACCAATAAAGAGAACGACGGCAACCAGAGGCTACCGACGTTGAGAAACAGATTGACGAAGAAGGTGTTTAGGTTTTGATCCAAAATTCTTAAGGCAAGTTCTCTGTTCTACTATTCTCCATGGATTTTTTATTTAGTACATGCCTATAATGGCTTTAGGATGATTAAATAGAATTAATGAACCTGTTTGTATGTTAAATCGGATTAAAAACAGAGAATTAATATGTGCATAATGATTCGGTCATTTTTCTTCCTTTCCTTTTTTTGAAATTTTACGGATAAATTTTTCTATTGAATTTTCTTTTCTGAGTTCGGTTACCCATCACTTAGTGTCATCTCGAGTACTCGAAAATGGTTTTCGAGACTCTTTCTTTTGGATTGACAAGTTTCTTTAAGGACCAAGTCATTTCCACATTTTTATTTTTTTGGCACTATTCACTTTTCGTCCTTTTCCCATTTGTCACTTTGTTGGCACAACCTCACTTTCCGTGTTCAGAGTTTAGTTTTGACTTCAAGAGTTTTCACTCCAGTTGATTTCCTTGAAACGAGTAGCTTTACTTTTGGAGAAAAGCTCGCTGGTTGTTTCTTTCTCCCAAATGGGCGTGGATGAAAGGATTCTTCAGAAATATTGATGCTTCTTGGGGTATTTTTCATAAATATCTTTTGGAGATATTTTGATTAGGGGTTTTTAAGAAAATATCTTTTGAAAAATATTTTCATTCTGGGCAGTTTTGCAGCTATTTCTTTTTGTAGGGGCCATTGTACAATTAACGAAAGTTATTACAAAATGCCTCATTTTGAGCCTGAATTCTCGTATGGGATTCGCTTTCACTTTTCATCAAGTCATGTACTCTTAGTATTTCTTTCCGGTCATTTTCCCCAGTTTTAGGGTTTTCGGTCTCGATTGCCGCCAAACTTGTTCGGGGCATATCTTCCTGCACGGGACTCGGTTTTCAACGCCGTTTCTTCCGTTGTTCATTTTCTTTTCATTTCGGTTCTTTTCATTCATGGTGTTTTACCATTTGAGCGCGTCTACGCGAATTTCATTTTTTCAGACTTGGCGGGGCCCTTTTGGGGCACTTTTAGGGTTTTTAGTATAAATAAAGGGTGAAATAAGAAAAAACATTTCATTTTCTCTTCTTCCTCCCCTCCTTGGCAGGCCATCCATGGCAGCCATGGCTGTAATACCCCTAATTTTCAAAAGGATAGTCTCGGTAATTTGTTTAATTATTTTTGGTTCATTGTTTTGAATTATGTTTTAATTGACTTTTTAATGATTTGATTTACTTGACTTATTTGTGTTATTTGAATTAATTAGTTAGTTTATTTGTTTTTTTGGTTTAAGTAATTATTTGAATTATTTACATTAATTGTGATAATTGTGATTATTTATTTTCTATAAATTGTATGTTATTTTCTATTTTACGTTAACTTGGAATTTTATTGTTTCTTTAATTGAATTAATAATTACATGTTTTAATTTATGACTAGGTATAAAAGTGTGGTTAGGGTTTTAGTTCTGTTTAGGTTTAATTTAATGCGCGGACAGGGTTTATAAGCTAGGTTGTGTTTATGGGCCGCGTTTCAGACTTTAGATATAATTGGACTTAGGGTTTTGGTTGCCTATAAATATATAAGATAAGTCTGCTTAGGAAAATAAATAATAAAACCAAAACACGTCTGTGGAATTAGAAACGCGGAACAGAGGAAGCTGTAGGAGGAATCGCCGGAGATCGTAGAAGCAACGTAGAGATTTTTAACAAAAATCTCAAAAGGCAAGTTCTAACCTTACTCTGTCCCTTATACTCGTGTTCTTTGCATACTCAATAGTTCCAGGATGAATTACATGTTTAAAAAAAAATAAAAACGTTAGCTGTTTCATGTTCAGAGTTTCACTGAAACTGAATTTGTTTTAAAATTGTAAACTGTTTAAACTTTGAACTTTCTTGTTTAATTCTTGGTTTAATCCATATTAGTAGCATAATAAGGACTGAATTAAGGGTTGGAATCTTCTGGGATTAAGTTAAACTCTCTGAAAACCTATACTGTGAAGTATCGGAGGCGTAAACGGCGACCGGAGAGGAGAACACGAAGAAGAGGAGGGAGAGAGCCGGCTCCTATTGGATTGGAGCTGGCTCTCCTTGGACTGGAGGCGGCTCCAATGGTCTAGGAGCCGGCTCCAGGGCCAATGGAGGCGGCTCCAATATTCTGGAGCCGGCTCCAGGTTGTTTGTTCGTGGGTTTTTGGTTCTGTTGGTTGTTTTTCCACTTTTCAGTGATTAGGCTTCCTAGTGATTGTTTTAATATGTTTTAGTGGAGAATGAATACTGTAATTGATGGTTTAGGAGTGGTCTAGGGTAAACATAAATATGCAAAGACCAGATTAACATAGAATTGGACACAAAGCATTAATCATTAGGATTACATGGAGTTAATTACGAATGTCTTGTAGACTGTGTGGATTTGGAGTGTCTAATTTCTTAATTATATTAGAAATTTTCTGTGAGAGCATGTCCACTCGAATTATATGTTCATGGAAATAGAAATTATGCTAAAAATTTATATTTCACTGAAAATTAGTTGATGATTAAATTTAACGGTTAGTGCGTCAAGTTGTTGGACAGGAAACTATAAGTATAATAGATTACTTATATTTATTTTGCATGCTATAGCTTTGAGTGGGAAAATATCTATTTAGGCTCTGTTAATTCTATGGAAACTAGGAATAGGTCATAATTACAAATAAAGCCCTGTATGATCAAATTATGGATTCTGAATTGGCTTACTTAAGCATGTTTGTTAATCTGTTCTAACATGTTTAGTTTGGAACTGTTGGTATTGACATTTATATGGTCATTATTTTATCAACTGTGAATGTAAATAAGCATGTTGATTATCTATTTCAATATGCATAGTAAGGAGTAGTTGACATTGATATTTATATTTTCAATGTGAATCAATTATTGGTATTTTTAAGAATGGTTGCTAATGCATTCTATTATGTTTAGTATGGAATTGTTGATATTGTTGTTATTATTATCGATGCTTTATCAACTATTGGACGGATTGGATTGTATGTACCGGTATGGGACGGTGACATACTAGGTTTGGATTAGCTCAATTTGCTAAGTCCTACCTATTTTGGAGTAAGGGCACGGGTTATAAAATACAATCCTCCTTATATACATAAGTCGGTATGGTTGAATACGCCGAGTGACTTACTGGATTTCTTATGGATGGATAGAAACGGAGTTTAGATATAATGTTTATATTACCGTGTCATGAGCTTGAGTCTCAGTGTCGACGGTTAGGGTGCGTATATGCAGTTGGATGTGTAGCTGATTGTGAAGGTTGAGGTATACCCTGTTTAGGTTTAGGTACTCATGCCCACTCAGGTGCGTATTGTGTGATGCCTTCTATCCAGGTTGAGACCCCCTTCATGGCCTAGCGAGAGTCCAGTAGTGTGGATATATTTATGTACGGATTATTAGTTATTGTTGAACTATTTAGTATGTACATGCATATCGAGTCTCTGCTTGGATTGTAGTAGGTTAGAACTTGTTCGTGGGCCTGACCCACTCCTATTTTTCAGGTGTACGTCAGTTCCAGGCTTGAGCTTGTTCGTGCTGAGCAGAGACGATCTTCCATTCTACCGACGATGTAGGGTTTCTTTCCAGATCTTGGATTTGGATTTTATCTTTCATTTTACTTTCATTCAGTGTGAGATTTTTATTAGGGGTCCACTAGAGATGGATTCCCGAGTTGTTCAAATTATGGATATTTGGTTTATCAGATTTAAGTATTTAATTATTTAAGGATTATCTTTTAGTTCTCTTTTCAGCTTTAAACTTTCATTTCTTAATTCATTTTGTATTCCGTGTTCGTTATAAAATATTAATTGTTTGATATTCCCTCGGGTTTGGGCCTGGGCCTGATCAACCCGTGTCTCGGATCCGAGGGGTATCACAGTTGGTATCAGAGCACTCCAGGTTCAAGTGTCTCTAGGATATTTTCGTATTAAGTCTTCCGCGTAGCGTTCTGTTTGTGAAGAAGAAGGATGGTTCGCTTCGTCTATATATGGATTACAGGGAGTTGAACAAGGTTACGATTCACAACAAGTATCCTTTGCCCAGGATTGATGACTTGTTTGATCAGTTAAGGGGAGCCACATATTTCTCCAAGATTGATCTGCGTTCTGGGTATCATCAGCTGAGGGTTAGGGAGCAGGATGTTCCTAAGACAGCGTTTCTCACGAGATATGGTTCTTATGAGTTTCGTGTTATGCCGTTTGGGACGACTAATGCACCTGCAGTGTTCATGGACTTAATGAATAGAGTCTTCCGGGCTTATTTGGATCAGTTTGTTATTGTCTTTATTGATGACATCTTGATCTATTCTCGGTCGGAGGACGATCATGCTAGACATCTTTGCATAGTCTTGCAGACGCTTCGTGAACACCAGTTATATGCCAAGTTCGAGAAGTGTGAATTTTGGCAGCGGGAGGTGAAATTTCTGGGTCACATGGTGTCAGAAAAGGGGATAGCGGTGGATCCGGCCAAGGTTTCAGCGGTGGTTGAGTGGGGACAGCCAACATCACCTACGGAGATTCGGAGTTTTCTCGGTCAGGCAGGATATTACAGGAGATTCATCCAGGGGTTCTCCAAGATAGCAGGACCACTCACTCATCTGACCAAGAAGGGTGTACAGTTCGTGTGGGATGAACACTGTCAGCGAGCTTTTGATGAGCTGAAAAGGAAGCTGACTTCTGCACCGGTTCTGGCTACTCCGCAGAGCGGGATAGAGTATCTTGTTTACACGGATGCATCGTTGCAGGGTCTTGGATGTGTATTGATGCAGGAGGAGTGACCGATTTCTTATGGATCTCGGAAACTTAAGCCTCATGAGCTTAATTATCCGACACATGATTTGGAATTGGCAGCAGTGGTCTTTGCCTTGCGTATTTGGAGACATTATCTGTTGGGTGAGTCCTTCAGATTATTTAGTGATCACAAGAGTTTGCAGTACTTGTTCACTCAGCGGGAGCTGAATATGAGACAGCGTAGATGGTTGGAGTTTATAAAAGACTATCATTTTTCTATACAGTACCATCCAGGGAAAGCAATGTGGTGGCGGATGCACTCAGTCGCCAACCTGTTGGTAGTCTTTCTGCTCTATTCACTACTGAGTGGAATGCTTTGAAGAGTATGGATGAGTTATCGGATGCTTTTATGGCCTGCATGGTGGTTACACCTTCCATCATTCGCAAGGTTTTACAAGCACAACTCACTGATCAGCAATGTGTCGACAAGGTCACGGAGATAGCTTCCGGAGAGGTTCCATTCTACTATGTTGGGGCTGATGGAGGTTTAAGGTACAAGGGACGGTTAGTGGTACCTTCTGCTGATAATTTGAGGAAGGATGTGATGACTGAGACTCACCACTCTGAGTTCTCTGTTCATCCAGGAGGCGATAAGATGTATCAGGATATGAAACGGCAGTTTTGGTGGGCAGGTATGAAGAGGGACATTGCTCTTTTTGTTTCTCAGTGTAGTACTTGTCAGATGGTTAAGATTGATCATTAGAGGCCGCCAGGAGCTCTACAGTCACTACCAGTTCCGGAGTGGAAATGGGAGAGCATATCTATGGATTTTGTGGAAGGGTTGCCAAATTCTTTCAAGGGGCATAATTCCATATGGGTCATTGTGGATAGGTTGACCAAGTCAGCTCATTTCTTACCTATTTGCACTGTCTACACTTCAGAGCAGTTGGCGAGGCTTTACATTTCAGAGATTGTGAAGCTACATGGCATTCCATTGTCTATTATATCGGACAGGGATTCGAGCTTTGTATCTGGATTTTGGAAGAGTTTTCAGCAGGCTTTAGGTACGGAGTTACACCTTAGTACTGCTTATCATCCTCAGACTGACGGACAGACTGAGAGGGTGAATCAGATTATGGAAGATATGCTTCGGTCGTGTGTTCTGGATTTCAAGGGCCACTGGGAGGAATATTTGCCACTTGTGGAGTTTGCTTATAACAATAGTTTCCAGAAGACTATTGGGATGGCACCTTTTGAGGCGTTATACGGTCGACCGTGTCGGTCACCTGTTTGTTGGATGGAGGTTGGAGAGAATCGATTCTTAGGTCCTGAGTTCATCAAGGATACCTCTGAAAAGATTGCTCTAATTCGAGATCGCATGCGTACTGCCCAAAGTAGGCAGAAGAGCTATGCTGATCGTCGCACTCGTGCTTTAGAGTTTCAGGTTGGGTATCAGGTTCTTCTTAAAGTATCTCCTATGAAGGGTGTTATGCGTTTTGGGAAGAAAGGGAAGTTGTCTCCGCGGTTTGTCGGTCCATTTATGATTACGGATCGAGTTGGAGCTGTCGCTTATCGGTTGGCACTTCCGGATACTTTGGATCGCGTTCACAACGTGTTTCATGTTTCCATGTTGCAGAAATTTCTGCGAGATGAGGATCGGTATCAGCATATCGATGTTGGGGAGATTGAGTTGCAATCGGATGCAACTTATTTAGAGCCACCGTGTCGTATTGTCGACCGACGAGATCAGATTCTTCGTAATAAGGTTATTCCTTTGGTTCGTGTTCAGTGGAGTCATCACAATGAGGCTGAGTCTACTTGGGAACGGGAAGATGTCATTCGCTCGCAGTTTCCTGGAATTTTGGAAGAAGGTAAGAGCGAATTCCGAGGACGGAATTCCTTTTGTTAGGGGGGAAGAATGTAATACCCCTAATTTTCAAAAGGATAGTCTCGGTAATTTGTTTAATTGTTTTTGGTTCATTGTTTTGAATTATGTTTTAATTGACTTTTTAATGATTTGATTTACTTGACTTATTTGTGTTATTTGAATTAATTAGTTAGTTTATTTGTTTTTTTGGTTTAAGTAATTATTTGAATTGTTTACATTAATTGTGATTATTTATTTTCTGTAAATTGTATGTTATTTTCTGTTTTACGTTAACTTGGAATTTTATTGTTTCTTTAATTGAATTAATAATTACATGTTTTAATTTATGACTAGGTATAAAAGTGTGGTCAGGGTTTTAGTTCTGTTTAGGTTTAATTTAATGCGCCGACAGGGTTTATAAACTAGGTTGTGTTTATGGGCCGCGTTTCAGACTTTAGATATAATTGGACTTAGGGTTTTGGTTGCCTATAAATATATAAGATAAGTCTGCTTAGGAAAATAAATAATAAAACCAAAACACGTCTGTGGAATTAGAAACGCGGAACAGAGGAAGCTGTAGGAGGAATCGCCGGAGATCGTAGAAGACAACGTAGAGATTTTTAACAAAAATCTCAAAAGGCAAGTTCTAACCTTACTCTCTCCCTTATACTCGTGTTCTTTGCATACTCAATAGTTCCAGGATGAATTACACGTTTAAAAAAAATAAAAACGTTAGCTGTTTCATGTTCAGAGTTTCACTGAAACTGAATTTGTTTTAAAATTGTAAACTGTTTAAACTTTGAACTTTCTTGTTTAATTCTTGGTTTAATCCATATTAGTAGCATAATAAGGACTGAATTAAGGGTTGGAATCTTCTGGGATTAAGTTAAACTCTCTGAAAACCTATACTGTGAAGTATCGGAGGCGTAAACGGCGACCGGAGAGGAGAACACGAAGAAGAGGAGGGAGAGAGCCGGCTCCTATTGGATTGGAGCTGGCTCTCCTTGGACTGGAGGCGGCTCCAATGGTCTAGGAGCCGGCTCCAGGGCCATTGGAGGCGGCTCCAATATTCTGGAGCCGGCTCCAGGTTGTTTGTTCGTGGGTTTTTGGTTCTGTTGGTTGTTTTTCCACTCTTCAGTGATTAGGCTTCCTAGTGATTGTTTTAATATGTTTTAGTGGAGAATGAATACTGTAATGGATGGTTTAGGAGTGGTCTAGGGTAAACATAAATATGCAAAGACCAGATTAACATAGAATTGGACACAAAGCATTAATCATTAGGATTACATGGAGTTAATTACGAATGTCTTGTAGACTGTGTGGATTTGGAGTTTCTAATTTCTTAATTATATTAGAAATTTTCTGTGAGAGCTTGTCCACTCGAATTATATGTTCATGGAAATAGAAATTATGCTAAAAATTTATATTTCACTGAAAATTAGTTGATGATTAAATTTAACGGTTAGCGCGTCAAGTTGTTGGACAGGAAACTATAAGTATAATAGATTACTTATATTTATTTTGCATGCTATAGATTTGAGTGGGAAAATATCTATTTAGGCTCTGTTAATTCTATGGAAACTAGGAATAGGTCATAATTACAAATAAAGCCCTGTATGATCAAATTATGGATTCTGAATTGGCTTACTTAAGCATGTTTGTTAATCTGTTCTAACATGTTTAGTTTGGAACTGTTGGTATTGACATTTATATGGTCATTATTTTATCAACTGTGAATGTAAATAAGCATGTTGATTATCTATTTCAATATGCATAGTAAGGAGTAGTTGACATTGATATTTATATTTTCAATGTGAATCAATTATTGGTATTTTTAAGAATGGTTGCTAATGCATTCTATTATGTTTAGTATGGAATTGTTGATATTGTTGTTATTATTATCGATGCTTTATCAACTATTGGACGGATTGGATTGTATGTACCGGTATGGGACGGTGACATACTAGGTTTGGATTAGCTCAAATTGCTAAGTCCTACCTATTTTGGAGTAAGGGCACGGGTTATAAAATACAATCCTCCTTATATACATAAGTCGGTATGGTTGAATACGCCGAGTGACTTACTGGATTTCTTGTGGATGGATAGAAACGGAGTTTAGATATATTGTTTATGTTACCGTGTCATGAGCTTGAGTCTCAGTGTCGACGGTTAGGGTGCGTATATGCAGTTGGATGTGTAGCTGACTGTGAAGGTTGAGGTATACCCTGTTTAGGTTTAGGTACTCATGCCCACTCAGGTGCGTATTGTGTGATGCCTTCTATCCAGGTTGAGACCCCCTTCATGGCCTAGTGAGAGTCCAGTAGTGTGGATATATTTATGTACGGATTATTAGTTATTGTTGAACTATTTAGTATGTACATGCGTATCGAGTCTCTGCTTGGATTGTAGTAGGTTAGAACTTGTTCGTGGGCCTGACCCACTCCTATTTTTCAGGTGTACGTCAGTTCCAGGCTTGAGCTTGTTCGTGCTGAGCAGAGACGATCTTCCATTCTACCGACGATGTAGGGTTTCTTTCCAGATCTTGGATTTGGATTTTATCTTTCATTTTACTTTCATTCAGTGTGAGATTTTTATTAGGGGTCCACTAGAGATGGATTCCCGAGTTGTTCAAATTATGGATATTTGGTTTATCAGATTTAAGTATTTAATTATTTAAGGATTATCTTTTAGTTCTCTTTTCAGCTTTAAACTTTCATTTCTTAATTTATTTTGTATTCCGTGTTCGTTATAAAATATTAATTGTTTGATATTCCCTCGGGTTTGGGCCTGGGCCTGATCAACCCGTGTCTCGGATCCGAGGGGTATCACAATGGCTGCCACTCTTTTTCCTTCTTTTCAGCCTTCTTCCCTTGTATAAAATTTCGTAGTGCCTTAGCGTTTATCGAAGGGCTTGGTGAGGCGCACCTTTCCCCCTTATTAGAAACCATTTTTGAGTTCGGATTTGGATTTTCATGGTGCTTCAAAGGTTAAAGTTGCTTCCCTCGTTGTCCCCGACATAACCTAGGAGTATCGTCGGATTCAGAGCACTTTTCCTTCGGTGGGGATTTGAGATTTCATCTCAGATTGAGGTAGGGGATGTTTTAGGTTTATATATGTGTTGTATTGATAGTTTTATAAGTATATACAACTTATAAGTATGCATTTGTATTAATTCTAGAATTTAATTTAATTATTTTCTTGTATAAGATTTAATTCACATGGTTGTATATAGCTTGGAATTAAATTGTGGCATGCTATTAAATTAGGCCTTGATGTGTTTGTTAACATATATTAAATTGGGATTATTTAAATAAGTAATGAAACTTTTATTTCATTATTTTCTTGAATGAAAATTTAATTCACATGGTTGTAACTAGCATGAAATCAACTTGTAATGTGATATTAAAATAGGCCTTGTTATGTTCTTTAACTTATATCAAATTGAGAGCATTTGGAGTTGTTTTAAAATCTAGGAAAAATTAATTAATTAGATTAATTAATTTCATTTTAAGTGTTCTATTCACTTAAATGAATTTTTAACTTTATATTATTGATGAGCTTGGCATGTTCTATCATATATATTAAATAGAGAATAATTGGATAAGTTTTGAGACTTTTATTTAATTATTTTCTTTGTATGGAATTTAATTCACATGGTTATGCCTAGCTTGGAATGAACTTACAATGTGATATTAAGGTAGGCCTTGATATGTTCATTAACATGCCTTGAAAATAAGAATATTTGAATGAGTGTGGAGAATTTTATTTAATTATTTTCTTGTATGAAGTTTAATTTACCTAGTTATGAGTTGGTAGAAATAACTTGTAAAGTGTTATTAAACTGGGCCTTGCTATGACCTTTGACTTGTATTAGTTTTAGAATATTTGGAGTTACTATGTAATCTTGAGAATTTAGTTATTTAATTTAATTAAATTCCATTATATGCTTCCATTGAGGTAGTTAGGTATTGAAGTTGTTTCCATGCTTAACTTGTAAATTTGGAACTTGTTGTATGATTACATTATAGTATTCAATGAGTAAAAGTTATAGTTTAATTTGCCTATATACACATTATTTATATGACATTTAATATGCCATTGTAGCTTGAATGCCTAGGGCATGGGTTAAGTGTATTCTATGACTTGGTTGTGCGTGGTAATTGATTTTGGTGCATTATGTATATGTGATATATTTGTTGCACAACTTAATGATTTTTGGAAAGTTTGTATGGACATTGAAAATTGTTACGGCTAGGGCATGGCTCTAGTACAGGGGATGAGAGTTCCCTCTATTTCATATAGTGCTCACCGGGTGGTACCCTGAGGGCTAGTAACCCAAAATCACCAATATAACGGTTTTATTCCGAGTTTAGTTGTGCACTAAGTAGTACCTTGCGGGCTAGTAACCCGGAAGCACTTGCTTAGTCATTGAGACCTTATGTCCTTTGTCTTTCCGCCAATTGTTGATTTTGCATTCAATTCCTAGTTGTGATCTTGGATTGCTTTTAACTTGTGCTAGGATGCATAATACTTCATTTCTTGCATTGTATACTTGTATGTCATGAATGTCAACATTGCTTAGTATACTTAGAAATGTATACTTGAATATATATGTCGTTTTTTTATTTCAATATTGCTTAGCGTACTTAGTATGTACACTTTTATATTAATGATTTACTTTCTAGATAACCTAGTATACTTGTGTCTTGTGTACTTGTCTTAAGTGTATTTTAATATTGATTGTATACTTGCGTACGTATACTTGTATATTGAATGTCTTGTTGCGTATACCGCATGCTCCTATGTTATTTAAATTGCATGAATGATGTGATTTATGCTAGGAATACTCTAGGTAACTTAGGATGCTCCCTGAGTCTCACCTTTGACATAGATGCTATGTGGCATGACCATATGAATGGATTTGTATCAACTCAATAAGTTTGCAAAATGCTAGGTTTTTGTATGTTCATCTCCTACGAGTAGCTTTATGTTACTCAGCCACGTAGTGTGGACATTTTTTAGGTACAGGAATCAAAGTTCAAGATTCTCATTATGCTTGGTATGATTTGTAGATTTGAAGTTCATGATTCATGCAAATGTTAGCATGAAATGCTATTTGTAGTTTTATATGTCAAAACTTGTATATTTGATTCTAAATATGTAATGTGTACATAAGTACACCTTATTAAATGTATTTGACATGTATGAGATGAGGCCGGAGGCCAATGACAATTAATTTGTATCCTATGTAACTTTTGACTTTATGAAATACTATGAAAATATTGAAAAATGGCAAGTCATTATTTCACAATGGTTGCATTGGGTGTGAGAATTCCATTTTTATTCTTCCATAGGGTCTCTTTAATCATGTATGAAGTGTGGCCAAGGGCAAAATGGTAATTTGTAACCATTTCATAATTTTGGATTTCAAAATTTTCATTTCATGTGCATTTTCGCCTTTTTTGGTTGTCGGGGGGTCGGATTTTGCATCGGGTCTTCTCATGAACCGCGAACCATTCCCGTGTGCTTGAAATCATTTAGTACGTTTGCGTGCATATTCATTTCAGCCTAGAATTGCATTTAGGGTCAAATGCATACTTGGTGCAAAGTTGCATTTTTGCCCTTTTTGGGCCTATTATGATCTATGGGCATTCTCGGCATTTCACGGTGAGTTTTTTTGTTTTCTTCCACTCTGTTGGGTAGAAAACTCAATTTCAGGGGGGTTTCTTCTTTGTATTTTTTCAGAAAACGTCATCTTCTAGCCCGTTTCAGATCTCTGTTCTGGACAGCAATTTTTTTTTTTTGCATCTGCAAATTTTCTGGCAGCAGCACTTGAGCACCATTTTGGGTTTATTTTTATGAAACTTTGAAACTTCATACCTTCTTCGTACGGACTCCGAATCAAGTGATTTTTGAGTCTAAGTTTATTAATCTTTGCTTATCTATCCAATGGTATACACGGTTGCATCCAATTCAATTTTAAAGGACAATTTTACCCCTTGTCAAGAACCTTTGCCGCATTGATTTGAAACCCAAAAGTCTAATTTTATGAAACTTTGGAGTTTCATATCTTCTTCATCCGGACTCCGAATCAAGTGATTCTTGAGTCTAGATTTATTAATTTTTCCTTTTTTATCTAATGGTATGCTCAATTTCATCCAGTTTTGTTTAGAAAGACCATTTTACCCCTAGTCAAGTACCCTTGCTGCAATAATTTGAAACTCAAAAGTCTAATTTTATAAAACTTTGGAGTTTCATATTTTCTTCATCTGGACTCCGAATTAAGTGATTCTTGAGTCTAGATTTATTAATTTTTTCTTATCTATCTAATGGTATGCTTGGTTGCATCTAGTTTTGTTTAGAAAGACCATTTTAACCCTGGTCAAGTACCTTTCCCATTTTATAATCTTAGCTTTCGCAATTGATTCTTTCGAGTTCTGTAACATCATGGAAGGTTACCTTGGTGTCTTAGGGATGTTGTATATCCCTAGAGACCTTGTTTCTATTTTCACTTCTGCATCCCAAATTTGTTTCGGGTCGTCTTACGGGAAATCACACGGCGCACTAGTTTGAAAAACCAGGGTCGTCACAATGTGTTTATATATGCTTACATGATTTGTATGAACTTGGAATTTGATGCATGATTTATTGTTTAAATAGAATTAATGAACTTATTTACATGTTAAATCGGATTGAAAATAGAGATTTAATATGTGTAAATATATGCTTACATGATTTGTATGAACTTGGAATTTGATGCATGATTTGTTGTTTAATCTTGATCTATACATGCTTAATTGCTTCAAGTAAATTATTGGGGATGTTTAGGACTTAGATTTGATGATTAGGACCTTTAAAAATGGAGTTACAGGTAAGTTACAGTGGCAAGAGATAGAGAAGATGACCTACAACAGGAATGAGCCGACTTAATTTAGCCTGGGAGTTGGATTTTGTGTTTTGGGGTTTTAGATGAGGTTGTAGCCTATTTTGATCAATTTCAAAGATTTATATGGATTTACTAAATTCCCAGAATACGTAATATACATTAATATACTAAGTTTTGAGACATAATGGATTTTAAATAACTTATAAGTTGTTTATATGATGTTTTATATTACTTTAATTGTTATAACAATTGCTATGGATGTATCATGTTATGGCAGTATTATATGATCTTATATATTTGATCTGCTATTTGTTTGATTGTTTGGAAACCATTGTTAGGATATTGTTTTGGATTATACACCATTGTCAGGATATGGTTGTATATTAAGGGTGAGCTGGCTAATAAGTTTAGACTCATTCCTTGTCATGCCATTGTCAAGATATGGTTGACTTGTCATTGCCAGGATATGGCTTTTATTTTATATTGTTGTGTCATTGTCAAGATATGGCTATATATATATATATTTATATATATATATGCGTGTGTATGTACCATGATACGAGCTTGAGGTCTCGGGATCAATGGTTAGGAAAACTATATTGCCCTTGGGATGTGTAGCTGGATATAAAGGATGTGTGTGCCCTGGTAGATGATGGTACTCATAACCACTTCGTGTGCGCTTTGCATGATGCTTACTATCCGATTGAGTCTACTCTATAGTCTAGTAAGAGTCTTTAGCGTGTATATTATATATACCGACTATGTAGTTATTACATAATGTTGATTAGGATGTATTCGTTTATCAGGTTTCTGTTTGGGATGTAGTAGAAAGGACTTGTTCGTGGGCCTGAACCACTATTTATTTTTCAGGTCATCGTCAGTATTAGGGGTAGATCTTGTTCGTGAGGAGCATAGACCAGTTATCATCACTCTTCCAGACATCCACAGAGGATTTTATCTTAATTTTCAGTATTCAAACTTAGACAGTTATTATTGTTATTTTATTTTAGTTGGGATTATTTTAGGGGTCCACATGGTATGAATTGTCGAGTTGTATTTTGGAGGATTATTAGTATCAGAGAAGTTTATTATTTATTAGAGTTTATTATGAGGATTTAATTAATAGATTATTATTTTTGTTTTCTTTTTAGCCATTTTATTTATTCTTTATTTATCCTTTTGTATTCTATATTTGTCTATTACCTTAATTGTTTTGATATCCTTGATTTTGTGTGCAGACCTGATCAACTCGTGTTTCAAAATTGGAGGGTATCACAGTTGGTATCAGAGCACTCCAGCTTCAAGTGTCTCTAGGGATCTTTTATATATCGACTTCTGTGTAACGTATTCGTTTGTTTAGAGCTTAAGTATTATGGTTCATTGTATTCTTTTACGATCCGTTAAATTGTTTACTAATTTCCATCTTATTATGTTAAACAAAATGGTTAACGCTGGAAGAAGATGGGAAATAGAGCAGAATCATCGGGAAAGACAATTGAGGAAGGTAGAGCATAAGCATCAGAATCTCATACGACGTCAGCAAGGTGCAGAAGAGTAGCAGACACCTTTGCTCCAAGATAAAGAGGAATAGTTGCCTTTAGTTCAGGAGGGGGAGAAGCGGTATCAGGAACCTCAGGTCAGGGCCACAATTAAGGAAGGGATCTAGATTATCCTTTTCAGATAGTTGACATCATTGCTCAGGCTATTGCATCAGGCGTAGTAGTTGCACTTCAGAATCAACCATATGTTTAGCAGGCACCTGTACCATTACTAGTGGTTCATACTAATCCTTGGGAAAAGGCTAGGAGTTCTTTCATAAAGAGGAGCCTACCTGAGTTCTCAGGCTCCACCGATGTGAAAGTCGCTCATTAGTGGAAGAAAGATATAGAGCGTCATCTTCACATGGTTGAGTGCACAGAGGTTTAGAAGCAGGTCCTTACTACTTTCAAACTTGTTAGAGATGCATTTCAGTGATGAGAGTTAGTTACCATCGTAGAGGAGAGGACTTCATTGACTTATGCTCAGTTTGGTGTTCCCTTTGAGGAGAAATATTTTCCATACGCAGTCAAAGCAGCTAAGAAGCGAGAGTACCTTGACTTACAAGGGAGGGACAGGACAATTACAGGGTATGAACAACAGTTCACCAATTTATCACCATTTGCTCCAAATAAGGTAAATACCGAGGAGAAGAAACGTACTTGATTTGTGAATGGGCTGATCTGGTCTATTAAGCAAGTCATCATAGGTAGTATAACCTATACTACTTATACTTAAGTAGTGGACAAAACTTTGCAGCATTGCTAGATGAGGAGAGAATATAGATAGTCTAGGGGTGAAAAGTGGGGTGATAGAGACTCTGCTAATCAACTAGCTGAAAAAGGAAATGGCAATGGGCACAGACAGAATGACAGGGGCAGATTTCAGGGACAATAACCTTGGAAGAAGCACAAGGGTGGTGTAGATGCTCAGAGGGATGTAATACCCATTCAGAGATAGTAGAATGGGGCACCACAGACAGGATAGGGTTAGCACAGGCTAACCAATAAAAGAGACAGTTTGGTACCTTCAGGTGTAACTGCTATTATTGCGGGGAGCTTGGGCACACAGTTAGGCAGTGTCCTAGGGCTAGATAGGGACAACAGGTACGGTAGGGATAGAGGGTACTCATCACTCACAATAGGATAATACAAAACTAGATGGATTTTGCGCCTGACTCAAAACGGACATCAGTCTACTCTACATTGCCACGAAAAGCTCCAAAGCTCGAAAGAAGAACGGTTAAAGGGCCCTTGAACATGACAACATCCGATCTCAACTCATCCTTCAAAGTACACATAAAACCTCAGATAAGGAACCCCGTTCATCTCACAATCAAGCTCAAACTCAAATCTACACATCTCTGTCAGACCAAACACTCATTATCTACTACATAGTTACATCATCGCATAACCACACCAGCGACTACTAACCGTACTATCGACAATAATAATACTTAGAAATTTTAAGATGACTAAACAGTGATTTTCCCAACGACTACATAATCATGAGTCACTTAATTACACAATGTGCTATCAACTACTCCGAACGCAACTCCTCAAAACAGGATCTCTATCAATCAATGGTCGTACCATAAACCTTTATCGGACACTTGGTCCTACCTGACACATCTCGTCATCCAAGAAAAACTACCCGAATCCACACTATCACACCGACGCAACGAGTAATACCATGCTCTCATTGTCCCTAACAAATCAAAACAATCATTGACCTTTGACTCGACATCGTGCTAAAGAGGGACTGATTCAAGAGAAATGGTTGGCCAGGCCATTCTCATCACCAATCCGATCTCAATACAGATGTCGTTCCTATCCTCAGGTCCGAACCTCAAATACAATCTCATATAGTCCACAAAACAACCATGAGATCTATTTACTATCAATCCATCATTTTACGTAACCTTAACAATGACACTGTCACATACATGCTCTAAAAATCCCAATCATACTTTAATCACAACAGGCTAAAAACAACAATGCACCAAATACCATAATCATCGACTATCTCATTGCCTGAAACCTTAAAACTAACATCAATCATTCCTATTATTCCTCAATGGAATCACACATTCACATATCTAGTTATTTAGCATTCAAACAACAATAATATTTGTCCTCAGGACACCGTTTGAATCAAACATCTATAAAAACATCTAAGTATATGACTCCCATCACATCACCTAATCATCCTCGAACTTACAGTTTATAACACATCCCTTAGCCATCATTATTAGCACCAGACACCGGAAACCTACAATCCCTATCTGGCAATTCGTGCCTCACACGCCACCAGTTAAAACCACCCTCAAAACAAACAAAACTAAAACCAAAGACTCCACCTCCCTTCGTGGGAATGAGTCGACCAATACAACTAAACCTTTACCGGTGAACTCTAACAGTAAAACAAACCACTCACGGGTTCGCCCATCTGCAAACACCTACAACTTCTAAATAGACAACAGGACTTACAACAAACGATGTCCTTACTATGACTAAAACAAATGAAAAAGGTAAAGAACCCCGCCCTCATAAGAGACTGACGACTCGTACCTAACTTCCTGTCATACACTGCTCACCAATCGTTCAACCGTGGATACCCTATCTAACCTAAGATAAATTGAACTCCTTACACACGAGGAGAAGAACCAATCAGATACTCGTACAGAACCACGAACTCAAATCTAAGCGATCTCGCCACTAATGAACCATCAAATACTCTCAACACCAAAACCTCGCACACACTGCTCTGCAATACCATTACTAGCCAAAACCAATCAGATAGGAGCACCAACGCTCGCAACGTACTAACTCCAAAGACAATCACAACTTTTCGAACACCACGTCCCACTCTATCCAGAACCAGTTACTCCCAAATGACAACCTCTATGCTAAACGATGACATTGATCACCCATTTCACCTCTATCGTTTTAGGCAACACTCTCTAGAACTCTGTGCACATAGGACTTGTGACCTCAATTACTGTAACCCACTAATTCATCAAGAGAAAAAAAAAACTGCCTATATGGCAACACCGCACTCACTGGCTCTAGAGACTAAACTGTCCACAATCACCTCAACTGGCATACAACCTATCACCTACCTGATAACACGCAACAAATAACTTATTATCTCAAAACCATCCTTGGATTATACTTTAAACCGTTCCACTCATCAGCACTAAATATCATACCATAACACCTTTATCACCATTCTTCCCGAATGACAACTCAAACCTCTCATCTCATTGGATCATCAAGTCACCACTAAGCAATTTTTCCTCAAACATTCTTAACATCACACCATCATGACAAAAGAATAAGCATTACTTTTGATACTCCCAACAATGACCACTACTTATCACTAGAAAAGAACCTGTATACGGAAATGCTATGCCGATGAATCCCAAAGGAAAGATGAGCACAAAAACTAAAATGCTCAACACCCAACTCTCTCATCAGAACACCCTCCCTAACAAGGTCAATTAAGGTTACCCACTAAACCTATGAAGTCACCCTTATCCCAAACATTCTAATTATTAGTCTGTCCCTTTGGATCCTTAAACAATCGAACACTTTAATGACTACCTACTACCTACCTTATCATACAATCTTGCACTACACCGCTAAAACTGACCACTATACACCACTTTGAGACTCTTTCGACAACCGTAACAACCTATAACCCTATTCATCCACCGAGCCATACAATCAACTCACCAAGAGTCAATTACCTGTAACACACTCCTGTAGCAATCCGAAGTGAAAGCCATTCCTCAACCAATCAATCTCTAGAACAACTCTTACCAATCAATCTGTAGCAATCAAGGATTGTATCCAACAATTAGTTACCCGGTACTGGTATAACTCTAGTCAATGCCTACGCCATCTTAGACTTACAAAGTCCAATAAATTCCCTTGACAACCATAACCAACACGCTTCCTTAGACTGTACCAGAAAGGCCAAAATATACGTCTACTACCAATAGACTACACCCGTGACTCGAGTTACCTCTATCGCTCCCATCACAAACCGGTTCAAAAAGAACCTTAGTACCAAACTATGACCTCCATGATCACAGGAACTCATACGCTAACATATGAAACTCATACGTCTCACCCTGGACATCACACTATACCATACGCAATTGTTCGAAAGTTATGCCCCAAGCACTACACCCTAAAAATAATGAGAAACTAAAACAACCATGCACCAACTAGCTCGATCCACGAGCTAAAGACCTACACCATTTGTTCAATAAGAACTGGCACCCAAACAACCCTGAAGCAACCGGGCTCCCCACCTACTCAGGTCAAAACCCACATAGCCATCTATGCCGCAACAAGTATTTTACCGTACTAGCTACCATCTCAATGCTCAACTGCATAAACACATAAGTATTTTGATACAAATACACAAAATGGCTATAACCTACAATACCATATGAAATATACTTGAACATACCATACTCACTAATTACCATATTAACATTTAAATTAAAACTGCACACACCATGTCTACCACTTACCATCACCATACTCTTCATACTTGTCATTTTATCAAGATTAACATGCTTTCAATCATTATCACATAAATATTTCGTATATATGGTCATGTAACACATAAATTTTAGTATTTGCACATGTAAATATGCAAACACATAGCAAGGAAGCATGTCTTTCAAAACCGTAAACACATAAGCACATAGTCACATAAGTAAGTAAGTAAATAAGCGTGCTTTTTAGGCAATTAAGCATTTCAACACATAAACACCTAGACAATGCAAATAACCCATCCACATAACCCTAGGTAGGCCTCTACTCGTCGTCCTAATGGTTTTTGAACCATTGCTCTGATACCAAATTTTGTAACGACCCGAACCTAGGGGTCCAAATCTCTAACTGGGTCTTACCCGAACCCGAGAACACCTCTGGGGTAAACCGGTCATTTTATAATAAACAAAGATAATCGATCATTAAAATAGTCAAATAAAGTTTAGAACAATTTGTCTAGTCATTCCATGACAGTCGAAAAGGTTCTACGGTTATTGGTCATGATTACCCCATAGTGCCCCTATTCGGTTCAAGGGAAATTCTGACATTGTTTCACTAAAATAATGATATCTCATAGCATGAATGGAATTTGAAGATAATATTGGTATCATTGGAAATCTGACTTAAAATCCTTCAAAATGGACTCAAGAATGACCCTATTTGGGTATGGAACGAAGAAGTTATGACCGCACAAAGTTAAGTGATCCAAGCTGACAACCTGTGAAAGCTAAAAAGTACATTAGGGGACTTGAACCAGTTCCAAACTTCTTGAATCAGTTTAACATGGGTAGAACGCCCAAACGTGAACCAATTACACCCTTGAACTAGTTCCAGATGACCAGAACCCTGAAAATGCCCAGAAAAGCCTAAAATCAAGCACTTGTGCACATGGGCACCCCCTTGGTCCCTTAGTGACCTTTTTTAAAGTCTAAACCTATCCCAAATCACACATATGACAATGAAATTAACACAACTAAGTATCATTACATTCAGATAAAGCCGTACATGAGTCCATTATATCGTCTAAAGTTAAACAAGTCTGTAATACATCAAAATACGGCTTTAAGGCCTTATATGGATATCGAAACAACAATGAATCCACGAGATACATGAGGATGGTCTAAGAACCATTTCCAACCATGAATTAGATACAAAATATCATTTAACATAATTTACATCAAAAGATAATATACACATTGATAAATAAAAAATAAAAAATAAAAAAAAAAATAAAAAAAAAAATTCAAAGTCCCTTGCAACCCGACTAAGCGAGTGGTGGATTGTCGTCCGTCACTTCCTTTCCGTGCCCTGAAAATGATAAATTAAGGGGTGAGCACAACGACTCAGTAGAAGTCACCTAAGGCGTCAATTTTGGACTCCCTTGAGCCACGTAACACATAAAAGGGATAACAAAAGTTGGGGTCATACATTGGGAATCCATATAACATTTGCATTTCAAACAAGCATTAATCTCAACTATACAACACATTTTAACAAAGTCCATGCATGATATGAAATGCAATGCACCCTTTCCCGTTCTCGATCTCTACCGACCCAACTTTCACTTTTAAAAAACCGTTAACTGACTTTACCAAGGTGAGACTGGTAACTATCCCCGGTTCCAATTCTGGCAAGGCATGGCACCCGTTTCAGGCCTAGCATCAATTTTTTTCACGCAGTACACCGGACCGCACTCCCTCTAGGTCAAGCTAGCCCCGAACTCGCGAAATCCGGCTCATTTTAAGAAAAACTTCCCATTTCAAATAAAAACTTTCCTTCTATGAAAACTTCCCTTCTCAAATCATTTTCTTTCCATATCATGCAATGCACCATATTACATCATCTTAACATCAAACTTATTATAGTAATAATAATTATCCACATAGCAATACCAATTCAAAGAATATAAGTAAGACAT
The DNA here is from genome assembly GCF_030987335.1 of Cornus florida. Classification (NCBI taxonomy): domain Eukaryota; kingdom Viridiplantae; phylum Streptophyta; class Magnoliopsida; order Cornales; family Cornaceae; genus Cornus; species Cornus florida. Next base: position 55,066,468 of record NW_026775571.1, on the reverse strand, counting down.
TCAATAGTAATCAATTTCACCCACATGATCATAGTGATGTAAACATGACATTCTATATTTTTAATGATACTAATAATAACATGTTTCTCACATAATCAATCTCAACATCTTCAAGCTAACACATAGCATTTAGCATGAATTAACAATCTCTTTAACACATACAACATGCTTTCACACATAGCACACAAGGAACATTCAATCTTTACACTTTAGCATGCTTTCTACATTTCATCTCATCATACACTATCATTAATTCACAATATTACTTTCAAGAATGAAAAATCAAGGGAAGTCATGGCAAGATTACTCTACGAAAGTTAAAGTAAAACACATTAAACAATCCCTATCTCAAGATGAGCAATCAAACAAGCTCTTAAGCCTAGCCAAATTCGAAAATCTCCAAACCCTTGCACCATTGATGTCAAATGAAAGCCCTTTTCATGCTCTCCAACTTTCCCTTCTTGATCATCACAAAAATCATAGTTTAAACCTCCCAAAAATGGTTTGGAAACATTGTGTAATGTAGATACATATAGATATAGAGAGAGAAAATGAAAACTAGAGAAAGAGGGGGCTTTGGCAGAATAAAAAGGGAGAGAGGTTGGGTTAATTTTTTTGCAATTGATTCCATGGGCCTAAGAGTGCCACTTGTCAAGCTTTGATGAAACCATCTTTTGTTCAATTTACCACCTTGTCCCTTACTTAAACAATTCCTTCCATTTAAATCCCATAAAATATCACAATATATGCTTACGTTCATATGTATTTATGTGTGTGAAATTCCCATAATGCCCTTCACTTAATTGAGAAAACCGGGAGAAGTTCCCAAAATCGGAAATCGTCCCAACTTTCAAAAAAATTTCTAAAATCAATCCCATCGCTTCTAAATGGCTTAAACTAATTAAAAAATATGTTTCTAAAACACTCAGCTCAAAAAATGACCAAAACGGCCATCTGGGCCCGCGTGGAACTCAAAACGGGGTGCAAAAAATAAATTAAAAAACAAAGAAGAAAAAAAAAATCCAGAAAAATCTGGGACATAACAGAGGCAGTCTGAGGAATTGGAGTTGATGAAAAAAGATAAAGATACTTATAAAAAGGAGAATAATATCTTGAACAATGAGAGTGAGCAAAAACAGAAACTGCTTGAGGAGAACAAAGTTAAAATTCAGAATCTTCAAGGTAAAGTAAAAATTTTCAAGAGCGAGATAAGTCAAGCTAATTCTGTTACAGAATCTTCTGTTGCCAAATTTAATTTTCTTGAGCTTGAATTGAAAAAGTCATAAGAAAAATTGATTACTTTTACTTCTAGGCAGATTAAGCTTAATAAGATGATTAGTGTTGGTAAGCATGTAGATGATAAAACAGGGTTAGGTTTTAATGAGTCTTCGTCTAGTAAAAAGGGTCAAATTGTTTTTGTTAAACCCATGAACTTGAATGTGCCTATTGTTAAGCCTAAGATTTTTGTTGAGCCTATGCATTCTAAAAGTGTGTGCAAAGTGCTTTATTATTCTTATTGTGGTAGAACTGGACATAGTCAACACTATTGTTATAAAAAGAAAAGGGATAATTCTTGTTCTGATTTTCATGGTTATAATTCCCTTGCACAAAATAGGCTTTATGCTAGAAAGCAAATTTTTTTTAAATAAACCTAGAAAATTTCGTACTAAAAGGAATTCACATAAGAAAAGAATATTCTTGATGTTTCTAAAAATTCTCATCAAACGTTGAAGGTGAAAGTTGTTTGAAGTTGTATGTACCTATTGATACTATGAAATTTGTTTCCAATATGTCATTAGGTGCAAAACCCCCAGAGTAAATCCTAAAATTTTTTGTGGTCATGGACTATTCTTTGATGAATATCTTATTTCCATTGGACCATATCTTGTAGTTTATGATTTAGGTTGTTTTTCATTTATGAGAAAGTGATGATCATGTTTTTCTTGTCAATACATGAGTGATAATTATTTCTATTGAATTAATTATTTTTGAATGCAATTTGGGGAAACATGATTATTTGATGAAAATGTTCTTGATGTGTAATCTATATGTTGAAAGACAATTTGCTTTGTTTATTTCTTTTTAGAGATTAGTTTCTTGAGTTGATATTTTTAATATGCACCAGTCTAACTTTGAGAAAATTTTGTTGAAAATCATTGTAAAGTTGACTAGGGCATATTGCTCATAAAAGTTATAAATGTTATTGTTTTTTTTTTTTTAAAAAAAAAAAAAAAAAAGAGCATGTATTGAAAAAAAATTAAAAATTAAAAATTAAAAAATTTCAGCGTGAAAGGAAAAGAAAAATCAAAAGAATGCTGAAAATCTATGCTAAGGGAAAGGCTACTGATTGAGACTAGTTCGAAATCTCTTACTAGACTTTGAAGAGGAGCTAATTGATTAAAAAAAAAAAAAAAAGGAGACAAGTCCAAATAAGGAATTGATGTGTAATCTTTAAAGTGAAAACTGTCTTGCTTAGTAAAATTTGCTCAAAACAATTTTATTTTGATGCTTTTCGATCAATATGGTTTAGACAGTTGATCAATGTGATTTGATTAAAATTTAATGAGGTTGGATTGCACACACACACGCATATGAACTTGCTAGGCAAATTTCTAAATCTTTTTAAAAATTACAAGTTGAATTTCATGTTGTGATTGTATGCTTGAGAATTGATATGATTGAATAATTTGTGGTGTCCAAACCATTTCGTGTTTTTAAATTCTATTAAATTCTTTAGAAATTTTTGGATCTCATGTATGCTTGAAATTCATGGAAATTGCAGAAAAAAAATCCAAAAAGATTTTCCTTTTAGTTTTTATTAGGAATTTTCGTTTTTGATTGGATGGAGATATCATGTGTGTGATTGTGAGCATGATTGGTTCTATTTATCTTGGATGGAACATGTGTTATCTTGGATACTTGTCTTTGGTTCCGTTGTTACTATATACTATCATGTTGTGCTTCTTGCTATATCATAAACATGGAAGATATTTTTGTCTCTCTTCATATTAATTCTCATTTATTATTTCTTTTCCTTTTTGTTGAGATTTATTTGTCAATTTGTAACAAAATGGGGGAGAAGTGTGCATATTTCAGGGGGAGAGTTTATAGAATTAAGGGGGAGATATATATATATATATATATATATATATATATATATATTGATATTTACATATTGATATATGTTTATTGTTTATGTTTCTTGATTAAGCTTCACATGTAGTTTTGTGGAACTGATGTTCAGATTACAGGGAAGAAAACTACAAGTGATGATGCTTTATATGATTCAAGAAGAGTCCAAGTGATGATGCTCTATTTTTGTCACGAAATTGCTAAAAGGGGAGATTGTGAGATATAATTTTTGTAGTTGGCTAATTTCGATGTCAAAACAAATCCGATAGAGTTGTAATTTTCTAGTTACTATATCAAGATCGAGACCGGCTATGGAATTGGAAAGTTATTCAAGTTTGATAAATTATGATCTACAAAAAAGGCATGCACAACACTTTAGGAAGTTGTTTCCCACTTAGGACACTATACATACATGGTATGTTTCTTCAAAGCTTCCAAAACATAATTTTTCCAAACTTTTAAGCATTCTTTTACAGTTTAGGATTTTAGTTTCTTGTTCTATCTAAACTTCCTATTTGGTATAGACTGCCTTCCAAAATCCTGTGCAAGAAATTGACTTTTTTACAAGTACAATTAGGTTTTCAAAAGTCTATAAATGTATGCTTTTCTCTTAAACTTTTAGGGCTTGAAATTATATATTTTTCTAACTGAGAGAATTGTTTGAAAGAGAATTTTATTTAGAAAATCAATCTGATTTTTTAGATTTTATTTTTGAGGGCACACGCATAAACATAAAAGTGATTTAGGAGTGTTGTTCTCTATCTCAATGAAATTGGAGCATAATTGAAGAATTAGAAATTCTGAAAAGCAGAATGCATTCATTCTCCATCAAATTCAAATCTTGAAGAAAAAGGGTGAAGCGATCACACTTTGAAGGGATCAAAGCATTCGTGGAGTATTGTTTGATCTACCTGTAACTCTTCTACAGAAATCAAGAGTAAGATTGAGGTCGAGAGCTATTGGACGCGGGAGTCACAAAGCTAGGGATTGTCAGTGATTAGTTTTTGGGAGAACGATAGGGTGTGAGCTTGAGTCAAAGTTCAGTGTACTTTGCTTCAAACATAGTGGATCGTTTTGCTTTGGACTGCACAGTACATGAGGTTTTTTTCCCACAACAATTGGTCTATTATACCAATTACGGTTTTGTCGCTAAAAATACTGGTGTCATCTCTCAAACTTTATTTACTTTAGTTGCACTTTATTTTTGCTTTATGGGTTTGATTTTAGTTTTATTTCGGTAAAATTAAAATAAGTAAAAATTGGATAAAGGAGCAAGTTAAATCTATTTACCATCCTTCTAGGTTAATTATCCATATTATATTCCACAACCATTCCGCTGCGCACAACTCAACAACTTGTGTTAAAATGCTTAAATACTATTGTTGAGGTTGATTCGTGAATTAAATGCTATGATAACCCCAAGTATGATCCCGATTTTCCCGTATCCCATTTGTGTGATGCGTGGCTTAAGGAAGTCCAAAGTTGACGCCTTAGGTATCTTCTACTGAGCCTCCGTGCTCACCCCTTCCTTTAACATTTTTCAGGTTATGACGGAGCTGTGGTTAATGATCTATCCTCACAAGTATGATTAGGGTTGACTATATCATCTTTGTTGATCTTGTAACAAATGCATAGTTGATCTAAATTCTTGTCAAGTATTGTAAATTCGACCGTAAGGGTCTATGATTGTGACTTGTAGTTAATTTGACCATTTTTAATGTATATTGAAGTGTAATGAAGCAATGTCATGAATTTGAATGCAAAGGAAACATGCTTGATTTCATAAAAGTTTGGTTGATGTGTGAAGGTCACTAGACTAATGTATGCATGATTAAGATTGTTTTTGGATGTTTTGAACTACCTTGGAGTGTGCAATGGACCAATGTTCTATATAGGAACCAAACTATAGCTTTGTAGGAGCATTTAGCCATTTTTCAGGGCTAGTGCTTGAGCACAGGGCCCTTGTCCCAGAACCATTTTCTGCAGGGTGGCCAATGCTCGAGCACCGACGGAGGTCCTTAACTTAACTTGAGTCAATCATCACTCATTCATTCTTAAATTAGGTTAACCACGACTCATTCCATCTTAAATTGAGTTAGTCACGACTCACTCAATTTCAACTCGAGTCAATCAGGACTCATTCAATCTCAAATTAGGTTAACCACGACTCATTCCATCTCAAATCGAGTTAATCACGGCTCACTCAATTTGAACTTGAGTCAACCATGACTCATCCAATTTCATCCGCGGATGGAGGTCCTTAAACTCATTCTTTAATCATATTACTTCCGAACTACATTTGATTTGATCCCAAATCATGGGATATATAGGCAACTGAGGCCACGCTCAGTTCAGTCAAGCCCCTACTCCACTCTCATCCCTCATCGATATCACTTCCGAACTATGTTCGACCTGATTCCCCTATAAAGGGATCGATCTAAATGGCTTCCTAGGTTTGGTCTCATTCTTCATTCTGTCATATTTCACAACATGATCATGTAATGTAATGAAACTCAACATGGAAAATAGGTAACTGTACTTGGTACGGGCATCTTGGTGTGGATATCAGCTTCCCCAAACGTAATCAAACCCCCGAGTCTATTAATTTGGTTCTTGCAAACCAAAAGGTAGTCAAATAGGTCCACACTTTACATTTTTACATCTTAGGTGACTTAGCACACCAGAACTTACGGTTAGGTGGCGACTCCCAAAACGAATCCATTTGTCCCTACCACATATTCAATTTAAGGCTGTAGTCACCCCCATCACATTTAGGTTCATGATTTTTTAAACCTTCTTTTGCACGAGGGACATCGAGAGCATGTCGGCAGAAAAACACAGGCGTGAGGTGTATTCTCGAGAGCATGTCGGCAGAAAAACACAGGCGTGAGGTATATTCTCTTCCTTTCAAATGGAAGGTTGAGATCCTTTAGTGAAACAATAATGAATGAATTTATTTATAAAGTAAATAGAATCAAATGCTATAGTTTAATGGTAATTCCTCGCTTTTTAAAGTAGGAGGCTGAGGATTCAAGTTTGAGTCCGGACAAGTAGGTGTGTAGGTGTGTTTTTTGTCATGGTAAAAAATAAAAACAAAAAACAAACAAATATAAAAATAACAACGTAAACTAAAATTTGAGGCTATGATGCCACACTCTGCTGAACAAGGCATTATGTGGAGCTGATCATTGATTGTGTCCGGTAGTTGGTAGTACCATGGTGGCGGCATGGCAATCTGGATGGTGTTAGTGGCGCTGCGTTCGTACTAGTAATGTGACAGCAGGGAGGTAACATAATTGTGTCGCGATCTCTGTCGAAAATGTATTTACCCCTTTAATTTTGGGCACTTTACTAGAGTTTTTCTTTCTGTTTTTTTTTTTTTCTTTTTTTTTTTTTCAATTTTTTTTTCCTGAGTGGCAATAGAGGTGGAGGTTTCATATTATGTCAATGTAAATGTGCCTTAACTAGGATCTTTTTGGGCAGGGTCAATTTTCTATCATCCAATCCCGGACACAAATGTTTGATTGAATTGGCAGTGGTGGTTGGTTATTTCAAATTTTGTTGATGCTTGCCGGATATGGGGTGGTCTATTGGACCAAGTCTCGAGCGCAAGCTTATTGGTCTAAACTAAGGTCAATGGTGGATGCTTTATTATTGGTTTTATTGACGCAGGCTGGATCTGGACTGGCCCATTCAACTGACATTTAATTACAGGACTATCTGGGCTGAAACATGGGTATGAACTTCCGTTTGACCTTGTAATACTATTAAATTACTAGTTGCCTGTGGATTCGGCATCGTATATTAAATTCTTTAGTTCTACATTTGGCATCATGAAATTAATATCTCAAAGTTAGAATTATAGTAAAGAATAATATATGGTTTCAACCTAAGTCATATAATTATATAAAGTGAGAACCGAGTAAGAGCGAATTCGAGAGCAAGAGTATGAAAACGGCAAAATTAAGTCTTAAATAATTGGAACGGAAGTGAGAGCGAAAACGATCTCGAAGCGTTACGATGATACCTGTTGACAAGAATTGTGTGACTTAGGTTCAGTGACGGATCCAAGAGGAATTGTTTTTTTTTTTTTTTTTTTTTTTTTGGGTATATTTAGCCCAATGTTTTAAAAAACGAAAAAAATTAGTAGTAATATTAGCCCCCAATTTTAACCCATCCAAACAAGCCTAATACCTAGGCCGCAATTTTAAAACAAAGGCTCAACCAAATAGGTCCAAGCCAAATAAGCCCTAAACAATCACTAAGTCAAAGTATAGAGAACTCCTAAATTCTTAATTTTGCAGAAATCAGAATGCTCACACTCCTCTCCCTCTAAAGTCTAACCATATTTCTTCTAAAATTTTCCAACTCTTTAATTTTTCGATCCCCAACTCTCCCTTGTTTAATATTAGCCCCCCATTAATAATTTCTGGATTCGCCCTTTTTTAAGTTTGAATAATTACAATGTTATATTTATAAGTATGCAATTAGCGTTTGGGGAATTCTAAGGTGAAGATTTTATGCTTTTCTAAATGTAACGTTTTCTCCATATATTTCATCATAAAATTTAATTCAACTCTAGAAATGAATTTCCTTCTTCTTTAAGATAACTTTTGAAACTTGGAGTAATATCTCTCGATATTTGTAATCGCTCCCAAATTATGGAGTATCGTATAAACCCTATTAAAGGTTCAAAAAATGATAAGAAAAAAAAGTAAATAAATAAAAACCCATAGTCTAATTAAATTGTTAATTTATTATTTTTGTTTATTTTGTATTATTTGAAGTACATTATTGATTTACAACCAAACGCACCATATTGTTTTCCTTCTACTTCATTAAAGTACTATGTTCTTTATTTAATAAAGTTGCTTTGCTACTTAGATAGGAGAGTCAATTTCCTCAAGCTTTTTACCATTAATGGTGCTTGAATATATTTACTAGTCTGTTTGGTTGGCAGAAGAATCAAGGGAAGAATTATCAATGAAGGAAAGGGAAATAAAACTTTGACATATTGAAATTTTCTTTGCCTTATCACAAATATGAGTGTATCTAATATATATATATATATAAGTACGTGTATTAGTCCACGACACACACACCATTTTAGTCAGAAGTACGATACAAAAGCAAATCCTCAAAGACTTAATTTCCGAATCTTTTTCTTAGTATTTTGTTGACTATAATTGAATTACATAAATAAATTTCAACGTGATCACATTATAGTGGGCAACATATACAATTTAGAAACTGATACATTTAAATACAAACACATTCAAAATCTCAAACTACATATTTATATAATTGACAACATTTTAATATGGTATCATTGTATAATAATTAGAGAATTATATCTTGTTAGTAAAATCTCCAAAAGTTATATTTTATAATCATGTAAAAACACAAATGGACAGCCACACGCGTACACACACATGCGCAGAGAGTGAGAGTCAATTTAATAAAAAGAAATTGTCTTAATCACATCTGGAGTATTTATTTATTTATTATTTATTATTTATTGTCGAATCCAGGTGGATAGAAGTGTAAAACAGCCAAATTTCCTCTTTGATTTTATTAGAGGATGATTTAATTATAGAAGTATTAAAATATTTAGACTGTGATTTGATTTCAGAAGTATTAAAAATATATATATTTTTTGGTTGAATAAAATATGTAAATATTTGCTAACTACAACCATCCGAGTAACACCACCATGACGCTACTTCGAAATTATGTCACTAATGGTCAAGTGAGACATCAAAATCATCTATAATATGTTCAATTCACTTATTTCCAAACCCATGAATTAGAAAATTATTCAAAAGCCGGCAATTCGGATGACCTATTTCGTGTCTTTATTAGCTCACTCGCACTAATAGAAAAGGACCAAACAATTTATTTATTTAATATATATAACTAATAAATATGGGTGTCAATCTTAGTGTGTATATACTGTATATACATATAACACTAATAAATATGGGTGTCAAACTTAACGGTAAAGTTAGTCTTCTAGTCCTTCCGTTCCATTAAAAAATGTCTACTTTTTTATTTTTAGTGGTTTCAAAATAATTGTCTCAATTCAAATTTTAATATATTATAATTTTTTTTTATTTTGAATATATTCTCATTGCCTTGAACCCATCATAAAAAGAGTATATTTGAAAATTCATTTTCTACCATTATTATTAAAAAAATATTGAAAGCTATATACTAAAAAAGTTAAACTCTCGAAAAGGGACAATTTTTTTTTTTAAGAACAAGAAAAAGTAAACTTTTAAAGTCAAGAATTAGAAACAGAAAATAGTATCTTTGCATTTGCTATTAGAACGTAATATTAATGTAATTCAAATTTATTTTAATTGTTACTTGTCTTGGTGGACTTAGATCTAGTGACAAGGGTAGACATTTTAAAAATTACAGTAATACAAATAGTTATACTATGGTCACTTGAATGTATATTTTGAGTTTTGAAAAAAAAAAAAAAAAAAAGTGTATAAATTTTCCATAAAATTAATCATATTCGATTGGTGAAGGTGATAAAAGAAAACTGTAAATTTTCTACCTCTACTATCATCTTCCTTGCTCTCTGTGGTATAGTGATAATTCATGTTTTACAATCAATTATTAATTGATCCGTAATGTTTGTTAATTTGTTTTTTTCACAATTACAAAGTAACAATGATCTATGTTTGCCCACCTTTTGAGATAATGTTACATTAATTCCTATCAAAACTTATAAACAAAATTACGTGATTAAGTGTTGATAGGAGGGGTGTAATAAAATTTAATTCTTACTTTATGAAAAAGCTGAAATAAAAGATTTGTTATGCTTTCTTGGGTATAAAATATTTGTTGTTATGCCTTTAGATATTGCGGCGTTGGTAGGGATTTGGAAGGTAAGTATTTGAGATCTTGTTTTCGAACAAAACTCCTGACTTAAATAGTGTGTGTTGTGGGTTATACACATGCTCTAAGAAAAAAAAAAAATATATTTGTTGTCACATATTTTACCTGCACTTTTCACATACTTACCTCTTAACTTCTTGCTTAAGTGTTGTAGTTTAGTACTCCTTCCGTCTTCTATTAAAAGTTCATTTCGAAGACTGTGACTTACAGTTTTTGAAGTGGACTTTTAATATGGAACAAGGTGGTGTATTTTTTCACAATTTTAAAGTGGACTTTTAATATAGAAGGAGGTAGTATATTTTTTTCATTCTTCCAAATAGATAAAAGAGGTCAAGTAATTGACAAAAAGAGCTCAAGTCCCCCACAAATTGGGGGACTTGAGTGTGTAAGTTTCACGTGAACGTACAAAAATAAAAATATTAATAATATAATAATAATAATAAAAAAAAAAACAAATTAAACCTATTCATTTTGTGCAATAGCAATTTTACAGGTGAACTGGTCAAACAAATCCTAAAAAACTTGTGAGTAGGCCCATAAGGTCTTCGATGATATTTGGCTAATTTAGTGACACCCTAACTAGTGCATGGGACACTAAAAGCAATCCGATTTCTACAATTGACATATGAAGTGGATACAAGGATCGATGAAATCTTTTACCATTACGTAATTACTTCAAAATAAGATTCCGATAGAAAGCGAGGAGATTGATGATAGCGTACATCATACTTCAGTTCTCTGTTGAAATTTCTTAAGGTATTTTGGTACTTTTATAATTGTTATGCAGTCATGATTCTATAACACGATGGTGAGAATCAAGAGCGAATCCAAAAATTATAAAATTATTAATAGGTGAGTTAATATTTTTTTGGGTGTGTTAATATTAATAATATATATATTTTTGGGCAAGGTTAAAATTACATGTAATAAAAAAATTAATAAATAAAAAATAAAAATTTGGGGTGGGCTTGAAAGCACCATAGCATACACATAGATCCACCCTTGGTGAGAATCGTTGCTATCATTCTAAATTTTGTCATTTGGTTTCTCTTATCATAGTGAAATCTCGACGATTCTGTGGATGTAGCTTAAATTTTGGTTAAACCACATAATTTTGTATGTTTTTTGGTTGTGTTCTTGTTTCTTCTTTTGTTAATTTTTGTAGCAATTGTTATTATCGCATTGGATTTAAATGGAAGTGATGGGTACAGAAGAAAAAAAACAATAAATAAAGGTCAACAAGTTCAGCTACGGACTTGTAATTTAGTTTTTATTTTATTGTAATGGAAGGGCTTCGACATCACGAGTCTTATGTGCACGGTATTTGATGTTGTGTCACCTGGGAAAGTAGAGATGGAATAGATGTCGAAGCGTCGTTTTTTGGCGTAGGGGTTACTATTTGGAAAGAACTGTTTCCAGATAGATTGAGATGCGGTTTCTAGCAAGCAGTAATCATTCATAGTGTTAGTGTGTCGTAAGCATTAATGCCCTTGAACGGTAGTCCTGTTGTTGACTATATCTTAGCACTTCGCATGCAAGTGTTGTGTATTAGATTCGTTTCGTCTAGTATGAGTATTTTGACATTGGGTACGCGAAGTTTCAGTGTTGGGTTCCTATATGTTTTCGGATAGCCATTGGTAGTGCGAGATGGTTGAATTGTGGTGAGATTGCATAGGTATGAGTCTGGATTCCATGTGGTTAGAAGTTTCATGTGTGTTGTCTTGATCGGTTTATATCCTTGTGTGTAAGGAGTTCAGTTTCATCTCGAGTGAGAGTGGGTGTCTACGGCTAGACGTTTGATGAGTAGTGTGTGATGGGGTATTAAGTACGCCCGGATCCAGATTGTTGGTCTCTTAGGAGAGCTACGTTTGTTACCCTTTTTGTTTGTTCTAATCCTAATGAGGACATCGTTGGCTATGGGTCTTATTTCTCCACTTAGGAGTCATGCACGCCCGAGGATTGGCGGATCTGTAGCAGTTTTCTCCCTTGTTAGAGTTCCTTAGTAAGGGTTTGATGTGATTGTTTGACTTAGTCCCACGAAGGGAGGTGAAGTATTTGGTTTTGGTAGTGCTATCCTGAAGGTGGTCGTGACTGGTGGTGTATACGGCATGAGTTGTTGGTCGATAGTTATATGTTCCTATTAGTTGATGCTAGCAGTGATGGCTATGGGATGTGTTGTAAATGGTAAGTGTGAAGATGAATAGGTGATATGATGTGAGTCATGTACATGCATGTTTTCATAGATGTTTGATTTGAATAATGTTTTGAGGACAGGTGTTGGTATTGTTTGAAGATGTGAAGGGAGATTGTGATAGTTGATTCTGGTTTTGAAATTTTAGGCATGAGATAGTCTTATGAGGTGTTTTAACAAGGTAACAGCTTTTAAGACTTCGATTGGTATGTTACCTTACCGTTTAGTCTATAGTAAAGGATGCCATCTTCCTGCAGAGTTAGAACACAAAGCTTTCTGGGTCATAAAAAAGCTCAATTTTGATATGAACTCTGCTGGTTCTAACAGGAAACTTCAACTGATTGAGCTCGAAGAATTACGTAATAATGCTTTTGAGAGTGCTAAGGTTTACAAATCAAAGACTAAGGCATTTAATGACAAACATATCTTGCGTAAGACTTTTAAGCCTGGGAGGAAGGTTTGGTTGTTTAATAAACGACTAAAACATTTTCCTGGAAAGCTAAAGTCATGTTGGGAGGGTCCATATATGGTTATTTTTGTTACACCTTATGATGCACTAGAGATACAAGATTGTAAGATTGGACAAGTGTCCAAAGTCAATGGACAGAGACTTAAACCCTACATAGAGGGTAGTGTGCAGAGAAGCACAGTAGAGGCAGTAGAACTTCATGATCCTATTTACTTGGACTAGAGAAGTCAGTTTTCGTCGAGCTATCGATGTTAAACTTAGCATTTGTATGTCGTACTGCAGTTTCTTTTTGTTTTTTATTTTTTTGCTTTAATTTTTAGCGTTCAGTTATTTTTATTGTTATTTTATTTCTAGCTTAGTTTAGGTTTAGGTTTAGGTTTATTAAGAAAAAGAAATAAAAATTGAAAAAACAAAAAAATACAAAAATTTGTCCTCAAAGCTCGAGCTTACATTCTGAAGCTTGAGCCTCAGTTATCAAAAGCTCAAGCTTGCACACATTAAGATTGAGCCATTCTTCATCGCTAACTTAAGGGTTTTTTGGCAGAAGGCTCGAGCGCTCAAGTCTTAAAGCTCGAGCCCTGGGTTTTAAAAGTGCATAAAAAAACCTGAGTTCTCATTCTTTCACTCTATCATCATCTCTCTCTCAAAGTTTTTCTCCCAGATTTCTTTTTCATATTAATTCACCATGATTTTTGACAATCTCTTTCCAAAGTGGTTGGAGTTAATCAGGTAAAAATATTCATCATCTTCTTCTTCTCATTGTTTCCTTCTTAGTTGATTATATTTATAAATCTAGATTAGGAAAGCATGAGTTTCATGACTTTGTAGATTTTTGGATGAATGATTAGTTAGTTTTCATAAGTTATCTATGTACAATGGTTATTTAAGGGATTGATTGTTGATCTATATATTGATTTTCTGAGATCTGTTTGGGTATAGTTTCAGGTAAAGCTCAAGCTCTGCATCTTCAAGCTCGAGTATTGGGTCAAGCTCGAGCATTGGGCTAAGCTCGAGCCTCAGTTCTTAGATTGCAGAATTTGGAAAATTTTGGTGATTTAAAGGAATTTCTTTGAGGGTACTATTAATTGAAAGTTGAGTTGGTTCGTCCTACTCCTTCTAAGCATGCTAGGGTTACTAAAGATGTTTTGCGAAGTGCTTGGAAGACAGTTCCAATTTCTTATGAGACGACTTTTGATTATCAGGCGTTCATCATTGATCCTCGCACTAGATGGGCTATGAAGTCCTTTAGTTACAGGTTTCTTTTGCATCTTATGGTTCCTGTTACTAAGATGGCTTATACTCATCTTGTTCGTTTGTTTTATCTTAATCTTGTTTATAGTGAGGATGACCCATGGGAGCTTATGACTATGATCGATGGGTATGAGTTGATTGTTAATCCTTATGTTATTACTGCAACTTTAGAATGTTATCATGCGCTTCTTGAGGTGGTAGATGAGAGGCATAGTTGTCCTACTTTCACACCTTTCCGTAGGGTACTAATTGCAGAAAATTTGATTCAAAAATTGTGTGACGGTAGATTTGCCAGGAAAAAACGGAGTAGTACTACCAAGGCTAAGATTCTAAAAAGGTTATGGATTCTAGATTCTATTATCTCTACTAATGTCCATCCTCTTGGGCATAAGGATATTCGAAATACTGATTTTCTTCAGGCACTATATGCTATTCAGTTTGAGTACTGGTATTCATTTCCCAGGATGATTTTCTGCCAGCTACTAGAGTTTTGGTCAGAGATTGGATCACATAAGAATGTTCCTACCCATAAGCTACCTTTTCCATATATGATTACCAGGCTATTAAAGTTACAGGGTTTTGTGGTAGATAAGAAAAAGGAGTCTTGTGATGAATCTCCTATGTTTAGAATGAAGGAATGGAATTAGGTGTGGACACATATGCCGGCAAATCGCCGCAATGTAATGGAGTTTGGCGATGAGGGTTATATAGTAGTTACTGCTAGACTGATAGAGACTGGTGATGATGAAGCCTCAAAGGATGAGATAGATACCTCTGATAGCCAAGCTCTACTGAGGAGGAGGCCAGTTCTTGCAGTACAGCCTGAGAGTTCTTTTCAGGTTGAGATCAGAGAGTTACATGCCCAAGTAGCAGAGCTGCAAGATGGACAGACAATGCTGAGGTAGATGCTGATGGAGTAGTAGAGCATTCTTACTGAGCTTGTACGCCGCATTCTGTCTGCCGCTTTTACTTCTACCAATCTTCCTCCACCTCATATGGATTAGCTGTCTAGGGGTTTTCTGTATTTTGATTTATTAGATAGGCACTTTTGGAGACTAGGGCAGTATTTATGATTGTTACCCAAGGATTGACTCTAGAGGGGGGTGAATAGAGTCAATGGCCAATTTTCGCAATTTATAGATTTACAATTTCTAATCAACCACTTAAGCAATTATGCAATATTCAAGATATGAAAGTAAACAATTAATAGCACAATTGTAAAAGAGATAAGGGAAGAGAAATTGCAAACAATGACTCGGTGATTTTAACGAGGTTCGAAAAATCCTACTCCTCTGCTCAAGATCTCTCTTGAGACTTCCCAATGCACTATGGCTTCTCCTTATGGGTGGAGAGCAAACCTTTACATGAAGCAACTCCTTACTTCACCTTGCTAAGAAAATAATATTCCCTTAGTCTTCCTTTGGGTCACACCAACCCGGTGGGTCAAACCAACCCTTACAACAGATAGTAACAAGAACAATGAAGCACAAGAAATATCTTTCAAAGATTGATGTACAAATTTATCTCTCAACTAGAGTATATATAAATATCAATGAAGCTCAAACTCTATAAATGAAATGAATGAGAGAAGATGATATAAGTGAAGAATAAAAGCTCTTATGAACTCAATAGGATCTCTCAAGTATAGAATAGAGAAAAAGCTCTTTGAATTCTTAGTTGAATATCTCAAGTATAGTATATGAATGAATAAGAAAGATGAAGAGAAAATGTGAGAACAAAAACTCTCTTTGATGCCTAATGAGGTCTCTCAAGTGTTAGCTCCCTTGCATGCCCACAATATCCTTACATTGTGTATTTATAGGCCTTTGGAAGAACATAGCCATTTGGGGGCATTATGGTAAGTTCCCAGGAAGTCAGATGGTTAAAATAGTCGTAGGGAAGCTTCTGCCCATTCATATAACCGATTACAAGGCTTAAACTACTTAAGTAGATGAGATTCAGATCTTATCTAACCGGTTACAAGGATGTTCATAACCAGTTACATCAGCTATGAGTGCATTTTCAGTTTTAGAGCAACTACTCGATTACAAGAGGGTTCCTGACCGGTTACGACAATTGCAATGTGAAAAATGATCTTTTCTGCTTTAGTGTAAGTAATCGGTTACAAAGACTTTCATAATCGGTTATCACAGAGGTAACTTGAAAAATGATATTTTCTGTTTTTAGATCAAGTACTCGGTTACAATGAGTTTTCCTAACCGATTACAAGATGTGCTTCTTAGTCCATGCTCTCTGTTCTATTTATTTACTCGGTTAGAGTAATTCTCCTAACCGATTACATGGTCATCAGATTTCGGGGACAGTGTTTCAGATAGTTTTACTGGACAGTTTTTCTGCTGAACTTCTGCATACACCTTATTTTCATTGAAAACATTTAAGTAAATGGACATATAAATATTGTAAATAAGAAAGTACCCCCCCATTTGGATTTAATAAAAAATATAAAAAAATTGAAATCCAACTAAATCAAAATGTAGAAATTCAGTTTTAGTACAAATTTGGATTTCTAACAGTTTTAGTAAAAATGAATCCTTATGTAGACCAATGTAGAATGGATGAAAAAATCCCATAAAATCAGTTTAGGCTATTTGAAGTATAAAGAGTTATTACTGGGAAAAATTATTTTGAAATAATCATTATTTCAAAAATTCTTTTTTCATACTTAGCCAATTTTCATACTTAGCCAAAAAGACAGTTTTTCATGAGGCACATTCAAGGGTCCTAAAGTCTATTACCACGTTATGGTAATGAAGGCTTCTCATGCCCTAATAGTTGACCAATATGAATCATATAATTGATGTGCATGGTCTTAACATTTCGAGCACAGGTGATGAATTCTTTTAAAGCTTAAGTAAGCTTGAACTAACTCATTCTTTAACAATGACTTCATGTTCAAATATATATGTATGAAGTGCATAGTCTATTGCTAATGAATATAGGAATATATGAATGATAATGATGATATACATAATCCTATAGAGATGAGCTTCAAATGGATTCATAAATACCTTGACATTGAATCCTAAACACTCACCAACCTATCTACCCTTTTCTTCAGGCTTTGTCCATGATCGTTTAAGCTTTGAGGTACTTTTGTTTTCTTCCTTTCTTTGAGTTGCTTACTTGCTCATTGTAGTCTAAGCTATCTTTGGATAGACTTTGCATTTGGTTCCTTACAACTTTAACTCTTCTTTGTATCCGTTTCTTTCATTGATGCGATTTTGAATAATGGAATACTTGGAATGATCTTTATAGCTTCATTGAGGTCATTCTTTGAATGTGAATAATTTATATAACACTCAATGTAAACATTAGTCCTTAAACACCATTAATGGTTTGTTATCATCAAAACATCTAGATTGTCATAAGATGAAATCCTTAAGGTCAATAATGATGTATTTATTTCTATATGATGTATTTCTGCCCTAAGTCTGATATTTAAAAGCATTCTACTGATTCTGATCATTTATATACATGTTTTTTGCCTATCTTATCCTTGTGTTGATATTTGAGCTACATGTGATATTTCTCTATATACTTGATACTCTGATGTGTGTTGGAGTTTACTGATTTTGTCAGGTATTACAGATCAAGTTTGGGGGTGACTTTTTATTTGCCCTTCCGTGCTTCATGTTGGTATATATTTGTTAGTCTGGGATTGTATAGTAATATCTTTATAACTCTCTTTTGTTTTCACACATTGAGGATAATGTGCACACTAAGTTTGGGGGTAAGGGTTCAATTTAAATTTTTTGATGGAATAACACAATGTCCTGATATTTGATGTTATAAGCATAATTTCGAGTCTATTGATTGTCATATATTCTGTTTGCAATCTGATATTGGTTGAAAATGGTCTGTAGGCCAAAATAATGTTTAAAAGGGATTCTTGAAATTTTTTGAAATCATTTAGTGGCCTGTGGTCCACTTTGTTAGGATGATTATTGTTTGATGATATTGATCTCTGAAATACTTTACTTTTCACATATTCACACTTACATGAATTCTGTGGGGTATAAACTAGAAGTCTTGTTTTGTTTTGAGTGAAACTAAGATGAGCAGGCGGATTTCACGATTTTGATAACTGAGGCATAAAAAAAAAAAGAAAAAAAGAAAAAAGAAAAAGGTATGTATGCAATGTAATAAATGAAAAATTTCTTCACCAATGTGAATGAAAAAAGAAAAACAAAATGAAGAAAAGAAATAGAAAAGGGTCGAGTTCAAGTCTATTTCTAAATTGCTTAAGCAATTAAGTCCTTAGGGGTGTGTTCTGACACCTAATGCCCTAAGACCATCTGGTTTGGGAGTCATTGGTTGAAAGTTTGTTACATAAGGGGTTTATGTTGCCTAGATTACTTGAACAATTAGGTCCAGAGGGGTACTTTATCACTTAATGCCCTAAGACCATCTGGTTTGGAAGTCATTGGCCGAAACTTTGTTATATGGGTGATTTAGAAAGCTTAATAGACCTGAACATTGCATAGTATCCTTTTTAAAAAAATGCATACCTGTAGAAAAAAATAATAATGCCTTGGGAATTAGAATTGGAAAAGTTTTCTTGTGAATTGAGGAATAGCAAGGAATAAATGCATGCATGACAATAAGTGACATGTTTGATTGTAAGATGACTTTCAAAGAATTTTGGAGATTGAGATTGTTGAATAAATGATTAAACAAACATATAGGGACCATGGCTGCTCAATTGAAATTGGAAGTTGAAAGTTTTTCTGATTAATATAATTGGTTGTACTTGCTAAATTTGATTAATTGATGAACTACAGGGATATTATGATTTGAGAACAGGCTTAAATGAGCCTATTGTGCAGTGGTGCGCACAAATGTGTACCAATTAAAAATACCACTTATAACAATAGCACATATATCAATGTAGAATAATATTATAGTAAGGGCTGTTGAACCACAAGGACTGCTAGTTTATGGCAAATAAAATTGTAAAATTACTCTCTAGTTTGACAACAGAGATGATAGTTTGATCGGTTTGTCACTTAACCTATGAATTTAAATTGCATAAAACAGTAAATAAATTGAATAGAATGGATTGAACTTATAAAGAGAAGGCTAGGGAATTGACTTCACCTCGACCTCATAAACATGTCAACTTGTACTCAACTTGGGGATAAATAACTATATATATATAAAATGATGTGTAGAAGTATAAAACAACCACAACATCTTCAAGAAAATAAAACATTTTAGGACTAAGCATAACCCATCTTTGGTTGGTATGGTTCATCCACCTAAACTAGGTTATGGTATGAATCATCTTCCCTAGGCATGGCCTATCAAGGTCCTTCAATGGTATGTTGCAGCACATGAAATCAGTTAAATATCATAGATTATCTTCAGTTGGTATGCCAAATATGTGGTCTTCTAACTCCAAGACCATTTAGAGCAATCCCCTAAATTAAGGGATAACATTTGGTGAAGAAAAGTGAAGCCCATGCTTGCTTGTCCACAGATCGGAGGGCACCCACAAGCGCAGGGCGGGCGCCCACGGCTTGACGAGTATTTTGGCCATTTTGGCGGGCGCCCGCGGGTTCTTGGCGGGCGCCCGCGGGTTCTTGGCGGGCGCCCCCGGGTGTTTGTCAGCTCTATGCACCTTTGGTAAAATGGCCATAACTTTCTGTTCTAAACTCCAAATGATGAACCGTTTGATGATTTGGAAAGCTAACTCAAAGATCTAAGTACGTTACGTTTTAATAGAAGTTTAATTCTCAAGTTTGGTCTGTCAAAAATGAAGAATAAAGTCAAACTTCACTGCTGCCAGGCTGTAACTTTCAGCATTGCACACCTGGGGTAAAAATGACATAACTCTTTGGATACAAATCCAATTGAGGCAAACTTTATGTCTATGGAAAGTTGACTCATAGCCCTTCCTATTTTATGTAAAGACCAAATTCACACATGAAAGGGGTCAAAATTAGAGGCCAAAGTCTGATAGAATGTCAACCGGCACCCGCGCTGTTACAGCCTTGCACCAATTTGCTACTTGCAATCCGAAATGATTTGGCTCTGCCAGAAGACGCTGTAATTCTTCCTAGAACTTTTTGCATAGAGCATCATGAGTCCTGTGGATCATTAATCTTGGCCAAAATGAAGGTCCCTGGCAACGGCGTGCTTTGATTTTTTAAAAACTCGTCAAAGCATCTCTTTTAACTCTCTTTGGGGAACCAACCTGAAAATAAACAGAAGCATGCAAATGAAGCTAGAATATGCAATATGATAAAATAATGGACTTAACTAATACAAATAAGGTCGCTTGAATATGCAATATTCGGCGCTTATCACACCCCCAAACTTACATTTTGCTAGTCCCTTAGCAAAACGAAACTAAACACACAATGAAATAACAAAATGACTCTTCTTTCGTGAGAGTGACGGTTGCATTTAGCATTTGCAACATGCCTTTTAACCCCTAGGCATCCCTAGAGGACGAGTGAAGTCTCGTGAGGGTTTAACAGAAATGTTACCCACAAACATCAAACATGGTGTTTGAAGATGCACAAAGCTCATTTTCAAACTTGGAACATAGAGAACATTGGAGATAGAATCGTTATGAAGACTACCTTATGTATATAATGCATTGATAGAACAAAATGGCTAATTATCTTTCAACTCTCATGTATTAATATTATAGTCTATAGAAATACTTCAATTGTCATATCTATAATAGAAATTATCTCAAGCTTCAGTTAAAGTGAACCGGATTCCCAATATGCAGCTTTTACCTTTTTTTCCAATTTCAAAACACATGCTTCAAATCATTGAATTTCCCTTTTAAATGAGGTCTCTAAGACATGATTTTATTCAAAATACAACTTCTTTTTCTTTTTCT
Organism: Cornus florida; assembly: GCF_030987335.1. Taxonomy (NCBI): domain Eukaryota; kingdom Viridiplantae; phylum Streptophyta; class Magnoliopsida; order Cornales; family Cornaceae; genus Cornus; species Cornus florida. Next base: position 55,045,639 of record NW_026775571.1, on the reverse strand, counting down.
TTTTCTTTTTCTTTTTCTTTTATTTTATTTTATTTTTATTTTTATTTTTTTATATACATATTATGGTCGTGTAATGCCGAAACCCCTTAAGCTTTCTAACCGACCCATGTAGCAAGTGTTAGGCCAGCAACTCCCAAACCGGATGGCTTTAGGGTTCTTAGTGTAAGGATACTCCATGGGCTTAATAACTCGAGTTGGCAAGGCTACGAACTCCAACGAACCATATTTATTTATTTCGTAAATGACCGTGCAATGCCTAAGTCCCTTAAGCTTTCTAACCAACCCATGTAGCAAGCGTTAGGCTAACAACTCCCAAACCGGATGGTTTTAGGGTGCTAAGTATAAAGACACTCCTAGGGCTTAATAACTCAAGTCAGCAAGGCTACCAACTTAAGCTAATCATTATCCCTATTCAATTTCTTCTTTTTCTTCATTTTTTTTCTTTTTTTTTTTTTTTTTTTTTTTTTTTTTTTTTTTTTTTTTTTTTAAAGTTTCAACATGCCAAAGGTATCCATTCATTAGGGTCATCAATTCAAATCAACTGAGCCAAGGTCAAGGTGAATCGGGTTACATACCTCACAATTAAGTTTCCGGTGTGCATCTGTGTAGTGTGAAGCATAGAAGAGAGTGATACTCGAAGATAATCTAATTGAAGCATTTATACAAACCATTTTGAATCCACATGTTCATTTTAGATTTTCCTCAATTTAAAACTATCATTTACCTCTATACACAAAGTATTAAATACATGCTTTAATCCCCAGCAAATTCCAAGACTACAAAATCATTGCTTCCATTTTTTTTTTTTTTTTTTCTAGTTTTATACCAATCTATTTGAACAAAATGGCAAATGCAAACACTATACAATACACAATTCCCCCAAACTTGATTGGCACGTTATCCTCAATTTGTGAAAACAAAGATGTATAAATAAAGAGCATAGGGGGTAAAAGGAACAATAATACCAAGTGAGTGAGGTAACTCTGGCATTGCAGCCGCATGCAATCCCGTGAAGAGATGCCAAAATGATCTTCCCCCAAACTTGGACATGAAAACTTGTCAAAACACAACTAATATACACATGTAAAAGCATAGGTCTCTTAAAAAAAACCAAAACAAAAATAATAACACTAACATGAATTTTATTGAAAGATAAAAATCCATATAAAACACAAATCTGCACACATTAGCCACAACTTTAAAACGGATAACAAAATAATGCCAAAAGTGGTGCCATTTAGAGAAATGAAGTTGGCTTAGGCAATTCGTCGAACACCTGGTGTGTAAGACAAAAAGGAAGAGGGCTAAAGGTTGATTAGAAACTTGAAAACCCAAAAATTTTGGCCCTACAATTGCAATACACAACCCCAAACAAATACTACACCTCCACATAATCAAACCCATCCTCCATTATGTCGAAAATTAAAAGAAAGAGAGAGAGAGTAGAAGAAGCTTACCTAAAAATGGAGAACAAAAGGGCCCCTTTTCTCTTGAAATGAAATGGAGATGGATGAGAGAATGATGGAGATGGAAGGATGTTGGAGATGAGGGTTTGCGATGAAGATAGGGTTAGGATGGAGAAAAGGAGATGGAAGAAGAGGAAGAAGGAGAAATGGAGAGGTTGGGGTCGGCTAGGAGGGCAATGAGGTAGAGTTAGAGTTTTAGAGAATTAAAATGACTCAAGGCGCCTATTTTAATTGAGAAGGCAGGGGTGGCTGGCTCTCACGGGCACTAGGTGGGTGCCTGCGTATGCGCAAGGGGCCACTGTCCAAAATGGTGGGCGCCCACGGATTCTGGGCCGGCGCCCGCAGTTGCCCAAGAGGACATTGCCTTAAACGGCGGATGCCAGCGATAAATGGGCGGGCGCGCAATGCTGTTGGGCACACCCTTTATTGATGGGACTTTTGGCCTAAGGAAGGCCGGGCAGGGGTCAATTTGATATTTAAGCTCCCATTGACCCTAGACATCTTGCAAAACCTTCGGAATGGGATTCGGATCACAATTACAGAAGTGATAGTTTAGAAGCTGAATGTCCTGCGATTTTTGGATTTGTCGAGAAATTTGCTGAATTGGCCTTGAAAAATTCTGAAAATGGTACCGAGACCTTAAAATGACTAAGAAAATCGAATATGACTTTTGGAATGCAATTCGAGCCAATTTCGGAAAAGGTCACATTTTGGCTATACTTAGCTAATTTTCGAAAAATTCTTGGCTAAGGCAACTTAGAAGAGGGAAGGTTGGAAGTTGAAAGAATTGCTTCCCATTAGTGCTAAATTTAACGTCGATAGCTGGACGAACCACATTTTGCATTAGTCCTTATTACCCTATACCATGTCTCTCTAGAGAGTCATGCTTCCTCAAATAAGAAAGTTCTTTTAAAAGCAGAGGAAAAAGAGCTTGAAGATAAAATTTGAAAAGAGGTAACGAAAAGACCTCAACCCACTCTTCTTCCTCAATGAAGAACTTTGGATTATTTAGGGGCAGTTTTAGATTATGGACAAGAAGATCAAGTGAGAGCACATCTAGCAAAGACTTGTGAAGGATTATATTTGGCACGGGAATGTCCGAAAAAATATCCTTCACACTTTCAACATCCTCCTCACACTTATCCAGCGGTTCGGGCTCAACAGCTTGAGATAACTCAAGTGAGGGAATGGGAGGAGATGCAAGCTCCCAAGAAAGAGATACATTTAATGTTGTCCAAGGAAGAGAGTGAATAGGTGGAGGAATATCAAGCAAAGAATTTACCTCCCAAATAGAATTGTCAACATCAAAATCCTCACAATTGAAATGAGCCAAGCAAGCTTTTAAAGGATCCTCCATTAAAGGAGGTGTATTAAGCAAAGGATTATTTAGGGGTTGATTTAGATTTTCAAGGGAGACAATCTCTTCATCATTATTTTCCTCATTTTGAACCACCATTTCTTCATTTTCACATGTGATAACCATTTGATCATTCTCATGATGAAAATTACTAGGAGTAATCTCATTATTCATAGAATTTTTTTTTTTGATTGGCCACAAGTTTAACGGGAAATTCTTCTTTCTTTTCATGATTTAGAGCATTAACCATTTGTTGAATTTGGGTTATTTGGTCATCTAACTCAACTCTAGATTGGGAATGAGAATAGGTGGTCGATTGCTTGCTAATAGTGTCATCCAACATTTGTTTGTTGGAATCCATCATTTGCGTGCTGATAGACTCTATCATTTGTTTATTGGCAACAATAAACTCATCCAATTGAGATGGTGGAAAAAGAGAAGAGGGCTGGAAATCATGATCATTGGGTTAAAAATTGGCGTGAAAATATTGCCCATGAGATTGTGGGGCAGAATTTCCCATGTCATGCCACAAAAAGTATTGATGATCTCCCCAACCCGAGTCATAACCATTGAAGTATGGATCATTACCCAGTTCAAAGACATTTATATTTTGTTGCTCTAGATAAAAATCTAAAAATTGTTCCGGTGGAGGACAATCTCTTGAATGATGTGTATGGCTAGAGCAAAATGCACATAACCCTTGTGGTACATAAAATTGAGTTGAAGGATAATTACCCTCCATTTAGGACTAATTCAACCACTTGTTTAGATACAAATAAAAAAATTTCACGCAAAATATATACAAATAGAGCATAGAGTGCAAATAAATTCAACTTTGAAAACTTACAAAGGGTCCAAAATTTCTAGAATTTCCATAATTTTCCTTTCAAGCAAAGCAGCCCATTGCACTTACACAAATGCACTCAAATACTCCAAAACAAGTTAAAAACAGAATATATACAAAATCCTAAACAAAAAATCAAACCAAATTTAATCTTTAAATCTTAACCACAAAGCCATTTGCATTCCTCGGCATTGACGCCAAAAATTTGATCGACGGATCGATTGCAATTATAAATCAACCCTTTTTGTAATAGTATAAATTATTATAAAATAGGGCCATTGGACGGGTAAGTCGAACCACAAGGAATGCTAGCTTATGGCAATCAAGCTTGTAAGATTAATTTACGGTTTGATTTATGGAAGATAGTTTTTGGATTGGTTTGTTTGTCACATACATAAACTGAAATTAACTAAAAATATATAATTTGAATTTCAAGTAAGGCGAGTGTGGGAAAGGCTAGGGAATTAACTTCACCATAAGCCATATAAACATGCCTAATTGCAATTAACTTGAGGAACAAAATATACATGTAACCATGATATATTGAAATGTAAGACAATTACAATATCTTCAAGAAGTTCACACATTCAAGAATTAAGTATAATCCATCAAAGGTTGATATAATTCATCTATCTAAATTAGGGTATAGCATGAAGTATCCTTCCTAAGCTATGAACTATCAAAGTCCTCAATTTGTGTGGTAAGTGCACATGAAGTCAAAAACCAAGCCATAATCCATCAAAGGTTTCCCTAAGCCATGGACTATCCAAATTTTCATACAACATGTCAATAAAACCATTGTATAATCTCATCTTCATTCTCATTATAAAGATGTAAGTAGTATAATCATGAAGAAACAATTTCTAAGACAAGATAAGAGTCTCAACAAGATTAAATATGGAATGTAACATAAACACATCAAAGTGTATCTCCAGATTATACAACTTGTCACATATATGCAAAGTTCCCCAAATATAAACACAATTAAAACATATTTACTTGATAAGGGTTACATGACCTCCCTAGGAAGAGAATTAGTTACCCATAGAAGCAATGAAGGAAGGAGAAGAGATGGCCAACCCTTCCATTTTCGCACCTAGGAGCCACCCACAAGCCAAGCTCTCAAGAACACTCCTTTCTCTCTCTAAGATCTTACAAAAATGAGAGATATCCCTTTACAATGTAACCACCCTCTAATATATATCCTTAGGCATCTATCTACCCTTAAATATATGGTCCTCTAACTCCAAGACCATTAAGAGCAATCCCTTAAATTATGGGATAACATTTGGTGAAGAAAAGTGAAGCCCATGCCTGCTTGTCCGCAGATCGGCGGGCGCGCGCAAGCACAGGGCAGGCGCCCGCGGCTTGACGAGTATTCTGGCCATTTTGGCGGGCGCCCGCGGGTGCTTGTCAGCTCTGTGTACCTTTGGTAAAACGGCTATAACTTTCTGGTCTGAACTCCAAATGACAAACCTTTTAATGATTTGGAAAGCTAACTCAAAGATCTAATTACATCACATCTAATGGAAGTCCAATTCTCAAGTTTGGTGGGTCAAAAATGAAGAACAAAGTCAAACTTCACTACTACTGGGCTGTAACTTTCAGCATTGCACACCTGGGGTAAAAATGACATAACTTTTTGGATACAAATCCAATTGAGGCAAACTTTATGTCTATGGAAAGCTGACTCATAGCCCTTCCTATTTAATGTTTACTAAAGACCAAATTACACATGCAAGTGGTCAAAATTGGAGGCCAATGTCTGATGGAATATCAACCAGCACCTGCGCTGTTACAGCCAATTTGCTACTTGCAATCTGAAATGATTTGGCTCGGCCTGAAGACGTGGTAATTCTTCCTAAAATTTTTTGCATAGAGCGTCATAAGTCCCATGGATCATTAATCTTGGCCAGAACAAAGGTCCCTGGCAACGGCGTGCTTTGATTCTTTAAGAATTCGTCAAAGCATCTCTTTTAACTTTCTTTGGGGAACCAACCTGAAAATAAACAAAAGCATGCAAATGAAGCTAGAATATGCAATATGATAAAATAATGGGCTTAACTAATGCAAATAAGGGCGCTTGAATATGTAATATTCGACGCTTATCAAGTTTCGAAACAAAACAACTCGTCAAAATTCAAATCCCTACTTAATATGGAACAAACTCTGACTTATTTAAAATGGAGGCCCGTAACCTTGCATCCGGACGCGAAGCATGGCACCGAGATGTGAGGCCTTACTAGTTGGCATCCGGACACCTGTTCCTACATCCGGACGTGAAGCATGCCGTTTGGCTTCTTCTTTTCTTCTACAGTGCTGGTTGTATCCATCACCTGTTTAGGCCATTTCTTCTTGAAAACCAATTGATATTTAGGCCCGATATGACTTGTGCTCCAAAAACCCTTAAAACCTTATTTTTATTCCTTTTTAGTAATTAGACTTGCAAAAATACAAAAACATAAAAATGGAGTTAATCTATATACACAGATCAATTAATGGGCTTAATTAATGCAATTAAGGGCGCTTAAATATGTAATATTTGACACTTATCATGAAGTTAAGGTACTATTTGAAATGTTTGTGGGTACCATCACTGGAAACCTTCATGAGACTACAACTTATCCACTAGGGGTAACCTAGGGGTTTAAAAGCTTGTTGCATAGGCTAAATGCAACCGTGATTCCTACGAAAATTGCTCTTTAGTTCTTTATTGCTACAGGACTAGCAATATGTAAGTTGGGGAGTGTGATGAGCATTGAATATTGCATATTCAAGCCCCTAAATGTACATATGTTAAGGCCTAAAGTGATACGTCTATCCATTGTTAGACTAATATATGTTTAATCTATGTTTATAGGTACTTTCCTAGAGAAACGGTTAAAACCGAGACTTTATGATGAAAAGACTAATATTGAAACTTACAGAGTCATTGTCGGTCATTCAAAGCAAGTCGAGAGCTTAAATGGTGAAGTTTGGAGGAATTCAAGCACCAAAGCTCGAGTCTTAGTCCTGAGGCTCAAGCCCTACAAGAAAAAGAAGAAAAATCAACAAGGCATTGAAGCTCGAGCCTTGTACCTACAGAGCTCGAGCCCAACTCAGTGGTGCTCGAGCCTAACCTCAGGATGCTCGAGCCTTGGCCTTCAAGCTCGAGTATAAGGCGTCAGAATTTGAAGAGTTAATTTTAAAGGAAGAACCAAGCTCCCAGGGCCTCGTGCCAAACCTCAAGGATCGACCACCATCATTCAAAGCTCGAGCCTTAAGTACCTAAAGCTCGAGCTTGGGACCTAAAGCTTGAGCCCTATGAAGCTTGGATCGAGCAATGTTAAAAGAAAAGAATCCTAAAATATTCTAAGTGTTGAAGGAAAAGACGTTTCGAAAAATAGTTGAAGAAATTGGACTAAATATGAAATTAGAGATCGAGCACTATTTTTTGTAGCTCAAGCAATAAATCATTGAAGCTCGAGGCTTATTCCCAAAGCTCAAGCCTGAGCCCTAAAGCTCAAGCTCTACTTCTTAAGCTCGAGCCTTCCATGATAGATTAGATTTAAAGTTACGGGTTTATTCTTTTCTAAGTCGTATTTCACTCCAAATGGGCCAGAAAACCTAAAAGTGCACCAAACCTTTATTTTCTTCTATAAAAGAAGGCACAGGCCTTGATAGAAGGAGTCCATTTTTCTCGTATTATTCAAAATGCTGATACTGTGGTGGCGGCTTTTAGGGTTTCCATAACCTTAGAAGGTGAAGATCCTGAGAAGAGAAGTGCCGTACGTAACGATGAAGATGACTACAACACAGATGATATTCGACATCATCATGGGTAACTAATTCCTCTCTTAGGGCACTGATGTAACCCAATCTAGTACTATGGTTTGATTATTTTAACTCTGGGATATTTTTAATATATATTATGTTTTTTATTACATGGCTATGAGCAATTGAGACAACTTAATTGGATTTTAATGTTTTAAATAGTTTTCAAATTTTTATTATCTTGTCTTAGATATAACTATTCGTATTCTATTCTCAACCCATTCTTGTTGGACGGTATCTGGCGGAGCCCTGCCGGGCATAAGAATGGAGGTCATGTAATGGTGTTCCAATATTTTTTATAAATGAATGTTTTCATAGTCTATGCTTAGGAAAGATGGATTGTTTACAAAATTAGTTAAAGTAGTTAACGTAGTAGGTGGATAGTCTATGCTAACCGTAGATTGGTTATAGTTAATTGCAATTTATAAAGCATCTTTCTTTAAAAACCAAATTGAGCAAATGTTATTGAGTTCAATTCATTTGAAATATAATTTGTTAAATCTTAGAGTTGAAACAGTTAACCATAGTATGAAGGCTTTGGTGTAGTCAAAACCCTAAGACCTCTCTCTCTTTGATAATTTTAGTTTAATTTCAGTTTATAATCGTGACAACCAATTATTCAATTCAACCAGTTACCTGTAAATCAATAAAGATTAGTGAAAAGAAAAACAAAATACACTCATCTCCCTGTGGGTTCGACACCCTCTCTATAGTACTATCCTACAAAGATTCGTGTTATTGGGAGTGGTTATTTATTATTGAAGTAAAAACTGACACAACACATACCTATATTTAGGGACTCGAATATACAATATTTAGTGCTCATCAGTTAGTGGTGAAGTCAGTCCCCTAAGTCCCCATTTTCTTGATACCTTTTCTCATTAACTTAGTTTAATTTTAGTTTTTATATTTTTTGCAAAGTATAAATAGAAAACTTATCAAAATTCTTCTCTCAAATTAAATTCAGAATTAATTTTATACTTAAGAATACCAACACCCTTAGCATAGCCTTATCCTATAAGGATTTGTTTTATTGCAAGTGGTTAAGAAGCAAACACATTAAACCTCAACCAGGAGAAGACCGAGGATCTCTTGAAATCATCAACCTCGGGGAATTTCTCTCTGGTTCATCCTCTCCATTATTAGTTATCAACCCTAGCATGGTTAATGCCCCCATAGTTGTTCATGCACCGCCAACTGATCCACATGAGAGTTGTCTTAGGCCTATAAGAAATATAAATTTCAAATGCAGTGGTCAAACAACCACTGTTCAGTCACATCAAATTATAGAACAAGGTGTAACAACTTTCCCCTATGGTCAGGTCTCCTCGACTATTAATAATAATCAACCCTTTGTAATAGCATAAATAATTGTAAAATATGGCTATTTGACGGGTAAGTCGAACCACTGGAACTGCTAGTTTATGGCAACCAAGGCCTTTAAATTCACTTTTAGTTTGATGAAAGGGGTATAGAGTTTTGATTGGTTTGTCACTTAGAACTAGTGATTAAAGAGTGTATAAAACAATAATTGCAAGGAAATTAAGAGGAAAGAAATATAGGTAGGAAGGACTAGGGAAGTGAATCCACTACCTACCTATAAACATGCTAGAACTTGATTTACTTGGGGAAACAACATATATATATGACCATGGAATGCAAGAACACAAAATTGCTATATTACCTTCAAGAGATTCATGAAATCAAAAGGCAAGAATAACCTATCAAAGTTTCACATGCTTGAACTACCTAAACTAAGGTGTAGCCTTAGACATGCTCACTAAGCTAGAGATTATCAGGCCCTCAATTAAATGATAAAAACACATGAAATCAAGATTCAAGATTAATCCATCAAAGGGAGGCCCTAAGCTATGAACTAACAAGTTTTTATAAAATATGCCAATAAAAACACTTCCACAATCTTATTTCTATTGTCACTATGAAAATGAAAACAATATAATCATAAGAGGAAATAATCTAAGACAAGATCATTAACTCAAAATGATCATTTATAGATATTGAAGTTCATTACAACATGTAAAGTGCTCTAGATCATGGAAAAACCACATATATACATTATTACCCCAAAATTAAACCAAAACTAAGGCATGCTTACAAAGTAGAGCTTCATTATCTCCTTAGAAAGGGAGTTAGTTATCCATAGGAGCAATGGAGGAAGGAGAAGAGAGGATGAGGCCTTCCATTTTTGCACCTTAAGGGTCAAGAACAACCCACACACTCAAGAATACCTCTTTCTCTCTCTAGAACCTTACAAATTATGAGATACCTTTTACAAAGCCCCCGAAGCCCTTAATAAATCAACCTTAGCCTCCTAACTACTCCAATTTCGTGGTCCAAAATCCCTAAAAGTAGCAGAACCACACAATGGGGTCAAAGGGGACAATTTTCAGCAAATCCATGGAGTGGTTGATCTACTATTTGTAGATCGGCGGGTGTCTGTGGCTTTTGGGAGGGCGCCCGTGGATTCTAGGCAGGCGCCCGCGATGCACGAATTCTCTGGTCAATTGGGCAGGCACCCGCGGATGCTTGAAGAAACTACCCAAATGGGCGGGCGCCAACGGGTCCTAGGCGGGCGCTCGTGAGTCCTGGGCTTCTGTTATGAATTTTTGCTCTTGAACCTCCTTTGCGTAGACTGATGATGTAACTCTTCTTCCTAGAACATTGCATAGAGCGTTATGAGTTCCATGGATCACTTGATTTGGCCAAAATGACTGTCCCCGGCAACGGCGTACTTTGAACTTCAAAAATTTATCAAAGCATCACTTTTAACTTTCTTTAGGGAACCAACCTGAAAATAGACAAAAGAATGCAAATAAAACTAATATATGCAGTATAATCAACTCATGGACTTAACTAATGCAAATAAGGGCACTTGAATATGCAATATTCGGTGCATATCACACCCCCAAACTTATATTTTGCTAGTCCCATTGCAAAACCAAAAATGAAACTCTTGACAAAATGAGAACATTTGAAATGCTGTCAACATGCATCAATCATGGTGTAAGAAAATACACACACAGAGCTCACTAGCAACTTAGAACAGACAGAATATTGGAGACGGAATCATTTTGCAGACTACCTTGTGTATATGAAGCCTTGATATAACACAACAGTTAAACATATTTCAGTTCTCATGCATCAACATCATAGTCTATATAAATACTTCAATTGTCATCTCTTTAACAGAAATCAACTCTAACTTCAATGAAAGTGAACCAGATTCCCAATATGTGACTTTTACCTTCTTTTTCCAATTTTAAAACACCAGCTTCAAATCATTGAATTTCCCTTTTGAATGAGGTCTCCAAGGCATGAATTTATTCAGAAAACAACTTTTGTTGCTCTCCTTATTTTTTTTTTTATTATTTTTTTTTATGTGATACATATTATAGTCGTGCAATACTGAAATCCCTTAAGCTTTCTAACCGACCCATGTAGCAAGTGTTAGGCCAACAACTCCCAAACCGGATGGTTTTAGGGTGCTAAGTGTAAAGACACTCCAAGGGCTTAATAACTTGAGTTGGCAAGGCTACGAACTCCAAAAAACCATATTTATTTATTTTTGTTTCATGAATGACCGTGCAATGCCTAAGTCCCTTAAGCTTTCTAACTAACCCATGTAACAAGTGTTAGGCTAGCAACTCCCAAACTGGATGGCTTTAGAGTGCTAAGTGTAAAGACACTCCAAGGGCTTAATAACTCGAGTTAGTAAGGCTACGAACTTAAACTAGTCATTATCCTTATTCATAATTTTTTTTTTCTTTTTTTTTTATTTTTTATTTTAGATCATGCCAAAGATATCCATTCAATAGGGTTATCAATTTAAATTAACTGAGTCAAGGTCAAGGTTAATCAGGTTGCACGCCTTACAATTGAGTTTCTGATGTGCATTTATGCAGTGTGAAGTGTGAAACATAGAAGAGTATGAAATTCGACGAAAATCTTATTGAAACATTTATACAAACCGATATGAATCAACATGATCATTTCAAATTTTTCTTTATTTTCAAAACTATCATTTGCCTCTATACACAAAGTATAAAACACATGCTTCAATCTCCAACAAATATCAAGATATACAAGATCATTGCTTCCCAAAAGTGATTTTTATTAAATCACATGAATCAAGTTAAACATGCAAGCAAAAATATAATACCAAAAATGCACCCCCAAACTTAAATGTTACATTGTCCTCAATGGGAGAAGACAAAGAATGAAAAGGGAAATGAAAAGAGGGTATAAAGAGCAATAATACCAAGAGGAGGAGGAAATTCAGTGGCGGTGCAAAAATAAGCCACCTTGTGAATTCCAAGAGCACGCCCCTAAACTTGATTTTAAGAACTTGTCAAAACACATCTATACACAACAAGCATCATATGAATCCAGACAGAGATGAATATAAAAACTGCAATTTTATTTACCAAAAAACCAAATAGCCATGCAAAATAGCAAAAGACTTGCAATTAGAAGTGCAAAATAGGAATTGAAAAGCAAATGCCAAAAGCGGCCCAAAATAAATCCAAAAGTACTACTAGAAGCAAAATAGATATGGAAAGCACAAAATCACTCCATCGGAGCAAATGATGAACCACCGACGCCGGTGGGGGTGCGGTCAATCAAAGTCTGGAGCATAGTCTGTAACGTATTCTGTCCCTCTAGAGTCTCCTTAAGGGTGCCCTCGATGTTCCCGACTCGCATGTGAAGTGCATCAGCACGAGTGCTCAGAGAGTAATAATCAGCTCGAGACATAGCAGGCGGCGGTGGTGCAACAGGGGCAACAGGGGCAGCTGGAGCTCCCCAATCCAACTCATCGCCAATGCGGGCCTGTCGAGACGTCTTGAGCTGGACAGTGCTCGACTTCTAAGTCCTAAGGTCAAAATAAAACACATCTGTCAGTTTCTCCTCATTACGGGGTACTTTAAACCCCTTGTTCTTGAGCAACTTGGTGATCATATATGGAAAGGAAGCACCTAGGTGATGGCATTGCTTGTCTGTATCACAATTAGGTCATTGTACACCTTGAGAAATTGGTCCTAGACAAGCTGCGGGATGCAAAACCACTGTTCATTCTTAGCGGCATAAAGGGTGCTTAGGAAAGCCCCCTTACGCTTAGAATGCTTCAGCACAAGAAGGACATTTTTGGCCTGGACCGAGTCCACGAACCATAGCCGGTACGGAAGCAATGACTTATTTGTGCTTGCTGTGCGATTTCCGGTATAATGGTTGTGGCATATTTCTTCCACAATGTCAGACAATGTCAGCCCCGCTGGAGGATCAACGTATAAAGGTAGGCTTGCTTCATCGATCGGAGATGCCAATGGGTAGTGCAAAGCCGTGACAAGGTTCTGAAGTTTGAACTTAACTGTGACGCCATCAATAGTGGACTTAATGATGTCTGGGTGTTCACATGAATGAAACATGTTCGCGTAAAAAACAGGCAGACCACACGCGGATAGTAAGAGCTAGCATGTGGCTTGAATAGAGATGTGAGGCCACGCTCCGTCAATTCTCTAAGCGCCCACACTGTTTCAGGATTGTTGTCGAAGCCATCTTGGATGTCAAATTTTGCCTCAGTTTCGATGGGCCAAATTTGGCGTGGGAGGTGCATTGGAAGGGCCCTCTAATGAGCGAGCACGCTTAAAAGAGGTTTTGGCCGCCATTGGAGTGGAAAATTTGGTTCGGGAAATTTATCGAACACCTGGCGTGCATAAAAATTAGGAAGAGAGACAAAAGGGTATTAGACATGTGAAAACCCAAAAATTTGAACCTTGTAATCAACAATGCACAACCCCAAACAATTGCAACTCCTCCACATAATCAATCCCATCCTCAATTGATCCATAAATTGAAATAAAGGGAGAAGAAAACTTACCCCAAGTTGATGAACCAAAGGCTCCCTTGTTGGTGCAAAAAGGATAGAATGATGAGGAGTATGGATAAGAGAAGAGGGAGATGGTTGGGGGAGAGGAAGAAGGGAGGGAGAAAAAGAGGAAAGGAAGAATGAAATTGAGGGTTGAAGGGTTTAGGGTCATAGGTTGAGAGAGAAGGAGAGTTTATAATGTCACAATGGGCTTTAAAGCCCATTTAATGGTGATGCGAAGGAGGGGGCGGGCGCCCACGGCTTGTCAACGCGCGGCTGCTCCTTTTGGTGGGCGCCCGCGGCTTTTGGGCGGGCGCCCGCGAAGACATGATCCTACTGCCCTTTTAGGTGGGCGCTCGCGGGTTAGCTTGGCCCAACTCCTATAATTATTGATTTTTTTTTTTGGCTTCAAAAGGGGGGGCGGGCCGGGATGGGATCGAAAAATTCCCAGGTTTGAAAATTAAGTTCCTACGGGCCCAAGACACCTTGGAGAACCTTCGGAATGGGATTCGGAGCTCCATTGCAAAAGCGATATTTTAGAGGCCCGAATGTCCCTTGATTTTTGGATTAGTAGAGAAAATTTCAGTAATGACCTCAAAAAATTCCGAAAATGGTACTGAGACCTTAAAATGATTAAGAAAACCGTATGTGACTTTTGGAATGTAATTCGAGACAATTTCGGAAGAGTTCACATGTTGGTTAAACTTAGCTAATTTCTGAAAAATTCTTGACCAAGGCAACTTGAAGGAGGGAAGCTTAGAAATTGAAAGAATTGTTTCCCATGAGTGCTAAATTTAACGTCGATAGCTAGATGAACCATGATTTTGCATTAGTCTTCATAAATCGGGTTTGTTAATAGGACTTTCTCAAACAAGTTGGCTCTACTCGCAAGCTGTAACTCAATGAGCTTGAGGAAATTCGCAATGATGCTTATGAAAGTGCCAAAATCTATAAGGCAAAGACTAAAGCATTCCATGACAAGCACATTGTCAACAAGTCTTTTGCCCTGGTCAGAAGGTTTGGCTTTTCAATTCTAGATTGAGACTTTTTCTCGGTAAACTCCGTTCACGATGGGATGGTTCATATATCATCACATCCGTCTTTCCTCATGGTGCAATCGAACTCCAAGATCCTACTGATGGATCTCTCTTTAAGGTTAATGGCCAACGGCTTAAGCCTTATGTTGATGGCATAGTCCCTATCCGAAAAGTTGTGAGATCAAAGTTGAGCCTTTTTATGGCCCAATAAGTACGGTGCTCTAGTTCAACTGGGAGATGACAAGCTTTGCTAAAGACAAGTCGATATGGCAACATGCCAATGGGCATCTTATACGCTGGCCGGTAGGCCCAAGGCGTATCTTTTAGTCTCAATGACCAATCTTTGCGGTCTGGACGAACCATCTTTTCCAGAATATGCTTGATCTCATGATTAGATACTTCCACTTGACCACTCATTTGAGGGTGGTAAGGTTTGGCAACCTTATGAATGACGGAGTATTTGAGAATGACGGATTTAAGATAGCGATTTCGAAAGTAAGATCTGCCGTCACTGATGAATGCTCAGGGCGTACCAAAATGACTGAAAATATTCGATTGAATGAACTTGGCCACAACTTTATGATCATTGGTTTTGGTAGCCTCGGCCTCAACCCATTGAGACACATAATCCACCACTACAAGAATATACTCATAGCCATAAGAAGATGGAAATCGTCCCATGAAGTCAATCCCCCACACATAAAAAATTTCTATGATTAAGATGGAAATGAGGGGCATCATTCCTCTTCTAGACATGGACCCGAGCTTTTGGCAACGCTCACAAGATTTACAGAAGTTGTAAGCATCCCGAAACAAAAAGGCCAATATAATCCGCTTTGAAGGACTTTGTTAGCGGTCTTCTTGGCACTAAAGTGACCCCCACAAGCAAGAGTGTCGCAGAAATTTAGGACACTTTAGGAATTCAGATTCAGGAATGCATCGCCGGATGATTTGATCTGGGTAATACTTGAATAGCTCCAGATCTTCCCAAAAGAAATGCCTGACTAGGGAGAAGAATCGGTCTTTCTCTTATTTTGACCATTTGGAAGGAACTTTGCCTACTGTAAGGTAGTTGACAATATCCGCAAACCATGGAAAATTTGAATGAGAAATCTAAAACAGTTGCTCATCCGAAAAGGAATCGCGAACTACAGCAAATTCAGAAGACTTCTCAATAACCAAATGAGAGAGATGGTCGGTGAAAACATTGTCTGTCCCTTTTTTATCCCGGATTTCAATGTCAAACTCTTGGAGTAAGAGTTTCCATCGAATTAGGCGAGGTTTGGTCTTTTTTTTAGCGAGCAAATGCCTTAGAGTGACATGGTCTGAAAAGACAATGACCTTGGATCCAATAAGGAAAGAGCAGAATTTATCCAAGGCATACACCACAGCTAACATTTCTTTTTTAGTGGTGGTGTAATTTAATTGAGCATCAGAGAGAGTCTAGCTAGCATAATAGATAGCATGTGGAAGCTTGTCCACACGCTAGCCCAAAACTGCACCTAATGCATAATCGATGCATCACACATGATCTCAAATGGAAGAGACCAATTGGGCGGTTTCATGATTGAGGCTGATGAGAGAAGAGAACGGAGCTTCTTGAAAGCTTCCAAACAGGCTTCATCAAAATTAAAGGGAATATCCTTTGCAAGTAGATTACACAAAGGCCAGGATATTTTGCTAAAATCTTTGATGAAGCGGCGATAAAAGTCGGCATGATCAAGAAAGGAACGGATTTGTTGGACAGAATTTGGAGGAGGAAGGTTAGAGATCAATTTGACTTTGGCCTTGTTGACCTCGATTCCCCTTTTAGAAATGACATGTCCAAGGACAATGCCTTCTTGGACCATAAAATGGCTATTTTCCCAACTTAGAATCAGATTTGTTTCCTTGCATCTTTGAAGCACAAGGGATAGATTGTGGAGACAGGAGTCAAAGGAGGATCCGAAGATGGAGAAGTCATCCATGAATACTTCTAAGAACTTTTCAACCATATCAGAAAATATGGACATCATGCACTTTTAGAAAGTTACCAGTGCATTGCATAGCCCAAAGGGCATGCGTCTATAGGCAAATTTTCCAAAGGGACATGTCAATGTGGTCTTCTCTTGATTTTGTGGATCAATTGCCACTTGGTAATAGTTGGAATAACCATCAAGGAAATAATAGTAGCTTTGGCCAGCTAGCCTCTCTAGGATTTGATCAATGAATGGGAGTGGGAAATGATCCTTCCTAGTAGTAGAATTTAGCTTCCAGTAGTTAATGTACACACGCCACCCGGTGGTGGTGCATTGAGGCATGAGCTCTCTCGCTGAATTTTCAACAACGGTGAGACCAGATTTCTTGGGAACAACTTGAGTGGGGCTTACCCACTTGCTATTAGAGATGGGGTAGATGATTCCCGCATCAAGAAGCTTGATCACTTCTTTCATGACCATTTCCTTCGTGTTGGGATTCAACCGGCGTTGCACCTCTCTAGAAGGTTTAGCGTCATCCACCATATGAATGTGATGCACACAAATAGAAGGGTCGATTCCTTTCAAATCAGCCATTGCCCAGCCAATAACTTCTTTATACTCTCGTAGCACCACTAAAAGGCTGTTTTCTTGGTCCTTTAAAAGGTCCGATGCAATGATGACTGGAAGAGTTTGAGTTGCACCAAGAAACACATACTTGAGGTGAGCAGGGAGTGGTTTTAACTCAAGTTGTGGTGGAGATTTCAAGGAAGGGACCGGAGGAGTAGTGAAAAGTTGAGGAAGTGGTTCTCTTAACACCTTCTAAGGGGGAAAGTCCATGATAGCATTAATATCAAGCAAAGAGATTACTTCTTGGATGGCTTGGTCAATATCAAAGTTCGAGAAGTCAAAGTGAGACATGTAAGTTTCAAGAAGATCATTGCTTAGAATGAAGGAGAGAGATTCTTCGACCACTTCATCTATCACATCAATAAGAAAACAATCATCCTCGTCGGAAGGATGTTGAGTTGTACGGAAGATGTGGAGTTTGACTTGCATATTTCCAAAGATGATGTCCATCACCCCAGTTCAGCAATTAATTGAAGAGTTAGTCGTAGCTAAGAATGGCCTACCGAGGATCACGGGTATATGCTTCTTTGGATCATGGACCGGTTCCATGTCAAGAACCACAAAGTCTACCGGGAAGTAGAATTTGTCCACTTTGATTATGACATCTTTAAGAATGCCCCATGGGTGCTTGACCGATCTGTCGGCAAGCTACAAGACCATGGAGGTTGGCTTTAGATCTCCCAACCCAAGTTATAAGTAAACTAAATATGGAAGCAAGTTCACACTAGCTCCTAAGTCAATGAGGGCCCTTTCTATCTTGTTGTCGCCATTGACACACGAGATTGTTGGGGCGCCCAGATCCTTATACTTTGGAGGAGCACTGTGTTGAATGATTGCACTCACATTTTCAGTTAATCTTACCTTTTTTGGCAAATGATTTTTGGAAGTGCGCTTTTGAGTGCACAAATCCTTGAGAAATTTTGCGTAGGGAGGGATTTGCTTGATAGCATACAAGAGAGGCAAGTTAATCTTTACTTGCTTGAAGACTTCCCACATGTCTTGAATTTTACAATTTTTATTCCCAAAATGTGTCGATTCTTGGAGACGTTAAGGAAACGGAGCCTTAGGCTCATAAGAAGCCTCCATATTTGGGTTGACAAGCTTGGAATTTTCAGTGCTAGAATTTGGATTTTCAGGAGTGAACTTTCGATTAGAAGAGAGGAGATTTGGATTTTTGGGAGGAAGAACTTTGTCATTGTTTCCTCCATTAACCTTATTGTCCACAACTCGACTACTCTGAAGGGTGGTGATTACTTGGACTTGTTCATGAGTAAGCCCACTCGGAGGAGGGGCTTCGTCAATCATATGCATCCCTCTAGGATTCTCAAATGGTTGAGCGGTAAGTTTCCTCTTATCTCTTTGAAGAAGTTGGTTCATCGAAGTAGCTATTTGTCCTACTCGATTCTCAAGTTTAGCTATCGACTGAGTACGAGAATGAACCATTTAGAGAGGGCTGCAATGATGTCAAGAGTTTCTTGTCGGATTCCAACATTTGCTTGTTTAGAGATTCCATCATATGCTTGTTTGCAGCCAAAATCTCATCAGTTGGAAACACAGGAGGTTGATTAGAGACATTTGGATTATAAGGGGGACGGTAACTTGAAGAGGCCTGAAATTGCCTATTTTTAAAATTGAGAAGAGGGCTGGTTTTGCAGCCCTTGATTTTGAAATTGTGAAATTTGTGGGGTTTGTTGCCTCCATTAGAAATTCGGGTGATCTCTCCATCCCGGATTATAGTTATTAGAATAAGGATTGTTTCCGAGCCTGGAAAACATCACATTCGCTTGCTCTTGAGAGGGACTAGGAAATTACTCCGGCGTGAGGCAATCTTCCTAGAGATGGAAAGGACTAGTGCATAATGCACACACCGCACTGGCTGAATTTTGAGACTAGGGAGGAGAGAGATGTGGTGCCATTAATTGATAAAATTTGTGAGCTATGGTATCCACTTGAGAAGATTCTTCGCTCAGCGTCTTTGGTTGACATTAGTTGGTGTTGTTTGCATTAGTTGAGGTTGGAGCACTACGAGAATTATGTTGCAATGAGTTTTAACTTAAATTCTCAAGCAGGGTCCATGTCTCATATTGAAGTTGATAAAGCCAAAGTAGATTTTATCTCCAAATTGCCTCTTCCAACCTCCGTAAGGGGAGTGTGATCATTTCTTACACACGCCGGGTTCTATCATCGTTTCATTAAAGATTTCAGCAAAATTTCTCGTCCTTTATATAATCTACTTGTAAAGGACGCTCCTTTTATCTTTGATGAATCATGACTAGAGCTTTCCATAAGCTTTGCTCTCTTCTTTCTTCAGCTCTCATCATGAATCCTCCAAACTGGGCTCTTCCATTTGAGATCATGTGTGACGCGTCCGATTATGCTATGGGTACTGTCCTGGGATAATAAGTAGATAGACTTCGTCATGTTATCTACTATGCAAGAAAAACTCTTTCAGATGCACAATTGAACTATACCACTATTGAAAAAGAGTTGCTTGTAGTTGTCTTTGCTTTGGATAAATTTAGTTCATATCTGTTGGGTTCCAAAGTAGTGGTCTATTCTGATCTATCTACTTTGTGACATCTTCTGTCCAAAAAGGAAACCAAACCCCGTTTAATTCAATGGATACTATTGCTTCAAGAGTTTGATTACACAATCCGGGATAAGAAAGGGTCCGAGAATGTGGTAGTTGATCATCTTTCTAGAATTCTGATTGAGGATACCTTAACTTCATTTCTAGTTTGTGATTTATTTATGGATGAACAGTTGTTTGGTGTTTCTCATACGAATATGCCTTGGTTTGCTGATATTGTGAATTATCTTGCAATAGGCAAAATTCTTTTATCTTGGTC
This sequence comes from Cornus florida, assembly GCF_030987335.1. NCBI lineage: Eukaryota > Viridiplantae > Streptophyta > Magnoliopsida > Cornales > Cornaceae > Cornus > Cornus florida. The sequence continues at coordinate 55,025,804 of NW_026775571.1, read as the reverse complement.
AATGCAAGAAAAAGATCAGTTTTTCTCTCAGATTAAGATGTACTATTGGGAAGATCCACAGCTCTTTAAGTATTATGCTCTTTAAGTATTATGTTCTTGAGAGTGAGTTTCATAGTATTCTGACCTTCTGTCACAGTTTGGCTTGTGGAGGTCACTTCAGTGCAAAGAAAACTGCAGCTAAAATTCTCCAGTGTGGTTTCTTTTAGCCTTCACTCTTTCGGGATACGTATTTGTTTTATAGGTCATGCATTCGATGTTAGCAGTTAGGATCTAATTCCAGAAGAGATATGATACCCTTAACTTCGATCTTAGTCATTGAGGTTTTTAATGTATGGGGTATTGATTTCATGGGTCCTTTTGTCCTGTCAAATACAAATGAGTATATTCTTGTGGCTGTTGGTTACGTGTCGAATTGGGTAGAGGCAGTGGCTACTAAAACCGTCGATCACGCAGTCGTGGTTGAGTTCATTCAAATGAACATTTTTAGTGGTTTGGTATGCCACGAGCTATTATTAGTAATGTGGGTTCTCACTTCTATAACATGCACTTCCGTACTTTGGTACAAAAATACTCCGTCAGTCATAAAGTTACTACTCTATATTATCCCCAAATAAGTGGCCAAGTTGAAATATCCAATCGTGAAATTAAGAGAATTCTTAAAAAAACTATTAAGCCAAATCGTAAGGATTGGTCATTCAAACTAAATGATGCTTTGTGGGTTTACCGAACAGCTTTTAAGACTCTGATTGGTATGTTACCTTACCATCTCGTTTATGGTAAAGGGTGTCATATTTCTGTAGAGTTAGAACATAGAGTTCTCTGGCCATAAAAATGCTCAATTTTGATTTGAACTCTATTGGTTCTAACAGGAAACTTCAACTAACTGAGCTCGAAGAATTACGTAATGATGCTTATGAGAGTGCTAAGGTTTATAAATCCAAGACTAAGGCGTTTCATGACAAGTACATTTTGCGTAAGACTTTTGAGCCCGGGCAGAAGGTTTGATTGTTTAATACACGACTGAAATTTTTTCCTGGAAAGCTTAAGTCACGTTGGGAGATCCATATGTGATTATTTCTGTTACGCCTTATGGTTCAATAGAAATACAAGATTGCAAGACTGGACAAGTGTCCAAAGTCAATGGACAGAGATTAAAAACATGCATTGAGGGTAATGTGCAGAGAGGCACAGTGGAGGCAGTAGAACTTCATGATCCTATTTACTTGGACTAGAAAGGTCAGTTATCGTCGAGCTATCGACGTTAAACTTAGCATTTTGTCAAGCTATCGACGTTAAACATAGCATTTGTATGTTGTACTTTAGTTTATTTTATGTTTTTGTTTTTATTTAGTTTATGTTTTTGTTTTAATTTTTAGGTTTTAGACTTGTTAAGAAAAAGAAATAAAAATTGAAAAACAGAAAAATATAAAAAAAATTGTACTCAAAGCTTAAGCCTCAGCTATCAAAAGCTCGAGCTTACACATGCTGAGCTTGAGTCAATCTCCTTCGCTAACATTAGGGTTTTCAGAGGCAAAGCTTGAGCCTCGAACCTAGGGCTTGAGCTCTGGTCAATTAAAATAAAAAGAAACCCTCATGCTTTCACTCGTTCTGGCCTCCCTTCTCTCCCAATCTCTTCAATCTCTTTAGATTCACCATCTCCATCGTCTCAGGCTTCAATCTTGCATCAAAAAGTAAGATCTCCTCTCAATCTATCTTTGTTTTATATAGATATATATATATATATATATATGTATACATTTTCTATATATATTTCACGATTTTGCCCCAAACTAATGCCCAAATTCCCTAAAAGATAGGTTTAATCATCCATATCCATAATCTAATCTTTAATCCTCATCTAAACTTGCAGAAATTCTAGATTTACTCATAGATTTGACGAACATGGGTTTGGGTGTTTTGGAGGTGTTGGGTTGATATTTTTGGAGATTTGGGGTTGTTGTGCAATTGAATAGAAGTTTGGGGTTATTTTTAAAATTAATTACACGAATTTGGAACATTTGGGAGAAAATTTGATTCAGTTTCTACCCAGAATGCTCGAGCTCTTATCTTTGGGCTTGAGCTATTGCTTATAGTAAGCTCGAGCATTGGGAACATTACCTTGCACTGCAGAAAGCTTAAGCCATAGGCTTTTAGGCTCGAGCTTTGGAGCACAATTTCAAGGTTCTTGAGTAGCTGTTGTAGGGTGTTGCAGGGGCTTTGGACATTATTGTAGGGATACCTAGACGACCAAAATAGAGAGTTGTTCAGATTTCGGCCATGGCATTGGCAGAGGCAGAGGCTCGGAGATACAGTACTATATAGCCAGAAACAAATTTTGTGCTGGCATATTTTAAGTGGCACAGATATACATTTTGGGCAGTACTATTACTACACTTTGGTTTTACATGCGGGCGATGACGCCAAACGATGAGTATTTTACAACCACTGTTGATGGGATTGTTATGACAGTGGATTGTGCAGCTATAACATGCGCTATAGGCTGTCACCATAGGTGCCCCGCAGCTCTTCAGGGGTAGTTCCCACTAATACCCGCTAGCCTGACTAGAGAGGATATGGTCAGATCACTAGGTCAGGGGCGGCATTCCACAACTTTAGAGACAGTGAGGAAGTCACAGTTTTCGCGCCGATTCTGGTTTCTTGATACGGTCTTTGTGGCCAATGCTCACCCCATAGGACATAAGATAAGGCGATGCACAGAGATGGTAGATGCGCACTACGCATTCTATGCCGGCTATTGGGTATCCATACCTAAGCTCATGTTCTTATAGATGCGCTGGCTATATGATGAGATGGGAGAGGCTAGACACCCTCCTAGCCACTCATTTCAGTTTCCTAGGCTCATCACCCACTTGATGAAGATCTCAGGGGTTCCACTACTCTCGAATGAAGCGACCATAACGGCCTTTACGCAATATCGTTTCACTCAGTAGAACAATGTCTAGGGTCATATGCCCAAAACAAGATGCAGGGAGTGGGGGTTAGATGTTGAAATCTAAAAGGATCGATGGAGATTGGATGTAGAGGCTAGGTGAGTGCCGTATATGCTTGATGGACCACCTTATACACCTCCCCTTACTATTATTTTGACCGGTCATGCAGAGGCAAAGGTTTGGTGAGGAGGAGGCCACAAAGGACGAGATAGATACCTCTGATGACCAGGAACCACCAAGGAGGAGGGCAGTACCAACAACACAGCCTCAAAGTTCTTCTCAGGCTGAGATTAGAGAGTTACATGCCAGAGTGGCATAGCTGCAGACTGACCAGACATTGTTGCGAGAGATGCTGATTGAGAAGTAGAGCATTCTTGTTGAGCTATTACGCCGCACGCCGTCTGCTGCTTTTACTTCTACAGACCCTTCGCCACCACATATAGATTAGCTGTCTAGGGCTTTTCTGTATTTGTCTTTAATAGATAGGCATTTTTTATTGACGAGGAAATTTTTTTTATGTATTTTATTCTATATGCTGTATTTCTGCCCTAAGTCTGTTATTCAAAAGCATTTTACTGATCATGATTATTTATATACTTATTTTTTGCCTATACTACACTTGCGTTGATATTTAAGCTATATGTTGATATTTCTCTATTATTACTCTATATACTCGATACTTTGATGTGTGCTGGAGTTTGATGATTTTGCTGGGTACTAAGGACTAAGTTTGGGGGTGACTTCTCTATTTTGCCTTTCTGTGCTTCATATTGATGTATCTTTGCTGGTCTGGTGTAGTATGGTAATATCTTTCTAACTCTAATTTATTTTTACACATTGAGGACAATGTGCACACTAAGTTTGGGGGTAAGGGAATTTCAATTTCAAAACTTTTTTTTAATGATATATTGACCTCATAGTCCTAAATTTGTGATATTAAAAACATGATTTTGAGTCTGTTGAGTGTTATGATTTCGTTATACAGTCTGATGTTGGTTAAAGATGGCTTGTATGTCAAAGTTATGTTGAAAAAGAATTTTTGAAATTTTTTGAAATCAGTTGGTGGCTTGTGGTCCACTTTGTTTGGATGATTATTATTTGATGCTTTTGATCTCTGAAATCCACTTTGCACATATTCACACTTGCATGAATTCCATGGGGTATAAACTGGAAGTCATGTTTTGTTTTGAGTTAAACTGAGATGAACATGTGACTTTGATGATTTTGATAACTAAGGCATACTAAAAAAAAAATAATAAAAAAAAAATAAAAATAAAAATAAAAATAAATAAATAAAGGGGGAAAGGAAAGAAAAGGTATGTATGCAATAAATGAAAAAACTTCTTCACTAATGTGAAAGGAATAAATAAAAAAATAGTGAGGAAAAGAAGTAGAAAAGGGTCAAGTTCAGTTCTGTATCCAGATTGCTTGGGCAATTAAGTCCTTAAAGGTGTGATCTGACACCTAATGCCCTAAGACCATCTAGTTTGGGAGTCATTGGCTGAAAGCTTGTTACATAAGGGGTTTAAGTTGCCTAGATTACTTGAACAATTAGGTCCAGAGGGGTGTTTTATCACTTAATGCCTTAAGACCATATGGTTTGGGAGTCATTGGCTGAAAGCTCATTACATGGGTGATTTATAAAGCTTAATAGACCTGAGCATTACATGGTATCCTTTTTGAAAAATGCATACCAGTAGAAAATTAAAAAAAAAATGCCTTGGGAATTGAAATTTGAAAAGTTTTCCTGTAAAATAAGGGATAGCAAGGAATGAATGCAAGTATGGATAGTAAGGCACAAGTTTGACTGTGAGTTCACTTTTAAAGAGTTTTGGAGATTGAGATTATAGAATAAATGATTAAACTAACCTATGGGGACCATGGCGGCTAAATTGAAATTGGAAGTTGAAAGATTTTCTGATTAACATAATTGGCTATACTTGCTATATTTGATTTATCGATGAACTATTAGGGATATCATGATTTGAAAATAGGCTTGAATAAGCTTATTGTGCAATTAAGACACTCTCCGATATGTTTGTGGGTACTATCATTGGAAACCCTCACGAGACTATAACTCATTCACTAGGGGTAACCTAAGGGTTTAAAGGCTTGTTGTATAGGCTAAATGCAACCGTGATTCCCGCGAAAATAGTTTTTTAGTTCTGTATTGCTAAGGGACTAGCAAATGTAAGTTTGGGGGTGTGATGAGCGCTGAATATTGTATATTCGAGCCCCTAAATATAATTATGTTAAAACCTAAAGTGATACTTCAATCTATTGTTAGACTGATTTATGTTTATTGTATGTTTATAAGTACTTTCCCAGAGAAATGGTTAAAACCAAGACTTTATGATGAAAAGATTGATATCAAAGCTTACAGAGTCATTGCTGGTCATTCAAAGCAAGCCGAGAGCTTAAATGGTGAAGTTTGGAAGAATTCAAGTACCAAGGCTCGAGCCTAATTTCTGAGGCTCGAGCTCTGCAAGAAAAAGTATAAAAATCAACTAAGGCATTAAAGCTCGAGCCTTGTACCTCCAGAGCTTAAGCCCTACATAGTGGTGCTCGAGCCTTACCCAAGGGTGCTCGAGCCGTTGCCTATAAGCTCAAGCATGAGGCGTCGAAATTTGAAGAATTGATTTCAAGAAAGCCAAGCTCCCAAGGCCTTGTGCCAGACCTCAAGGGATCAAACATTGTCATTCAGAGCTCGAGCCCTATGTCCCAAAAGCTCGAGCCCTTTAAAGCTAAGATCGAGCAATGTTAAAAGAAGAAGACCCAAAAATATTCTAAGTGTTGATGGAAAAGACGCTTCGGAAAATAGTTGAAGAAATTTAACTAAGTATAAAAGTGAAGATCGAGCACCATCCTTTGAAGCTCAAGGTATACTTCAAGAAAGCTCGAGCTTGGGCCAAATAGCTCGAGCTCTACTTCTTAAGCTCGAGTTTCCATGATAGATTGGATTTATAAGTTACGGGAATTATTCTTTTCCAAGTCTTAATTAATTCCAGATGAGCTAGAAGACCTAATAGCCCACCAAACCCTTATTTCTTTTGTAAAAGAAGGCACATGCCTTAGTAGAAGACGTTCTTTTTTCTCGTATTATTCAGAAGTCTGATATTATGGTGGCAGCTTTTAGGGTTTCCATAACTTTAGAAAGTAAAGATCCTGAGAAGAAAAGTACCGTCCGGGACGATGAAGACAACAACAACACAGATGATATTCTGCATTGTCATGAAGTAGCTAATACCTCTCTTAGGGCACTGATGTAACCCGATCTAAGTACTATTTTTTGATTATTTTAACTCAGTGATATTTTTAATATAGTATATTTCTGATTACATGATTATGAGCAATTAAGACAACTCAATTGGATTTTAAAGTTTTAAATAGTTTCTGAAAAGTTATTACATTGTCTTAAATATAACTGTTCTTAGACTATTCTCACCCCATTCTTATTGGATGATATCTAGCAGAGCTCTGCCGGACATAAGAATGGAGATCATGTAATGGTGTTGCAATACTTTTTATAAATGAATGTTTTCATAGTCTATGCTTAGGAAAGATGGATTGTTTGTAAAATTAGTTAAAGTAGTTAAAGTAGGTAGGTGGATAGTCCATACTAACCGCAGATAGGTTATAATTAACTAAAATTTATAAAACATCTTTCTTTAAAACCGAATTGAACAAATGTTATTGATTTCAATTTATTTGAAATATAAATTGTTAAATCCCTAGAGTTGAACAGTTAACCATAGTATGAAGGTTGTGGTGAAGTCAAAGCCTTAAGACTTTTCTCTCTCTGATCTCCTTAATTTAATTTCAGTTTAATTTTATTTTATGTTTGTGACAACCAATCAATCAATCAATTCCACCAGTTACCTATAAACCAAGAAATAAATTTGATTAGTTAGAAACAAAGCAAAAAACACTCATCTCCCTGTGGGATCGACACCCTCTATATAGTATTATCCTACAAAGATTCGTGCTATTGCGAGTGGTAATAAAATGACACATCACTAACCTCATAACATGGTCAATTCTCTTAACTATGGGGGATTCACACTTAAGCATATTTGGGAATCAAGTGGATACAAACACACTTCAATTCCATTAAGAAGGTGTAAAAGAGTAAACACTAAGCCATAATTCATCTTCGGTTGGCACGAATTGTCTACCTAACTATTCTAATCTACCATACAGTACAACTCATCTTCCCTAGGCATGAATTATCAAAATATTCTTTCACACATTCGTTAAGCACCATTGCATGATAACCACTTCTACCATTAAGAGAAACCCTTAGCCGCCAATCTCTCACAATAAAAGAAGTTTGAATTCAGTTATAATAAAATCAATTCTAAGACAAGAGATTAATTTCATTAAAATTGATTATAATCATTCAAACCCAATTGCATAATACAACTAAGTCAATTGCTCAGAATCATGCAGTTAATATACATAGAAAAATCCTAGAAGTTAAGAATAGTCAAACCATGCCACTCGGACTAGGATTACATCAATTCCCTAAGGAATTATTTAGCTACACATAAAAAAGGAAGATATCATCATTGTTGTAGAAATCTTCTCCATAGACCGCCAATTGGAATCTTCAAAACCCTAAAACCCGCCAAGAGGTAGAAGAACTAAGAAGAGAAAGAAGAAGAAGAAGAACAAGAACAAAAAGCTTTAATGTGTCTTCTCAACTTCTTTTATAATGGAGAACAAGTCCTAATCCTCCTTGGATGGGCTTCATAGCTTTTGGGGACAATTTGGTCCATATATAAGGAAGCAAAGAAGAGAGATTTTACATCAATCCCGCAACTTTTGGAAACTCCCAAGTGGTTTGTACCCGAGCACTAACCTTCAGTGCTCGAGCTCTAGGTTCTGGTGCTCGAGCATTGGGCTTAACGCTCGAGCTTTGTGGTCTAAAATTTCGGAAACGTCTTTTCATTCAACACTTAGTTTTTTTTTCCTGGATTTTCCTTGATTGGGTTCGAGCACTGAAGAGTTATTCTTGAGCACTAGGCAATGCTCGAGCTCTAGCTTCTGGTGCTCGAGCTCTGAGGCCTGAGTTTTTTCAAATCTACCCGGTTGAGTCCTAAACTGGGTCGGAAGGTCCGAAACATCTCCATAAGAGTCGGGAACACCATTCCAAGCATCAAAACCATGGAATTGTCCACATCATCGGGTAAAGACCTATAAATAACGAATAAACAAAAATAAACATAAGAACCGAGATAAAGGCACCGCTAAGATATTAACACATGCACTTTTAAGGGCTCAAACATATAATATTCTGCGCTTATCACACTCCCAAATTTACATATTGCTAGTGCATTAGTAATACAAAACTAAACTAAAATCAAAATAAGAAGAAATGCATCCTCTATTATGGGAATCGCGATTGCATTTAGTATATGCAACATGCCTTTAAACCCCTTGGTTACCCCTAGTGGACGAGTTGCAGTCTCGTGAGTGTTTCTAGAGATGGTACCCACAAACATCCATAATTTGCACATTAAATGCACTTAGCTCATTCATAACCTATTTAGAGCATAACAAAGTACCCCGATAATTATTGAAATGAAAATTACTACAAGTATGTAGATAATGCACATTTAGAGACAACTTCAAACCTTCAACATCATGCCTAACAATAATGGTCCCCACAAAAAGTTCAAATCCACATATCAAATAATTCTGAACTCTAGCATTTTTATAAAAATGAACTTACATCCATTTATGTTGCTTAACAGCCATGCTCATATATATTCTATAACATTCCTCAATTCATAGGCAATTTTTCCAATTCCGATTCCCAAGGCATAAATAACAATTCTAACATGTGTATGCATTTTTTCCTTTTTCTTTTTCTTTTTCAATTTGCATTGCATTTTTTTTTTCTCTTTTTTTTTTTTTTTTTTTTTTTCTTTTTATTTTGAACCAAAGTTTTGTGCAATGTTCGAATCCCTTAAGCTCTATAAAAACTCCATGTAGCAGGCTTTAGGTTAATGACTCCCAAAGAGGATATTTTTAGGGGTTTAGGTGTTGAGATACCTCAAAGGACTTATTCACTCAAGTTAACTAGGCTACGAATCTAAACTAACTCTTCAACTTCCTTTTTCCTAAGTTTGCCACCTTTTTACATGAATCCTCAATGCTGAATGAGGCAAGAGTCCCGGTTATTTAGTGAAAAAGGGTATAATTTTGCATACGTACCTATCATTATGCCATAGTTGATGTGTGTCAAATTATACCACTCGCAATAGCACGAATCTTTGCAAAATAGGACTATATAAAGGTTGTCAATCCCATAGGGAGAGAGACAATTTATTTTAGCATCTAATTAGTATTATTCTAATTCAAGGAAATATAGAACATAAAAGTAAAATTAAACTAAATTCAAGAGATATTAAGAGAGAGAAAGTCTTAGTGATTGACTTCACCATGAATCTCGTATTATGGTCAACCATTTAACATTGGGATTTCACAGTTTATGTATTATATAAATTAAAATCAATAACATTCATTTAATTTGGGTTTTAAAGAAAGATGTTCCATGAACTTCAACTAACTCTAACCTATCTTTGGTTGGCACGAATTATCTACCTACCTACTTCTAATCTAATGTACAATATAACTCGTCTTCCCTAGGCATAGATTATGAAAACATTCATTCATGAAAAAGGTTTGAACTCCATTGCATAATCTCCATTCTTATGTCCGATAGGCATCCACCAATACCATACAATAAGAACAGGTTGAAAACAATTTAAGAATAATTATATCTAAGACAATAAAATAATCATTCAAAAATCATTATTTCATTAAAACACCAACTGATCTGTAATTAGTTGCTCATAATTATGCAATCAAGATACATAAACATATAAATCCTGAAAGTAAAGAATGATCAAACCATAATATTCGAATTCGGGCAACATCAATGCCCTAAGAAAGGAATTAGCTACTCATGATGACGCGAGATATCATCGGTGTTGCTGCGGTCTTCATCATCATGGATTATAATTCTCCTCATGAGATCTTCACCTTATGAAACCCTAAAAGCTGCCACTAATTGAGAGAATTATAACTAAGAGAAGGGATCTTTGATCTGTGGCCTTGTGCTTCCTTTTATAGAAGAATTAACTTCTAATAAGGGTTGCACGAGCTTTGAGGTCTTATAAGGTAATTTGGGCCAATTTGGGATGAAAAATGACTTCAATAAGACAAATCCCGCATTAGATAAATATGACTAAATAGCAAGGGCTCGAGCCTAAAATTTATAGCTCGAGCCTTTTAGATTGGGCTCGAGCCTTTTAAGATAGGGCTCGATTAAAACTTCATCACTTAGCCAATTTTCTTCTAATAATTTTCGAAGCGTCTTTTTCATCAACACTTATAATATTGTTAGGGATGAATCTTAATGGTGTTCGATCATTATATCACAGGGCTTGATCACTGTCTTCTTAGGCTCGAGCCTTGGAATTTTGGGCTCAAGCCTTTTATAAAAGGCTCAAGCTTTTTGGGTTATGGCTCGAGATCTAGCAATATGGAATCCTCTAAAGTGTCTTTTTATATTCCGACATAAATTAGGTTCGAGAACCTTTGCAAGCACTCGAGTACCTTGAGTTATGGCTCGAGCCTTAAAGTTATGGCTTAAGCCTTTTACCATGAGTTGGAATTCTTGCTTTGTTTGACTTTTGGCTCGAGCCTTAGGAACATAGGCTCGAGCCCTAACACTTGGACTTCTCTAAAATCACCATTACTAACACCTAGGGCTCAAGCCCAAGCTTCAAAGCTCGAGCCCAACTCAAAAAGCTCGAGCACAACCAGCCAAGGCTCAAGCATTACTGAAAAACTCTAGATCGACTTCAGCATTTTAGGCATAACCTTTGACTCGAAACTCCAAATTGAGCATACTCAGTGGCTATGGAAAGATGACTTAAAGCCCGATTTGTTTGTCTCTAATAACCATATCGAGATTCGCACTCTAAATGTGTCAAAATTGTATTACAACGTCAGAACAAGTTGCTCACAGGTTAAGCTCGAGCCCTGACTCTAGAGCTCGAGCTTTGACATCCTGAATATTAAAAATACATACGGGAATTATTTAAAATCATGCCTCTTTGTTTCCTTATGGGCCCAATTGTTACCAAAAGCTGTAAAACCAATCCAAAGGGGATTGGGACTTGTTCTCCACTATAAAAGAAGAGGAGGAGGCCACAAAAGGTCTCTCTTCCATAGTTATTAATCTATCTCTTACGGCGGCTTTTAGGGTTTTAAAGAAGAAGATCCCAAAGGAGTTTTGGCGGTCCATAGCGATGAAGGCCACAACAACACAGATGATATCTTGCATTGTCATGAGTAGCTAATTCCTCTCTTAGGGCATTGATGTAGCCTGAATCCGAATATTATGGTTTGATTGTTCTATACTTTGGGAAGTTAATATATTATGTATTTTGATTGTTTGATTATGGGTAATTGACTTAATTCAATTGGATTTTAATTATTAAATAGTTTTTGAAAGATTAATACATTGTCTAAGATTTAATTGTTCTTAAATTATATTTAACCCATTCTTATTGGATGGTATTTGGTGGAGGCCTATAGGATATAAGAATGGAGATCATGCAGTGGTGTTCAAATGTTTTTCATGAATGAATGTTTTCATAGTCTATGCGTAGGGAAGACGAGTTATACTACAAAATTAGTTAGAAGTAGGTAGGTAGATAATTCGTGCCAACCGAAGATAGGTTATTATTAACTGAAATTCATGAAACATCTTTCTTTAATCTGAATTAAATGAATGTTATTGAGTTTAATTCCATATGATATATAATTATTGAAATCCCAAGGTTGAATAGTTGACCATAGTATGAGGCTTGTGGTGAAGTCAATCCCTAAGTATTTCTTCTCTTGATCTCAATCCTTTTATTTCATTTATTTTCTTTTATGTTATTGAATTGCAGCACTACACAACAAATCAAATCTTCTTTCTAAATTAAAATAGTATTAATTGAAGACTCGATAAACCACCACTGTCCTTGAGGTTCGACACCCTCAACATAGCCCTATCCTACAATGATTCGTTCTATTACAAGTGGTATTTTATTATTGATAAATAAAAACACATATCAATTGTAGGAGGAGGCAATTTGGAGATCAAATCTACTTTGGCTCTATCAACTTCAATACCTCTCTCTAAAATGATATGTCCTAAAACAATACCTCTTGAACCATAAAATGGCTCTTTTCCCAACTAAGAGTAAGATTTGTATACCTTACAATGCTGAAGCACTAGGGACAGATATTGGAAACAATTTTTGAAAATGGATCTAAGAACAAAGAATTCATCCATAAAGACCTCAAGAAACTTTTCAACCATGTACGAAAAGATAGATATCATACACCTTTGGATTGTAGCAGGAGCATTTCATAAACCGAAAGGCATCCATTTATATGTGCATGTACCAAATGGATAAGTGAAAGTGGTTTTCTCTTTATCCTTAGGATCAATGGCCATCTGATTATAGCCGGAATATCCATCTAAGAAACAGTAATACCTTTGGCCAGCTAACCACTCTAGGATCTGATCAATGAATAGTAATGGAAAATGATCATTTCTAGTAACGGAGTTGAGTTTTCGGTAATTAATACACACACGTCATCCAGTGGTGGTGCTTTGTGGAACTAATTCTCCCTCAGAATTCTCAACTACTGTAATACCTGATTTTTTAGGTACAACCTGAGTAGGGCTCACCCACTTGCTATCTAAGATGGGGTAGATTATTCCAGCATCTAGCAACTTTACAACTTCCTTCATAACTACCTCATTCATATTGGGATTCAATCTTTTTTGGAGTTCCCAGGATGTTCAGGAATCCTTCTCCAAATGAATCTGGTACATTCAAATTGTGGGGCTAATTCCTTTCAAATCAGCCACACTCCACCCAATAGCTTCTTTATTTTGCTCAAAAACTTTTAAGAGACTGTTTTCTTAGGAACTCGTAAGATTGGAAGCAATGATCACCAGTAGGGTGTCATTTGAACCCAAGAAAGCGTACTTGAGCTTGTCCGAAAGTGGCTTAAGCTCAAGTTTAGGTGGAGACTCGAGAGAATGAATCAGCAGAGTACGAGAAAGTGGAGGAAGAGGCTCAATTCTAGTCTTCCATGGAGGAAAATTTGTGATAGGAGTGGAGTTAAGCAATGAATTCACTTCATCTATTAAGGAGTCAATATCAAAATCCTCATAATTGAAGTGTTTTAGACAAGCTTCTAAAGGATCCTTGGATAAAATAGTTGGGAGTGATTCCTCAACCAACTCATTGATAACATCAAGGAAGAAGAATTCACTATCATCGTGGAGATGATGAATGGCATTGAAGATGTTTAACTTGACTTTTATATTCCTAAAAGATAAATCCATTGCGCCAGTCCTATAGTTAATGCAAGCATTCGCTGTGGAAAGGAAAGGAAAGGACGCCCTAGTATGACTGGAATTTACTTTTTAGAATCATAGACTAGTTCAGTATCCAGGACAAGAAAATCAACTAAAAAATAGAACTTGTCCACTTTTATGATTACATCTTCAACAATACCTCGTGGTTGCTTGACAAGCGGTCAGCAAGTTGTAAAACAACCGACATAGGTTTTAATTCTCCCAAACCTAAATTCTCATACACCGATTAACGAATCAAATTCACACTCGATCCCAAATTAAGAAGTGCTTGCTCTATCACATTACTTTCAATGATGCTAGAAATTGTAGGAGCACTAAGATCTTTAACCTTAGGAGGAATGTTGTGCTGAAGATTAGCACTTACTTGCTTGGTGAGAAAGATTTTCTTAGAAGCTTGTCTTTTTTATTTTCTCTTTTAAGTGCATAAGTCTTTCAGAAATTTATCATAGGTAGGGATCTATTTGATAGCATCCAGGAGAAGAATATTGAGTTTGAATTATTCGAAGACATCCATCTTGTCTTGGATTTTTCTCCTTGTTTACTAAAGTAAGAGGGTCCCTTGAGACGTTCAGGAAAAGGCGCTCTTGGCTTATAAGTTGTCTCAGGGTTCGGAGCAGATGAAGAAGTGACTTTACCTTCAACTCCCATGGAACTTAATAAAATGTAATTTGATGGAACATCTATAGGATGTGGATTATGAATGATTGGATGAATTGGAATCCTAAACCTCTCTTTTTCTTCCTGATCTTTTTCAACTTGGTTATCAACTACCTTACCACTCCTCATTGTGATTATGGCCTAAACTTGCTCATGATGAATACCTAAAGAATTGGTTTCACCAATCATGTAAGTCTGCCCGTTTAGGTTAGCCATTGGCTGACTAGGAAACTTTCCTTCCTCTTTACGAGATAAACTATTCGCTATTTGCCCAGCTTTCATCTCTAGCTTTGCTATGGCTTGGGAATGAGAATGAAGAATTTGAGTATGAGATTTAAGTTCTTCAAGTGACTTCAACATTTGCTCTTCAAAACCTGGCAAATACTTAGGAGGATTAAAATTACGAGCTTGAATAGATTGATTCCTAAACTGGGGTAGACGATAGATGGAAGATTGATTAAAAGAATTATTTTAGGATGAAGGATAGATGAATTTTGATACTGTCCCTGAGATTGTGGAACAACAAACCCTTGGCTTTGATTTTGCCATGATAAATTTGGATGATCTCTCCAGCCAGGATTATAAATAGAAGAATATGGATTATAAGCTGGTCTGGAGAATGTTGCATTTACTTGGTCCTGAGGGATCTTAATTGATTGTCCCATCATAAAGCAAGAATCAGCAAAATGGGATGGATTAGCACATATTGAACATACTTCCTTCGGCAAGGAAGCAGATGAATTAGTAATAGGAACATAGCCAGAAGACAAAACTTGGTCAAACCTACGGTTCAACTTTTCTATTTGAGTGGCCAACTCATTAGATTTTTTAACCTAATAAAGTTTTTTAACCTTATGGTTTCTAGGATTAGACCTAGACCGAGAGGAAGAAACATATTGCATGGAGTTTTCACTTAAGGCCTCAAATAATTTCCAAGCGTCAGCTGCACTCTTATGTAGAAAAACTCCATTACTGGAGGCATCAATCATGTTCCTATGTGAGTTAGAAAGACTATCATAGAAAATCTGTACTAAGTGCCATTTAGCAATATCATGGTGTGGACACTTTTTCAGAGGATCGTTATAGCTTTCCCATGAATCATGGAGATGTTCACCCGGGATTTGGGAGAATGCCATGATCTCTCTTCTCATTTATGTGATTTTACCCACAGTGTAGTACTTTTTCAAGAATTCCTGTTGTAACATGTCACAAGTAAATATGGAATTAGGTGAAAGGGAATGCAACTAGGTTCTTGTTTCGTCCTTGAGAGAGAACTGAAAAAGTCGCATCCTAAATGCGTCGTTTGAAAGAGTAGTCAACTTGGTAGTTAAACACAATTCCAAAAACACATCCAAGTGCTTATAAGGATCCTCTATTCCAAACCCATGGAATGTAGGAAGCATTTGGATCATAGCGGGCTTGATCTCAAAGTGGATTGCATCAGACTGTGGAAATTGGAAACATAAAGGGGATGTATATAAAGTGGGAATGAAGTGATCCCTCAATTGTGGTGGTGGTGGAGGAACAGGTGCTCATGGCACTTATTCTCCATTTGGTGGTGCATTATGCTTAGCCATGTTATCTATATAAGAACTTCCTAACAAATTTGAATTCTTTTAAAGTTTCTAATTTGACTAAGAGTTTTCTTTATTTCAAGGTCTTACAAAATGATTGAGAACGTAGACCTAACATGCACTAAGTCAACTTGTACAAGCAGTAATAAAAAGAAAATTTCCAAGTAAAGAAACCAACAAGAACTCACAAAAGGTCTAAAAACCAAAGCTTCTGTTCCTCAAGCGTCTTTGCCCTCGCTGCTAAATTCCTACTTGAAAAGAAAAAGAAATAAGATGAGATATAAGAAAGTCCTAAAACTAAAAATTAGACTAAAACTAATTTTCAACTAAATAAACCGTTATAATCTCCCCGGCAACGGCGCCAAAAATTGATGTGTGTCAAATTATACCGCTCATAATAGCATGAATCTTTTGCAGAATAAGACTATATAGAGGGTGTCGATCCCACAGGGAGAGAGATAATTTATTTAAGCATCCAATTAATATTTTTTTGATTTAAGGAAAGAGATTGATTGTTTTGATTGCTTATCACGAAACATAAAAGTAAAATTAAACTAAATTAAAGAGATATCAAGGGAGAGAAAGTGTTAGGGATTGACTTCACCACGAATCTCGTATTATGGTCAACCATTCAACCTTGGGATTTCATAGTTTATGTATCATATAAATTAAACTCAATAACATTCATTTAATTCAGTTTTTAAAGAAAGATGTTCCATGAACTTTAACTAACTATAACCTATCTTCGGTTGGCACGAATTATCTACCCACCTACTTCTAATCTATTATTGCAGTATAACTCGTCTTCCCTAGGCATAGATTATGAAAACATTCATTCATGAAGAACGTTTGAACACCATTGTATAATCTCCATTCTTATGTCCGATAGGCATCCACCAATACCGTACAATAAGAATAAGTTGAGAACAATTTAAGAACAATTACATCTAAGACAAGGTAATAATCATTCAAAAACCATTATTTCATTCAAACACCAACTAATCCGTAATCAGTTACTCATAATTATGCAATCAAGATACATAAACATATAAATCCCCAAAGTTAAGAACGATTAAACCATAATACTCAAATTTGGGTTACATCAATCCCCTAAGAAAGGAATTAGCTACTCATGACGACGCAAGATATCATCTGTGTTGTTGTGGTCTTCATCATCATGGATTGTAATTCTCCTCCTAAGATCTTCACCTTATGAAACCATAAAATCTGCTACTAAATAAGAGAATTATGACTAAGAAAAAGGATCTTTGATCTATGGCCTTGTGCCTCATTTTATAGAAGAATTAACTTCTAATAAGGGTTGCACGGGCTTTTAGATCTTCTGGGTAATTTAGGGCCATCTGGGATGAAAAAGGACTTCAATAAGACAAATCCAACATCAGATAAATATAACTTAATAACAAAGGCTCGAGCCTAGAAGTTATGGCTCGAGCCTCCTAAGATAGGGCTCGAGCAAAACTTCAACACTTAGCCAATTTTCTTCCAATAATTTTTAAAGTGTCTTTTTCATCAACACTTAGAGTATTTTTAGGGATGAATCTTCAAGGTGCTCAATCACTATATCACAGGGCTCGATCACTGTCTTTTGAGGCTCGAGCCTTGGAATCTTGGGCTCGAGCCTTTTGTCAAAGGCTCAAGCTTTTTGGGTTATTGCTCAAGATATGGCTATATGGAATCCTCTAAAGTGTCTTTTTATATTCCGATGTAAATTGGGTTCAAGCACCTTTAGAAGGGCTCAAGGACCTTGAGTTATGGCTCGAGCCTTAAAGTTATGGCTCTAGCCTTTTTGCCTTGAGTTGGAATTCTTACTTTGTTTGACTTCTGGCTCAAGCCTTTGGAACATAGGCTCGAGCCCTAATACTTGGACTTCTACAAAATCACCATTTTGAGTCTGGACTTGCTTCAAATGGCCGGCAATGACTCTGTGATCTTCAATGTCAGTCTTTTCATCATAAAAGCTTGGTTTTAACCATTTCTTTGGGAAAGTATCTAAAACATGAAATAAACATAAATCAATCTAAAACTGGATAGAAGTATCACTTTAGGTCTTAACATATGTGTATTTAAGGGCTCGAATATGCAATATTCAACGCTCATCAATAGTCTTTGATCGCACCCTAAGAGATTTGGATAACTCTTCCATCCCGAGTTATAAATATTGGAGTATAGATCATTACACGGTTTGGAGAATGTCGCTTTAGCTTGTTCTTGAGGATTAGAGGAGACTGTACGCACCTTATGTGGTATAGATATGTGAGAAGGAATTTGAATACACCTAGACGCTAAGGCTTGGTCAAACTTTCACGTGAGTGTTTCCATTTGAAGCGCAAGTTCCCTAGTCTTATCAACTTCTATAAAATTTTCAACTTTTAAGAATGCCCAAGGTCTTAGACCAATAAGTAAAAGCACAGTGAACAGAATTCTCACTTAAATTTTTAAAAAGTTTCCATGCGTCATCCTCGCTTTTGTCC
Organism: Cornus florida; assembly: GCF_030987335.1. Taxonomy (NCBI): domain Eukaryota; kingdom Viridiplantae; phylum Streptophyta; class Magnoliopsida; order Cornales; family Cornaceae; genus Cornus; species Cornus florida. The sequence continues at coordinate 55,007,668 of NW_026775571.1, read as the reverse complement.
AAGAATTTGCCATAGTATGTGAAACATCGACCAATTGTTTATAAGGCTCAATTAAACCTTCATAGAATATGTGCACCAATTGCCATCGTGGGGTTTGATGATGTGGACACTTGCAAAGAAGGTCATTGAATCTTTCCCAAGTTTCATGAAGTTGTTCCCTCAGGATTTGGGAGAACACCATGATCTATCTCCTCATTTGGTTGGTTATGGCCACCGGATAATACTTCTTCAAGAATTCTTGTTGAAGTTGAGCTTATGTAATGATTGAATTTCATGGCAGGGAATTTAACCAATGTTTTGCTATTTCTTTCAGAAAGAATTGGAAAAGATGCATCCTAAAAGGATCATCGGTAAGAGTTGTCAACTTAGTAGTCGAATAGATTTTAATGAATTCATCGATGTGCTTATAGGGATCTTCATTGGCAAACCCATGAAAGGAATGAAGCATTTGGATCATTATCTCAAAATAGGTTGCATCAGTGTCCCTGAATTAAAGGTTTGAGGGGGATGTATATGTTGATGGAATGTAATGGTCCCTCGGTGGTGTTAGAGTAGGCGCATATGGTGCAACCACTCCCGGTGGGTTATTACCATCAGCCATGTTTTGATTGGATGATTCTCCTTACAATTTAGAGTTTTTAGCAGTTCTTCAAAATTGTTTAAGAGTCTATATAAGTTCTAGGTCAAGTTTAAGTAATGGGAATGACAATGAATGCCGACCTAACATACACTGTTATTCTAAATAAAAAGAAAGAAAGAAAATCTCAAATAAAGAAATAAAAATTCAAGAACTCACAAAAAGTCCCAAAACTGTAGCTTTTTTCCTTGATGCTTGCCGATCTTACACCTAAATTACTGCACTTGAAAGAAAACAAGGAAAATTCAAAATAAAGAAAGAAAATTTCCTAAACTACATATCAAACTAGAACTAATTTTTAACTAAACAATGAAACCGTTACATAGTCCCCGACAATGGCGCCAAAAATTGATGTGTATATTTTTCAATTATAAAACCAGTTGCAATAAAACGAATCCTTGTAGGATAGGGCCGTGTTAAGGGTGTTGAACCTCAAGGACCGTGTTGGTATTCTTAAGTATAAAATTAATTCTAAATTTAATTCTTGAGAAGAATTTTGATGAGTTTTCTATTTCTACTTTGCAAAGAATATAAAAATTGAAATTAAGCTAAGTTAATGAGAATATGTGTCAAGATAAGGGGGACTTAGGGGATTGGCTTCACCACTAGCCTCATAACATGGTCAATTGTCTTAACTATGTGGAATTCACACTTATGCATATTCGGGAATCAAATAGCTACAAGTGCACTTCAATTTAATTAAGAAGGTATGCATAAATAAACACTAAGCCATAACTCATCTTCGGTTGACATGAATTATACCAAGCTACTCTAATCTACCATGCATTACTACTTAGGTATGAATTATCAAAATATTCATTCATACATTCGTTAAGCACCATTGTGTGACAACCACTTCCACTATTAAGAGAAGGCCTTAGCCGCTAATCTCTCACAATAAAAGAAGTTTGAATTAAATTATAATACAATAAATTCTAAGATAAGAGATTAATTTCATTAAAATTGATTATAATCATTAAAACCCAATTACTTAATACAACTAAGTCAATTGCTCACAATCATGCAATTAATATACATAGAAAAATTCTCAAAGTTAAGAATAATCAAACCATGCTACTTGGACAAGGGTTACATCAATTCCCTGAGGAATGATTTAGATACACATGGAGAAGGACGATATCATCATTGGTACTCAAATCTTCTCCATAGACCGCCAGTTGGAATCTTCAATCTTCAAAACCCTAAAAGCAGCCAAGAGGTGGAAGAACCAAGAAGAGGAAGAATAAGCTTTAATGAGTATTCTCGTCTTCTTTTATAAAAGAGAACAAGTCCTAATTCCATTTGGATGCGTTTCACAGCTTTTGGGGATAATTAGGCGAAGCAAAGAATAGAGATTTTACATTATTCCCGTAGCTTTTGGAAACTCCCAGGTGGTTTGTGCTTGAGCACTAACCTTCAGTGCTAGAGCTCTTAATGCTTGGGCTTGAGCACTAGGTCTCAGTTCTTGAGGTCTGGATTTTGGTGCTCGAGCACTAGGCTTAATGTTCGAGCCTTTTGGTTTAAAATTTTTGAAGCGTCTTTTCATTCAACACACTTGGTTCTTTTTTTTTTTTCTGGATTTTCCTTGATCAGTAATCGAGCACTATGCAATGCTCGAGCTCTAGCTTCTGGTGCTCGAGCTCTAAGGCCTGGGTTTATTCAAATATGCCCGGTTGAGTCTTAAACTGGCTCGAAAGGTCCAGAACATCTCCATAAACATCAAGAACACCATTCCAAGAATCAAAACCATGGAATTGTCCACATCATCGGGTAACGACCTACAAATAACAAATAAACGAAAACGAACATAAGAACCGAGATAAAGGCACCGCTAAGACATTAACATATGCACGTTTAAGGGCTCAAACATGGAATATTTAGCGCTTATCAAGGTTATAAAGTTTAAGATTAGTAACTGTCAGATCTGCCTCTACCTCCTGCACCATCATCTTAAGTCTGTCCACCTCACGCTGCAAATCATTGGTCCTGATTTGAGGCATTTTTGCAAGTTCAGATCCTATCTCCGAGATGGAACCACGCATGTCTTTCCCCAATTACTCAACTCTGCCTAGATTCTCTTGTGCCCACTCAAATTTCTCTATAAGCCTTTCAATCTGATGCTCAGGTTAGCCATAAATCTTGGGGTTAAAATTCTTTGTCAACAAGGGAGGTGGAGGGAGAGGAGTATGGATAAGAGAAGTGTGGTTAGGAGATGTATTATGTGGTATGTGAGATTGAGAAGATCCATTGGTTGATGAATGAGGGATCTTTGTGGATGTTGGTGCTATAGAAAGTATAGATAGTGATTTGGTTTGTGGTTGGGTTAAAGACTTACCTGATGGAGTGTGTGAATGATTCTGAACATGGTAAAGTGGAGGTTTTATATACACTGAGGAGGGTTGTGCTTTGGTTTGGGTGGTGATAATCTCTTCTTCTTTTTTTTCTTTTTTTTTTTTTTTTTGTGGGGGGGGGGGGTTGGGACGGTGGAGGGGTAGGAATGGTGGTTTGAGGTGGTTTGGCTGGAGAAACTTAAATTTGCTGTGTTACGGTGGGGGTGATAGTGGACTGGTTGGTGAGGTTTCATGGTTCTATCCCTCTTTCATACATTTATTTCATTATTATCTGACGCTTGTTGGAACTATAGAAATAATGGACATTTTAAAGAAAGTCTTTTGGGCACCAAAGAAGGGCAAAGGAGAGCATGAATCTATAAATGTTACCGCAGAGGTTGTTGATGCTTTGATTTCGAGTATATGTAGATAGTCCGATTGAGCATGCGTTCTACATAAAGATGCATTATTTCACTCTACCACATATCGAGAGATCATGAAGAACCATGTCCTTGGTGATTTCGAGAGGATTTATTTGGTTGATGATGAACCTTTACATATCGTGGACAAATGAACTGTTCGAATCAATTAACCTAATAGGGTTGTATGGAAGATTCAGAATGTTAGATGTGTCTGAATTGAAGAGAAAGTTGATTTTTGAGGGACATCTTGGTGATGAAGGGTAGACATGTCTCTTAGTTGAAGAGAAAATTGATTTTTGTGGGACATATTGATGAAGAAGGGCATGAAGTAACCTTTGTGAGTGGTTTGTGAGAAAAAGAAAATGTATGTTTTTGGCTTAATGGTATTGTCTTAATCATGAGAGAGAGAGAGAGAGATAGAATGTCTTAATCACATCTTATGCCTTTTTCTCTTATTTTGTTGAGGAGAGAGAGAGAGAGAGAGAGAGAGAGAGTGTGTGTGTGTGTCTAATCACATCTTAAGAATTTTTCTCTTAATATGTTGAGAAGACTACTACTTTTCTTGAGGTTGAGGCGGCCAGGTAAATCGGGTGTGTAATTTTCTTAATAAAGTAAATATAAAAATATTAAAGACATTTAAAGAAATCTCAAACTTCCTGAACAAGCAAAACCTATACATTCCAAGAGTAATGTTATAGGTTAAAAAGCCTAACATCCTCTCATGAGCGGCCACAAGGTTTTCATGATATTTGTCTAGTACATATGGTCAGACCTAATTAGTGTGACTTTAAAGGCAGTTTTGTTTCTACCATTGACAGATAACGTGGATAAATGGATAGATGAAAATGCAATAAGTCGGCCATCTTTTACCATTATACAACGTGACTTCAAAGTTTGAAACTATGACCATACACTTAGTTTTCCTGGATTTGTTAATATGGTAAAATTGTCAAAACAATATATATATATATATATATATATATATATATATATGGTAAAATTGTTTAATGTTGAAATTAATTACCAAGAACTATAATTTAGTGGTACTTTTTTTCTTTTCAAAGTAGAAGGTCGACTGTTCAAGTTCCATAAAGATAAAATCAGTGTGTGTTTTTCTTGCCAAGGTAAAAATAAAAATAAAAAATAAGATTGCTGAAATTCATTGATTTTCTTAATATATAGTAATACAATTGAACATTATATACAGAGGAATTATCAATCAAAGGAGAAACTTGCAGTTCAAATTCTTTTAATCAGACAAATACTTAAGGTTTAATCCCTAAGAAACAACTGACCACTGGAAAAGATCGACCACTAATTAGAATTTCTTAAATTTAAAAATGTTATTTATTTCCAACAAAAAATGCATACTGGTTGAGCATATCTTTTTAATGTGGTAGATAGCTAGAATTGAAACTAAATAATGGAAGTAAATTTAGCAGCATTTAAGCTAAAACCACAGTTTATTTTACAATTTGATTTAATGCTCTTTATAATAAACCTGTGGTTTTCATATTAAACATGTCAATTAACAGAATTTATGGAAGAAAATAATTTAACATTTTTAGGTTTCCGTGTTGAGATTTACAATTGGTGCAGATATACTAAAAGAGGCATTAACTAGATAAAGTGGACGCCACATTGTAGAGTTTTGTTTTTTTTTTTTTTTTTTTTGACTCTTTGCACTTATTGCCGCTATACAAACGTGGAAAGGCATTAACTAGATAAAGTGAAGTCACATTCTAGGGTTTTGTATTGTGACTCTTTGCACCTCCGAATTACGGAGTACCCTTATTTCAACTGACCAATTTCTTGAAACTAGCAAAGCTGCCCTTTCGCTCTCAAGAGGAGTAAGGTAATGACATTAATTGGTTAGGATTTGAAAAAAGAGCTGTGATACAACGTCCGATCTGTGAGATGGGATAGATTTTGGGGATACTGGACCCCATTGTCGTGATGAGAGGGGTTAGGCTGTGGGATAGTGGATCCCACAGTCGAGGCTCGTGAACCCCACTGGCCAACCATCTCAAGTCGAGGTCGCACAATTTATCATGTTTCGTGAAAAAAATTAGGTTAGACTGTGCTTTGTTAGGTTAAAGAAGATGACGTCTGTTCCACAACAAGGACACATTTTGATTGTACAGAATCAAACAATGAACTTATTGCAAGAAAAGCAAACCATAACCCTAGATTTCACTTGAGTGATGTATGCCGTTGCCCCACCATTAGTTCTTATTGATCAATAATACACATTTGGCTTTAATGGTGAATTATTTTCTTACCCACTACAATACATATTTTGCTTTAATGGTTGGTCTACGATTCATTAATCTAGGGTTAGTGGATTCCTTGCGTGATGATGTCTTTAATTGCTTCTTAGTGTATGAAAGATAGCTTAGTTAGCAGTTGGAAATGCAAGTGGATGAATATGTACCTACACTTGGAAAGGCAAGTGGAATAAAAGTGATAGAGAATCGTTTTGTTTGATTATCCAGGTCTAAGATGAAGGCTACATATTTTAATGGTGAACTAGTAATTATTGAATTAAAGAGCTAGGGCCCATTTAATTGTGACTTTATCTTTGGAAAGTTGTGTCCAAGTTGCTAATTATTAAATTACTTAAGGTTTATTAATTAATTTTGACACGTGAATCCATGTGAAGAGGGTCCTCCAAGTTGCTATTAATCTAGGATCCTTTTAAGTGTTTGTATAGTGATAGAACATCCTTCTGAAGGTTTTTAATCAACAAAGATTTGTTGAATACAAAAGTTGATTAGCATAGATTAGAAAAATAAACAACATACCACTGTTTTCAATGCGAGGTGGCTGGTGGCCTGCTGATGGTATTCATATTTAAATATTTTGTGTGGCGGCTTATCTAGACGGGTGTAATGCTAGTGGGTGTGAATAGGCATTGGGCAAGCTATTATACTGGCGATTTACAAGTTGCACAATCTACATCGTTTGGAAAAGGTAAAAGTGAAGTGTTTATATGTACTAGTACTATATCCAAATGGTATGAGGCATTTTGGGATAAAATCTAAAAGTAAAACCGTGCGGATTTAAGCTAAAGATATATAATATCATATCATATGGTAGAATGAATTATTATAAATGGTATTAAAGTCGGAATCTAACTACTTTGGGCTCCTAAAGGGACGAACTACACGTTGCACAATCTCACATCGTTAAAAAACTGAATGAAAATGCCCTTTATTTTCCTTGTGGTCCAAGAATTATAATCCCTAGTTACTTACCCAAAAAAAAAAAAAAAATTTTAATCCCTAGTTGGCTAGTTATTTGTAAGATCCCATGCGCGCCGACAGGGGAAAAAATTAACTATTTCCAGGGGAAAAAATTGAATGGTTAGGCTCATCCAAGTTTTTCTTTTTTTGGAAAGGTTAGGGTCCTCCAAGTTGCTAATTATTATTTATTAAGGTTCATTAATCGCAACAAGTGAATCCATGTGAAGAGGGTCCTCCAAGTTGCCATTGATCTAGGATCCTTCTTGTGTTAGTTTTGTAACTATAACATCCTTTTGAAGGTTTTAATCAATAAAGATTTTGTGGAATACAAATGCTTTGACTAACTAAACCAAAAAAATTGCTTGACTAGCATTAGATCAGAAAAATGAACACATACCACTATTTATAATGAGAGCTAGCGGGTGGCCTGCTGGTCCAATTCCTCTCATCTTTGGAGCCACATTTGAAGATTTTGCTTCCCTTGCCGTCCAACAATGATAATTATTTGTCAAATTCAAAATGCAGCTACAAACAAATGAACCATTTCTAGGAAAAATAGAATATGGTATAATTGGTATTGTTAGTTTTATAGTAAACTGAGTCTGTACTTTTGTTATAATTTCTACCTTAGTTTCAAAATTGATCAATCGTTAATTAGTATTAGTTGACTCACAAGTTTGAAGATGGAATTTTTATCATCTTCGTTTACAAAGGGTATAGAGGTAATTTGACACACTGATGCACTCCCTAATTAGGGTTCATGCATATATTATATACGGAGCGTCTCCACTAGATTCTTCAATTCAACGCGTATATTTGGTATGAAGAACTAGTCCAACCGAATAGCCAAATGCCACTCATTTGGCATAGTATTAAATATGTCAAATTTGACATATTATAAAGTTATATGTCAAATGCATTGTTCCTTATTTTAATATAGGGTCAAGTGCAAAAAATCTCCATCTACTATCGATATAGTGTAAATTGTGAAAATTGAATTACACGGGGTGCGGAAACAGTTAGTTGATTTTAATTGTGAATAACTCCTTTAATGACCTAGATCTAATTATTAGGTCAACTTGCTCAATTTATGATTGATTAAATTATATGACTAATTTAAACATTCACAATCACAAATATATGAAAAGTAAGAGTTAGAGAGATTGCATCAGGATTTTAGCGAGGAAACCCCAATTGATAAAATACGTCAACTGTTTGCATGGGAAAAATCTCGTAGACTATTCAATCCAAAGTAAGTCAATCCACTATGTTTAAAACAAAGTATTCCGAACTTTGACTCTGACTCACACCCTATGGTTTTACCCAACACAAACTGCTGACGATCCTCTGGCTTTGCGACTCCCCGTCCAACAGCAACTTGACCTCAAGCTTACACTCGATATTCGTAGAAGAGTAACAGGTAAATCAGACAACACTCCTCGAATGCTCCAACCCTTTCAAAGTGTAATCGTTTTTACTTTTGTTCTTCAATCTTTTGAATTTGATGTAGAAAAATTAAATCATGCTTTACATACGGAATATCTAAATCTTCAATATAGCTCCAATTCCGATATGACAGAGAACAACACCAATAAATCACTCATAAATATATGTGTATGCTCTCATAAATAAATTTAGAATAATCAGATTTGATTTTCTGAATTTTTTCTCTCTAAAAGGCTTTCTCAAAATATAGAATTAATTTTCCCTAAAGCCATAAATAAACCTAGAAGACTAACAAGGTTTATATATAGTTCAGAAAGTCCTAATCCCTTAGAAAATATGATAAATTTCGTGCATAGGACTTGGAAGGAAATTAGAATAAAAAAGCACTACAAGAAAAGTGTGCTTTTACGACTAGTATTTACAAGGTTTATTTATTTTGCCTCATAAAAACTGCATTTGACGAGGATCATAAGGGGTTCCTTGTAGTTGTCACATGCTTTCACGGGGTTGGAAGCCGAGTCCTCGTAAAAGAATGCTTTCACTAGGTGTTAAAGGTGCTCGTTAATATATGCATATATTAACGAGGCGTTTATCAACTTCAACGGGATATTAGTGCCTCATTAATGAAGGTCAACTTTAACGGGATGTAAGCGCCTCGTGAATGAAGATCAACTTTAATGGGATGTAAGCACCTCGTTAATGAAAGTGAACTTTAACAGGATACAAGCGCCTCGTTAATGAAAGGTAACTTTAACGGGATACAAGCGCCTCGTTAATAAAGGGGGCCACAGTTTAAAATTTCCCTCCCCTCCACTTTTTTCCTTCCCACCTTTTTTTTTTCGTTCCCCCCATTTTTTCCCTCCGCTGATTTATATAAATTTTACCATTTGGGCCCTAAACTATGTCATTTTTTTTTTAGAGCCAATTAACACGTACTGTAAAACACTTTCCTATTTCATTTCCCATTTCATTTAGCCCTAACGTTCTCTCTCTCCTTTAGCCGCTCTCTCTCCTTCCATCACTGATCTAGCCCGATCTTTGAATCTGTTTGGTTTTCCATCGCAGCTCTCACCTTCCATCAGCGGTCATCACAGCTCTCTTTCCTTCCATCAGTTTTGTTGTATTCAACTTTCTGAAAAAACCCTAGCCTCTCTCTCTATCTCTATCTCTCTGTGTCTCACACTGAGGCACCACCACCATCAACCCACATCCTCACACCATCACCAAGCCCTCGCTCTCTGTTCGAACCCCACTGTCGCAAGCTTCTCCGGCCGAACCTCTTGGCCGCCTTTGCTGCTCTCTCCTCTCTTCTCGGTCTCGTTTTCTCTAGCCAATTCTCAATCAAGGAGAAACCACATCTCACCGCCGGCCACCATAGTTCTAGTTCCGGTCGTCTTCTCCAGCCAAAAATTTCAGGCCGAGTTTCTCTCTCTCATTTTTCTCATTTTTCTCTCGGGTAAGCTTTCTTCAACCTGAAATTTGATTTTTGGACTTTCATTTTGGAATGGGAATTTAGAATTTCCTACATATATCTATGGTTGTGTTTATTAGGGTTGTGAATGTATAAGTCTATGATGTGAAAAAGGAGGATGGGCTATGGTAATGGAGAATGGACTAAAAAAAAATTCTGTGAAGGGCTTGTCCCTGATTTTGAAATTGAGGTTGACGATGAATTGAATTGGAAATTCTAAATTGAATTGAATTGAATTGCAACTTCTTAGGCCTTTAAATTTCAGATTATATATATATGGCCTTGTGTTGTATCAAAAATTCTGGACTGTACTTGAATTCATAAAAACTGTGAGATGATTTTGATATAAATACATCTCTGTGACTATGCTTTTGAACTGAAATGGGGCTGTGAAATTTAAACTGAAATGATGTATATATCTTGTTGCCATGTTGAAAATTCTATGAAGCTTGAGACTATGTTTTGATATATACCCATACATTGTTTTGTGTTGAATAATCATTGGGGCTGAGGTTTTGAAACTGCTTGATATACATGTGTCCATTTATGTGTTTACAAAGCTTTTGGAAAATTGTGAATGGGCTACAGTATTTCGAATATTCTGGTTAGAGCTATAATTGTGACTGAGATGGGTTATCTTGATTTTTCTGTTAAAACTCATGTACAAGAGAATTAATGAAGCTTTATATTTCAATTCGTCAATGACTCATCCCTAAATAAAATTTCTCACTATTGTTGGTGAAAGCTGCCAACTTTAAAGATATATATATTTCAAGAATTGTAAACTTTCAGAGAGTAAATAGGAATTGAAAGAGAATAGCATGACTAGATACCAAAGTGAGATTTAGTCTACATACCTTCAGGCCTTTTGGTTTCAACATTCGATCTCTCTTTATTTTCACTTTCTGGTTTTGGTGAAAGTGCAGCTCCTTCCATGGTCTGCTCAACTGCACAAGTAGCAGTTTTTTTTTTTATTTGTCACAACTTCCTAAAATAAATTTCTCAATAATATATGTTGGTAAAAGCTGCAAACCTTAAAGTTATAATATTCTAAACTAAAAATAACAGGAAAAGAAAATACTGTATTTCAAGAATTGAATACTTTTATGGCGTAAATAGGAATGGAAAGAGAATAACATGGCTAGAAAACGGAGTGAGGTGAAAATCTACATACCTGTACTCTATCATGCATTATGAATATTTAATCTTGTTGTGTTTAGCATTTTATAATTGATTTTTTTTTTCTTTTCATTTCAAGTGCTTAAAACTTAGCATATTGATATTAAGACTTGTGTGATGCAGTTACCTACTTAGATTTTGTACCATAGATAACGAGGTGGAGGACGTGTCTGAAAAATTGAAAGTTAAGTTGTGCCGATGATTGAAGAACAATGTGAAGATTCACTTGTTGATGTGTTTTTGACAAACATTGGAATTTCTTTTGCAATTTGGCACATTGAACCATGATGAATTGTCTTTTGATATGTTTAATGGTGTATGGATTGTGAAATCTTTTGATATGTTTAATGGCATATGAATTGTTGAATTGTAAAATTGTCTTTTAAAGTACTGTGTAGTTAAAATTGTGACCAATATACAAGTTATATGTGGATGATTGGGTAACATTAATTGAATGTGCTTTTATTAAATATAAATAAATAAATATGTTATTTACGTGGTCTTCACAGCTTGTGAATAAAAGTCTTTACATTATTTACATGGAAAGAATCTCCTCATAAATTAATTATTAACGAGTGGTTAGTGACATTATAAATTAATTATTAACGAGTGGCTAGTGACATTATAAATTAATTATTAACGAGTGGCTAGTGATACCGTAAATTAATTATTAATGAGCGGCATTTTCCATTGTAAATTAGTTATTAACGAGACGCCTGGTGTCTCGTACTTTACTATTTTACGAGTATTGCAAGTCCCCATAAAAAGTTAAGAGCATTTACAAGGGCATAATAGACGAGGGTGTCATTTGCGTTTTCACGAGGTGTTTGGGCACTCGTAAAAGACCTTTTTTCTTGTAGTGAAGGAAACTAACAGAATAAGGAAACTTAAAACCTGATGCTGTCAGAACTCCTGGAACCGGTTCCCAAATGTTGGTACCGGTTCCCAAAGGTCAGAATAGTTTTCGACACACTTTGGCTACTGGTTCCCGCATGTGGTACCGGTTCAAGAAGAACAGTGAAGAAATCTTCTTCAACCCATGTTTAGCTACCGGTTCAAGGAACTTCCTACCGGTTCCTAAGAGGTAGAGTAGAAATCTTTGCTTCCTTCAACCTTCTAAACTCTATAAAGTGTTCTCACTCACTCACATACTTTCCTAAAGCATTTTTCCCATCACCTCGGAGTGTGGCAACCTATGAACACTTGAACTTCTTCAAATCCACTTCCAATCTTCAATCTTTGAAATTTTGAATGAAAAATTACAACTCGATCGGAATTGTTTTGATAACTAAATTAGCCAATTATAAAATATATCTCACACAAATAAATCCCTGTGTAGTATAAAACCCCCATATATTATCGATTTGATGCAAATACCCCCCTCGAGACTTAAAATGACTATAATGCCCTCATATCAGTAGAATAAATTAAAATATAAAAATGTAGGCTATGTAAAATGACGATTTTGTCCCTCTCTCTACCCACAACTGTCCACCCTTTTCGATCTCCTCCTCTACCACTATAGTTGCTGCCACCACCATATTACAACCCATCAACTTAAAAAGAGGCACCCCGATCGAGGTAAAACTGCCGGGTGCACTTAGAGTGAATTAGAAATTAGTGCAGGGTGGTCATTCTCTCATGCCTTCGTCCAGCTTTCCTCTCTTTAGCAAGCAAGATTCTCGAGTCGAAGTTTTCCGCAAGAAAGAGGGGTTCCTATGTGACTGTTGAGAGGCCGATTGTTCGTAAAGCTCATTTGTAGTTCGGCAAATAGATTGAGAACAGTCATTTTAGTAGCATACGTTGGCGTAACAGAGACTAAATCACTATGCCAAATTTTGATGACACAGTGGCGAACACTCCGAGGACGACGCAGCGGCGAACACTCGAAGGACGGCGGTTGATGACGAATCCAAGGACGATGGTTTATGACGAATGGATCTTCTATATTCCGACGATTAATGGGTTTTGCAGATTCTGACGATGATTGGGTTTTGCAGTTTCCGGCTACGAGAGTGTTGATGGGATAAGGACAATAGTGATTGTGGTGGCGGCAGCGATTGGTGATGGGTTGGGATTGGGATTAGGATTTGTGTGGGTGATTTTGGGGTTAATTTGTGGTGGTGATTGGTGATGGGTTGGGATTGGGACAGTGGTGGTTTATGCTGATGTGTGATTCTACAATGATGGGGATGAAAATAGGGATCGAAGACTGCTTATCGACGGGTCAAAAGATTATTTCTGAGATTGATAGTTCTAGGAGCCTGGTCGGGAGGTCTGTAATGGTCTAGTAGTGGTTGAGATCAAACCTTTATCGTGAGTTCTGTGATAATGGTGGGTTAGCACCACAACGACCATAGCCACCACTCTTCTCGTCCTCTCTATTTTAGTACCTCGACCCACATATTCCCTCCAAACAACAGTCGCCAACTGCTTCTCCAACTAAGTCTCCGGTGGCAGCTCCCACTCCCATCGTGGTGCCACCGACCTCAGTGTAAACGACTTCACTGGTTGTGGTGAGGGGCGTACGAGAAAAGAAGGGCAGAATAGGAAAAGGAAAGGGAAAATTACGGTTTTTAAATTTACTATGTGTTAATTTTGACCAAAAAGTGGTCAGAGGAGCTTATTTGCACCTTTTTTTAATAAAAAAAATTTATGAACTAAAATGTACATTTTCAAAAAGGAGGGACTATTTGTGCATAAAACCTATATTACAGGGGGGTTTTCAATCGGTTAGAGAATAAAGTGCAACCAATTCGAGAATAAAGTGCAATCGGTTGGACTTTTTTGAAAGCTATTTCCAACCTATGCTCTTCGAGTCTTCTACCCAAATTTAAAAATACTCACAAGTGTTCCACACTCACGTACCTATTCTAAATGATGTTCTGATCGAATCGAATTATACTTACACTTGTTGTTCTACTTCTAACATCGAGACTCAAAAGTAAATAGAAAATTACAACTCAATCAAACATATTTTGAAACTAAAACTTGCCAATTACAAAATTTACGTCTCATAATCCTATTGATACTTAACGCTAAAAGTGTGAATAAATGGTTCAAAACAGTGAAGATAATCTATATAGAGCGTAGGTGGCTATAAGATAATAGTATCACATCATCTTCAAAAGTAAGATGAGAGATAAAGAGGTTGATGTATCTCTGATGATATTAAAAATTGGAATTCTGTAAGATGAAGTTGTTGATGGTAAGAGTAAGGACCTCAATTACATTAACAAAAGTAAGGGGGAAATGGGGTCACCTTGGTTTATGCCCTTTTTGCCTTTAAAAACCCAAATAATTCTCCATTGAGTGAAAATGGAGTATGATGCAGTGGTAATGCATTGAGTAATCCAGTGAACAAAACAATTAGGAAAAACAAGGAGATGTTGTGAATCAATGATGAATTTCTAGTGTAATGTGTCAAATGCCTTCCTTAGATGTATTTCGAGAGGACAGTTTGGAGGGTGGGAGGATTTAGGATAACCATTTTTACCTTTAAAAACCCAAAAAACTCTCCATTGAGTGAAAATGGAGTAGGATGTAGTGGTAATGCATTGAGTAATCCAGTGAATAAAACAATTAGGAAAAATAAGGAGATGTTGTGAATCAATGATAAATTTCCAGTGTAATGTATCAAATGCCTTAGATGTATTTCGAGAGGACAATTTGGAGGGTGGGCGGATTTATGATAACTATTGAATAACTCATAGGCCACAAGTATATTATTTGATTTTCTTATCCTTATCAAAGGCATTCTGAGTTAGGCTGATAAGGAAAGGTAAGGTGGAACTAAGTTTAGATGCAAGCAATTTTGAAATACATTTGTTGATCAAATTAATTACAGCATGAGATAGTTCTAAAGTCATGGAAAGTAGTAAGATTAGGTATTTTAGGCACCAAAGCAATATATGAGCGGTTATGTTCTGTCAACATCCTCCTAGAGATGAAGATGTCCTTATGCTTACAGTGATCGACTTCATGACCAATGAGACGATGCATCTTTGAATTTCTAAGTCTATAAGTATGGCTGGGAGTGATTGAAGTAAGTGGGCAGGAACAGATTTAGACATTAAGCTTGAGATAGAGTCCATACCTGGGTAATTGTTAAATCCTTGACTAAGAAGAGACTGTAAATGATTAAGAATTTCATTTTGAAGCTTTTAACCCTGAACTTGATCACCATTCTGATTCACTATTTGCTTTGTTGTGAAATGCTTTAAGAATAAAGCAGTATTTTGGTCCCCCTCCTTTAACCAATGAATCTGTACTTTTTGCTTATAGAATATCTTCTCAACGCTAAACATGACTCATAAAATTGGTTTGCAATCACCCGTTCCTTGAGTTAAAGTTGACCATCCAAAGGATTCTGGTCATTGAGTTGGCAGGGGGATAATTCATCATCTCTATAGGAAACCACTCTTGTAGAGATGTCACTATACTCCTTATTAAGCTGCTTAAGAAGGTGCTTGAGAGCTCTTAACTTCTGAACATAGAACTTTGAACACCTTAAGCAATGCACTTCCATTTGTTATGCTTGTGAGACAATAGAAAGAAAATTAGAGTTAAGTGCCCAAAAATTAAAGAATTTAAAATGAGTGTTTCTCTTAAGACTAACAAGACCAAGCCTAACCACTATTAAAAAGTGATCAAAGATGCCATAGGACAGGAAGTTTCACTCAACCTAAGGAAACAAATTCACCAAGTATGATTGATTAAAACCCTATTAAGCTTAATTGCTTGAGATGTTAGCACAACTAAAGCTTTTATTTTTCTATGTACGAAACACACCAGTGAACCTTATATCTTCTAACTCATTTCTATTCAAGCAAGCTTTAAATTCTGCCATACCAGTAGTCTTTCTTAGAGCACCCCCAAAGGAATCATTGACAAGAAGAATATTAAAATCCCCCATAAGAATCCATGGTTCATTAGAAATGTCGTGATGGTTCAAGCTTCTCTACAGGTCTTATCTCAACGGTAGTGTTTGCAGCATAAATAAATGAAGTCAAACAACCTTCTGATCAATAAGTAAGATTGCGCAATTAAGAACTTAGTTGTTACCATTGATATAGAGGATAAATTACTTGTGATGAACTTTATGGGAATGTGCGAGACACTGGACGAGTTACCACACTGCTAGCAAGCTATAGGGTGTCAAGATCCCACATCACCTGTGGAAGGTAAAGTGTTATATGTAAGGTTCAGTGCCCTTCTATGACACAACGCATTTTAAAGTCGTGATGGCTGTGAACCCATTAGAACTCCAAAGTTAAGTGTGCTTACTTTGGAGTAATACCAAGATAGGTGACATCCTGGAAAGTCTCTGGTCCAGGGGAACCAAAAGCGAACAATATTGTGTCTAGGTAGGGTGAGGGTTGTTACATAACTTGACAAAATCCCAAAGTAACCAAACTCTACTAAGAACAGAGGAAGAGTAGTTACAACTAATATGCCTTGTGGGAGCAATAAATTTGTTAATTGAGTCCACATTACTAAAACACACTTTGGCTTCCAATATTGCAACTAAAAAAAAATTAGAACCCCTAATAAGATTCTTAACTTTAACCTATTTAAGGGGAGAATTCAGTCCCCTAACATCCAACCCAGGTCATTAAAAGGAATTTGAAAGGCTGCACAACCCTTTGAAACCCTTAAAGGTTTCCACCTTAACGTTAGCCTTAGTGTTTTTAACTCTTTTATCAAACTTTAAATGTTTGAGAATACTAGTTTTCTAGGCTTGAGAAGCTTGTCAGTTAATGGAGCATATGAAGGATCATTGGTGTCATTATCCCCATCAATAGAATGATCCACACCCACTGAGTCCCCCTCTTCAATCTGATCATTGCCGGTAGAGAGACAATCAAAGGAGTTACTAAAAACAGCGGGAGACGAATGAGGGGTTGAGCCCTTGACAAGGACAGGTTTATGAGAGACAAGTCCACTGAAATGCAAATGGATTTCCCTCTAATAGAATGAACATTAGTTGGTTGGATTGTAGTTGTAATTATGTTGGTAGAATGAGGATTACAACCATTGGTAGTGGTGGGAGAATGAATAGGGCACAAACTGTTGATAGTGGTGGTGGTGGGAGGGACAGGGCATGTGTACATGTCATGGTTGTGTGACAGGCTATTTAGAAGATAACCTTCATTTGAAGAGATAAAAGGCAAAACCCATTTTTAATGATAAGCTGCCAACCCTGAGAGGTAATGGGAGAGTTAAGGTTGGGAGAAGGAATGTTCTGAATCCTACATTCCTTAATAATTTTTATGCCCAAATCAGGTGCTACAAACTGTACACGCAAGTGGTTTCCAAGGGTATTGCAAATTGGCAGTGACCAATCTATTACCTTTAATTCTCTCTTTTAAAGAATTAGGAAGCTGAAAATAATAATTAATTTTCATACACATCATAGCAAAATAAATCCTGCTCTTATTTTGAGTATTAGTATCAGCAAAAAAGGGGCTTACCAATAGCACTAACAATATAACTCAACCCTTTAGGACTCCAAAGCTCTAATGGCACATTAAATAGCTTAATCCAAATAGATAATAAGTGAGGTGACATAGGAGAAAGGGATGGATACAATTGCCATAGCTTAAGAGAAATAACTTTACCAGTTTGGAATTATTGTCTACCTACAAGAACTCCCTGCACCTTTCAATGGAGTCAAACAAAAAGAAGAAAAACCCAACAATGTTAACAATGACATTTAGAAGGCCTCTCTTACCCCAAAGTTTGTGAGCTATCTTTGAAACTATGTTGAAGGGCATCCTTATTTGAAAGGTTTTGATGAGATATTTATGCTAGAAACGAGCACCCTCATCCCCAATATCATCAAGAACATCAACCATACGGTCAAGATTTTTGAATGAGGGCTAAAAAATCTCAAAGCTCCTTTTGCGAGGGGAACTTTGAGCAAACGAAGACCAACTATCAATTAGTTAAACAGGTGGAAGACAACTGGTGTGGTTTAAAGAGTTGGGAGATGAGGGCACTGATGAAGGGGTTCAGAAAAGTATAAGGGGTGTGATTTGCATAGGAAAGGGAAAATACAGTTACAATGTGACCAAGTGGAAGAGAAATTTGGTTAGGATGAGGTAGTTGAGTTGACAATGGAATATATTGGGCAAGGCATTCCTTACATAGTAAAGGAGGCATGGGGTACGTGTTCCCTAATTTCTGGAAGTTGGTTTGACTAGGCGGGAAATGTGGTAAGTATTAGCGGATCATTTGAAATAATTTGAATACAAACCTCCACCGTGGAGGTAAATGGCACTTGAGGCACAACCAGAGTATTCTCTATTGTTAGGGAGGCTGTAACAATAGAAGGAAGAAGTGGGGAGTATTTTTTGAAGGCTTAAAGTGAGCTTTTACAGTGTCCACCTCACACGAGAGCTCTGAAAAATCACAAAGCTTAGCTTAAACAAGCTTGAACTCATCATCCTTACAAACAAGTAGGTGCTTGAGTCTTGAGATTTCTTCTATCAGCTCGAAATTGGAGGCGGTCATGATAGAGGCTTCAATACCCTCAAGTAGATAAACAACATCCTTCATAGGCAAGTTGGTAGGGTTAAGAAGGTGATTATTCTATAGAGCCTTCTTAACTTTAGCCATAGTGACCGCTGCAACTAAAGGAGCTCTTGGAAGGTAATGTTAAGGATTAACACCTTTTCTGTGGTAAGACCCCATAGGATCTCTGGTTTGGTGGAGGCTGGGACTATTTAGAAGATGAAGGTTTTTCCATTGAAGTAAGCTGAAGGAGATTTGAATTTTGATGGGTAAATTGGGGTGTTTTTTTTTTTTTTAATGGTGAAGTGGTGGTTTTTTAGCTATAAATGAAGAGTAAGTGACAGGTTTAATGGTAAAAGGGATTTCTGCAGAGGGATTCAAGCATCCAAGGGCAAGATGGGCAAGAGGGATGGTGAGAAGTGGAAGGAGGAGAGGAGGAATGGTAGGAGCTCTCATGGTTGATATTCTTCGTGGCTAACACATATTTTGTCAGATTCTTAGCAAGCACATTTGTGAAAGAAAAGATATTCGATATCTACGAGAAGTAGATCATCATCGCATTGGCATAAATTAGTATAACCAACGAATCCAACGACATTGGAGTAAAAAAAATACTAAACGTTGGAGGTAAAAAAAAAAAAAGTAAGTGATTTCTAAAGCAGACGAATTGGCGAGTACTTGCGGACAACACCAAAGGTATTGGAAATTACTATACTCTTACTTTGTATTATTTGATCTTTACTAGAGTTTTGTGATTGCGTGTTGGTTTGTTAAATATGCTTTAAATCACTAGAATTGAACAAAATTTAAAAAATAAAAAATAAACAAGGAAAAGAACATATTATACAGATTCACCCCCTTTAGTTCTTTTTAAGTGAGAGAGATTTCATAGCCCAATTCCATAAATGCACAACACTTACTATATACATGTGTGTATATATATTTACTATTATTAAAAGTACAAAGAGTTTCTATCCAATTTTGTATTTGTATCCAATTTTGAATTTCTATCCAATTTTACGTTTCTATCATATATATATATATATATATATATATTTAAAAGAGTTTTTAGACGAGAGTTTATATAAAACTCTATTACATATTTACATGTTTATTTTTAAAAAATAGTTTATAAAACTATATAACATATTTATATATTTATTTATAAAAAATATTTTTTTAAAAAGAGTTTTAGAATAGAGTTTCTATAGAACTCTATCACATATTTACATATTTATTTTTTTAAAGAGTTTTTATTTAGATTTTTATATTATTATTATTATTATTATTATTATTATTTGTTTACATAAAGAGTCTTTATTATTGAATGGATATCATAGGACTAACCATCCCCCAAACTATGCTCTCAAGATTGATTTAATGAAGGCTTTTGATTCAATACACTAGCAATTCATAAAAGCATTTTGAGTAGGGTTCTTATTGGCCCTACTCAAAATGCTTTTATAAAAGGTAGATATATTTCTAATAACATCATCCTAGCTCATGAATTATTGAATGGATATCATAGGACTAACCATTCCCCAAACTGTGCTCTCAAGATTAATTTAATAAAGGCTTTTGATTCAATACACTGGCAATTCATTTTGGATGTTCTTCATTTGTTTAGTTTTCCTATTGTGTTTGTTCATTGGATGCCTAGTGTATAACTACCCCATCATTTTTCATCTCCCTCAATGGGGAGCTGTTTAGATTTTTCAAATGAAAGAAAGGTATTAGATAAGGTGATCCTTTATCCCCATGTTGCTTGTCATTGCAATGGAGGTGTTGACATTATGTGTTAATAGCCACATTGAGAGTAATCATATGTTTAAGATCCATTGGAGATGTAAGAAGATGTCAATCACCCATCTCACATTTGCAGATGACATTATGATGTTCTACTAAGCTAACTTGTCCTCAGTCCAGGAGTTGATGGATGGTCTAAACCAATTCTTCAATATTTCTGGACTATAGCTTAATAAAGCGAATTAAGTGCAAAGTGTTCTTTTCATGGGTTAACAATGCTTTAAAGACTACTATTTTAGCTCTAGTCCAGTGCAAAGTGTTCTTTTCATGGGTTAACAATGCTTTGAAGACTTCTATTTTAGCTCTAGTCCAATTTAAAGTTGATTCACTACCTACTATGTACTTAGGTCTACCTCTATCATCTACTTCAACCAAGGCAAGGGACTGTCAAACCCTTGTGGAAAGGATTACTACCACAGTAGGATGTTGGACATCAAGATTTCTATCTTATGCTGGGAGGGCTGTCCTTGTTAAATCTGTTATTTGTTCCATTCAAGCTTATTGATCACATGAATTTGTGATTCCAAAGAAAGTTATTGAGCAGATTAACCAAGTACTAAGAAATTTTTTCTAGACTATGATGGATTTGAAAAACAAAGGAGCTAAGGTTGCTTGGCAAGCCATCTGCACAACAAACGCTAATAGAAGTCTTGGTTTCCCTGATTTGGAGTTGCCTAATAGAATTTCAAATCTGAAACACATTTGGAAGCTTCGCTTGAAGAATGATAGTCTTTGGGTGGCTTGGTCCCTTAGCTATCTCATCAAGGCAAATAGCTTTTGGAAAGTAAGCTTTCTGCCCTTCGCTTAGGCTTTTGGAGGAAGCTGCTTGGGTTGAGGTCAATGGCAAGAGGGCTCTTAAGACCTAGGGTGGGGGTAGGGAAGGATATTAGTCTGTGGTTCGATTACTGGTTGCCTAATGGTCCAATTGTGCAGTAGCTTGGACTCACTGGTATGAAAATTCTTTAATTAGATAACAACATCTTAGTTGATAGCTCAATTTCCAAAAATCAATAGGTTCAACTAGGCTTAATACAGCTGCACTAATTCTTTTAATCAAGAAGTTTCATTACACAAATCCAGGAACTGACTTCACCATCATCTAATCCAGATTTCATTAAATGGTTGCCTAGCCCTACCAAATTGTTCACAATGTCACATACCCTAAGCTACTTCAACCCTCCCTCCCCAGTTTTTCCTTAGCATAAAATAGTATGGTTCAAGCATCATATACCAAAACATAGTCTTATCCTATGACTAGCTGTTAGGGGTAGATTATACACTCTGGATGCTAAACTAGTTCTTCACAAGCACTATACAAACTGTTGTTATCTCTGTAATTTAGATTGGGTATCCATTGACCATCTCTTCTCCAAATGTGAGTTCACTTCACACATATGGAGGTTTATCCAAGAGGTTGTTGGATTTTACATCATGTTAAATTGCTGGTTAGATTTGATTCAGTGATGCTCATCACATTGGAGTTCATTAAACTTTTTGGTTCACAAACTGTTATGGGCTACAACACTATATTTTATTTGGATGGAAAGAAATGCAAGAGCATTTAGGAATCATGCAACCTCATCACACCACATTATAGCTCAGGTCGAGAGATATGTTAGAGCCAGACTTGCAACAATCAAGCTTAGAATTAGTGCAGAATTGAAACAAATCTCCTCTTTGTCACAACTGTAGCTTCTCTTCCTGTAGGGTTGTTCCACAGCTTGTGGATAGTCTAGGTTATTATCCTAAAAGAATTGGAAGGATTGTAGTCATATTGAATACTTTTGAAGGATGCAGTTATCGGTGTGGCTCCCATCTTGCTGCTATGGTTGATGTATGTTGTTGTTGATATGTGTAAATTGTTGATGTGTTGTTGTAGTAGTTGTTGTCTTGTTGGATTTAGTTGTGTGTTGCTAGAGTTTTTTCTTTCTTTCCTATTTAGGGCATAAAAAAAAGAGTTTTTATTATTTTTATATATTAAAGATTTTCCTTATGTAATTTTTTTTTTTTTTTTTTTGAAAGGTAAATTTGGAGTTATTATTATTATTATTATTATTAAAAAATGATTTTTTTGTTTAGATATTTATTTCTTAAAAAAAGTTTTATTATTATTTTTTTTAAATAGTGTCCTTACGTAATTTGGATTTTTATTATTATTATTTGCTTCTATAAAGAGTTCATATTATAATTTTTAAAAGAGTTGCCTTATGTAATTTGGAGTTATTATTATTATTATTATTATTAAAAAAATAGGTTAGAAATAGTAAATTTTTATTAATATTTCAAACTTAATTCTAAATACTCGTGTGAAAGGACAATACAATTGACTTCATAAATATTCAAAATTTCAATTACTCAAAACAAGTTGCTAATTAATTATTTATTAAAAAAAATTATTTTATTATTTTATTTTGTAATTTATAATTTGTTTTAACTTAAGATTACAAATTAACTTCTGAGTTTACCACGTACATGGCATGCGTCTTTTACTAGTAGTATATATATAAAAAAGATGGTAAGGAAATTTGATGAGAAATGTCAAGGTATACAGCAGTGACAAATATATTTGATCAATTAACAAAAACAAACTAGATTATTATTATTATTATTATTATTATTATTATTATTATTATTATTATTATTATTATTATTATTATTATTATTGTTGTTGTTGTTGTTGTTATTATAATATATTTATTGAAAGATGAGTATATTGAATTGATATGTAAGAAAAAGAAAAAAATTGTACAACTGGAAGAACAACTAGGCTTCAAGAACATCCAAGCCAGAAGCAAAAGAATGGCTCCAAACATAGTGAAAAAAAGGCTCAATGAGCTCAACAACAGGAAATAAGTAACCAACAAGATTGTTATATATATAATTAAGATAATATAGAATTCACATGGACAATAAGTGGAAAGAAGAAAGCTGAGATCCTTTCTCGAATTATACATCTTGAAAAAGATGACAGGTGAAATAAGTGGATGGGGTAAAGTAAACTACTTATCAACTATTTTTTTTATATATATATTTAATAATAAACTTCAATTTTTTTTTTTTTTTAATAATAAAAAAAAAAAAAAAACAAATCAGATTAATATGCATGATTCCTGAGATGTTTGTCTATTTGGAACTGAATGAACTTATCAGCATAAAAAAACATTAACCCATATTTTATATTTATAAAAAAGAAAACCATTCTTTGGTACCATTAATTAATTAATCACATAACAGAGAACCTCAACTATAACGGACTAACCATTATATATTCTTTGAGCTCTATCACCTTTGACTTCAATTTAAAACTATATGATGAATCATGTAAAGCTAATTTATTTTTTTCTTTCATACTAAAGAATGCAGCAATTGATGAAGCTACTATTCTTATTTTTATAAATGTTTAATCCTTCTGGTTCTTATGCTCATAAGGAGAAGCTCCTTTCAAAGCTTACCACCTGCATAAAAGTTCAAACCGTTCACTTGGGTGCAAATGCTTATGAGATACCGGAAATTATGAAATCGTTCACAAATGAATAAGGGATAATTTTGAATCTACAAAAGTTAAAGATTTTGTAGATAATTTTGATATATTGTTAAAACTAAATACCAACAAAAAAATTAATAATTTGAATCCGTTTAAACTTCTAACAAAAATTTTAAAATATTCAAAAGTGGAAAAATGCAATTCCTCAACTCTAAACGTTTAAATTTGGCCAAAAAGCGAGTTAGGCCGTTTCCATTCAGATTAGTATCTTTCAGGTCAAAATTATCCTGAAAAAACTGTATCAGCCCGCACATTTAATCTTTTAAAGTTCCAAATAGTCTCCAAAAATATCAACAATGTATTCTACATCACTTCCTCTTCTGGTTAGCATCCTTAAATTATTCTGAAAAAGAAAGGGAAAAGAAAGAAGTTCAACGCCAAACCCACTATAGAGACAGAATTATCATAAGCTGAAGATATGCACATGTACTATAGACACGCACTATGTATAAAATAAGCTTAATTAATGTGAAGTATCAATTGATCTGCAAGTGATATTTATTATTCTATTATTACTGATAAAAAATAAAGGTATGCTTAGCTTGAAAATCAGAAAATAAATTTTTTTTTTTTAGATAACTGAAAATAAAACAGTAAATTATACCGACCTCATCTATGATTTGTCATAATTACAAGAACCTATCATTTGGTTTGAAAATTTACACGGATCTCTCTTCTGTTACGGTCAACGTAAGTCAATGACGGATTCCTATGATGTCATCCACTTAATTAAGTTAAATACCCATAATACCCTTATCCCTACCATAGATTGTTTCTCCCTCCTCTCTCTACCTCCTACCAATTCAGGCCATGTCTTAGGTTAATGATGGGATTTGGATAACTCCTTGCCATTTGGGAGACGATGTTTACTATTAATGCCTGATGATATGAAGGTGGAAGATTTGAATTGAGGTGGCCATGTCTTGAATTGGTAGGGTTTGGATAACGAATAAGGCAACTCGAATATTGGGGTTTGAGAAAGAAGAGAGAGTCACAGCCTCGTCACCATTCTTCGTGGTCATCGCCTGGTCTATTGCCGTCGCCAATGTCTCGATTCATCACAGGAATAGTCACTACAACAGCCGAACACTTTGCTCGCCGTCCCCCTACTTTTTCTTTCTACCCCTCCTCTCTATACTACCATATACACACAACAATCCACCAACCCACCCACCACCGCCATCTATTCACTCTCACTCTCTCTCTCTCTCTCTCTCTCTCTCTACCCCACTACCACTACCACCATTACCATCACCAATACCCACCACCACTAACAAGCTCAACAACATTCGCAAAAGCTAACCTAAGAACTACAAGTATACGCCATTAACAGTTTCTCTCCTCTCAATATGGCGGTGTTTATCAGAATTTATTGTTGGAGAATATCTGTATATATGTTCTTGTTCTAGGTTCATAATTAATTTTATAGATCCCTTGAATATTTAGTGTATGCCCAAATTGAATTGTACACAAAGTATTTGGGGTTCACGGGTTAGAGTAATGATACCCAGTGAATATATGTCTACATGTTCTTATTATGGGTTTAGATATTTAATTTTGTGGATCTGTTGAATATTTTGGTGTATGTCCAAATTAATGGTGGTGGTTTGTCGGTGGGTGGTGGTTGAGAATGTGGCAGCAGCGATTTTGAAGATGAAGTGCAAGGTAATTTGCATCTCATCACTGTTATGGTGGTGGTCCACCAGAATTTATTACCAGAGAGGATGGTAGTGGGTGGTGCTGATATAGAGATAGTGAATAGACGGACCTGTGAAGAAAGATTGCTCAAAACCTAGTGAGGAATGGTTATATATGTGGTGGGGTGATTGGTGGTGGTGATGTATATATATATATAAACAGAGAGATAGGAGAAAGAGTAGTCAAAGAGGGTCACCATGGGTTTGCTGGTATACAAACAACGAGTCTGAATGGGGGCTCCAAATTTGTG
Organism: Cornus florida; assembly: GCF_030987335.1. NCBI lineage: Eukaryota > Viridiplantae > Streptophyta > Magnoliopsida > Cornales > Cornaceae > Cornus > Cornus florida. Next base: position 54,982,125 of record NW_026775571.1, on the reverse strand, counting down.
CGAAAATTTTGGGAATGGAGTGAGAATGAAGGAGTTCAGAGAATTGAGAAATTAAGGATGGAGAAAGAGATCCAAGAATGACGAGAGAACCAAGAGTCTGAGATGAGAGAGATTGAGCCACATATGCATTTCCATATATATATATATATATCTAAAAGAATATGGGTAGTTCAGTCATTTACTATAATAACTTAAGACCATTTTAGTAAATTAATAAGGTTCGTTAGTCCATTTGACGGTCCGTCACTAGGAGGGGAGGTCCATGTAGGTTAGTTTCATTTTTAGGGGAGGTCCGTATAAATTCCCAAACCAAAGGGGAGGTCCCTATAATTATGACAAACCATAGGAGAGGTGTGTATAATTTACCCAAGTAAAAAATAAAAATAAAAAAACTGTACAAAAACTCTATTTGGTTCAGTTTCCCGAAAACTCAATTATAAAAAGGCCAAGGACAAGCATACTTGGTTTGCAAGTCTGAAAATAATTCTCAAAAAACAGAAAACTATTTTTGGATAACTATAATATATAGTTCTCTGAAAATAGATCTGCCTTGCTTGATTTGTAATTCTGAAAATAGTTCTCAAGAATTTAGAGAATAGAAAACAGTTTTCAGAAAACAATAAAGGACAGTTATCTGAAAATAGGTTTTTTTATAACTGAGTTTTCAGAAAACTGAACTAAGTAAAGTTTTTTGTACAGTTTTCTGAAAACAGAAAACTGTTCTAAAGTTACAAACCAAACAGCCCCGATATTTTTATAACTGAGTTTTTAGAAAATAGTTTCCAGAAAATTGAACAAACCAGAGTATTTGTACAGTTTTTTGATTTTTAGTTCTGTGAACTATTTTCAGTGTTACAAACCAAGCAGACCTCTTTTTTGAGAGAATTATCTTTTATGGTTCTCTAAAAATAGTTTTATGTTTCCTGAGTTTTTGAGAACTATTTTCTAAGTGATAAAACAAGCCGGCCCTAACACTTTAAATGTTTTGGTACATGTTTCTATTTGCATAAGTAAGGAAAAAAAAAATTGAATACATAGCTACATACTCATGAGGTGGTTGGTACGCAGAGTATAACGAAATGGAATGAAATATCTATTCCAATCATTCTTTGTTGAGTATAAGATTTAAAGTGGGAATGACCATTCCCTTAGATTGAAATTTCATTCCACAACTAATTCTAATGGGTTTTTTATTTGAAAACTTGATTTTTTTGTAAAAAATTTTAAAAATCAAGTTCTCAAAAAACCATCATATTCTAAATTCTAAAACCACCACCACACTATCACCGCCTTCCACGACCACCATTGCCTTTCACCATCGCCACCTCCACTGCCTTCTATCACAACCACCATCACCGACTTCCACTATCGCCACCACTACCACCTCCATTGCCTTCCATCTACATTATTGTCAACACCACCATCACCAGCACTTCTACCTTCCCCCACCACCACCTGCACCACTGCCGCCTTCCACCACCACCACCACTACTTCCACCATTGACACCACCTTCCACCACCACAACCTACACTACTGCCACCTTCCACCGCCATTACCGCCACCACCGCCGCCTTCTATCACCTACACCATTGCTACCTTCTTCCTCCACCACCATTGTTGTCGCCATCCACCATTGCCATCATATATATATATATATATATATATATATATATATATATATATATATATATATGTATGTATGTATATAGATGAACGTTATTTTGTTAACTTAATTTATTTGTTACTGAGAAAAGTATTTTGGAGAATTCAATTTTAAATTCATTTCAATCTAGGGTTTAAATTAGTCCAACCAAATACTAGAATGATTATTATCATTCCATGTTATTATTATCATTCGATTCCTACATCACTTTATATTTGCAATCAAACAATAAAATTAGAATGACCATTTCATTCTATTCCCATTCTCATTCTATTACTATATACAAAACAAAATATTAGATAAAAACTTTTAAAAAAAAAGTCAATTAAAGAATCTCTCCCCCAAAAGTGGTAGAGCAAGAGCAAAGTGCATGCCTTTTCCTAGAAATATTTTACTAAAATTAAGAGCAAGTGCCCAGTGATGCTAATGGACAGTGCTTTTAAAAGTAATTTAATTTCTCTATTTGTGTACCATTTAATGTGCATACAACACACACACATATAGTTTAATTCCCTCAAGTAATTAGTTTTGAATATCTTATTTTAATTGAACAAGCCCATAAGAACTAGGTTAAAGAAAATTATATATTTTCCATCATACAAAACTAATCTCTTCTATGACCATCCAACAGAATGCCAGCATGTGTTATTAATCTGCTATGCAAATAAATTATTTGTTCAAGCAAGAAAAAAGAATATTTAAACTAAAAATGCTATTCATGATTAGATGATGAGGATCTTCCAGTTATAAGTATACTGGGTTAATCTTAGAAGTTGTCACGTACTCACTAAATTTCAAAATAGAAAATTTCAAAAGGTGTCCTAAAGTTAAAGAATACAAAAAGAAAAAATGGTGCTCTTTACTATTTTCATGATCATAGAATAAAAATATTTAATTATTTGACCTTGTTACTTTTATGAACAACTTGTATTAAATTAAGGTCTACAGGATTAGAGTTTTACCAAATTTTATATTATTCTGACGTATTCAACCACTTAGTTTATGCACTTGAATTTAGTATATGCTAGATGAAGGAATTGATCCATTTTATCAAATCAGATGAATGGGTAGGATTGTATTTTTTATTTTATTTTTTCAACCTGGATATGATGAAATGACTAATGAGTTATGGATCATAAAATGTTTTCTATAATTATAGTACTCAAAGAAAATCAAAGAAAAAAGAATATTTCAGTGAAAAATGTGGAAAATCATTGCATAATGGAAATGCTATCTTAGGACAAATCTGGCAGATACCGATATGAAAAGCTTCATCAATGTGGCTGCAAAGAGTGCTAACTTATTTTCTGAAAAAAAGAGAGTACTAACTTGTTAATTTTTATTTTTTGGAGTACCCTAGTTTTACCCTTAGTTTTAATATATCCTAAGAACAAAATTAGAACCATCAATGTTTTTTTTTTAAAAAAATTTATTTCTTTCTTTCCCCTCAAGTAACCCTCCATGGTTGTTGATTAGTCACAACTCAAAATGGGTACAGGAAATTATTTTAAACGAAGTCACTTCATCTAACATTTATCTCCATATCTTTGAAGTCTAATCCATGGTTCATATAAACAACATAAATATATATATATATATATATATATATCAATCAAATGATGATCAATTATATATATACTATTAAAGCACCAAGAAGAACCAATATATAAATCAATTATTGAGTAGAAATCATTAAAATAGAAATAAACCAACTTTTTATTACAAACAGAAAGGAAGCAACACGAAATTTAATGTACATAGGGAACTATATATATATTGCTTTGGATCTCATTCACTTCTCTTAGTACCCTATATATTTCTTTCCAATTTCTATCTTAATCTCACTATTCAAATATGATGAAGTACTTACGCCATTCCTCTCTTTCTCCCTCTTTCTTTTGCTCTTCCATTCAATAAGGTGGCCTGGTATGAGTCCAATTGTAGGCATCATGACTCATTTGAACTCCATTAGCCAATAAATTCGCCGGCATATTGAAAAGGGGCAAAGACGAGGATTCAGGTAGCCCGGGCTGCTGTTGACCCCCACCACTACTTCCAATGGCAGGCGGTGAATTTCCGGGCAGCTGAGCCTGCCCAGCACTACCTGCATCATCATGCTCTTCTTCCTCCAGCGGTAATCTCTCATAGGTTGCATTAGCAAAAGTGGCGGCAATGACCATGACTGGTCCGGCCGCCACAAGTGTCCCAACGACACTCCCTCCAACCACCTGCCCTTGACCGCCTGCCAGGTACACGGTCAATCCTGTTGATCCAGGAGGGGCCGGTCCGGGTAGAAATGCCCCCGTTAGGGACAGGATCTCAAACCTCCCCTGTAGTGCCACCACAGCACCCGGTGCAGCCGGCTGTCTCAGCATCACGTTGGCCACCGAGCCGCTTCCACTGAGCACACAGACACCTCGCTGACGCTTCCTCGCGAATTGGGCTATGCTTTCCGCCACATCTGTGCCACTAGCCACCTCCATCACATGGCTACGGAGCGCGTTAGGGCTATCACGGGTCACGAAGATGGGTGGTTTCGGCTTGTTTTTAGATCCAGGAGGCCGGCCTCTAGGTCTTCGTGTACCGACCTCAACTGCTCCTTCTTTGGGGTCATCATAGTTCTCTCTTTCTTCATCGTCGTCATCACCTCTCATGCCACCACTTCTACCACTACTGTAATTTTCATTTATGGATATCTGTAGATCCCGTTTATTCAGCATCGGAGGACTAGCTGCCGGCTCAATTCCCGGCAGTCCTACCTGTCCGGTCCACCACCGATTAGCCAGGCTTGCAAATTCAAGCAAAACTTGCAGCGAGTAGAAGAAATATTATGAAGACAACCCAACAGCTGATTAGCCTCCCTCTTTGCCTCTTTCACTTGTTGACTTGGTAAAAATGAAACCAAAAGCTAAACCAACAGAATTTCTTACTCTTTCACTGATTTGAGAGAGAGGGAGAGATGATGAGAAGAAGAGAATTAGGTGCATCAAGCAGAGAGAGAAGATCTAGAGAGAGAAGGTTGAGGATGTAGATCTTGAAAGAGAACACAAAGACCCAAGTGATCTAAATAGTGGAGAGAAGAAAGAAATGATGCACAAAAAAACCCTTGCAAGAATCAACAGGAAAAGTTGAAAAGAATAAAGCACTCAGAGGTGTTGAAAACCCCAATAGTTTGTTTGTAATATGATATATGTTTATAGTATGTGTGTGTATACAGTATACATACATATATATATATATAACTAATTAGTACAACAACATTATAGCAATAACAATCGTCGACAAATTTGTTTTTATGTTTTTTTTGATTGATGCGTTTGTGTTGCGACTTGGGGGAGCTGGTTTTTTTTTTTTTTTTTTTTTTTTTTTTTTTTTTTTTTTTTTCTTGTACTTTCTCTCTCTACATTTGAGGTTTCTTTTCTCTCTCTCCGACTCCGTTTAGGTGTGGGGTTCTTGAAAATTAGGGTTATCTCGTGGGCCGCGTGCGCGTGGGCAGGTGGGGAGCATGTCGCTGTCTCGTGGTCCAACAAATCAAACGGAGGGCGCAGGATTAGAGAGCGAAATAAAAGATAGAGAGAGATCAAGAGGAGCATTAGAAAGAAAGGGGAAAATTACTTATATAGACACTATAGAGCTGAGGTCCTTTCTCGAGTTATACATCTTGAAAAAGATGAAAGGTGAGGGCCTGGTAAAGAAATAAGTGGATGGGGAAGACTTTGGGAAAAAAACATAAAAAAAATATGTGGATGGGGCAAAGTGAATAACTTATTAACCATTTATTTTTTATTTTTTTATTTTTTATTTTTTAAATTAGGAGTTGAATACATCTAATTTTTTTTTTTTTGGTTACGAGAGCAAAAATAATGTCATTTTGCTCAAATAAATATAGTTTATTATGTTCGACTTTCGAAGTTTGTATCACACCCCTTATAAAATGAAATAAATATATATTAATTTACTCTGTATATATTTTGGTCCCATGAATGAAATTACTTGCGGAAGTGATTGAACATATCCTATAATAACATTGACCTATACTTTATACTTATGAATTAGTGTATTATGTCCGACTTTCAAAATTCATATCACACTCCTTATAAAATGAAATAATCGTTGGTTTATTTATTTTGGTCCCACGAATGAAATTACTTGAGGAAGCGATTGAACATACACTATAAATAACATTAACCCATATTTTATACTTATTTTTAAAGAACTGTTAAGTGCAAAAGGTTGAAGCAAACCCTTCTTTGGTACCATTAATTAATCAACAAATAATTATAGCTGTCTAACCAATATCCTGTATTATTTCTTTGAGTTCTAGCTATCACTTGACTTCAATATAAAATTAATTATATTACCAATGAATCATGTTACACTAGTTTTTTTCATACTAAAAATGCAGCAATTTATGAAGCTACTATTGTTATTGCGATACATGTTTAACATGCCCATAAAGAGAAGCACCTTTCAAAGCTTCACTTTACTAGCTGCACAGTAATTTAAACTGTTCATTTCTGCTTCTGGTAATATATATATATATATATATATAAATGATGAACATCATCTGAAGTAATGCTTTCCGAAAGTATAATAATAAATAAATAAATAATAAAACATCATCTGAACTAATAGTTCATGTATAGAAATAGAATCATCATAAGCTTATGATCTGCACATGTGCTTATAAAAGAAGCTTAACTAACGTGAAGAATCAATCTGTAATCTGTTCTGTAAGTATACAGCATCATACATACACTGATCCAGAATATAACTATGTTTCATAAATTAAAAAATGCAAATTATAACCAAATCTTTCGAATTTCACCGATATATTTAATCAGTAGAAGGGCATTATTAATGAAAAAGTTCAAACTTACTGATATTCATTGTCCCCCTCCCCCCCCCCCCCCGCGCGCGAAAAAAAAAATTTGGTATTCATTGTTCTACTACAAATAAAAATTAACACTTTAAAGTTTTGGCACATGTAAATTGTGAAGTGATATATATATATATATATATATATATATATATATATATATATATATATAGTCCCGTTCAGTTACTCCTTAGTATGTAGGGAGCAATATACGCAACTTTTAATTCAGTCGTTGGATTTCATCCAATGACTGAAAATTGAAAACAACTATATTTCAGTTTCTGATTTTTAAAAACACCAAAATCACTCAATTTGAGTGTTTTATATAAAATTAAATACCTTATAATTAGGTATTAATAATGAAAAAATTAAACAAATAATTTCACTAACATCGTTTGGATATAGAAGACTGAGAGTAGTGAAGTCCTTCTATTACGAAAAAAAAAAAAAAAAAATCTCTTCGTACAAAAAAAAAAAAAAAAAAAAAAAAAAAAAAAAAAAAAAAAACCTTTGACACCTTCCTTAACGAAATTGGGAAAAAAAAAAAAAAAAAAAAAAACAAAAAACATTCCGTAACGAAGGGTGTGTGGAATTCAAAATGTTGACTATTGAAATACGATTGATTTAAACTACAAAAATGGTACCAATCTAGTAAGACCATTAAATGAAAAAGAAATCCAACCTTGAAAAGGTATACAAGTACTAAATGAATAATTATTACAAATTCTATTAAAACGATTAAGAGAATCCACATTTCAATTAATAACAAGCTTAAAAAAACAGAGAACTAAATGTAATTACTAAGGAGTTTCATGTATTTGATAATAAGCTAGATCAATATTCAAAACTTGATTACAGAGTTTGTAAGAAATCCAAACAATGAACACAAAAGAAAGCATGGCAACTTCAGCTGCTGAGAAGGTGGAACAAAAAAGGGACTTGGTCAAGGTGCATGTGACCAAGCTTGTAACCGGTTGGTCTTGGTACTAAAAATTTTTAGTCTTTAACATGTTTCTGCTGGAAAACGTGCAAGTTTTAAAAAAATTTTGAGGAATTTTCATACATAAATTTTAATTCATCAAATAGAGACAAGTTTTATGTAAAAATAAAATATGATGTATCATTCAATTAATAAATTAAATACTTACATCAAGGTTGGAGTAAATCTTAGATCTCTCTTCTAAAGTGAATATTCTCACTTATTGTAGCTCTCTTTGTTAGATGCCTTCTCCTTGGATCTCCATCTTCTTGGTAATGGTCTTGCCTTTAGGAATCACCCATAAGCCTCCATGAATGACCTTGGAAAATTAGGCTTGTGGGAGCCTCCATTAAATAAGAACACTAACCTTAAATTTTTAGAGAGAGAAAAATACATTCCTTCTTTTCATCCAAAAAGTCTCACCTAAAATATACATGAACCATGTATATATAGGCAACATAAAGATAAGAAAAGGAAACAATAAATCATTCTCAATCTCTAATACACATGTCTCAAATCTAATAGAATTCCAATATCAAGTTGGGCTATGAGTGATAATTCTTTGGGCTTATTATTTTATTGGCTACAATGAATTAATAATTGGCCCGATCCATGGACTCAATTCAATTAATTCATAAATTAATTTCTACTCCACTAAAAGAAATTAATTGAACTCCAATTTAATAATAAATGATTTCTAAGTCAATGTTGTACTTTGACCCCTCTATGCATAATTAATTATCGGATAAATAAAGCCATTAATCCGACTACTTAATTAATATATTTATTTTGGTACCTTTGATTATATCCGGCTTGATCACAATAAAATATTTGTTTGATAAAAATAATAATTTAAATAAATATATATATAATAAATCATTTTGTCTAAAAACACACGACGGCCTTCGAATTTACTTTATGATCAACCATAATCAATACAAAATAAATACAAGTAGCAATGATGCAAATATTAAAAATATAACCCTCTAACTATTAATACATAATTACCCAAAGTGCCAATCTATGGATTCCGAAGATTCCGCCGCACAAATTAAAGTAATTATTAATTAATAAAAGAGTTTATACTTTTCTCATACTAATAATCAAATGCCATGACAGTGATAGGGAGCAATTGTATACGACGGCTCTTGCAATATATCTTAACCTAACGAGGATCCAGTTCAAGTCTTAATTAATAATGAGTCTATCCATAATTACCGATTATTAACAATTTATGATTACTATTTATATTTATGTATTGATCGCCGTCACATATATATATAAATATCTCTTGTAATCAAATGGATACTATCAATTCCATAATAAATCAAAACATAATACATTGAATTCACCAATTATATAAATCATATATATTTCAGATATGTCAAGAACATATGTCACTATAATCCAAATAGGAATTTGTTATGCCAGGACATATAAATCTCAACAGTTTCACCAATAAAACTCCAAGAAAAAAGCTAAGGACAACTTCAATATTCTTCTCTCCACTTCCAACGTACCTAAATAAAAACAAAATAATTTAATATTATTTTGTACAAATGATAATAACAGAAAGAATAATACATAAATATGTAAAGTAAACAAAATCATAATTATTTTGAAACAATCTGATGAAAATATGTTTTCAAAAAATAATGATTTAAAATATATAAACCTTTGACACAGTTTAGTCACTTGTGTCATGATCAGTATGTTCAGAATGTTCAGACTCGGAAGTGATATCCTTATCACTATTTATGTTTGATATGTAAAAGAGAAAACAATGTATGTCAAAATTTATTTCATAAAGTGTAAGTGAATAATAATTTGAAAAAGAAAATAATTTACCTATTGTTAAGTTTCGGACAATTTCTTTTGTCGTGAGATTGTCCAAATTTGCCACAACCATCACAACGCCTATGTTTTGACTTTCCTTTCTCTCTCCATGATCTCAGACGTTTACCACATCCTTTTGCTCTAACTTGTAGGGGATCGTTAAAAGGTCTTTGTTGAGGCACGTCCCATTGCTTTTCTTTTTCAAACCCATTATTTTCAGCATCTTGGCTTGAATTCATGACTTTAAGTTATTCATAAACTGTTTCCAATGTCTTTGTCAGTACCTCAGTCCCTTTTTCTAAGATAACAGCTTCATCAACTATAGTCGATGCAAGTTGTAATAATTTGGTATGCCTAACCATAACTGACTTATCTTGCACATCTTTAATCTCCACACCATCTTTACCTATTACACTTCCAACTCTTGTAAACTTTGTCCATCTTTTCATTATATAATGCTCAAGCAAAAACATTATTTGTTTTATTCTAAAAAAGGCTAGAATATGCTTGTATAGGATACCTTCAAATTCAAAAGACTGGCAACTGCATTTAACTTCTTCATTAATCTTATCATATACAACTAGGCGCACTTCAGAGCCTCCATTTACCACCTTATCCTCGTAAGAACATTGATTTTCATTTTTCGTTGAATAGTTAATCTATATTTATTGCTAGCATAAAGCTCATTTTGAAATTTATGGAACTACTGTTTTGTATACACACCCATCATTTGTTTCTCCATAGGCACATTAGATCTCAATTTTGGTTGTTCATTGACATCAGCATGATCATTAATCACCTCTTCATGTCTTAGGTGTCCTAAAGCTCTATTAAATCTTATAATAAAATCTATTAATGAATTATTTTTTGAGCAATACTTCTTGAAGAATGAGTGTGCGCTTTCTGCTCTTTGGCTACTAGACATTCCAGCAGAAAAAAACTTATTGATATATGCAGGAACCTACTTATCACGTAATCCATACATCGTTTTCAACCAATCATTACCTTGTTGTCCACTTTTTTCTAATGCATTTTTCCAGTTTTCTTCAAATTATTCAATTGTCTCCGATTTCCATATAAATGCTTGATAAAGGAAATAGTGATCTTGGAACATTATTGAGTCTAACTTCTCTGGAAATTTTTTTAATATGTGCCAAATACAATATCTATGAAGGGTATGTGGAAGAGTTTGAGATATAGCCTTTGCCACTGCTGGGTCTTGATCAGTAATAATAACATTTGGCGGACCTTTTAGCATTGCTTTGAGCCATGTTTCAAATAACTAGACAAATGATTTAGTAGTCTCGTCACTTAAAAAACCACTTCCAAAAATGATTGTCTTTCCGTGATGGTTGACTCCTGTAAGTGGTGCAACTATCATGCTATAACGATTTGTCTTGTATGTCGTATCAAATACAACTACATCATTAAAAAAAGTTATACGCCTCCCTTGCATATAGATCAACCCAAAAATATCGATTGATTCTATCATTCTCATCAGTTTCAATCTCAAAAAATAAAGAAGGATTTTTTTCTTTTTATGATAAAAAGTACTCATTCATCATGTGTGCATCATGACCCTTGAGTTTTTCCCTCATATCACGCTGATAGTTTCTATGATCTCTTTTTGTACACCCAACATTTTGAATTCCTCCTGCTTGTGTCTCCAAAATATCAAATTATTGATATGTGGGTACATTTACATTTGCTAATTGTTGAGTCAATTTCTCTTTGCATTTGAAACATTACGATGTGACCTTAGTAAATGTACTTTGCTTGGGGTTGCAAGTGGATGGTTATGGCCCTCAATGAAACGAGTGACCACATAATGTTCTTCACACTTAACTATGGTTAACCTTACTTTGCAGCCTTCGCGTGCATTTCCCCGCTTTCGTTCTAATTTGTTGAAACCATCTATGAGATTCTCTTTTATCTCGATTTCTTACTCCTTTTTCCTTTTGAAAGTTTCATCCGTTTCACCTTCTTTAAAGCAAACATATTATTTCCAATATATTTCACTAGTCCCTTCTTTTTTCTTACTCTTATCTATTCGTACACTAAAACTGGCTTCTCGTGCATACTTATTGTAAAATTTATAAGAATCATCTATTGAGTTGAACTCTTGTCCTTGTCTTGGTTTCTTCTCATGTGCAACTTGAGGATTGTATATTTCCTCTTCTTTTCCTATCCCGACTTTTTCAATGTTGTTCATACCTATATGCAATTAGAGAATTCAAACAAACTAAATGAAAAACCAAATGTTATAAAAAATAATAATTCTTCTACACTTTTGCCTCTACATAAAAGATGTTATTTTGAAACTATATATATATACTAGTCTATATGATTTAAATTTGATAATTTGGGCTACATGAAGATTAAGATTCCAAAACAACTCTATGAACAAGTATGTATAATTTGCTCCTTGATAGGCTAGTGTTTAACATAAATTATTAATTGTCATATCTATCTATACAAACTAGGATTCAATATATTTTTTTAGAGTGATGAAGACAAATTACAAGTGGATGTAACACTGTAGAAGACAGGAAAGAGATGATTCACATATACAGAGCAAAGCACACAAAGCACACACTCAGAAAAGACAATTAAGGTAATACAATCAAATACCATTTTCTATTTTTACTAATTCAGAAGAGTTATCCATTTCATTTTCTTTTTTCATTGAAATTTTTATTCTAATTTTTTACGTTAGTTTATTTTTTATTATTATTGTTAGAGAAAATAATCTACAATAACCTCGTTCTTTTCTTTTGGAATGTCCTGCCAAAACTTTTTTATTCTGCTATAATAAATTTGATATTATTCTATTTAATCGTATGGATTCTATTTGTGTATTAAAATGATGCTTTTATTATGGTTTATGTATTAGAAGTGAATTCTTTTGAATGTCTTTCCTTTTCTTCTTCTTCTTCTTCTTCATCTTTTCTGCTACCTTGGCACTATTTGAAGAAAATCTAAGAATAATTTTATACCATCAGTTGTGATGATAACTCCCAAATTTTTTTTTTTTATCTTCTTTCATTTTTAATATTAGCTAGGGAAAAAAAAACCCTCAACAATTGGAGAAACAAATTGATTACATAAGGATACCAACTAAAAAAAATGTCTCCCATGTGATGCTATTCATAGTCATGCATCGAGAAAGGAGTATGTTGAGTACGATACTAACTTCTGTAAGAAATTTACCCGAGTATGCAATAACAAAACTTGTATTGTTTGAAGAGAAAAATTTTCACCAGAACATGAATATAGAGAAAAGAGCTAGAAAAAAAATATATATATAAGTTTTCTGTAAAAAAATTTGTGCGAAGAGATTTTTTTTCTTTTTTTCGCCTAAATAGAAGGACTCCACGATATTAGTGGAATTATTTGTTTAATTTTTTCATTATTAATACCTCCTTATTATAAGATGTTTAATTTTATATAAAACACTCAAATTGAGTGGTTTTGGAGTTTAAAAAAACTAGAAACAGCTAGTATAGTTGTTTTCAATTTCAGTCATTAGATGAAATCCAATGACTAAAATAAAAGTCGCGTATGTTGCTCCTTATACACCAAGGAGCAACTGAACAGGACTGTATATATATATATATATATGACAAGTCGCAGTGATGTGGCAGAAAGAGAATGGGCTTGGCAAGTGTTGATATTGCAGGGCATGCAAAGGAAACGGTGAACATGAATTATTTAGTCATTAGGGTTGTTTAGTGGACAGGTTTATTTTAGTGATATGAAGGTCAACACCTCTAAACAATCCCATCAATAGAATTCCTTTTTTTGAATCATGCTTTCTAGCTTAGTTCAATTAAATGGATACCACAAAGCAAACCACACCCCTAATTGCACCATCAAAATTGACCTCATAAAGGCTTTTGACTTTATTCATTGGCAGTTTATCCTGGATTTATTGTTGCTATTTGGATTTCCAGAGGTGTTCATTCATTGGATCTCACAGTGTATCACAACCCCATCCTACTCAATATCAATGAATAGGGAAATGTTTGGTTTTTTCAAGGCGAAAAAGGGGTCTTAGACAGGGTGATCCCTTATCACCACTACTGTTTATGTTAGCTATGGAGGTCCTTACTTTATCTATTAACAATGCCATTCAACAAAACCCCAGTTTTGTCTACCATTAGAGATGCAACAAGCTGTCCCTCACACATTTAATGTTTGCAGATGATATTTTATTATTCTGTCATAGAGATTTAGGTTCTGTACAGACCCTTTCTTTAGCCTTGGATACATTCTTTTTACTCTCAGGATTGTCAATCAATTGCTCAAAAAGTCAAGTCTTTTTCACAGGGGTTAGCAACCAAGAAAGGGCCTCAATTCTTTCTCTACTGTAGTGTGAAGCTGGTTCACTGCCAGTTACTTATCTTAGGCTGCCTCTATCATTCTAATCTATTAATGCTAAAGATTGTCAAATACTGGTTCAAAGAATTACAGTAAGAATATCAATGGTGGTTTGCCGTCGCTACACCATAAGCTTAAGAGTGTGCATTAAGGCGAGGGCCAAGTATTACATTTATAAAAGCCACTACTACCTTCACTGAAAATATAGTTAGGGTGAGTAGGGATCGTCCCAAGGGATTGGAGTCGAATTTGGTTATGGAATCACTATTAGGGTTAGTACGTCGAGTGATCAAACAAATAGTTGGTTGGTTGATTAAACTAGAGAGCAAATTAAACGAAATAATTGAATGCAATAAAGAGTAAGTAAGAGAGGGAGATCTTGGGGTTTAGAGGTCACCACCAAACAATACTTTTCTATACCCTTCACAAGTGACTAATGAGTGAAATGTGTGTTGCAATATTGATGTGTGTGTGTGTGTGTGTTTGGTTGATTCAATTAGCAAGGGTAACTAATTAAGTATATATTGTCTAAGCAACATGTGAAAAGCACAATATATCTAGCAATTAAGTGTATATTGTCTAAATAGCATGTGAAAAGTACAATATATCTAGCAAGTCATTAATCTTTTCATTAAGCTCATAAGCCAAATACACCACAAGGTTAGAGACATATGCTACTTGCATTCAAAAGTATGGAACATCAAACAACAAGCATGGATTGTCCTCCTATCTAACAACTATACTACCACTACACTACAATTAAGCTAATGACATGAAATTAAACTAATTAAGCTAAGGGAGAGGCACAATCCATCAAGAAATGAGCATGAACCATCAAGAAAATTACACGAGCATTCCATTAAGCACTATGTTTTGACAATCTTTAGATCTATGGCATTAATACACATAGACATGCATTAATAACACAAGAAATAAAGATAAACACATGAACATCTATTCTAGCATACATAGATATATGGACAGAATGAGATGATCAATTGGAAACATTAAACCACATAAATCAATGAATAAACAAGATCTATATATATAAAAGTGCCAAAACATGTATTATAACACTAATCCCTCAATAATACACAAAATCAAGATGTAGAAAGCATGCTTGGGGCTAACTCTAGCCCCAAGAGGATGTCTAGCCACTCATGGTAGTACTTCTCCAACCTTCAAGGGCAAACTCCATAAAAGAAATCTACTCCTTGGTTGATGAAGAGCTCCCAAGCTTGTGTCTCTAGCCTTCTCCTCCTTTCTTCCTCCCTAAGAATAGCCTCTATTGTGATAGATGAATCCTAATCAATCCGCCCTAAAAAAGTGTATCATATTCTTTATATAGCTAGGTCAAGTGACACACAAAATGAGCTGGGGTTGTGCATAAAATATTCCTCAATGATTGGATAAGGACAGCTTTCAATGAGCTGGAAATTTAACTTTTTCGCACTGGAGGAAGTTCGATCGATCGAACCTTGGACTTGGATTGATCGAACATAGCTGAGATCTATCGAACTGAAGTTTGATCGATCCTCAATGGCGGCGCTTTTTGGATAAAAACAAATCTGAGATATTTCGAAGATATTTTTAGGAAAATGACAAAAGTGGTTGGCAGGGTGGTACAACTAGATAAGATTAATCATTTGGATAAGGACAAGGTAATTCGATCGATCGAAGAATGATGTTGGATCGATCGAGCTTTTGAGATCTCTAAAAATGTCATCATGGCTTAGATCCATCTTGAAGTGCTGAGATCGATCATGTTGGATCAATCGAACTTTGATCTGAAATCGATCGAAGATGTTGATTTCCACCTTTTGCTTCCTTTTGCTTCCACTTGGCTCAGTTCTTTGATTCATTCTAGAATTGCTTCATTTCTGCTCTTATTTGGCTGAGTTAGCTTATTTTTGGGACAAGTGCCTGAAAATGGAAATAACACGAAATTAATCTAAAACGGTAAAGTAAGATAGATAAGGGTACTAGAATGCCTAAGCTTAAGGGGTTTAAATACGCACTTTTCAGCGCTCATTACACCCCCAAACTTAAATATTGCTAGTCCCTAGTAATGAACTAGAAAGTAAAGGAATGAAATGAACAACTATACAACTATGTACTAGAAAGTAATAAATGGATAATGCCACTTTCGTAGCGAACACGATTGCACTTAGCATATGCAACAAGCCTTTTAAACCCCTAGGTTATCCCTAGCGGATGAGTGAAGTCTCGTGAGGGTTTCCAGAAATGATACCCACAAACATTAAGCTCATTCTTTCAAAAGAGACACTAATATTGGAAACAAGCATTGGGAGAAAACTACCTCAAGTATGCAATTTTTCAAATATTTCTAAGCAATCTCCCAAAATCTCAACATCAAGCAAGCAAGTATGGTCCTCCACACATCAAGAAAATGATCATGAAAATCAAAATAACTCTAGAATCCTTTTTGAGTGGACCGGCATCAAATGTGCTGCTATCTTAGCCAACTAAAGAAATGATTACATCCTTACCCTTACACTAGCACTCAAATCTAATACCGATCATCAAGACAAAAAGTTGACCTTTTATTAAAACTTTATTGTTCTAAGTGCGCTTATTCTTTTCATTCGATTTTTTTTTTTTTTTTGTAGGATCAAAGATGGAAGTATGGTGCAATGTGTTGATCTATTAAGCTTTCTAGCGATTCATGAAGTCGAGCGTTAGGTCAATGACTCCCAAACTAGATGGCTTTAGGGTATTAGGTGTTCAAACACCCCTACGGACTTACAAGCTCAAATCAACTAGGCTACAAATCAAGACAACCTCCATCTAATCATTTCCTACTTCTCACCTTTTGGGAGAAGTGCTCACTTTTCGGCGCAATGTGTTGATCTATTAAGCTTTTTTTTTTTTTTTTTTTTAGCAAGTTTAATTATTAACCTAGAGTTTGGGCCGTCCACCTTTCGGCGCAAGAAGTTCAGTGCTTGATGAGGCTAGAATCCCGGCTACTTAGTGAAAAGGGGTTGTTATCCACCTTTATCAAGAATGAAAGCTTTCAATGCACTACTAGCCTAATTGGGATATAACCAATTCAATAGTCAACAAAGCATGTACCCCACAAAATGAATGCTAGTGTGCGCTTGTGCTAGTGTAGAATACTAGAGTGAATCTTAACACAATCACAAAATCATGATGATGTGGACCACAAATGCAAGCAAGATATCAATCTTTCGAAAATTTACTCCAAACTAGCATCCACAAGGCATACAAGGAGTGTTGGACTCTCAAGTCAAGCAATTTTTAAATTTTAAGCAACATAGTTCTCAAAATATCAAAACCATCGCTAATCAATCTCAAATCTCAATCATACATTTAAAATTCAACTTTAAGTAGAATGTAACAAAGACACCTTACCCCCAAACTTAAACTGCACATTATCCTCAATGTGCAATGAGAACAATGGAAAAGACAGAAAGAGTATACCGTGGTGGCAAAGACATGAAGCTCAGCAATGATCTAATTCGGAAGACTTCTCCCCCAAACTTGGAATCAGCAACCTACTTGATTAACCACACTAGCAAACTCTCATCAAATATCAAATGGGATAAGAATAATCAAATCATGCATTCTAAGGCAATATGGCATGAGATGAAAGAGAGATATGAGATCAAACCTAATATAAATCATAAAGTAGCATGACTACACATAAGGGTATAATGGTGAAAAGTGAATTTGAAAAATTAAGTAAATAAAAGAAAATCTTTTTGGAAAATAAAATAAAATAAAATAAAATTATTTTTGGATTTTTGAAAATAATAGAATAAAATATATATATTTTTTAATTTAAAATTTAAAAGTTAAAACAAAGTCAAAGCAATAAATTCCAAAATTGAGATTGATTTGAACAAACTTTTTGATCGATCTGACAGAGAGGTAGAATATGCAAGTTTTCTAAGTGTTGGGACTTACAGATCGATCCAATGATGAAGTTGGATCGATCGAAGAACTTCCGATCGATCTTAAAATGTTTTCGATTGATGAGACAGAGAGCTGAAATATGCAGGTTTTTGGTCCAAAAATTTCGCTAAATGCTGGAACTCAAGATCGATCGAACTTTGAAGTTGGATCGATCTAAGGTCTTCTGATCAATCTGAGAATAAGTTCGAACGATGGGACAGAGAGGTAATTTGGATGCAGGTGGATGCAGGTCAAAAAATTTTCTAAGTGTTGGATGCAGATAGAAGTTTGATCGATCGAACTCTCATTTGAGATCGATCGAACTTATGCAAAATGCTCAACTCCAACATGAAAGTTCATGCAATCCTAACCACAGTTCCTAGCAATGCATATGAACCAAAAACAAGTATCTAGACTTTGCAAGAAATGAAATTAAAGATAGAAATGAGGGAGGAATAGGGTTTTGACACCCTACGAAATGCTTTTGCTAGTTTTTAACGTCTTTAGCAAGACATTGGACTCTTTTCGCCCGGATCAAAGATCTTGTTATGCATCCCCTCCTTGTTGGGGTGAAAGATGCTTTGAACTCTACCCAACAAATGGTTTTTTTGAAGAACTTGTTGGATTAAGCTCAAAAGAAGCTTTTGGTCCCTTGTTAATGCAATTTTCTATGTTTTCATACACCGGGTCAACTAGATGTGCAGCTTCCAAATGTCTTTGAAAAACTTGACCCTCTATGTAATGTTTCAACCTCTGACCATTAACCTTAAAAATGTTTCCCTTCTTCAAATTTTTTATTTGAACTGCCCCATGAGGTGCAACAGAGATGATTTCATAAGGACCCTCCCATTTGGTTCTCAATTTCCTAGGAAAGAATTTCAGTCTAGAGTTAAAAAGCCAAGCTTTTTAACCGAGTTCCAAAGACTTTTTCACAATATGCTTATTATGAAAGGCTTTGGTTCTTTCTTTGTAGAGTTTGGCATTATCACAAGCATTGTGTCTTAATTCTTCTAACTCACTCATTTGAAGTAGCCTATTCTCTCTGGCTTTATCAAGGTCAAGATTGAGCTTTTTAACCGCCCACAAGGCTTTATGTTCTAACTCAACCAAAAGATGTTAAGGCTTTCCATATACAAGCCTATAAGGAGACATGCCAATGGGAGTCTTATATGTCGTCCGATTAGCCCACAAAGCATCATTTAGCTTCCTTGACCAATCCTTCCGGGTGGTGTTAACTGTTTTCTCAATAATATGCTTAATTTCTCGGTTAGACACTTCAACTTACCCACTTGTTTGAGGATGGTAGGGAGTAGCTACCTTATGAGTGACGGAGTACTTAAGAAATAAGTGCTTCAAGAATTGATTGCAAAAATGCTTCCCTCCATAACTTATTATAACCCTTGGCATACCAAAACGAGCAAAGATATTAGATTTAATGAATTGAATGACCACGGAGTGGTCATTTGTTTTGGTAGCACATGCTTCTACCCACTTAGAAACATAATCAACGGTAAGGAGAATGTATTGAAAACCATAGGACATAGGAAATTGACCCATAAAATCAATGCCCCATATGTCAAAGATCTCAACAACTAGTATATTGGTCAAGGGCATCATATCTCTTCTAGACATTGTCCCCATCTTTTAACATCTCTCACATGATTTGCAAAAATTGTAGGCATCTCTATGAATAGTGGGCCAAAAGAGCCCACTTTGAAAAACCTTCAAGGCGGTCTTCTTTGCACTAAAATTCCCACCACATGCAAGAGTGTGACAAAACACTAGGACACTTGCAACTCCTCACAATTTGATCCGGAAAATATCGGTACAAGACAGGGTCTTCCCAATAGTAATTCCGGATGTTGGCAAAGAAACGATTCTTTTCGTTCTTCGACCAAGAAGTTGGTAGCTTGCCTACTACCAAATAATTCACAATGTCGGCAAACCAAGGAATTTATCCATTGAAAACTTGAAAGAGTTGTTCATCCGGAAAAGAGTCACAAATTGGTAGACTAGGGAAATGCTCTATCGATAACCTAGAAAGATGAATGGTAACCACATTTTCGGTGCCTTTCTTGTTCTTGATTTCATGATTGAATTGCTGAAGAAGCAAAATCCATCTAATTAACCTAGATTTTGTTTCCCTTTTTGTCAATAAATGTCTCAAGGCGGCACGATCAGAATAAACAACAACCTTGGACCCTAAGAGATAGGAACGAAATTTATCAAAAGCAATTCAATTGAGCTCCCAAAAAAGTTTTACTTGCATAGTAGACGGCACAAGGAAGCTTACCCACTCTTTGTCCCAAAACTGCTCCCATGGCATAATCAGAAGCATCACATATAATTTCAAATGACAATGACCAATTGGGAGGTTGCATGATAGGAGCAGATGATAATAATTCACGTAATTTATGAAAAGCGTCAAAGCATGCTTGATCAAAGACAAAAGGAGTTTCCTTGGCAAGAAGATTGCACAACGGTTGAGCAATTTTGCTAAAGTCTTTGATAAAACGGCGATAAAAGCCAACATGACCTAGAAAGGAGCGAACCTCTCTCACCGTTGAAGGTGGAGGCAATTCAGAAATAAGCTCAACCTTCGCTTTATCTACCTCTATTCCTCTCCTTGAGATAACGTGACCCAAAATAATACCCTCTTGAACCATGAAATGGCTCTTTTCCTGACTAAGTACCAGGTTGGTTTCACAACATCTCTTAAGCATTAGATCTAAATTTTTGAGGCATGCATTAAATGAAGACCTAAAAATAGAAAAATCATCTATGAAAATCTCTAGATACTCTTCCACCATATTCGAGAAAATTGACATCATACACCTTTGGAATGTGGCGGGTGCATTGCACAAACCAAAAGGCATCCGTCTATAAGCAAATGTGCCGAATGGACACGTAAATGTGGTTTTCTCTTGGTCTAATGGGTCAAGGGCTACTTGATTGTACCCCGATTAGCCATCAAGGAAGCAATAATATTGCTGCCCCGTCAATCTTTCTAGAATTTGATCAATGAATGACAAGGGGAAGTGATCCTTTTTAGTGGCAGCATTCAATTTGCGGTAATCAATGCATACACGCCATGAATTGGTAGTATGCTTAGAGATTTCCTCACCTTTTGCATTCTCAACCACCGTAATCCCTGATTTTTTGGGAACTATTTAAGTTGGACTCACCCATTTGCTATCGGAGATTGGGTAAATGATTCTGGCATCTAAGAGTTTGACAACTTCCTTCTTAATTGCCTCATTCATGTTTGGATTAAGTCTCCTTTGGGCATCCCTAAAGGGTTTTGCATCATCTTCCATAAGTATACGATGTATACAAATAGAAGGGTCAATTCCCTTAAGATCCACCACACTCCATCCTATGGCTTCCTTATTTTCTTTAAGCACACTTAAGAGAGCATCTTCTTGGTCTTTTTCAAGACTTGAAGAAATGATAGCCGGAAGAGTCTCTTTTGGTCCTAAGAATGCATATTTGAGATTAGAAGGTAAAGTTTTAAGCTTAAGAATTGGTGGAGAGACTAAAGATGAGACCGGTGGAGTGCTAGAGAGTGGAGGAAGAGGTTCTATTAGAGTTTTCCAAGATAGAAAATCTAAGCTTGTAATAGATTCCATGGGATTGCTTACTTTATTCATTGATCTTTCATCATCAAACCCACAATTTCCATACATTTCAAGAAGACAAGAAGCAAGAGGATCATCGGATAAAAGAGATGAAAGACTATTCTCAATTGGTTGTTTCATTACCATCGTTGGAATTGATTCCTCAACAACCTCATCTAACACATCAGCAAGGCAACACTTATCTTCATCTATGGGATGTCGACTTGCATGGAAAACATTAAGTTTGACCATCATATTGCCAAAAGAAAGATCCATAATCCTGGATCTACAATTAATTGTTGCATTTGTGGTGGCAAGGAATGGACTTCCCAAGATGATTGGGATATGGTTGGTGGGATTAGCAACCGGTTCGGTATCAAGAACTACAAAGTCAACCGGAAAGTAGAATTTATCCACTTTGAAGAGGATGTCCTCAACCATGCCCCTAGGTGTTTTGACAGATCTATCGGCCATTTGAAGCAGCACGAGGTTGGCTTCAACTCATTTAACCCTAATTGGACATATACGGAGTAAGGAATCAAATTAACACTTGCACCTAAGTTAAGAAAAGCCCTACGAATTTCATAGTTTCCAATTACATAAGAAATAGTCGGAGCACCGGGATCTTTGAACTTAAATGGAGTGTTTTGTTAAAGAATGGAGCTCACTTGCTCCGTGAGGAACACTTTTTAGGGCTTGGTCCCTTGCTTTTCCTCTTTTATGTGCAAAGATCTTTTAGAAATTTTGCATTAGGTGGAATTTGCTTAATGGCATCCAAAAGAGGAAGATTGATGTTTACTTGCTTAAAAACTTTCATCATGTCATGTATT
Source organism: Cornus florida (assembly GCF_030987335.1). Taxonomy (NCBI): domain Eukaryota; kingdom Viridiplantae; phylum Streptophyta; class Magnoliopsida; order Cornales; family Cornaceae; genus Cornus; species Cornus florida. The sequence goes on along the minus strand of NW_026775571.1, from coordinate 54,960,004 downwards.
TTCCCTTCTTGCCTCCCATAAGGCGAAGTTTCTTTTAAAGCATAAGGGAATGGAGCTTCTGGCTCACAATACTTTTTAATTTGAGAGGATGATGGTGAAGATTGAGAATTCTGGTTAGTAACATTTTCATTCAAGGAAGTAGAAGTAGAATTGGGAATTGGATGGGTGATAACTTTAGGTTGCACCGATTCACTATCTTTCTATGGTAGTTCAACCTTATTGTCCACTTGCTTACCACTTCACAAGGTGGTGATGGCTTGTGCTTGAGCTTGGGAAGAACACCCCGATGTAGGGTTTGCTTCCACACAAAATTGGGCTTTTGGATTCCTCTCGGGTTGACTAGGTAATTTCCCAATTTCTCTTGCATTCAATACATTAGCTATGATCCCAATTTGGGATTCAAGCTTTAATATGGATTGAGAGTGGGAATGCAACAAGTTGGTATCCTTCTCTAAGCTACCCAAGGCCATCAAAACCTTATCTTCAAATGTAAAATTACTAGAAAGTGCTTGAGGATAATGAAAGCCAACTTGGAAATCATACATTTGAGGATGTGAGAGGTCATTCATTCTTTGATGATGGAAAGAAGAAGAAACAAAACCTTGAGAACCCATTTCTTTTATGAGGTGGAATGTATTTTCTTTGAAAGTTTTTAGCTTGATAAGGGCTTAAGCTTTCATTCCACAATGGAACATATGCATTTGAATAAGGGTGAGCAAATGTAGCATTAACTTGTTCAAAGTGTTTATTAACAACATGTCTATGGGGACAATCAAAAGTAAAACACTTGAACATGTCATGCAAGGCTCACAAAGATGAGTTGTATGATGAAAAGGAGATGAATTGATAGCTGGTTTTTGATTCAACAAGAATTGATCAAGTTTTTGAGAAAGAGTTTTAACCTCGGCTACAATTTCCCTTGAACTTTCAATTTGACACACTGTTACACTTTTCTCCTTATTAAAACCATGATCAAGCCGAGAAGTGTAATATTTGTGCAAAGAGTTTTCACTTATTTTTTCAAAAAGGTGCCAAATGTCATCTTCATGTTTTCCAAAATACGAACCTCTACATGAAGTATCAACTATGTCCTTTTGCATGTCGGATAGGCTTTCATAGAAGTATTGGATAATTTGCCATTTTGGAATACCATGATGTGGACACTTTCTTAGTAAGTCATTCAATCTCTCCCAAGCCTCATGCAACAACTCTCCTTCCCTTTGAGAAAATTCTCGAATTGAAGCACACATTACATTGGTCAAACTTACAGGGTAAATTTTTTTAAAAAACTCATTTTGCATTTGTGCTCAAGATGTTATTGAATTTACCCCTAAAGTATTGAACCAATGCTTTGCTTTATTTTTAAGCATGAAAGGGAAGAAAAGTAATTTAAGAACTTCCTCCGGGACATCCAAGTACCTCACGGTGGAATATAGTTCAAGAAATTCATTAAGATGCCCGTATGGTTCCTCTTCATCTAAGCCATAAAAGAGTAGACACATTTGAATGGTCTCGGGCTTGATTTCATATTGATTAGCCTCAAAATTAGGCAACACAATGCAAGTAGGTGCATGGTACGTATGAAGATTATAATGATCATGAAGGACCATTGGAGGAATTGGAGTTTGAACTCCTAGGCCATGTTGATTAAGAGGTGGGTTTTGCATGAAACGTGGGTCTAAGTAGCCAAGATTACCCTCTAGATTTTCCATGTGAATGCCTAGGACGAGTGATATGACAATGACTACCCAAGACTTCTAGCGACACATGAAACACAACAAAACAAGCTCTCCTCCTTCACAACAAATCAACAATCAACAAATTTCCTCCACATACAATGATCCCATACTCCCATGCTCAAACAATATGTAAGAAAAGTAAATTGCCTCCACGCAGGCTCACGATTTATCTAAGAATTGAAATACAAGAACAAACTCAATGCTCCTTGTCAATCAAGAACAAACACAATAAGTAACAAAAAGAAAAATAAAAAAAGAGTAAAGACACGATCAAAAGAGTACTAATTCCTAATTGATTCCACAAATACGACATTGCCTAATCCCCGGCAACGGCACCAAAAACTATGGTGGTTTGCCGTCGCAACACCATAAGTTTAAGAGTGTGCATTAAGGCGAGGGCCAAGTTTTACATTTATAAAAGCCACTACTACTTTCACTAAAAATATAGTTAGGGTGAGTAAGGATCGTCCCAAGGGATTGGAGTTGAATTTGGTTGTGGAATCACTATTAGGGTTAGTACATCGAGTGATTAAACAAATAGTTGGTTGGTTGATTAAACTAGAGAGCAAATTAAACTAAATAATTGAATGCAATAAAGAGTAAGTAAGAGAGAGAGATCTTAGGGTTTAGAGGTCACCACCAAACAATACTTTTCTACACCCTTAACAAGTGACTAATGAGGGAAATGTGTGTTGCAATATTGATGTGTGTGTGTTTGGTTGATTCAATTAGTAAGGATGACCAATTAAGTATATATTGTCTAAGAAACATGTGAAAAACACAAAATATCTAGCAATTAAGTATATATTGTCTAAATAACATGTGAAAAGTACAATATATCTAGCAAGTCATTAATCCTTTCATTAAGCTCACAAGCCAAATACACCACAAGGTTAAAGACATATGCTACTTGCATTCAAAAGTATGGAACATCAAACAACAAGCATGGATTGTCCTCCCATCTAACAACTATACTACCACTACACTACAATTAAGCTAATAACATGAAATTAAACTAATTAGGCTAAGGGAGAGGCACAATCCATCAAGAAATGAGCATGAACCATCAAGAAAATTACAAGAGCATTTCATTAAGCACTATATTTTGACAATCTCTAGATCTATGGCATTAATACACATAGACATGCATTAATAATACAAGAAATAGAGACAAACACATGAACATCTATTCTAGCATACATAGACATATAGATAGAATGAAATGATCAATTGGAAACACTAAACCACATAAATCATTGAATAAACAAGATCTATATATATAAAAGTGCCAAAACATGTATTACAACACTAATCCCTTAATAATACACAAAATCAAGATATAGAAAGCATGCTTGGGGCTAACTCTAGGCCCAAGAGGATGTCTAGCCACTCATGGTAGTGCTTCTCCAACCCTCAAGGGCAAACTCCATGTAAGAAATCTACTCCTTGATTGATGAAGAGCTCCCAAGATTGTGTCTCTAGCCTTCTCCTCTTTTCTTTCTCCCTAAGAATAGCCTCTATTGTGATAGATGAATCCTAAGAATGCTAATCAATCCTCCCTTAAAAAGTGTATCATATTCTTTATATAGATAGGTCAAGTGACACACAAAATGAGTTGGGGTCGTGCACAAAATATTCCCCAATGATGGGATAAGGATAAATTTCAATGAGTTGGAAATTTAACTTTTTCACACTGGAGGAGGTTCGATCGATCGAACCATGGACTTAGATCGATCGAACATAGCTAAGATCTACCGAACTGAAGTTGGATCGATCCTCAATGGCGGCGCTTTTTGGAGAAAAAAAAATCTGCGATATTTCGAAGATATTTTTGGGAAAAGGACAAAAGTGGTTGGTAGGGTGGTACAACTAGATAAGATCAATCATTTAGATAAGGACAAGGTAGTTTGATTGGTTAAAGAATGATGTTGGATCAATCGAGCTTTTGAGATCTCTAAAAATGTCATCATGGCTTAGATCCATCTTGAAGTGCTGAAATCGATCATGTTGGATGATCGGTCCTTTTAAGGGTTGCTACACTATATCTAGTTAGAGAGTGTGCATTAAGGCGAGGGCCATGAGTTTTACATTTATAAAAGCCACTACTACCTTCACTAAAAATATAACAAGGGTGAGTAGGGATCATCCCAAGGGATTGGAGTCGTATTTGGTTGTGGAATCGCAATTAGGGTTAGTAGGTCGAGTGATCAAACAAATGGTTGGTTGGTTGATTAAATTAGAGCGCAAATTAAACTAAATAATTGAATGCAATAATGAGTAAGTAAGAGAGAGTGAGAGATCTTGGGGTTTAGAGGTCACTACCAAACAATGCTTTTCTACACCTCTAACTAGTGACTAATGAGGGTAGTGTGTGTTGCAATATTGGTGTGTGTGTGTGTTTGGTTGATTCAATTAGCAAGGGTGACCAATTAAGCATACATTGTCTAATCAACATGTGAAAAACACAATATATCTAGCAATTAAGTATATATTGTCTAAATAGCATGTGAAAAACACAACATATCTAGCAAGTCATTAATCCTTTCATTAAGCTCACAAGCCAAATACAACACAAGGTTAGATACATATGTTACTTGCATTCAAAAGTATGCAATATCAAACAATTAGCATGGATTGTCCTCTCATTTAACAACTATGTTACCACTACACTACAATTAAGCTAATGACATGAAATTAAACTAATTAAGCTAAGGGAGAGGCATAATCCATTAAGAAATGAGCATGGACCATCTAGAAAATCACAAGAGCATTCTTTTAAGCACAATGTTTTGATAATCTTTAAATCTATAGCATTAATACACAGACATGCATCAATAACATAAGAAATAGAGGCAAACACATGAACATCTATTCTAGCATACATAGACATATGGATAGAATGAAATGACCAATTGGAAGCATTAAACCACATAAATCATTGAATAAACAGGATATATATATATATATATATAAAAGTGTCAAAACATGTATTACAACACTAATCCCTCAATAATACACAAGATTAAGATATAAAAAACATGCTTGAGGCTAACTTTAGCCCCAAGAGGATGTCTAGCCACTCATGGTGATGTTGCTCCAACCCTCAAGGGCTAACTCCATGGAAGAGATTTGTTCCTTGGTTGATGAAGAGTCTCCAATGGTGTCTTTAGCCTTCTCCTCCTCCTCTAAACTTGCTCTCCAAGAGAATAAACCCTAGAATTGTCTATGTCTCAAAAAGTGCATCATATTCCTTTTATAGGTAGGTCAAGTGACACACAAAATGAGCTGGGGTCATGCAAAGAATATTCTCTAATGATTGGATAGAGGACGGATTGAACAAGCTGGAAATTTAACTTTTTCGCTCTGGAGGAAGTTCGATCGATCGAACTTTGGACTTGGATCGATCGAACTGGCTGAGATCCATCGAACTTAGGTTGGATCGATCCGACTGGTTGAGCTTTTTAGGAAAAGACAAATCCGAGATATTTTGGGAGATATTTTTGGGAAAAGGACAAAAGTGGTTAGTGGGTGGTACAGCTGTGGATAAGATCAATCATTTGAATAACGACAAAAGTGTTCGATCGATCGAATAGTGGTGTTGGATCGATCAAACTTTGGACTTTTTGCTTTAGGTCAAGGCTTGGATCTATCTTGAAGTGCTGAGGTCGACCAGTGTTCGATCGATCGAACCTTGGAGTTGGATCGATCGAACTTTGGAGTTAGATCGATTAAACTTTGCTGCTTCCCACCATTAGCTTCATTTGACTCCTTCTTTCTCCACTTTGCTCCTTTCTATGTTTAATGCCAGAATTGCTTCAATTAAGTTCTTATTTGGCTGAGTTAGCTTATTTTCGGGATAAGTGCCTAAAAATGGAAATAATACGAAATCAATCTAAAACGGTAAAGTAAGATAGATAAAGGTACTAGAATGCCTAAGCTTAAGGGATTTAAATATACACTTTTCAGTGCTCATCAACACCCCCAAACTTAAATTTTGCTAGTCCTTAACAATGAACTAGAAAGTAAATGAATGAAATAAACAACTATACAAGTATGAATCTAGAAAATAAAAAATGGATAATGCCACTTTCGTAGGGAACACGATTACACTTAGCACATACAACAAGTCTTTTAAACCCCTAGGTTACTCCTAGTGGACGAGTTAAGTCTTGTAAAGGTTTCCAAAAATGATACCCACAAACATTAAGCTCATTCTTTCAAAAGAGACACCAATATTGTAAACAAGCATTGGGAGAAAACTACCTTAAATATGCAATTTTTCAACCATTTCCAAGCAATCTCCCAAAATTTCAACATCAAGCAAACAAGTATAGTCCTCCACACATCAAGAAAATGATCATGCAAATCAAACAACTCTAGAATCCTTTTTGAGTGGACCGACATCAAATCTGTTGCTATCTTAGCCAACTAAAGAATTAATCACATCCTTACCCTCAAACTAGCACACAAATCTAGTACCGATCATCAAGACAGAAAGTGGACGTTTTATTAAAGTTTCATTCATCTAGGTGTGCTTATTCTTTTCACACTTTTTTTTTTTTTTTTTTTTTTTAGAATCAAAGATGGAAGCATGGTGCAATATGTTGATCTCTTAAGCTTTCTAGCGATTTATGAGGTCGAGGGGGCATTAGGCATTTAAATACCCCTAAGGACTTACAAACTCAAATCAACTGGGCTACAAATCAAAACAACCTCCATCTAATCATTTCCCACTTCTCACCTTTTGGTAAAAGTCCTCACTTTTTATTACTTTTTTATTTTTTTTTAATTTTTTTTTTATCAAGTTCAATTATTAACCTAGAGTTTGTGCCCTCCATTTTTCGGCGTGAGAAGTTCAGTGCTTGATGAGGCTAGAATCCCGGTTACTTAGTGAAAAGGGATTGTTATCTACCTTTATCAAGAATGAAAGCTTTCAATGCACTACTAGTCCAATTGGGATATAACCAATTTAAGAATCAACAAAGTATGTACCCCACAAATAAATGCTAGTGTGCACCGGTACTAGTGTAGAATCCTAGAATGAATCTCAAAACAATCACAAAATCAAGATGACGTGGACCACAAGTGTAAGCAAGATATCAATCTTTCGAAAAATTTACTCCTAAATGGCATTCCTAAGGCATACAAGGAGTATTGGACTCTTAAGTCAAGCAATTTTTAAATTTTAAGTAATATAGTCCTCCAAAGATCAAAATCATAGCTAGATATGGACCAATCATAGAAATATCCCTCAAATACACAAGTCATGCTCAAAATTTTGAATTTAAAACTAACACTGTAAAACACCATTCCCCCCAAACTTAAATGGCATAATGTCCTCAATGTGCAAGAGAACAAGGGAAAGAGTATACCAGTGCAACTAAGGCATAGAATGATCGGGACTGAAGTATCCAAAATGGGTGGCATGGCCCCCCTAAACTTGGGATAAACTGTGGTCCTGAAAATTGCCACTTGGATAAACTCATTAGATAACAAAATGGGATAATTAGTGTACATTGGACATGCAAGTGTGAATGGGATAAACAGATAAAGAGATGAGAGGGGTATAAGAGTGGTCCTGAAAATCGGGTAGCACTTTCTCACTGAAATCACTGTGATGCACCTGATGGAGTTAAAAGGACAGATGTATCAATAAAAGCATATAACATCCATTATAGATAAAAAGAACAATAAAGTGCAATACATCCAGTGTCAAAGCCGACAGACCCGGCCGTAAAAATAATAGTATCACAAGTGTAGTAGACACACAACATAGATAGATAGCATAAAAGATAAAGAGACTGGGAGTCTCAGGCAGAGGGAACTCCGCGGATCTCCCTTGCTAAGTCATCAATGGCAGTCAAGATCTCCGTACGGAGGTGAGCAATGTCAGCTCTAATGGCGGCCATCATATTCAAACGAAGTGTAGCAATGTTAACTCTAAGGGCAACTAGTATATCCTCTAAACTCTGAAGGTGCTCTTCTAAGCGACATATCTGATCATGAGCCTCAGGTATGGCTGAGGGAGAAGAACTGTCATTCTTAGTCATGGTCTGCAAAAAGGAAATCTTGCAATGGGAGTTAGTGCCTGAATAAGAAATTTTAAGCACAATATAGAAACATGTATGTCGAGTAAAATAGACAAAATAGATATGACATGAATCTATGCAAGTGGCAGGGTATGAGAAATGCTAAGCAATATAAGTATGAAATGCATCCAATGTGGAATATCACTGGTATTGGGCATATATAAGATAGCATGAACACAAGATATGAAGAATGAAGTGTGTGTGTGAGATCTGTGAAATTCGATCGATCAGAAAAAGAAGTGAGATCGATCACAAAAGTTGGGTCGATTGAAAATAAATGAGATCGATCTCATAACTTTGATCGATCTGAGACACAAGTTCGATCGATCGAACTGTGTTCTGTGTAAAATGAGAAGTCACAAATCTGTGACTGTGGGAGCACGAGACCCACACAAACATGTTCGTGGGTCCATGAACACAACAATCATCAATCCCAATCACCTAGAATGTCTCTCACTCCCAAAAATCAAACTAACTCATTACAATGGTCACGACATAAAGACGAATATAGACATAGATACATGAAAAGCTTATAACTTCATCCATGGCCAACAATCATCATGAATATTGGAACGGATCAAACACTTAAAGCATACTCTTAACAAATTGAGGTGTGAAATCAATAATGGGGTCTCGAATCTTACCTTGAATCAAAGAGAGGAGAGATGAAATGTGAAGAGGAAGGAGATCCGAGAAGAGGGAGAGATAGACACCTGGTTCACTCCGGAGATCTCGCTGAAGATGGAGGAAATGGGTGAGGTTACGGCGGCGTAGGAACTAGGGTTTGGAAATGAGGGAGAATGAGATCTTATCCTCTATTTAAAAACTGTCGCTCATAAGTTCGATCGATCAAACTAGAATCTCAGATCGATCGAACTTTGAATGATCTCTTCACAAAGTATTTTTGGATTTTTTTTTTTTTTATTAATAAACAAAATGAACTGAAATGAAAATAAAATAAAATAAAATAAAATGAAAATATTTTTCAATTTTTGAAATTTGAAAAGTCAAAACAAAGTCAAACAATGAAATGGAGAACTGAGTTCGATCGATCAGACAGAGAGCAAAAATATGCAGGTTTTTGGTTCAGAAAATTGGCTAAGTGTTGGAATATGAAGATTGATCGAGCTTGGAAGTTGGATCGATCGAAGACCTTCAAATCGATCTTAGAATGTTTCGATCGATGAGATAGAGAGGTGAAATATGTAGGTTGATGCAGGCTCAAATTTTTTCTAAATGTTGAATCATGAGATCGATCGAACTTGAAAGTTGGATCGATCGAAGGTCTCTTGATCGATCTAAGAATTGGTTCGAATAATAGGACAGAGAGGTGATTTGGATGCAGGTTTCTGCAGGTTGAAACTTTTTCTAAGTGTTGGATATAGAATGGAGTTCGATCGATCGAACTCAAGTTTGAGATCGATCGAACTATGCAGAATGCTCAATAATGACATGAAAGCTCATACAATCCTCACCAAAGTTCCTTTCAATGCATATGAACCAAAAATAAGTATCTAGACTTTGCAAGAAATGAAATTTAAGATAGAAATGGAGGAGGAATAGGGTTTTGACACCCTACGAAATGTCTTTGCTGGTCTTTAACGTCTCTAGCAAGACATTGGGCTCTTTTAGCCCGGATCAAAGATCATATAATGCATCCCCTCCTTATTGGGGTGATGGGCGCTTTGAACTTTTCCCAATAAATGGTTCTTTGAAGAACTTGTTGGATTAAGCTCAAAAGGAGCTTTTGGTTGCTCATCAATGTAATCTTCTATGTGTTCATACATCGGGTCAACTTGATGTGCAGCTTCCAAATGTCTTTGAAAGACTTGACCCTTGATGTAAGGTTTCAACCTTTGTCCATTAACTTTGAAATGTTCCCCTTCTTCAAGTTTTTGATTTCAACCGCTCTATGAGGTGCAACAGAGATGATTTCATAAGGACCCTCCCATTTGGTTCTCAATTTCCTAGGAAAGAGTTTCAATCTAGAGTTGGAAAGCTAAGCTTTTTCATCGGGTTCCAAAGACTTTTTCACAATATGCTTATCATGAAAGACTTTGGTTCGTTCTTTGTAGATTTTGGCATTATCATAAGCATTGTATCTCAACTCTTCTAACTCATTCAATTGAAGTAGCCTATTCTCTCCGGCTTTATCAAGGTCAAAATTGAGCTTTTTAACTGCCCATAAGGCTTTATGCTCTAGCTCAACCGGAAGATGGCAAGGCTTTCTATATACAAGTCTATAACGAGACATGCCAATGGGAGTCTTATATGCCGTCCGATAAGTCCACAAAGCATCATTTAGCTTTCTTGACCAATCATTCCGGGTGGTGTTAATTGTTTTCTCAAGAATATGCTTAATTTCCCGGTGAAACACTTCAACTTGACCACTTGTTTGAGGATGGTAGGGAGTGGCTACCTTATGAGTGACGGAGTATTTAAGAAATAAGTGCCTCAAGAATTGATTGCAAAAAAATTTCCTCCATCACTTATTATAGTCCTCGGCATACCAAAACGAGCAAAGATATTGGATTTGATGAATTGAATGACCACGGAGTGGTCATTCATTTTGATAGCACATGCTTCCACCCACTTGGAAACATAATCAACGGCAAGAAGAATGCATTAAAAACCATAGGACATAGGAAATGGACCCATAAAATCAATGCCCCATATATCAAAGATCTCAACAACAAGTATATTGGTCAAGGGCATCATATCTCTTCTAGACATTGTCCCTATCTTTTGACATCTCTCACATGATTTGCAAAAATTGTAGGCATCTCTATGAATAGTGGGCCAAAAGAGCCCACTTTGAAGAACCTTCAAGGCAGTCTTCTTTGCACTAAAATGCCCACTACATGCAAGAGTGTGACAAAACACTAGGACGCTTGGAATTTCACTCTCCAGAATGCATCTTCTCATAATTTGATCTGGACAATATCGGTATAAGATAGGGTCTTCCCAATAGTAATTCCGGATGTTGGCAAAGAAACGATTATTTTCGTTCTTCGACCAAGAAGTTGGTAGCTTGCCTACTGCCAAATAATTCACAATGTCGGCAAAATAAGGCATTTTTCCATTAGAAATTTGAAAGAGTTATTCATCCAAAAAAGAGTTACAAATTGGTAGATTAGGGAAAGGCTCTATCGATAACCTAGAAAGATGATCGGCAACCACATTTTCGGTGCCTTTGTTGTCCTTGATTTCAAAATCGAATTCCAGAAGTAGCAGAATCCATCTAATTAGCCTAGGTTTTGTTTCCCTTTTTGTCAATAGATGTCTCAAGGTGGCATGATCAGAATAAACAACAACCTTGGACCCTAAGAGATAGGAACGAAATTTATCAAGAGTATACACTACGGAAAATAATTATTTCTCGGTAGTGGAGTAATTCAATTGAGCTCCCGAGAAAGTTTTACTTGCATAGTATATGGCACAAGGAAGCTTACCCACTCTTTGTCCCAAAACTGCCCCCATGGCATAATCAGAAGCATCACACATGATTTCAAATGGCAATAACCAATTGGGAGATTGCATGATAGGAGCAGATGATAATAATTCACGCAATTTATGAAAAACATCTAGGCATGCTTGGTTAAAGACAAAAGGAGTTTCCTTGGCGAGAAGATTGCACAAGGGTCGAGCAATTTTCCTAAAGTCTTTGATAAAACGGCGGTAAAAGCCAGCATGACCTAGAAAGGAGCGACCCTCTCTCACCGTTGAAGGTGGAGGCAATTCAGAAATAAGCTCTACCTTCGCTTTATCTACCTCTATTCCTCTCTTTGAGATAACGTGACCCAACACAATACCCTCTTAAACCATGAAATGGCTTCTTGAACAATGAAATAACTCTTTTCCCAGCTAAGTACAAGGTTGGTTTCACGACATCTCTTAAGCACTTGATCTAAATTTTTGAGGCATGCACTAAATGAAGACCCAAAAATAGAAAAATCATCCATGAAAACCTCTAGATACTCTTCCACCATATCCGAGAAAATTGACATCATACACCTTTGGAATGTGGCAGGTGCATTGCACAAACCAAAAGGCATCCGTCTATAAGCAAATGTGCCAAATGGATATGTAAAGGTGGTTTTCTCTTGGTCTAGTGGGTCGAGGGCTACTTGATTGTACCCCGAATAGCCATCAAGGAAGCAATAATATTGTTGCCCGGCCAATCTCTCTAGAATTTGATCAATGAATGGCAAGGGAAAGTGATCCTTTCTAGTGGCGGCATTCAATTTGCGGTAATCAATGTATACACGCCATGAATTGGCGGTACGCTTAGAGATTTCTTCACCTTTTGCATTCTCAACCACCGTAATCCCCGATTTTTTGGGAACTACTTGAGTTGGACTCACCCATTTGCTGTTGGAGATTAGGTAAATGATTCCGGCATCTAAGAGTTTGACAACTTCCTTCTTAACTACCTCCTTCATGTTTAGATTAAGTCTCCTTTAGGCATCCCTAAAGGGTTTTGTATCATCTTCCATAAGTATGTAGTACATACAAATAGAAGGGTCAATTCCCTTAAGATCTGTCACACTCTATCTTATGGCTTCCTAATTTTCTTTAAGCACACTTAATAGAGCATCTTCTTTGGACTTTTTCAAGACTTGAAGAAATGATAACCGGAAGAGTCTCTTTTGGTCCTAAGAATGCATACTTGAGATTAGAAGGTAGAGTTTTAAGCTCAAGAATTGGTGGAGAGACTAAACATGAGACCGGTGGAGTGCTAGAGAGTGGAGGAAGAGGTTCTATTGGGGTTTTCTAAGATGGAAAATCTAAGCTTGCAACAAATTCCATGAGGTTGCTTACTTTATTTATTGATTTTTCATTATCAAATCCACAACTTCCATACATTTCAAGAAGGTAAGAAGCTAGAGGATCATCGGATAAAAGAGATGAAAGACTATCCTCAATTGGTTGTTTCATTAGCATCGTTGGAATCGATTCCTCAACAACCTCATCCAACACATCTACAAGACAACACTCATCTTCATCTATGGGATGTCGACTTGCATGGAAAACATTAAGTTTGATCATCGTATTGCCAAAAGAGAGGTCCATAATCCCGGATCAACAATTAATTGTTGCATTTGCGGTGGCAAGGAATGGTCTTCCCAAGATGATTGGGATGTGGTTGGAGGGATTAGCAACCGGTTCGGTATCAAGAACTATGAAATCAACCGGAAAGTAGAATGTCCTCAACCATGCCCCTCGGTGTTTTGACGGATCTATCGGCCATTTGAAGCACCACCGAGGTTGGCTTCAATTCATTCAACCCTAATTGGACATATACGGAGTAAGGAATCAAGTTAACACTTGCACCTAAGTCAAGAAGAGCTCTATGAATTTCATGGGTCCTGATTACATAAGAAATTGTCGGAACACCGGGATCTTTGAACTTAAGTGGAGTGTTTTGTTGAAGAATGGAGTTCACTTGCTCCGTGAGGAACACTTTTTTAGGGCTTGGTCCCTTGCTCTTCCTCTTTTGTGTGCAAAGATCTTTCAAGAATTTTGCATAAGGTGGAATCTACTTAATAGCATTCAAAAGAGGAAGATTGATATTGACTTGCTTAAAAAATTTTGTCATGTCATGTGTTTTCCCTTCTTGCCTCCCATAAGGCGAAGTTTCTTTTAAAGCATAAGGGAATGGAGTTTTTGGCTCACAAGACTTTGTAATTTGAGAGGATGATGGAAAAGATTGAGAATTCTAGTTAGGAGCATTTTCATTCAAAGGAGTAGGAGTAGAATTGGGAATTGGATGGGTGACAACTTTAGATTGCACTGATTCACTATCTTCCTTTGGTAGTTCAACCCTATTGTCCACATGCTTACCACTTCTCAAGGTGGTGATGGCTTGCGCTTGAGCTTGGAAAGAATACCCCAATGTAGGGTTTGCTTCCACACAAAATTGGGCCTTCGGATTCCTCTTGGGTTGACTAGGTAATTTCCCAATTTGGGATTCAAGCTTTGATATAGATTGAGAGTGGGAATGCAACAAGTTGGTATCCTTCTCTAAGCTACCCAAGGCCATCAAAACCTTGTCTTCAAATGTGGAATTACTAGAAAGTGCTTGAGGATAATGGAAGCCAACTTGGGAATCATACATTTGAGGATGTGAGAAGTCATTCATTCTTTGATGATGGAAAGAAGAAGAGACGAACCCTTGAGAACCTCCATTTCTTTTATGAGGTGGAATGTATTTTCTTTGAAGATTTTTAGCTTGATAAGGGCTTTCATTCCACAATGGAACATATACTTTTGAATAAGGGTGAGCAAATGTGGCATTAACTTGTTGAAACTGTTTGTTAACAACATGTCCATGGGGACAATTGAAAGTAGTATGCAAAACACTTGAACATGTCATGCAAGACTCACAAAGATGAGTTGTACAATGAAAAGGAGATACATTGATAGCCGGTTTTTGATGCAACAAGAATTGATCAAGTTTTTGAGAAAGAGTTTTAACCTCGGCTACAATTTCCCTTGAATTTTCAATTTGACACACTGTTACACTTTTCTCATTTTTAGTAAAACCATGATCAAGCCGAGAAGTGTAATATTCGTGCAAAGAATTTTCACTCATTTTTTTAAAAAGGTGTCAAATGTCATCTTCACGTTTTCCAAAATATGAACCTCCACATGGGGTATCAACTATGTCCTTTTGCATGTCGGATAGGCTTTCATAGAAGTATTGGACAACTTGCCATTTTGGAATACCATGATGTGGACACTTTCTTAGTAAGTCATTCAATCTCTCCCAAGCCTCATGCAACAACTTTCCTTCCCTTTGAGAAAATTCTCTAATTGAAGTGCACATTACATTGGTCAAACTTATGGGGTAAATTTTTTTAAAAAACTCATTTTGCATTTGTACCCAAGATGTTATTGAATTTACCCCTAAAGTATTGAACCAATGTTTTGCTTTATTTTTAAGTGTGAAAGGGAAGAGGAGTAATTTGAGAACTTCCTCTGGGACATCCATGTACCTCACGGTGGAACATAGTTCAAGAAATTCATTAAGATGCCTGTATGGTTCATCTTCATCCAAGCCATAAATGAGTGGACACATTTGAATGGTCTCGGGCTTGATTTCATATTGATTAGCCTCAAAATTAGGCAACACAATGCAAGTAGGTGCATGGTAAGCATGAAGATTATAATGATCACGAAGGACCATTGGAGGAATTGGAGCTTGAACTCCGAGGTCATGTTGATTAAGAGGTAGGTTTTGCATGAAGCGTGGGCCTAAGTAGCTAAGATTACCCTTTAGATTTTCCATGTGAATGCCTAGAATTAACGAAATGACAAGGTCTATACAAGACTACAAATGACACACAAATCACAACAAAACAAGCATGCACTCTTCCTTCGCAACAAATCAACAATCAACAAACTTCCTCCACATACAATGTTCCCATACTTCCATGCTTTGATAACAATGCAAAGAAAAGTAAATTGCCTCCACGCGGGCTCACGATTTATCTAACAAATTTAAAAAAAAAAAATAAAAAAAAAAAAGCCTCCACTCGGGCCGACTATTTAACTAAGGGATTGAGTAAGAAAGTCTCACAAATGTCCTTTAGCACTTCAACTCCAAATTTAAAGCTTAGCTTAGCAAATTTTTTTAAATTTTAGCACTTTTCCATGCTTGCTTAGCTCCTTTACTTGATGGCTCCTTTGGTTGCCTCCTAGCTTGTGATACCCCTCGTTTCTAGAGCCACGGGTGATCAAGTCCGAGCACAGATCCGAGGGATACCAAACAATCAATATGTAAACAAGCAGGAAATAAAACTGAAGTAAGATTTAAATAATAATAAACAGAAAGAAAACTAATATGAAAACCCTCAAACCTTAAATAATAATTTAATATAATTTAAATCCGTACAACTCGGGAATCCACCTGGTGGACCCCTAAATACAAATCTTTAGATAAATTTACAGAATTAAAATCCAAAACTATAATAGGAAGGAAATCCTATGTAACCGGTAGAGTAAGTGTCTGTATCTGCATCAACACGATCAAACTCTAAGCTGAAACTGGCGAATACCTAAAAAATAGGAGTGGGTCAAGCCCACATGCAAGTTCCAATCTACTACAATCCGTACATAAACTCGATACGCAGATACATTCTAGATAACTCGGCAATATCTACAATAGTCCATAGATATATAAATACACACTATAGGATGCTCACTAGCCTATAACATAGTTCAGCCTTGGTGGAAGGTGACATATAAAACACGCTTTCCAGCGGCCAAGTACCTAGACCTACCAGGGAACATTAGCTATATCTAGTTACTCAACCTTTGCAATATACGCACCCTAACAGTGATCCGGAGACTCAAGCTCGTATCACGGTACCATAAATATATATATAAATTCCTTCCTAAATGTAGAAAGATAAAACAAACATCCGTTATGTCGTTCAACTGTTTTAGTTGACAGGACATGTATCCATGTAGGAGTTAACTATTTTAGTTAATCCATTCCGTATGTATGAAGGGGTAGGACTTTGCTTTTTGATCTAATCCATCCCTGATATGTCACCATCCCATACCGGTACATATGATGTAAATGATCCACAAATGTTGCACATTCATTAGAACATCAAACATATCCAGAAACTAGCATAATAGAAATCAGATATTATTAAGATCCTATCATGCATCCAGTATATGATTAAACCATAAATCCTTTCTTTAAATTGTTAAAGTAATGATAAATAACTTAAATTATCCAATTCCATACAATTGATCAAACATAAATTTTAACAGTTCATCAACTAACATCCATAGCACAATATAATGACAATTAGAGTTATTACTGTGCACATTATACTAGACTGCCAAAAATACCTCCATACTAGTCCAGTTCGTTTGCTAAAACAAAACTAGTAATCACAACCTACATCATCCTTGACAGCATGCCAAGTAATGCTTAAATTACATGATGCCCCTTTAATCCTCACTATAGATCATGTGTCTGATACAACGACACTCAGAAATCTACCCGAAGTACATCTTATGAAACCCCAAAAGTATTCCCATACAAGTCCATTTAGTTCGCTAAAATAAAGCTAGCAACTAAAACTCCTACAACTCCTGTCGACATGCAACCTATCAATTAAGATTACATGACGACCCTAACCATAGCATAAACAAACCTCTTGGAACTGAAACATGTCATTTATATCATTGGTATAAATTCCTAACATTTACCTTTATAGCAGTTCATTTAATTTGCTAGCCAACCAACGATTCTAGTTCTCCTTCCTTCTTGACAGTATTGAACATTCTTATTTTAAAATTTATGTTGTCCATTCCTATGACCTGAATCAATACATCTTAGGTCTTAAACATCCTCTGTACACCATTTAAGAACCCCCATGAAACTCCAAAATTACCCTTTTGCCCCTGAAGTATCAAAAATCACCAGAAATACCCCCGGAGGGGTTTCTGTTCAAAGGAGCCGGCTCCCTCCCATGGGAGCCGGCTCTTCATCTTCTAGAGCCGGCTCTCCCTCATGGAGAGCCGGCTCTACCTTCTTGGGAGCCGGCTCCCTCATTTAGGGAGCCAGCTCTCTTCCCCTGAGAGCCGTCTGTGCTCCATTGCTTTATCTCTGCTTCGTCCGGTTGCCGTCTATACTTCCGGCGAAGTCCAGTGTTCTATTCCAGACCTTTTTAAGATTTTTAAGGTTCCATTAATGCTCTTAAATCCCTAGAGACTCCTCCTATCCCAATGTGAACCAATTGACAAACAAAACTTAAACTACACACACAGTTTATGCAAGAATAAGTTTAAACTTAAAACGCAGAATAGATTTCAGAAAACACCAAGCATGAATAAAGTCTATTTTTAAAAGTTTATTTAAGTTCCTGGAGTCTATATAAGATGCACAGAACACAAGTTTACAGGAGTGGAATAGACTGAAACTTGCCTTTAGATTTCGGTGTGACACCTTAAGCGTCGTCTCTAAATTTAAGTTTCAGAATTCTCTAAGTCTGTTTCCCCTCTGTTCTGCTCACAGTTCCCTTCCTCTATTGCTTCTTGGTTCCATCCAGAAGCAGCCCCTCTATTCTTCCTCCAGTCTTCTTCCTTTAGCCTCACAGATTATATTCCGATACTCTCTCTGTTTTCCTCTAAAAGAAATTATTTCGTGAATAGGGTTTTTTTTTCCTAACAGACGTAAAAGAACATAAATATATATAGCCGTCTATAAAACCCTAACCCTAATTCCAATCCTAACATGTGACGGCTAAAACTCACAAAAGAAAACCCTAAATTTACACTATATATAAAACCAAATAAAACAAATAATCCATTTTTACCATAAATTAATCAAATAATTAAATTAACTCACAAATAAAACAATTACAGTAAAACCACAAACTAATCAGATAATTTAAATTAAAACAATTTCAATTCAACAATTAAATTAAACACATAAATTATAATTAAGCAATTAAGCAAATACATATAAAATAATTTCACCAATTAAAACAATTAATTTAAACAACGAAGTCATATAATTAAATACAAATGAAATCAAAAATCAAAATCTAAAATTTAAATTCCCATTTTATCCTTTTGAAAACTAGGGGTATTACATTCTTCCCCCCTAACAAAAGGAATTCCGTCCTCGGAATTCACGAAAACTCTGAATTAATGACTTTACAAAATTCATTTCTGTTTTCGCGTGGCACAATCGTTTATATGAGCTCCACCAAATTCCCAACATAACCAACAACACACTAAGTTTCTATGGAAAAGAAAAATAGCATAAATATACATCTCCTAGGTTGTATCTATCAACGATCCAATCATACCCATATTTAGCGAAGGGTAACAATCCCTATTCCTTCCAGTTCCATTAAACACACACATAAAATTCCGATGCATCCAGCGCTTAACAAGTTTGTAAAGCTATAATATAAACAACTGCCTAACTTGATTAACAAAATCCGTGAAAAGGCAGTGTAATACAGAAAACTGACCTTCCTCCAAAACAACCATTTCCTGATAGAGAACTCCTATATACGAGTTCAACTATCCACAAAATCCGACTGTCGCCTCCAAACTGTGCGCACTCATTACCAAAAGAGAGTATGTTTCTCCGATGTATCCTTACATGAAGTCAAGGTCTTATCAGATAACCTCGCTTCCATACCAGACCAACTAGTGAGAGATAGGCACAACCTACTTTCCAAAATCCCAAATATTGTTGCACGAACCTCCTTGTGCCAACAATAGCATAGATAATATCGGAAAAGCTAAATAATGCTTTTAATTACCCATGCCCACCTAGGAGGTATATCCTAAGCATATTTGCCATGATCAAATATTATATTTCGACCAAATGTCCCGTCTAGAGATGTGAAGCACAGTTGTTGCTCCCACATCTTCGAAAACTCCGTTGACATAGCAGTGTTTACCTCCTATAAGAGATAACCACATACTATAACTCTGTTATCAGTGCTATGTAAAACTGACACAACATGCCAAAACAAACACCACTAATAGTGATGTCCACCCTCGAACTTCCATAACCACGACTCTTAATCCAGAGAGATGTAAACTTCCAACCAATGTCGGTAATTTCTACCAACCATCCCCTCCTGATTAGTCCTACTCCTATTTCGATATAGGAAAGGGCTAAAACCTCCAGTGATATCCAAGTATCAATTTTCCACCCTACTAACAGATGATAATCTTGGAGACAGTTATGAACATGTCCCTATCCGTACCGCACCAAAACTAACATTGTATGTCGTGATGCAACTCATAACTATTTGACTGCACTTTAAAATTTTACTAATTTACATCTCAGTCACTTCGACCTTCCTGGAATTTGTAAGACAACTACCAATCCTCCTTCAGTACCCTAAACTCATCTGAGTAAAGTACGACTTCGTGTGGGGTCAACTCAAATATTCTAAGTTGACCGCCTCCCTTTCCCTAGTAATAACAAGCGTTAATATTTCCATATGCTAAAACTCAATTACCTTCTCGGCTGATAAGATCATCCTCCTCCCTATTACTTTCACCAGATGAAGCTTAATGCAAAGTGTGAATCACCACATCTATCCATCCAAGCCGTTTCGTAATTCGTGCCATTCGTAGGAACTGATATCTTATTAGTTCCTAAAATAGATAAAGTGAAGCTGATTTAATTTTATCAGTCAACCGATATCCCAACCAGAATCCTGACCCTTGTGTAGAATTAGAAATCTCTCACCCTAATCCGTGGAAACTACTCTGTCAGTCTCGCTCTAGCATGAGAAGTGGCCGTAAGGATATAATGATCTCTGATGGTCCATCTAGATTATTTACCAGACATCAGACTTTGAGACAGATATTAGATGTTCGGTCTCATCTTCAAGTCTTTTACATTTTACTTTTCTAACACAAGTAAGAGTCTATTAGACATCCCGTCTAACTGCAACCGTATATGGAAATCAAAAAAATTTCCATATTATTTGTGTAAATGAGTGACTCTGCCTTCTCTTTGATATGCATCTCCAGCACCTCCTCCTAATGACACTCCCTGATGAAAAAAAAAAAAATTCTTGTTTAAGAATTGACTGATGACTAGTAAATCTGTCTACTATCCTCAGTCGGTGTCATTCCAACAAGTACTTAAACCAGTACCAAAATCCTCCTACTGACTTAAGAACACCTGTTTAAAATTTTCCTAGAAGATATTCAGCCAAGCTAGTCCCTCCGATAAACCAGCATGACGTTACAGCTTATCAAACAAATCTATATGATTTGACTCAAATTGCTGGTTTTCTTATCCCATCCTGAACACATACTATAACCACACATGTCTAGGTTCATTAGATTGGCTAAAGTTAGATATACTTACCAAATCCTATGATCACATGCCTAAAATCCTAGCGTAATTAACGCTATGCCTCCAAAACGGTAGTGAACTGATCACTCACTTGTGTCCCCAACTAAACCATATTCCCAATCCTGAATACTTGACGAAAAAGAAACCTATAAAGCACACACAATAAAACACAACAAACCCCTACGTAAAACATCGTTCCTCCAAGCAAAGAAAATCTCTTTTAGAAATCAACTTTACCCGATTGGTTCACAATCTCCTTTCTACAGTTTTGGAGGTAATCATCCAACCTCGAAACATAGCTCAAAACAAACTCCATTTGCCTCAGCAAATGCCAAAGGCTTAACCTTCATCCTCCTTATACACAGAATACAAATCGTCTAATGTAGCTGTATAAAGCAACTTAGATCGTTAAAACCTAATCCCCCTACTTCTAGGAACGTGCTATATAATCCTTGCTTCGTTCTAAGAAGAACTCCATCCGATTCCTAAACCCCTGAAGAGTTCTCTTTATCGACCTCGTTTAAAAGTAATACACAAGGTTAACTATCCACCTCAATGCTACGAGTATCATTCACTATATTATTAGCGAACAAGATCACTCTCACGTGATCCTTGATTTTCAACATTCAAGTCCCTCTTTCTTGGATATGTTGAAATCTCCTACATTAGAATCCTCTTTGGACTCCTATTCCTCGGTTGTCTCCTTTATGAGAACAACTGAAATCGTGTTGGTCCCTTTATACGGTGACCTAAAACACACTCCTATATCCCTCATTGGCTTATACTTCGAAAAGTAACGCCAATAGGAACTAAACCTTCAATCCCAAGTTCTGCTTCTGATAGAGAACTTGATAACGTACTCCTTTACTCCTTCGGGTCTGATTCACTATCGTCTTGGACCCCATCTTTCTTCTAGTGTCAACCATTCCATAATTATGGAATATAATTGGCAACAACTCCTCTTAACGAACCGTAAAAGAGTACAACGAATCCTAATATGGCTCTAAGTTTTTTTTTTTAACAGACGCAACGCAGAAAAGTTTTTTAAGAGACGCAACGTGGAAGACTTCTAACGAAAGACACTCCTCAGGACAATAGAACCTGGAGTGCTCTGATACCAACTTTGATACCCCTCGTTTCTAGAGCCACGGGTGATCAAGTCCGAGCACAGATCCGAGGGATACCAAACAATCAATATGTAAACAAGTAGGAAATAAAACTGAAGTAAGATTTAAATAATAAAAAACAGAAAGAAAACTAATATGAAAACCCTCAAACCTTAAATAATAATTTAATATAATTTAAATCCGTAAAACTCGGGAATCCACCTGGTGGACCCCTAAATACAAATCTTTAGATAAATTTAAAGAATTAAAATCCAAAACCATAATAGGAAGGAAATCCTATGTAACCGGTAGAGTAAGTGTCTGTATCTACATCAACACGATCAAACTCTAAGCTGGAACTGGCGAATACCTGAAAAATAGGAGTGGGTCAGGCCCATATGCAAGTTCCAATCTACTACAATCCGTACATAAACCAGATACGCAGATACATCCTAGATAACTCGGCAATATCTAAAATAGTCCATAGATATATAAATACACACTATAGGATGCTCACTAGCCTATAACATAGTTCAGCCTGGGTAGAAGGTGACATATAAAACACATTTTCCAGCGTCCAAGTACCTAGACCTACCAGGGAACATTAGCTATATCTAGTTACTCAACCTTTGCAATATACGCATCCTAACCGTGATCCAGAGACTCAAGCTCGTATCACGGTACCATAAATATATATATAAATTCCTTCCTAAATGCAGAAAGATAAAACAAACATCCGTTATGTCGTTCAACTGTTTTAGTTAACAGGACATGTATCCATGTAGGAGTTAACTATTTTAGTTAATCCATTCCGTATGTATGAAGGGGTAGGACTTTGCTTTTTGATCTAATCCATCCCTGATATGTCACCGTCCTATACCGGTACATATAATGCAAATGATACACATTCATTAGAACATCAAACATATCCAGAAACCAGCATAATAGAAATCAGATATTATTAAGATCCTATCATGTATCCAGTATATGATTAAACCATAAATCCTTCCTTTAAATTGTTAAAGTAATGATAAACAACTTAAATTATCCAATTCCATACAATTGATCGAACATAAATTTTAACAGTTCATCAACCAACATACATAGCACAATATAATGACAATTAGAGTTATTACTGTGCACATTATACTAGACTGCCAAAAATACCTCCATACTAGTCCAGTTCGTTTGCTGAAACAAAACTAGTAATCACAACCTACATCATCCTTGACGGCATACCAAGTAATGCTTAAATTATATGATGTCCCTTTAATCCTCACTATAGATCATGTGTTTGATATAACGACACTTAGAAATCTACCCGAAGTACATCTTATGAAACCCCAAAAGTATTCCCATACAAGTCCATTCAGTTCGCTAAAATAAAGCTAGCAACTAAAACTCCTACAACTCCTGTCGGCATGCAACCTATCAATTAAGATTACATGACGACCCTAACCATAGCATAAACAACCCTCTTGGAACTGAAACATGTCATTTATATCATTGGTATAAATTCCTAACACTTACCTTTATAGCAGTTCATTTAATTTGCTAGCCAACCAACGATTCCAGTTCTCCTTCCTTCTTGACAGTATTGAACATTCTTATTTTAAAATTTATGTTGTCCATTCCCATGACCTGAATCAATACATCTTAGGTCTTAAACATCCTCTGTACACCATTTAAGAACCCCCATGAAACTCCAAAATTACCCTTTTGCCCCTGAAGTATCAAAAATCATAAGAAATACCCCCGAACGGGTTTCTGTTCAAAGGAGTCGGCTCCCTCCCATGGGAGCCGGCTCTTCATCTTCCAGAGCCGGCTCTCCCTCATGGAGAGCCGGCTCTACCTTCTTAGGAGCCGGCTCCTTCATTTAGGGAGCTAGCTCTCTTCCCCTGAGAGCCGTCTCTACTCTATTGCTTCGTCTCTGCTTCGTCCGGTTGCCGTCTATGCTTCCGGCGAAGTCCAGTGTTCTATTCCAGACCTTTTTAAGATTTTTAAGGTTCCATTAATGCTCTTAAATCCCTAGAGACTCCTCCTATCCCATGTGAACCAATTGACAAACAAAACTTAAACTACACACACAGTTTATGCAAGAATAAGTTTAAACTTAAAACGCAGAACAGATTTCAGAAAACACAAAACATGAATAAAGTCTATTTTTAAAAGTTTATTTAAGTTCCTGGAGTCTATATAAGATGCACAGAACACAAGTTTATAGGAGAGGAATAGACTGAAACTTGCCTATAGATTTCGGTGTGAAACCTTAAGCGTCGTCTCTAAATTTAAGTTTCAGAATTCTCTAAGTCTGTTTCCCCTCTGTTCTGCTCACAGTTCCCTTCCTCTATTGCTTCTTGGTTCCATCCAGAAGCAGCCCCTCTGTTCTTCCTCCAGTCTTCCTCCTTTAGCCTCACAAATTATATTATGAGACTCTCTCTGTTTTCCTCTAAAAGAAGCTATTTCGTGAATAGGGTTTTTTTTTCCTAACAGACGTAAAAGAACATAAATATATATAGCCGTCTATAAAACCCTAACCCTAATTCCAATCCTAACATGTGACGGCTAAAACTCACAAAAGAAAACCCTAAATTTACACTATATATAAAACCAAATAAAACAAATAATCCATTTAAACCATAAATTAATCAAATAATTAAATTAACTCACAAATAAAACAATTACAGTAAAACCACAAACTAATCAGATAATTTAAATTAAAACAATTTCAATTCAACAATTAAATTAAACACATAAATTATAATTAAGCAATTAAGTAAATTACACATAAAATAATTTCACCAATTAAAACAATTAATTTAAACAACGAAGTCGTATAATTAAATACAAATGAAATCAAAAATCAAAATCTAAAATTTAAATTCCCATTTTATCCTTTTGAAAACTAAGGGTATTACATAGCTCAATGCTCCTTGTCAAAAATGAACAAACACAATAAGTAATCTAAAGAAAAATAAAAACAATGTAAAGACATGATCAAAAAAGTACTAATTCCTAATTGATTCCACAACTACGAGGTTGCCTAATCCCCGGCAACGATGCCAAAAACTGATGTGATACCTCGTGAGGGTCGCTACACCATATAAGGCTTGGAGAGTGTGCATTAACGAGAGGGCCAAGAGTTTTACATTTATAAAAGCCTCTACTACCTTCATTAAAAATATAGCAAAGGTGAGTAGGGATCGTCCCAAGGGATTGGAGTCGTACTTGGTTGTGGAATCGCATTTAGGGTTAGTAGGTCGAGTGATCAAACAAATGGTTGGTTGGTTGATTAAACTAGAGAGCAAATTAAACTAAATAATTGAATACAATAAAAAATAAGTAAGAGAGAGAGAGATCTTGGGGTTTAGAGGTCACCACCAAGTAATGCTTTTCTACACCTCTAACTAGTGACTAATGAGGGTAATGTGTTTTGCAATATTGGTTTGTGTGTGTATGTGTGTGTTTGGTTGATTCAATTAGCAAGGGTGACCAATTAAGCATACATTGTCTAATCAACATGTGAACAACACAATATATCTAGCAATTAAGTATTTATTGTCTAAATAGCATGTGAAAAACACAACATATCTAGCAAGTCATTAATCCTTTCATTAAGCTCACAAGCTAAATACACCACAAGGTTAGAAACATATGCTACTTGCATTCAAAAGTATGGAACATCAAACAACTAGCATGGATTGTTCTCTCATCTAACAACTATGCTACCACTACACTACAATTAAGCTAATTAATGACATGAAATTAAACTAATTAAGCTAAGAGAGAGGCATAATCCATCAAGAAATGAGCATGGACTATCTAGAAAAACACAAGAGCATTCTTTTAAGCACAAAGTTTTGACAATCTCTAGATCTATAGCATTAATACACATAGACATGCATCAATAACATAAGAAATAGAGGCAAACACATGAACATCTATTCTAGCATACATAGATATACGGATAGAATGAAATGATCAATTGGAAGCATTCAACCACATAAATCATTGAATAAACAAGATCTATATATAAAAAAGTGTCAAAACATGTATTACAACACTAATCCCTCAATAATACACAAGATTAAGATATAGAAAGCATGCTTGGGGCTAACTCTAGCCCCAAGCGGATGTCTAGCCACTCATAGTGATATTGCTCCAACCCTCAAGGGCTAACTCCATGGAAGAGATTTGTTCCTTGGTTGATGAAGAGTCTCCAATGGTGTCTCTAGCCTTCTCCTCCTCTAAACTTGCTCTCCAAGAGAATAAACCCTAGAATTGTCTATGTCTCAAAAAGTGCATCATATTCCTTTTATAGGTTGGTCAAGTGACATAAAAAATAAGCTGGGGTCATGCAAAGAATATTCTCTAATGATTGGATAGAGGACAGATTAAACAAGCTGAAAATTTAACTTTTTCGCACTAGAGGAAGTTCGATCGATCGAACCTTGGACTTGGATCGATTGAACTGGCTGAGATCCATCGAACTTAGGCTGAATCGATCTAACTGGTTGAGCTTTTTAGGAAATGACAAATCCGAGATATTTTGGGAGATATTTTTGGGAAAAGGACAAAAGTGGTTAGTGGGTGGTACAACTGTGGATAAGATCAATCATTTGAATAAGGACAAAAGTGTCTATCGATCGAATGGTGGTGTTGGATCGATCGAACTTTGGACTTTTTGCTTTGGGTCAAGACTTGGATCTATCTTGAAGTGCTGAGATTGATCAGTGTTCGATTGATCGAACCTTGGAGTTGGATTAATCGAACTTTGCTGCTTCCCACCTTTGGCTTCATTTGCTTCCTTCTTTCTCCACTTTGCTCCTTTCTTTGTTTAATCCCAGAATTGCTTCAATTAAGCTCTTATTTGGCTGAGTAAGCTTATTTTCGGAATAAGTGCCTGAAAATGGAAATAATACAAAATCAATCTAAAATGATAAAGTAAGATAGATAAAGGTACTAGAATGCCTAAGCTTAAGAGGTTTAAATAAGCACTTTTCAGCGCTCATCACTAGATCGATCGAACTTTGATCTGAGATCGATTGAAGATGTTGATTTTCACCTTTTGCTTCCACTTGGCTCCTTTCTTTGATTCATCCTAGAATTGCTTCATTTCTGCTCTTATTTGGCTGAGTTAGCTTATTTCGAGATAAGTGCCTGAAAATGGAAATAACACGAAATCAATCTAAAACGGTAAACTAAGATAGATAAGGGTACTAGAATGCCTAAGCTTAAGGGGTTTAAATACGCACTTTTCAACGCTCATCAATCAATATGGACTTCTAGATTCCTATCCTATGTTGGAAAAGCTGTGCTTATAAAATCTGTGCTTAGCTCAATGCATTCTTACTGGTTGATGTGCACAAATGTGTACCACTTTAAAGTACCACTTAAAACAATAGCACATATATATATCAATGTAGAATAAGGTTATTATAAGGGTTAGAAGAACCACAAGGAATGCTAGCTTATGGCAATCAAGATTGTAAGATTAATTTACGGTTTGATTTGTGAAAGAAAGTTTTTAGATTGTTTTGTTTGTCACATACATAAACTGAATTTAACTAAAATTACTAAAATAAAATTTTGATTATAAGTAAATGAGATAATAAAGATAAGGGCTAGGGAAATGACTTTACCACAAGCCTTGTAAACATGCCTAATTGCAATTAACTTGGGGAACAACTTATACATGTAACCATAATACATAAAAATACAATATAACTACAATATCTTCAAGAAAATCATACATTTCAGGACTAAGAATAACCCATCTTTGGTTGGCATAGCTCATCCACCTAAACTAAGTTGTGGTATGAACCATCTTCCCTAGGTATGCCTATCAAGGTCCTTTAATGGTATGTTGCAGCACATGAAATCAGTTAAATATCATAGATTATCTTCAGTTGGTATGGACCATATACCTAACTAAATTAATCTAAAGGTGTAGTATGGTCCATCTTTCTTAGGTATAATCTATATAAATACTCAATTACATGCCAATATAACCATTTCATAATCTCATCCTTATTGTCACTCTAAGAATGTAAGTAGCATAATCATGAAGAAACAATTTCTAAGACAAGATAAAAGTCTCAACAAGATTATATATAGAATGAAGCACAAATACATCAAAGTGTAATCTCTAGATTACATAACTTGTCACAAATATGCAAAGTTCCCCAACTTTAGATACAATCAAGACATAATTACTTGGCAAGGGTTACATCAAATCCCTAGGAAAGGAGTTAGCCTCTCATGTGCGAGGTGTAAGCCTCCATTGATGATGAAGACTCCATCTCCATGAGCTACGATTTCTGCCCCTTCTTCTTCCTCTCCCTTTCTCAATATTTCTCTCTCTATCTTTTTCCCATTCAAGCTTAGAGATAGATAATGATGGGTGGTTGATATATAAACTGAAAATTCCCTCCAAAGAGATCATATTTCATAGCCTTTCAAATTCTAAAAGAGTTGGAGACATCCCTAAAATCAAGGAAACAAACTTTGACTAAATCAAAGTGTGACAGCTCAGCATGTTGGCAGAATTAACATGTTATTCTTCTATATTTTTGACTTATCAATTGTCCAAATTATACTTTCCTCTAAACATAGAAAATATAGTGTTATGAGTCATTTTTCCAAATCATTAAACCATTTAGCAATTGGATTTATAACCTGAGAGATATGGTCAAAATACCACAGGAGTGCAAAGTGAGTTCTACCACCTGGCAACGTGTTGGTGTCCTCTTGCTCTCTATTTTTGACATCTGAAACATGGGAATTAGATTTCCATTAAAACATACCAAACATAGAAATCTGAGTTATCTTTTCACATAATCAAACGGTTCATCATTTGGAGCTCGGAGTAGAGAGTTATGGCTTTTTTACCAAAGGTGCGTAGAGCTGATGACAACTCGTGTTGGGACGCCAGAACTCATGTCGGGACGCGAAGTGCTAATGCTTGGCGTTCGGACGCGAGGTCCTACGCCTGGATGCCAGGTACTAATGCTTGACTTCTTCTTTTCTTCTGCAATGCTAACTATATCCATTCCCTATTTGGGCCATTTCTTCTTGAAAACCACTTGATGTTTAGGCCCGATATGATTTGTGCTCCAAAAACCCTTAAAACCTTATTTTTATTCCTTTTTAGCAATTAAACCTGAAAAAATACAAAAAACACAAAAATGAAGATAATCTATATACAAAGATCAAATAATGGGCTTAACTAATACAATTAAGGGCGCTTAAATATGCAATATTTGGCGCTTATCACTGGTCTCAAGCTTTTATATTACCAAAAAGGGTTATTGAGCAGATCAATTCAATTAAATTATTAGATCATTCTACTGGTCTGGAATCAAGTTAAAGAAAAGGGGTGCAAAATGGCTTGGAGTGCTATTTGCGGGTCAAAGAATCAAGGGGGTTTGCGATTTCCAGATATTGGGATGGTGAACTTAATTTCTAACCTTAAACACATTTGGAAATTGTGCTCAGGAAAGGATACTCTATGGGTTGCATGGACCAGGAGATACCTAATCAAGACTAAATCCTTTTGGAATGTTAAACCTTCTGCCTTAAGTTCATGGTTTTGGAAAAGATTATTGAATCTGAGGGGGATGGCAAGGGGGCTAATTAAGTACAGAATTGGGAATGGAACTAACACCAGTTTGTAGCTAGATTATTGGCTCCCAAATGGTCCCTTATGTGATCAGCTTCACTTAACTGATATGGAAATTCTTCAACTTAATCCAAGTATTAAATTTGATAGCCTAATTTTCACTAATCAGTGGGTAGTTCCACCTACTTTACAGCATCTACAATTCTTCAATCCAATGAGTACATATCCCAATTGCATGACATTCCTACACATTCTTTAGAGAATAATGGGATTATTTGGTTACCATGTCATACTAAACAGTTTTCCCTCTCACATACAATCAAATACCTGTCTCCACCATCAATTTTATTCACTTGGCCTCACCTACTTTGGTATAGGATTAACATACCAAAGTATAGTTGTGTCTCTACCATCAATTTTATTCACTTAGCCTCACCTACTTTGGTATAGGATTAACATACCAAAGTATAGTTGTGTTATCTGGCTTGCATGTAGGGGCAGATTATTTACACTGGATTCTAAGCCAATGAGGAAGAAACACTACATAAATGCCTATTATCTTTGCCTTTCTGCTGTGGAGTCATTGGATCATCTTTTCTTCAATTGCCGTTTTAGTGCACATATTTGGAGGTTCATTCAACATGTTGCAGGATTCTATGTGGAGCCAAAGAGTTGGGAAGAGTTAGTTTCTTGGTGCTCTAATACATGGAGATTAAGACAGTTCAATATTCACAAGTTGCTTTTTAATGCTACAATCTACTTCATATGGCTTGAAATGAATGCTAGGTCATTTAGGAATAAAGCTGCAATGCCACAACATATCATTTGTCTCGTCAAGAGTTATATTCGAGCTAAGCTTTCATCGTTGAAGCTGAAACGAGAAGTTGAGCTCAAACTTTTGGGTGAACAGAAAGATTTGCTGCAGCTTTTCATGCAGGGTTATGTCTTTGCAGGGAATCACACTTGGTGTGCAACCTCATTTTCCTAAGTACTTCAGTTGAAAGATAGAATAGAGGATATTCATATGTTTTCTTGACAATGCTGTTGTATTTGTAGAGCTTGGCCTTAGTTATTTGTTTGTTTGTTTATTTGTTTTCCCCTTGTGAGCCTGTTTTGGTTGTCTGCTACAAGGGGGATCCTGCTTTGTACATTCTGATTTTACTTCTTTATAAAGCTTACCATTTAACCAAAAAAAAAAAAAAAAACTTTCTTAGTTGATTAAATTCTAGTTTCCTTTGTTAATTATATTTTTCTCTGCAAATTGAATTCATGTTCCTTGTAACTTCCTTTCATGTTGATTTAGGCCTTGTTTGGCTGTGCTTTCTAAACCCCTAAAATGGGCTTCTAAATCCCAAAAAGCCCATTTCACAATAAGTTTCTTTGCTTGGCAAAAATTTGAAACCAAATTCTATAAAAATCTGACTCCTCAAAAGCCCGTTTAGCAAAAGCAACTCATAGTTGCTTTTAAAACCCACTTCCCCAACGTGAATAATCATGATCATAAAATACAATCTTATCCTTATCCCTTTACAAGTTCTCTCTTTAAATTATCTCTATGGCTTCACCATTGACTGGTGATGACAAAACAAATTGGCCACCTCCAAACAAACACCACCCGATCATGTGGCCACCACCACCACTCCTTCCTCTGCCGCCTTGTCGCTGGTGACGTGACTACATAATCCTTGATATCACTTACGTACAATGTTCTGCTTCTAATATGTTCTTCAAATATGCAACAGATCTAAAAAATTAGAAGATAAGAGATGAGGGTAATGAGAGAGTGGGAAGGGGCTTCAAGTGGTGGTAAATTTTCAAAGACTTTTTATATAGACATGGTGGATCTATTTGCACAGGTGTTAAAAGATGAAATTTATATATTGAGGGTTCTTTTAGAGATTAAAATAGGGATGAAAATTATGTACTAGAAGAATAAAGACAACGAATTTTGCGTCTGGATAATTTCAACACCGGTCACTGAAATTGTGTTCTCACACCACTTTAGCAGTGGACTGCTCTAGAGCTTTAAGTTGAGAAAAAAAATAAACACCCATCTATAATTATATATATGTGTGTGTGTGTGTGTGTGTGTGTGTGTGTATATATGCATGGGTTGGTCTTCTTGCCATTATTGGCATAGTGAGAGAGAATTAATGAGGAGGTTAATGGGTTTAAAGGAAGAGGGAGGAGTATGATTTTCTTTCTTATTGTGTTTACTGCATTCACATTTTGTTGATTATAATATATTTTTTTTAGAAAATTTTTGATTTGGTATTCTCTTAACCTTGGTCTTTCATGTTCAAAGAGTGGTGATGTGAATATTGGTCTTTCACGTAGCAAACAATGGAGAGATGGTTTGAATGGAAATGAGTAAAAAGGAGATGGGTAGTCTTGTCAAATAAAAAATTATTTAATTGTTAAATGACTTGTAAGAAGTGGACTCACCAAATATCTTTTTGTGCAAAATTCCTTGTAGGAAGGAATTATCAACAAAATGACTTTGGGCATTGAGAAACTCCCCCAAAAAGGGCCTTAGTTTCAACGATTGTCATAGTTTTCCATTCCAATTTAATTCTATTTCAATTTTTTTCACCTTCCCTAAAGTCCTATTTTCATTCAAGGCAATTAGGAACCCAACTGAGAGTTTTCTGTTCTCTCTCTCATCCATCGCCTGATTTATAACTTTTCTGGAAAAAAGAATAGATCTTTTATTTAAACAAAGCTATTGTTTCTAGCACGCCCACACTAGCTAATTTCTGAATCAGTAGGCTTTGCCAATTTAATAGGTCAACATCACACCCAGTGGGACCCATAGGGTGAGTGAATTGAAAACATGCCGGTAAGGAAAAAGAATTTAAAAAACGTAGCCACGGCACATGATAACAATATAGAAGAAAGTCAGTCGATTCCTTCCACTGAGGGTGAATCAGTTATGCAATCAGATGTCCCGTTAGCCCAGATTATGGACATGATGAAATGAATGGAGTGTAAAATTGACATTTATTCATATAAGATCGATAGTAATAAAGACGAGCTCAAGTACATATTAGCGAGAATATTCAAAAGGTAAACACTGTGGTGGCTTAGATATTGGCTATTTAAAGCCGTCCTAATCGAGTAGATAGCTCAGTTGCCCATGAATCTGTTTCAACCTTGTCATTGGTGACTTTTCCATTGATGCAGCCGAATGTTTCAGTAGGGTCTAATCAGCAAATTAACATAGGTAGTGTCCTTGTTAGTATTCCATCACTCATAACGAAAACATCACTTTAACCCACTGTGTCATTGTACCAACATCCTGCCTTGTGTCAGTAGAACCAAAATCAGCAGTGCCAAAATCAGCAATTATTACCCATCATTCCTCATAAAGAACCGCTTGACTTGGGAGGGGGGAGGGGGCAATCAAAATCGATGGAGGAATAATCAGTATAAGGCTCCTTCTCCTGTTTCACCTGTGGCCATGTGGGGCAACCAATGGTGAATCACCAAAAGGAATGGCCAAATTTGCGTTTACCACCACTAAAACCACTTGCAGTCAACCTTCTAGTCCCTCATGGCCAGATCGATAGCGCTTAGTTGCTTGAGATCATTCACCGTGAGATGGCCCAAGGATAGAGGCATCCTAGACTAATGTACAGGAAACTAATGAGCACAAATGTGTACCACTTAAAAATACCACTTATAACAATAGCACATTCATCATTGCAGATTAATACTAGAGTAGGGGGTTGTCGAACCACAAGAATTGCTAGTTTATGGCAAACAGAATTATACAACTACTTCCTCCATTTGATAAAAAGAAATGATAAATCAATTGGTTTGTCACTTAACCTACGAATTTAACTTTCAGTATACAGTAAATAATGTGAATAGGATGGATTGAACTTATAAAGAAAAGGCTAGAGAATTGACTTCACCTAAACCTCATAAACATGTTAAACTTGCACTCAACTTGGGGATTAACAATTATATATATAAAATGATGTGTAGAAGCATAAAACTACCATAACATCGTCAAGAAGATCATACATTTGGGACTAAGCATAACACATCTTTGGTTAGCATGGCTCATCCACCTAAACTAGATTGTGGTATGAACCATCTTCCCTAGGCATGGCCTATCAAGGTTCTTCAATAGTATGTTGCAGCACATGAAATCAATTAAATATCATAGATTATCTTCAGTTGGTATGGACCATCTACCTAACTACATTAATCTAAGGGTGTAGCACGGTTCATCTTTCTTAGGCATAACCTATATAAATGCTCAACTTCATGCCAAGATAATAGTTGTATAGGAAATCAAGTGTAATAGTTGTATCAATATGATTTCTAAGATAAGATAACAAATCAACACAAATATATATTCATATGATAAACACATGCATCAATTCAATGTAAAGACCATCAAGTCAATGAAAATACTTCTAATTTATGAAACTAAATATATACAATAAAAATCCCTAAATTGAAATACAAATCAAACCATGTTTACTTGATTTAGGTTACA
Source organism: Cornus florida (assembly GCF_030987335.1). Taxonomy (NCBI): domain Eukaryota; kingdom Viridiplantae; phylum Streptophyta; class Magnoliopsida; order Cornales; family Cornaceae; genus Cornus; species Cornus florida. The sequence goes on along the minus strand of NW_026775571.1, from coordinate 54,926,074 downwards.
TTAAATCTCTAGAAAAAGGATTTAGCCTCTCATGAATATGGCTACAACCTCCAGGATTGAAGAAGAATATAGAATTCCCTCTCTCACCATATTTGCAAGCCTCATCCAAGAACCCTAAAAATCCTCTTCTCTCTCTGTATCTTTTTCAAGACAAAAACAAAATCCAGACTCCTTCAGCCTTTCCCCCTCTTTATCCTCTCATGAGTTTAAAAACATAAAATCTTGTTTAAAATTTGAATCCCTCACTTAAGATAGACAAAATCAGATTAAAATATATGGGGGCCCGTGGTCTCGCATCTGGACGTGAGGAATGGCATCCGAACGCGAGGCCCTGATGATGTGGCATCCAGAAGCAAGCTTATGAAAGGTGGCGTCCGGATGCCAGTTCTTATGTTTGGACGCCAGGCATGCTACTCTGGCACAGAATCCTTTCTTTAGCTCTGGTTGCATCCTTCGCCTCTTCATGACATCTCCTTTTGATGATTACTTGAAATGTAAGCTCGAATTGACTTGTGTTTCAAAATCCTTTAAAACCTTATTTTTATTCTTTTTTCGCAATTAGACCTACAAAAACACACAAACATGAAAATGGAGTTAATCTATATAAACAGAGCAAATAGTGGGCTTAACTAATGCAATTAAGGGCGCTTAAATATGCAATATTTCACGCTTATTAGACCCCCAAACTTACATTTTGCTAGTCCCTTAGCAAAACAAAATTGAAACACAGACTTCTCCTCTTTCGTGGGAGTGATGATTGCATTTAGCATATGCAACAAGCCTTTTAAACTACTAGGTATCCCTAGAGAACGAGTGAAGTCTCGTAAGGGTTTACCAGAAATGATACCCACAAACACTAAGTAACAAGGCTCATTCTAGTATACATTGAAACATATGACTTTGGGGAAAGACTATCAAGAAGACTACAGCAAGTATGCATACAATGACATCTCAAAACAATATCAATTCCCAACCCTCATGCATCAATAGACTAGTCTACATGCATGATCTTCAATATCTCATTTATAATACAATTTCATCTCAAGATCCTTCTAAATGGGTTTAACTAATGCTTTAAATATGCAATATTTGACGCTTATCAAAAATCCTATCTTGATTACATCGATCAATTCGAATTGCCCTGGGGCTAGCGATATCCTGACTTTACTATGTTTAGTGGAGAAGATACAACATCGACGGTGCAACATGTTGCTCATTTTACTAGTCAAAGTGGAGAAGAAGGGCCGAATGCATGGAAAAAGATAAGGCTTTTCTCAAGTTCTCTTACAGGATCGGCTCTTGACTGGTATATCCATCTTCCACCAAATTCCATCTTTACATGGGATCAGCTAGAAAACACATTTCATGCACAGTTCTACCTAACAGAGACGAAAGCAACCCTTGTCATTATTTCTAGACTATCTCAGTTGCCAAGAAAGTCGGTAGAAATATTCATTGCTCTTTTCAAAAAGGTTAAGCTTAAAATGCAGAGTGCCTTTACCTGAGCTAGAATATATTATACTTGCATTGAATAGCCTGTACTTGGAGCATCGTAAAAGATTTGAAGGTGTAGATTTCCATGATCTTTTTTATCTAGCCAATCGGGCTACCAAGTATGAAGAGATTCTCAAAGTGGAAAAGGAAAGGAAGAATGCCCCCAAAGGAACTTACTATAAAGATCCCAACTATGAAATTTTCTCGATAGACATTGAAGATGGATTAGAGGTGGATGTAACAAAGGTGTGTATTAAAAAACCATATGTGTGTGAAGTACTTTCGAAGCCAAATCCGAGTATGGGGGGTAAAGATGCAGCATCCAGTTCTACACCAAAGAAGGGAGCTGTTGATATGGGAAGACTTACTCTTTTGACCTGTAAAAAACATAGCAGATCTTTGATCACCTTATGGCAGATAAACAAATCACTTTGTCTAAAGGGCACACCATTTTGTCGGCTAGTCACATGAAAGGGAAAAAGTATTATAAGTTTCACAACTCATGGACTCATAATACTAATAACTGCGTTGTTTTTTGTAATACTCTTCAGAAAACTATCGATGAAGGAACTTTGAAGTTTCTAGAAAAGGCACCGGAAGCAATGAAAGTAAACACTAATCTTATTCCAAAGATCGCGAGCTCTAATATGATTAGTTTAGCCAGACATCCAGATCAGTGAAAAGGGGAGCAGTTACAGCCCAATGGAAGTCCTTTGTCGGCGACCCCAGAGACGGTTGCCGAGTTGTAAAAACAGCTAAGAGAAGCTCAGGTTGCGTTAATAAATAAAAGGTTCTGTCCAAATTGTAAGGCTCAATAGGAAACCCCAAATCGGCAGGAGATACATCAGTCGATCAAAAGAAATATACAGGAACGGCTATTATATTCAGGAAATCATCAGCCAGGGTATGTTAATACGAATTCAGAACTTCAGCCTAGGCCGAAGACTGTCAATAATAGGTATATGCCAAAAGGACCTCAGCCGAGTTTTAAGTGTATAACACCTATTCAGACTATGGTGTAGGTACAGAAAGGAGCTGATAAACACAAGGTTAGAACAGTGAAGCCTTTTCCAGCTAATTCGGGAAAATAGACTATAGCGGTTCATCCAAATTTTCCTGGGCTAGGTACCATCAGCGGTCTTTTAACGGGCCAACTCATTTTTAGAATTGGAGGGCACAGAGGAGGCAAGCTGAGGAAAGAAGGAAAAATCTTAGAGATCATTCGTCAATCAGTAATGCAGCGGCTCGTCTGAGGGTAACAGATGAGTCCCTAGTAGGGGAAAAACTTGAAGATGAGTTACAATCCTATTAGAAGTAAAGGTAGAGATTAAGTTCACTTTGGCAATTTTTTGAAAGAAATAACCTGTAATATGGCATTTATTTTGCCAGCCATTTTTCAAGCTAGCTCCAGTAGAATTAACTGCAGAAGTTGTAATTAAGATCTTGGCAAAAGTAGCGAATACGAGTATAGAGAAAATAAAACAGTCGATTAAGAAATCCTCTGCTCAAAAAACCACAGAAAATATTGTGTTTAAGAAACCGCCATTGGCTATGACTCAACAGCTGAGACATTTGTACGTAAAGGTTTGGGTGGAAGGGTAGCTAATCAACCGAGTTCTAGTTGATAACGGTCTAGTATTAAATGTTATCCAATCACAACCTTAAAGTTACCTGGGAAGAGTATGGATGATGTGATCCCAACTGATGTGGCGATCAACGGGTTTAATAAAGGATTGACTAACACCATGGGCATTATGCCCTTAGAGGTAACTGTGGGGGGCATGACGTCCTTTCTAGCTTTATTCATTATCAAGACATCAGTGGCTTATTGCTTGTTGTTGTGATTGGATTCATCCGAATATGTTCATTCCATCTTTTTTTACGTTAGATGCTAATCTTTAGGGATGGAGATAAGGTCAAGATAATGGATGCCAATGATAAGTCATGTGTGGCTATAGTGTATTTGGCAGAAGCAATCTTGTATGATGAAGAATGCGTTCATATTCACTTTGAAAGGATGGACTGGAAGGGTATGCCAAGGTCGGCCACCATGAAGAGAAGACTTACAAATTCTAATGTTAGTGAGTCATTTGCAAAAAAATGCAAGGTCAAAGGTAGAACTCCCTCGGCTATCTGCTAAAGAAATAAAGGTTATTAATGGAAGTCAATCACAATAACGAAGCAGCTCGGCAGCAGGCTTTTAGGGCTGCTTGCATTAGGTTGAAGGCATATTTGGCTGATAAGATATTGGCAAAAGTCAAGTGGTTAGAAGCAGAGTTTTTGGCTAAATATGGATGAAGTTATAAGTGAAAAGAAATTAGATGCTTTTTAATTAGAAGACCTAGAATTAGCACCAGCAAAGTTGGATGATCTGAAGGCAATAATTCAAGGTCTATTGTTGGAAATAAGTAAACCTAGGCACTGAGGACCATCCTTGGCCAATTTATGTGAGTGCGTTACTAGAACCAGATTATCAGGCTGAGTTAGTTGCATTGCTGAGAGAATTTAGGGATTGTTTTATATGGAATTATTATGAGTGATAAGCGCTGAAAGTTACACATTTGGGTCCTTAAACTTTCATGTTATAACTCCTAAGTGATGTTTACATAGTAGTATTTATGCTATTTTCTTTAATTTTGTCATTTTCAGGTAATCTCTAGAAATTCAGTCAATTCCGTTGCTTTTAGGATCTTTGAGGGGAGACCGCGGGAGCTAGAGTATCCAAGGTGATCCAATGGCCAAGATCATTCAAGGATAATTCTTGAAGACTTTTAAAGGAGTTTCCAGCAAGCAAAATTTATTTTAGGTCATTACATGAAAAAATGAAGCTTTCCTATTTAAATAAGGAAACAACTTGAGCAGAAAATTCTGGACCCACTTCAGTATTTTGGGCATAAAGTTTTACCCAAAACTCAAAATTGGGTAAACTTAGAGTCTATGGAAAGAAGACTTGAAGTCCGTCGTTTTTATGCCTAATAGCAATTTCGATATTCATACTCCAAACAGGTCAAAACAGCATTACAGACTAGCAAAAATATATAAGACTAATTGGGCTTCTTTCTTTTGCCAGGCTTTTTCTATTTCCCTTCTTTGGGAGGAAACCCTACAACATATATGTATATATATATATAGGAAGATGTCCAGCATAGGGAGGGGAATAGAAGAGAAACTTCATGGCAGCTTAGGGTTTAAAGACTTTCATTGAAGATTGAAAAAGAAGATCCTAAGGAAATTTTGGTGGTCAATGGACATGGTTCTATAACAACAATGAAGATATCATTCATCTCCATGAGTAGCTAAATTCCATCTTAGGGAATTGATGTAACCTTAGCTGAGTTGCATGGTTTGATTATTCTTAACTTTGGCGATTTTTGTGGACTATGTATATTGATTGCATGGTTGTGAGAAATTGACTTAGTCGTACGAAGCAATTATGTTTTAACGATTATAATTAGTTTTAATGAAATTAATATCTTATCTTAGAATTGATTTTATTATAATTGAATTCAAACTTATTTTATTGTGAGAGATTGGCGGCCAAGGGCTTCTCTTAACGGTTTAAGTAGTGATCATGCAATAGTGCTTAGCGAATGTTTGAATGAATATTTTGATAATTTATGCCTAGGGAAGATGAGTTGTACTACACCCTAAATTAGAGTAGTTAGGTAGACAATTTGTGCCAACCGAAGATGAGTTATGGCTTAATGTTTATTCATATATATCTTCTTAATTGAATTAAAGTGTACTTGTAGCCACTTGGTTCTCGAATATGCATAAGTATGAATTCCCCATAGTTAAAGCAATTGGCTATGTTATATGCAACGACCCAAATCTAAGGGATCCGGATCACTAACTGGGTCATAACCCGACCCGAGAACACCAAGGGCAAATAGGTCATTATACGCCTTACAATGCATTAAGAGTCGTATGACGTCTTACTAGCCATTTCTAATCATATGGGTTCATGAATAGCTAAAGAATTTAACCTTGGTTACACGCCAATCCTCCTAGGGTTTACAAGGGTAAAACAGTTATTTTACGCCATCGAGTTCACAATTAGATGCAATCCTATCATTCTAAGTATTGTGGAAGTCAAATAGGACCATCATGTTGAAGATCCAGGCCAATAGAAAAGGTTGCCAAAAACAGTCCCAAGGATCCAATACCTAGCATGGTTGGTGCCCTCCAAGCACTCGGAGGATGCCATTGGGCACCCCAATGCGAGGACACCAACTGAGTGCTCGGAGTGTGCCATGAGCACCCCAATGCATGGTTTGGGCACAACTCAAGCGGTTGAACCTAGCCTCCGAACGCTTGGTATTAGAAATTCTCTACTGGAATTTCTAATGTCCAAGGCCGAGCACTTGCAACCAGCGCAATGAGCGATCGGAGGTCCCAGAAAATGGGCTCTTTGCCCGTTTTGCCTCCGTCCTTAATCCCGAGCCTTAATGTGGTTATTTTGACCCTTCTAACCCTATCCACTATTAAGATCAATAAAATATCATAACTCAATATACATCAACATATTTGAAGTAAATACATCTTTTTACATTCATTCGTCCCAAAAATATACATCGTTGATAGTGGACATGCTGGCAGCAAGCTGTCACTTTAGATATGCTGGCAGCAAGCTGTCACTTTTTCCGTGCGTGCCCAAAAGTTCACCTACCAAAAAGTTGCGGGATTAGATATTTTTGGGCATATATTCTAGACTTAGTGACTAAGAAAAGGACCTTCTATATAAAGGGAAGCAACCCATTTGTAAAAGAGGATTCTTTAGGCTTTTTATCATTTTTATTTTCTACATTGTAATTTTTATTTCTCTCTCTAGAAAAGTTAGAGATTAGGGTTAGAAGAAAAGAGAGAAGTGGAGGCACATCTCAAGAACACATCTCTAAATCCACTATCTCTCCATCTCTAGAGCTTCAAAGAAGAAGAAGAAGAAGAGGAAGAAGAAGATAGAGCCATGTTTGGAGCTTAATTCCATGACTACATCCACCTCCTCCATGATTGACTAAATCTACACTTAGGGCTTGGATGAGCCCTAAGTCTTGTGTAATCTAAACCCTTGTATTTCTATTTTTGGGGATTTTTATATATATTGTTGTGATTAGTGATCTAGCCTTGTGAATTTCATGAATCTTGGTATATTTCTATGATTTCCATGGTCTAATTCTTTCTATTAATTCTCTAGTTTATTTACATGTCTATATGTGATTAAATTAGGAATTATGTCTCACATGATTCATATGGGTTAATTCTTCCATTCATTCTCTATTTTAATTACATGTTGTCTTATGTGTAATTATTTGGGGAATTGATCTCTACACTAGTTTTTCTATATTAATTGCATGTCTATGTGTGGTTGATTGAGAATCTAGTGATGGCTAGACATTAGTGCTTAATGGAATGCTCTTGTTATGTCTTTTGATGGTTCATACTTATTCCTTGATGGATTGTACCTCTCCCTTAGTTTATTTTCATGCTAGTAGTGTAGTTGTAGTGTAGTGTTAGATGGGGGAGACAATTCATGCTTGTTCTTTGATGTTCCATGCTTTTGAATGCAAGAAGCATATGCTCTAATATTGTGGTGTAATGAAATTTTGAGCTTAATGAAGGATTAATGACTAGTTATGATATGTTGTATCTTTCACATGTGTTTAGACAATTTATTCCTCTCCCAATAGATATATTGTGGCCTCTCACATGATGTTTAGACAATACATGTTTAACTAAGTCATCCTTGTGAATTATTTGGACTATGAGCTTAATGAAATGTTTAATGACTTGATTTGATATTTTGTTCTCTTCACATGTTGTCTAGACAATATATTCCTCTTCCAATAGATATATTGTGGCCTTTCACATGTTGTTTAGACATATACACTTGTTGAGTCACCTTTGCTAGTCGAACCAATTTTGTTCACAACAATGTATTCCCCATTAATGGAAAGCAAGTGGTTAATTACACAAGCTTAGTGGTGATTCCAACACCCTAAGTCCTTTCTTCTCATCTCTTAAATCCCTATCTCTACTTAGTTTTATTTTAATTGCATTTTAATTAATTCTTTTCTAGAAGTAATCAACCAACCCAACTCTCTTTTGCAATCATTTGGTACGCTAGAGTCGAAGTTGAAATTCCAACACGTATGATCCCTTGGGACGATCCCTACTCACTCTTGCTATGTTAGTAGTGGTGTTGGTAGTGGTTTTTATAAATTTAAATCTGACATAAAAGGCTTTTCTTGAACCACACATTCACTACATTCATTTTGGCGTATTGGAACGGCCGTCGTCAGATTTTGGCGCCGTTGCCGGGGATTAACGGTTTTGTTAGAATTAAACTAGACAATAGTGTTCATTAGATTACTTCTATTTTTATTTTATTTTCCATTGTATATTCTTTTCTCTTGATTCTCATTATTATTTGTTCAATTAGGTACTTGACTACAAGGAAGGCGAACTTTGGAACTTAAAGCAATCATTGGAGCTTAAAAGCTAAATTTGGAGTTGAAGTGCTAAAGAACCATTGTGAGCAATTCTTGGCACTCTTGTATTTTAATTGTTTCACTTCTTTGTATGCTTGTGATAGCCCTTGTTGAGGCTCATTTTATTGCTAAATTTTTGTCCAACCATAGGCCCTTGTTGAGGCTAATTTTTTCTTGCATTTGGGTTTTTATTGTGAATGGAGGAATTGTTTGATCCAAGTTTGGGGGGGAATTACATCCCTTCACCTTATGCTCCTCCATCACATTTTAATCCTTATGAGATTGAGTCCAATTCATTTCATGCATCATCTTATTATGGACTTGATCACTCATTTAATCCTTCTTATGACTATTGCCCTCCACCACCATTTTATGATGAATCAATTCCACCACCTTCTAAGTACTCACCCGGATTTGAAGAAAAAGTGTTAGCTTTACTTGATGTGCATATTTCACACACTTCACTTATTAATTCTCATTCTCAAACTTTAGCCAACTTAGAAGCTCAAGTTGAGCAAATTGCAAGTACTCTTTCTCATCAAGAGGGGGAGGAAGAGGCAAATGAAAAATGGCAAGAACTTCAATGTATATAGATGAGGATGATGAGAATGAGGAGAATGAAACAAGTGAGCTAATGCCTAGCACTCTATCTTGTATAGAGGAGGAAGTGGCAAGTGAGTTAGTGGCTAATCCAATAGAACATAACATGATTAATGGAGACTTTCCTTGTTTTCATTATGATTTTATCTCGGAGATGGCTACTCTAGAGAGTGAGGAGATGTTGACCACACTTGAGGTAGGAGAGAAGGAGGAGGAACTTGTTGAAGAGGGCCTTCCTTCTATTATCTCTAATGACCCTCTTGAGGAGTGTCTTTTGGAAATGTATAAAAATTGTGGTTTTGACTTTAAAAGCTCTAAAAATGAAATAAACTCTCTAATGGACTCCTTAGCTTACTTAGAAAGTGAAGAGATGGTGATTTATGAGGAGGAGAAGAGGGATGAAGAGAGGGTGTTTCTTATTAATCCAAATGAGTCTTTGAAAGACAATGCCTCACCAATTATCAATATGGATGATCATTTGAATGTGTTTCAAGAACACAACAAAGAGGCAAGCCTAACCATGATTGATTTTGTTTTCAAGACCGTGGATGAAAGGAACAATATCATCTCTTTTATTTCTTTTCAAGTCATTCTTTTGGAGGATGATTTTATTGTCATAAGTGGGACATTAAATGAGAAAAGTGAAAATAGGGTCAATAAGGATGTTTCATATCCAGTTTTTGATTCATTTGATTAGTGAGTTGACCTAACGTCTTGCTAGAGACGTTAAACACTAGTATTCGTAGAGTTTCACAACTCTATTCCTCCCTCATTTCTTTTTATTTTTCATTCTTGTGTACATTCTTCCATCTATTTTTCAAATTTTCATTCTTGTTACCATCATTGGGGCTTAGCATAGGATTTTCTGCACTTTCAGTTCAAAGTTAGGCATTTGGTGCCAGTCCGATCGATCACAAGAGCACCTTCGATCGATCGAATTGTTCTTCGATCGATCCAACTATGGATTCGATCGATCGAACTCCACTTAAGTCCCAACACTTAGAAAAATTTTGGACCTGCATCCAAATTCCATGCATGCTCTCGGGATCTCCAAATTTTCAAAAGTTCGATCGATCGTAAACCATTTCGATCGATCGAACTACCTTTCGATCGATCCAACATGTGGTTCGATCGATCCAGAGTTCCAACACTTAGAAAAATTTTGGACCTGCATCCAAATTCCAAAATGCATGCTCTCGGGATCTCCAAAATTTTACATGTTCGATCGATCGAATTTCATCTCGGATCGATCACAGCTATGTTCGATCGATCGAACTTCATCTTCGATCGATCACAATTTTGCCCCTTTGACTTTTTGACTTTTTCCTATTTCTATTTTTATTTTATTTTATTTTATTTTATTTTATTTCATTTAGTTACCTCTCTCTCTTGACTAAAAAAAAACAAAAAAAAAAAAAAAGAAGTTTTTGGAAATTTGTTAAAAACACAAAAATATTTTTGTTAATTTTATTTTATTTTCAAAAATTCCAAAAAAAATTTTATTTTATTTTCATTTTTACTTTTATTTCCAAGCTTTATTTTTATTTTTATTTCAAATATTTAAAATAAAAAAAAAAAATCAAATCCCAAAAACATTTTTCTTTTATTTTATTTTATTTCCTTTTATCTTATTTTCAAAAATCCAAAAATATTTTGTTTAACTTTAATTTTTAATTCTTCTAACTTATCAAAAAAAAAAAAAAAAAAAATCTTTGCATTCCTTATTTTCTTACATTTTTATTTACTTGCCTTTTTTATTTTTATTTGTGTACATATTTGTTTTGTCTAAAAAAAAATAAAAAATAAAAAAATGAGACGAATTTTCAAAGAAGCATTCCGTCTTACTAAAGACGTTAAACTTAGCACCCATTTTGCATATTTCTTACATTTTTCATTTTTCTTTGCATGTTTTCATACACATAAAAAATAAAAATAAAAATAAAAAATGAAAAACAAAAAGTAAGAAAATTTTGTATATACTTGCATTGTACATATTCTTTCCATTTTTTTTTTTGCATTGTACATGTTCCTTTTTATTTCTTGCATTGCACATATTGTTTTTCATTTCGTACATTGAACATATTCTTTCATTACATTTTGCCTTATTTAATTTTCTTTTTATATTTTGTTCATGCATTTTATTCTTTGTTTTTCTTGCATTTTGTATATACTTGCTTTCAGTAAATGAAAAATATAAAAAGATTCATCATTGTGCCCTTATGTGTAGTCATGCATACTTTATGCTTTAGTTAGGGCTTGATCTTATATCTCTCTTGCGTCATGTGTTACATTGCCTTAGAATGCTTGATTTGATTATTCTTATCCCATTTGATATTTGATGTGAGTTTGCTAGCGTGGTTATTCAAGTAGGTTGTTGATTCCAAGTTTGGCGGAGACGTCTTTCGAATTGGATTATGACCGAGCTTCATGTCTACACCACCATGGTATACTCTTTCCACTTTTTTTCCATTGCTCTCATTGCACATTGAGGACAATGTGTGGTTTAAGTTTGGGGGTAAGGTGTCTTGTTTCATTCTACTTAAGATTTGAGCTTTAAATGCATGATTGAGATTTGAGATTGATGTTAGCTATGATTTTGATCTTTTGAGGACTATATTGCTTAAAATTTAAAAATTGCTTGATTTGAGAGTCCAATACTCCTTGTATGCCTTGTGAATGCCATTTAGGAGTAAATTTTTTGAAAGATTGATATCTTGCTTGCATTTGTGGTCCACATCATCCTGATTTTGTGATTGTTTTGAGATTCATTCTAGGATTTTACACTAGCACCGGCGCACGCTGGCATTCAATTGTGGGGTACATGCTTTGTTGATTATTGAATTGGTTATATCCCAATTGGGCTAGTAGTGCATTGAAAGCTTTCATTCTTGATAAAGGTGGATAACAACCCCTTTTCATTGAGTAGCCGGGATTCTTGCCTCATTAAGCAGTGAACTTCTCGCGCCGAAAGGTGGAGGGCCCAAACTCTGGGTTAATAATTGATTAAAAAAAAAAAAAAAAAAAAAAGTTACAAAAAGCAATAAAAGTGAGGACTTTTCCCAAAAGGCGAGAAGTGGGAAATGATTAGATGGTTGTTGCCTTGATTTGTAGACTAATTGATTTGAGTTTGTAAGTCCGTAGGGGTGTCTTAACACCTAATGCCTTAAAGCCATCTGGTTTGGGAGTTATTGACCTAACGCTCGCTACATGAATCTTCCAGAAAGCTTAAGAGATCAACACATTGCACAATATTTCCATCTTTGATCCTCAATAAAAAAAAAATAATAAAAAAATAAATAAAAATAGAGTGAAAAGAATAAGCGCACCTAGAAGAATAAAGCTTTAATAAAAGGTCCACTCTCTTATCTTGATGATCGGTACTAGATTTGTGTGCTAGTTTGAGGGTAAGGATGTGATTACTTCTCTAGTTGTCTAAGATAGCAACACACTTGATGCTGGACCTCTCACATGGATTCTAGACTTATTTCGATTTTCATGATCATTTTCTTGATATGTGGAGGACCATACTTGCTTGCTTGATATTGAGATTTTGGGAGATTGCTTAGAAACGGTTGAAAAATTGCATACTTGAGGTAGTTTTCTCCCAATGCTTGTTTGCAATATTGGTGCCTCTTTTGAAAGAATGAGCTTAATGTTTGTGGGTACCATTTCTGGAAACCCTTACGAGACTAAACTCGTCCACTAGGGGTAACCTAGGGGTTTAAAAGTCTTGTTGCATATGCTAAATGCAATCGTGTTCCCTACGAAAGTGGCGCTATCATTTTATTGCTTTCTAGTTCATAGTTGTTTAGTTGTTCATTTCATTCCTTACTTCGTAGTTCATTGCTAAGGACTAGCAATATTTAAGTTTGGGGGTGTGATGAGCGCTGAAAAGTACACATTTAAACCCCTTAAGCTTGAGTATTCTAGGACCTTTATCTATCTTATTTACCCATTTTAGTACTTACTTGTATTTTTGTCTATTTCAGGTCAATAATGTTAAAATGGGCTAAAAATGAGTTCTTAAGGCCTTTTTGGAGTCAAACTAAGTCTTAGCGATGATCCGGAGCAAAAAGAGGCTGATTTGGAGCAAAAAGAAGCTGATACTGAAAAGCTGAAAAGTTGGATGGATCGCAGAAAAAGTTGGATCGATCGAACTTTTAGTTGGATCGATCAGAAAAGTTGGATCGATCGAAAAATAAGTTGGATCGATCGAAAATAAGTTGGATCGATCGAACTGGACATGCTGGCAGCAAGCTGTCACTTTTTCCGTGCGTGCCCAAAAGTTCACCTACCAAAAAGTTGCGGGATTAGATATTTTTGGGCATATATTCTAGACTTAGTGACTAAGAAAATGACCTTCTATATAAAGGGAAGCAACCCATTTGTAAAAGAGGATTCTTTAGGCTTTTTATCATTTTTATTTTCTACATTGTAATTTTTATTTCTCTCTCTAGAAAAGTTAGAGATTAGGGTTAGAAGAAAAGAGAGAAGTGGAGGCACATCTCAAGAGCACATCTCAAGAACACATCTCTAAATCCACTATCTCTCCATCTCTAGAGCTTCAAAGAAGAAGAAGAAGAAGAGGAAGAAGAAGATGGAGCCATGTTTGGAGCTTGATTCCATGACTACATCCACCTCCTCCATAATTGACTAGATCTACACTTATGGCTTGGATGAGCCCTAAGTCTTGTGTAATCTAAACCCTTGTATTTCTATTTTTGGGGATTTTTATATATATTGTTGTGATTAGTGTTCTAGCCTTGTGAATTTCATGAATCTTGGTATATTTCTATGATTTCCATGGTCTAATTCTTCCTATTAATTCTCTAGTTTATTTACATGTCTATGTGTGATTAAATTAGGAATTATGTCTCACATGATTCATATGGGTTAATTCTTCCATTGATTCTCTATTTTAATTACATGTTGTCTTATGTGTGATTATTTGGGGAATTGATCTCTACACTAGTTTTTCTATATTAATTGCATGTCTATGTGTGGTTGATTGAGAATCTAGTGATGGCTAGACATTAGTGCTTAATGGAATGCTCTTGTTATGTCTTTTGATGGTTCATACTTATTCCGTGATGGATTGTACCTCTCCCTTAGTTTATTTTCATGCTAGTAGTGTAGTTATAGTGTAGTGTTAGATGGGGGAGACAATTCATGCTTGTTCTTTGATGTTCCATGCTTTTGAATGCAAGAAGCATATGCTCTAATATTGTGGTGTAATGGAATTTTGAGCTTAATGAAGAATTAATGACTAGTTATGATATGTTGTATCTTTCACATTTGTTTAGACAATTTATTCCTCTCCCAATAGATATATTGTGGCCTCTCACATGATGTTTAGACAATACATGTTTAACTAAGTCATCCTTGTGAATTATTTGGACTATGAGCTTAATAAAATGTTTAATGATTTGATTTGATATTTTGTTTTCTTCACATGTTGTCTAGACAATATATTCCTTTTCCAGTAGATATATTGTGGCCTTTCACATGTTGTTTAGACATTATACACTTGTTGAGTCACCTTTGCTAGTCGAACCAATTTTAATCACAACAATGTATTCCCCATTAATGGAAAGCAAGAGGTTAATTACACAAGCTTAGTGGTGATTCCAACACCCTAAGTCCTCTCTTCTCATCTCTTAAATCCCTATCTCTACTTAGTTTTATTTTAATTGCATTTTAATTAATTCTTTTCTAAGAGTAATCAACCAACCCAACTCTCTTTTGCAATCATTTGGTACGCTAGAGTCGAAGTTGAAATTCCAACACGTATGATCCCTTGGGACGATCCCTACTCACTCTTGCTACGTTAGTAGTGGTGTTGGTAGTGGTTTTTATAAATTTAAATTTGACATAAAAGGCTTTTCTTGAACCACACATTCACTACATTCATTTTGGCGTATTGGAACGGCCGTCGTCAGATAGTATACAAATGTAATACCATTATCACCCATTACATGCCTCAAAATATATCAAAACAACTACATTGATCCATTATTGTATCATATACAAAATAAATGACCTTTATGGTCTCGAATACATTGCTTTCAAATGAGTTAACAAAAGAATAAGTTCGTTTACATATTAATCAATTTCTACATCAAAGTTTGGTTACAGGAAGTCGTCATATCCACAATTAGATTTGCATAGGTGTGTTATCTACTACATCTTTGCCATGTCCTGAAAAATGTTAATGGAAGGGGTGAGCACAAAGGCCCAGTAGAAGATGATTAAAGCATCGGCTTTAGACTTCCTTGAGTCAACAACCAAAACAAAGGATAAAAGCATTCGAGAGCATGCCTTTTGGGATACATCCAAATATCTAACAACAATTAGCATTCATTTTACAATGCAGTGATTTAAAACATGTACAATGCAATGAAGTATACATTCCTCCCAATCCTTACCACCATGCCCATGACATGAATGCATCATTTATCAATATGAAGCTAACTCACATGCTACAACGATTCCCTACATTCGATTTAATGTTTATCAATTTCATAATGAATACATTATACACAAGTCTTACTTAAACAATCATAACATGTTTGAAGCTTCCAAGTAGTTAAATAATCATGTATTGCATTCATATGAACTCTTCACTACCGAAACAACATTCTCAATACAGTAACTTCTACTCATACAATTTAATCTAAACCACTTAGCACATAGTCATGCAATTTTCACATTAGACATGAGTCTTTCATCAAATCAACATACAACTAGAAATTTCACTTCACATTCTTCAATTTTTAGTCAAGTTTAGTATAAAAGTCAAAGCAAGAACTTATGAAAAGACAAAGCAAAAGGCATTAAACATCTATACCTCAAGGAAGAGTAGCCAAACAAGCCCTTAAACCAAGCCCAAATTTGAAATCCACCAAATAGGTGTAAGACTGGTGTCAAAACGTAGCCCTCGTCGAGTAAAACAAATCTCTCTTCTTAGTCTTCTCTCAAATCTCACTCTAAACCTCTCAAATATAGGATTGAAGCTTGAAGTATATAAATATAGAGGGAGAAAGAGAAATGTAGAGAGAGAAAGAGTTTGGCCAAAAATGAGGAGGAAGAAAGGGTGGTTTGCCAAATTCAAAATGGTCATGTGGTTCTTATTGTGCCAAATGTCAACACATGATTCATTCTCACATTGTTAAAATTACTCTGTTGCCCTTTAATGACTTTTTTCTTCCTAACTTGTCCCTAAATTATCTCATCATATATATATATAATAGGCCAAATAAAGTAATAAACAATAATGAAAAATCGGGAAAGGATTCCTGAGCACATAGTCGGTCCCGACCAAATGATCCCACAAATTCTAACATACTTAAACTAATCAAAATGCATTTCTAAAACTCCTGAGATCAAGGAAATGTCCTGAATGACCTTTGGGGCCCACGTGGCATGCAAAACGAGGCCAAAAAATAAATAAAAGAAAATACCAAAAAAAATTCAAAAAAATCTGGGACACTACTTTCTACCTTCCTTAAAAAGATTTTGTCCTCGAAATCTACCGTCCTTAAGGCAAAATCCGCCAAAGATGTCACATCAACACCCTCACCATACGACAAAGCTGAAGGTCAGTGAAATAATTTCACCCCAAGGTTACTAGCAACCTAATACTCACTACCCCATCTAGGAACTCCTCATATGAAACGCCAACTCAAAGACGACCGGGTTCCACGGAAAAGATGGATCCAACATCTGACGCATACCAGACAATCATACAACTACCTCAAACACATACAAGGCGGTGGTGGTAAGACCACTCGTTACATCTACTCCAAACATCGACTCATGATCCTGAGGATACATGCAATCCCTGACAACGACCGCTAATCACTACACAGTACATCCCAAACATGCATCATTAAAAGTCCCTGACAAATGCTACTCGCACTGTCCACCACACAACTATGAAAAACCCATGGATACACAATCAACTACCAACCACAATGTCGAATATCTCATAAACTCATCGACTTCTAAAGATAACTAATGAAGATAAACTCTCTCATGATCATTTCTAAGAAGGATCACCTCTGTCCATAGGTATACTGTCAAATACTTACCGTACAAGTCTCCACGATACACCTCAATAATCAATGAATAAATCCCTCTAACCTATCAAATCTTATCTCCAAACAAAACTTGTCACTTCTAAACAAGGCTCACCTTAAAAAAGAACTGATCTAACCACACTTTAATGGAACACAATGGCCGCTCTCACTATTGCCATTCACACAAAATAATCGTGGACCTTTTGACCCGACATTATATTGAGAAGGGATTTGATGTGTGTGAAGATATACCACTCGCAATAACACGAATCCTTGTAGAATATGGCTATATTAAGGGTGTTGATCCTACAATAAGATGAGTGTTTACTATTTTATTTCCAATTAATCCGATTTTGATTCACAGGTAAAAGATGTTTTGATTGGTTGTTTGTCGCGAATATAAAATAAAATAAAACTAAATTAAGGTAAAGAGATCAGAGAGAGAGTCTTAGGGCTTGACTTCACCACGAACCTCATACTATGGTCAATCGTTCAACCTTGGGATTTAAACAATTTATATATCATATGAATTAAACTAAATAACATTCATTTAATTCAGTTTTAAAGAAAGATGTTTCATGAATTTCAACCAACTATAACATATCTTCAGTTAGCATGAACTATCCACCTACCTACTTCTAACTAATTTTGCAGTATAATTCATTTTTCCTAAGTATAGCCTATGAAAACATTCATTCATGAAAAACGTTGGAACACCATTTCATGATCTACATTATTAATGTCAACAAGCCCTTATGCCACCATCTCGTCCATTAATAATGGATTAAGAATAATTTAAGAACAATTTTATCTAAAACAAGGTAATAATTATTCAAAAACTACTATTTCATTAAAAAACACCAATTGATGTGACTCAATTGCTCATAATCATGCAATCAAAATATATAAATCATTAAAATTCCTAAAGTAAAACAAAGTTTTGGAAGAAGCTAAGTTCCTAAATGATCTCGCATTACGCTTCTTCCAAATGTAATTGATAGTAACTGCAAGAGCCTATTTATACACCAGGATTTTGGCTTTTCGTAAGTTTTCTTTCCAGTGGCAAGAAGACCACACTATAAGTTCGTTCGAACTTGAGGGGTAGGCATGGAAAATGAACTTAACTTAAATGAAAGACTTCGAAATAGGGTACGTGAAAATTAAAAGAAGGGGTGGCTATGAGATTCCTTGAAGGCAAAGTATAGAGAGTATAAATTGGGCACGTGAAGTCAATCAAGATTACTTTGGATTCTAGTGGTAAGCCCATTATGTAAAGACTGAGTATTCTTTTTCCTTTATTAGTTTTCTGGCATTCAATTTTTTTATTATTATTTATTATTTTATTTTATTTATTTAATTGTTTAATTCTTTTTCATGTTGCCTTAGGGTTTTATTGAACCCGAGGTAGGGTTCAGTGCTCAGAACCGATTTTCGACACCACGTGCATTGCATTATTTTATCTTTTAACTGTCAATACATGATTTAATTTCATAGAATAGCATTCTTGTTTAATTTTATTTCCTGGGCATATGGATGCATTGTTTCTTCGGAAACATTTTCGTTTTTCAGGGTTATTTGCGTAATTAAGTTTTTAAGATATTTTTGCTAAAGGACCGTTTTGTAATTATTTTTGCTAGATATTTAGAAGAGGGACTAACTTACAATTTTGGGAAAGAGTGACAAGTGTCATATTTTCATTGGCCCATTTGTTGATTTTCCATTGGAACACTTGTTAGCCTAGGATTTTGACAAGTGTAAGGCTTGAATTAAGCCTTGTGAGGAAGCCTAGGATGGTGACAAGTGGAGGGTGGATGTGTGTGGGTGTGTGTAAGGTAGTGTTGGTGCAGTGTAATTGACTATCAAAGGCATTTAGGTTAGTGGAATTTCTGAAGATTGTTATCTTCCTCACCTTAAGCCACCATTGATGACCATGAACCCTAACCTCCATTGCTCAATTTCAAGCCCCTTCCCTTAAGCTTTTGGTATTCCACCTTGAAGACAAAAGCTTCCTCACATCCATCTCTACCACACCTTTCCTTGGTTTTCCCTTTTGCTTTCATTTCTTAAGGATTCTAGAGATTCAATTCTCTATTTAGGTAAGGATTGTTTTATGTTTATACCCTTAATGATATAATGTGTTCTTGAGGTTAATATACATTGTATGCATGTTTTCCAAATTATAGGGCTATATATAGATGTATATTGCGTGAAATCAACTGAGGGCTTTATATTGTTTAAGGCTTTTAGATGATCTTTAACTTGTATTAATCTTATTTCATTTAGTGATAATTTGAAATCTTGAGATTTTATTTGTGTAACTATAGAAATTCTATATTAATCTTGCCAATGATTTAATTGTGTATTTGATATTGTATTGATGTTTAAATCATCGATTTGAAACTCTGTGTACTTGTATGAATAGATTTCATATGTTGACAATTTAGTAATAGCTTGATTTGATTCACATTATGAACTTCTTGTTGAAAATGCCATTGTTGTTGAGGACTTAGGGCATGATTTGTGTGGGTTACAAATTTGGTTGGGCATAGAAGGTGGTTAAATGCATTGTATACTTAGTATACACTATGTATAATTTGTTAATTTTGGATTCTTGGGGCGTCGTTGCTATGACATGGCTAGAGTACAGCTCTAGTGTGGGAGATACGTGTTCTTCCCAATTTAGTGCGCACTTAGGGAAGTTATCCACAGGCTAGTAACCCAAAAGTAACTAATTTCGTGGGTTTATATCTGGCGTGATGTCCAAGTATATCCATATTGTTTGATTTCATATTTCGTTTCAAGTTGATAACATTAAGTAGTTGTAACTTATTGTTTTGTATTGGTTATTCCAATGTTGTTTAATTATATCACTTATTGTGGATCGAATTTAAAATGTTCCAAGGTAGCTTTATGGTGATCCCTTAGCTCCATATTGAACTTAGACATTAGATGGCATGATCCACATGTAGCCGTTTATATTCACTTGCAAAAACTGATAAAACTTTAGGTTATACGCATACACATTACCCTACGGAGTAACTCATTTACTCACCCTAGTTGATATTTGTTTTTAATCAAGGAGACTCTCTTTTTGGATGCTCAACATCCGTAGCTTGGCTTGAGTTTCATTTGGACATCTTATATATATTATTTACATGCAAATGTTGGCATGATTTTGCTCTTTTGATATTGTTAATGTATAACTTGTTTAGAAGCATGATTTGCTTCCTTTTGGTTGTGTAATATGAACTTAAGTATTCCATTTTGATGTTACTTTAGCTTATATGTAATGAGGCCAAAGGCCAAACTCTTTTGATGTGTGGAATGTATGTCAATTTTCAGTATGTTTTTATCTCTTAATGTAGTTACCTTGGGGGTGTTTTGGTCATTTTCCATTGCATTTCATATTTGGCTTGGACCAAGGTTGATTAGAAGACTCAATTTTAGGGAGGTTTCTTCACAAATGTTTTCCAAAAAAAACCCCGTTTTAGCCCTAAAAATTAAGCATTTTCGAAAAATACCTGCTCGTAGCAAATTGCTTTTTCTTCTTGACATTCCTTGCACTTAGGGGCATTTTGGTCATTTTATGTTGTATTTTATTTTTAGTTTGAACCATGGTTGATCAGAGGACTCATTTTTAGGGGGAGTTTCTTAACAAACTGTTTCAAAAAAACCCCGTTTTAGCCTTGAAAATCACGTGTTTTCGAAAACAAAACTGCTCGCAGTATATCGATTTTACCGGGCACATTTTGGCAACTTTTTTTTGTAAAACTTCAGAAATTCATATCTTTTTCATTCTAACTCCAAATCAAGTGATTTTTGAGTCAAAGTTTATTAATATTTTCATTTTTTGTCCAATGGTATGCACAGTGGCATCCATTTCTATTTGAAAAAACCATTTTACCCCTAGTGGTTTATTTTATTCGTTTTAAACCCTAGCTTCCGCATTTGTTTTCTTTTGAGTTCTTTGACTTCTTAGAAGGTCACTTTGGAGTCTTAAGGGTGGTATCCATCCCTAGAAACCACTTTCCTTTTAATTGCTTCAGCGTTCGGGATCCATTATCGGGTAAATTTTGGGTTACTCGCTGACGCACCGGGTTCTTTGAAATTCGAGTCATCACACATTATGAATGGTTATCCTGAATAAAATAGTGCTTTGGGATGAGAGGTCTAAACCAGGTTAGATGGGACCAGGGGACTGCAGGAAAGGATAGGGAGGTAGATTGGAGGATGTGAGCAAAGGAGAAAGCATTTTAGGATGGCGGAGACCAAGAGATAGAATCAGAGTTGGATGAAGAGAAAATAGAGAGAGCATTAGTCCATGAAAGCTCTAGAATATTCCTAATAAGGGAAGAAAGGGAGGTCCATATGTCAGCACTTAAAACATTGTAAACTAAGACATACTTTCCATTAGGGAGAAAATAAGAAGAGGATAGTCACATTCTACTGTGCAAGGTCATATGGACAACCAGTTATAGAATGAAAAATAGGTGTAGGAGCCATTCTCAATATGATGCTTGATCAAAGGTTTCGTTTGGGGTCTTAGCTGGAACACTTTTCACTATATGCAGGAGGTGCTCTAAGGGATTGGGATATCCCCGAGACTTTTATTACTGATTAAATAAGTGTGTACCTAACTAACTCATAAGCTCTAGTTATTCTTTGATATGAGTTTCTATATATGATTTAGGGCAAAAGCTTTGTTCCAATTTGTTAGACTTGGGATGCCCAAGCTATCCTTACTTTCTTCTACATAGATAATCGCAAAAGACTTTGGCAGAGTTATTTTTCATTTTAGTTATTATCTAAAGATATTTTTTAAAAGTGAAAATGATATCAGTAAGAACCTTCTTAGGGAATACAAACACCCCAAACCAATACATAGTATCACCATAAGGACTACTATTTGTGCAATGCCTAATATTTTAATTTGATGAAGATGAGAGGAACTCCTAGGTATTTAATAGGAAAATGCCAATTTCCAAAACCCAGGAACCCCAAAATTTGATTTCCAATATTAAGATTGACTCTGGATAAGAAAACAAAACTCTTGTTTTGCTCGACACTAAGCACTAAAAGGAAGCTGAACTTATCAAGGCCCTCTTTAAGAGTTTGAATAGAGTTTAGATCCCCATTATAGAGGAGAATGAAGTCATCAGTGAAAAAGATATGCTCCGACTGGCCGGCCCTCTGTGGATGAAATGTCTTACTGAAATGTAACTATGTAGTAAATGCCGCTAGAAATCCATCCTAATACTTGGAAGTAAATCGGGAATCTCTGTCCAAAACAATGGACATTGAGGCTCATACAACCTCACAATCTCTCTCACATACAACAAGTTAAGTGCCTCAACGTCATCTGATGCACTCAAAGGTATAAAATGTAATACACCTAATTTTAAAAGGATAGTCTTGGTATTTATTTTTTTATTTTTATTTCATTTTTTAATTTTTTAATTGATTATTTGACTAATTGCTTATGTCCTTAATTGAATTAAGTGTTACTTGATTAATTGGCTATTTGTCCATGTGTTATTTGTATTTTGTCTAGGTGTTATTTGTATTATTTGTTTAATTAGATTGTATGTTTAAATAATGTGTTGATTAATTGTAATTAAATGTAAATTAAATGATTAAATGTTTTATTTTATTTTTTTTTACGGTTATTATTTGCGATGGCCCAAGTTTTTCAACTCGGTGCGTCAGTGATGAACCGAAAGATGACCCGATAACAGATCCAAAATGCTGAAGCAAAAGACAAACAACGATCTCTACAGATACAACATGACTCTAAGATGCCAATGTGACCCTCAACGAGGTCACAGAACCTAAAGGAATCAAATGCGGAAGCAACGTTTCAAAAACGAACAAGAATGAACCTAGGGGCAAAAATGTCATTTTTAGCTTAAAAGTGGGTGCTACCAAGCACACCATTGGAAAGACAATGAAAAATCAATGAACTTAGACTCAAAAAACACTTGATTCGGAGTCCGAATGAAGAAGATATGACTAACGGAAGAAACAGGGGCAAAACGGTCAAAACGGTCAAAAAGTACCAACCCAAGAACATCTAACCAGTTAGATGAGCAATCTAACCGGTTAGAAGGCCAAAAAAACACGACCAAGACACTGCCCCAAGTCATCTAACCATTTAGATAACCCCTTCTAACCGGTTAGATGTGAAGAGGGCAGTAAGATGCAACCCAAAAACCTGGCAGCAGGGGTTTTTCGGGAAAAAGTGGATTTTTGAGGGCCTAGATGACATTTTCTGGAAAAACACAAAGAAGAAACCCCCGTCAAAATTGAGCTTTCTACGTGAAAGATGAGAGAAACTAAAAAATACTCACTGTGAAATGCCCAAAATTCCCTCCCAAGAAATCTGGTCCAGAGGGTCGAAAAAGCTGCTAAATAGAAAAACAGAAGCTGAACTTTGGAAATGGTTTCCGATGCCAAAACGACATTTTCAGGAAAAACACGAAGAAGAAACCGTCCCTAAAATCACATTTTCTAAGTGACCATATAAAGAACAGAATTTATTTCCCAAAGGAAATTCCCAAAATACCCTTAGGTCAGAATATGCAACAAAAGTGTAAAGTTTGTCCGTAGGAGGCTCATTTCACCAAAGAAGAAGCTTTGCCCGGAAACGACCATGCATGCAAACGTAACTTACCTAATAAGATGTGCTACAATGGTCCATGGTTTAAAAATATAGCCGATGCAAAATTCAACCCCCCAACGGTCAAAATGACAAAAATGGAACTTGAAATAAAAACTCGAAATTCAAAACTACGAAATGGTTTCAAAATACCATTCGGCCCTTGGCCACACTTTATACATGAATAATGAGACCCTATGGAAGGATCAAAATAGAATTCCCACACCCAATGCAAACATGGTGAAGTAATAACTCAATATTTTTCAATATTTTCATAATATTCCATGAAGTCAAAAATTACATAGGATACAAAATAATGGTCATTGGCCTCCGGCCTCATCTCATACATATCAAATACATTATAAAAGGTGTACTCATGTACACATTACATATATGGAATCAAATATACACATTTTGACATATAAGCTACAAGTGGAATTTCAAGCCAACATTTTCATGAAATAGATACTTCAAGTCAACGAAACTTCCATGGCATAGTGTGCTTCCCAATTCAAGGTCCCTATACCTAAAAAATGTCCCCACTACGTGGGTGAGTAACATAAAGCTACTCGTAGGAGATGAGCATGCATCGACCAAGCATTTTACAATCATATCACCTTATGATGAAACATGTTAAAGGGGCTCATGCTACCTAACGTCTATATCAAGTGAGACTTAGGGAGCATCCTAAGCTACTCATGTGATTCAAGGCGAACAACGGCGTACAAGTATACATGCTCAAGTATACTAAAAACTGTTAAAACATGTTATGCGACATATAAACATACATCTCTAAGTATACTAAACCATATTAAGACAAGTCATGCAATGTCTAAGCATATCTACACAAGTATACATTAATATTGAAATCTCATGAATCAAGTACACAACCACAAGTATACTAAGCGAAAAAGAGATACGCCAAAAGCAAGTATGCACGGCACAAGCATACTAAATGAAATTTAAACTCACGGAGCAAATATACAAGTTCAAGTATACTAAATAGGATTCAAATATCCAAAGCAAGCATTAATTCTCAAGCTACAAGTAATCCATGATTAACAATTTGAAATTAAATGCGAAATCAAATAGTGGAAACACTAGGACACGCGGTCTCTAGACCAAGCAGGTATTTTCGGGTAATTACAACCCACAAGGTACCACCTGGTGCGCACTTATGACTAAGAAGACTCTTGTCTCCGTACTAGAGCGAAACCCTAACCGTCACATAATTTTATGTCCTCACAAGCTTTCCAAAATCAATAAGTTCAAAACTTATACAAAATCAAATGCAAGTTACCACATTTCATGCACAAGTAAGGTTGAATTCACACAATTCATGTCCTAGAATTCAAGTCTAAATAGCATATGACAAGTCATGTCCTCAATATGCAATTTATACACCAAGCAAGAATATTTTACAACAATTAAGCCACATTACCATCCTAAGCAACAAGTACTAAATAAGCTTCAATTTAGTAACTAGCTTCCAAGGTAAACAATTGTAAAGTTCTCGATAAGCTATACACCTACGCAGGGTACATTTAAACAAGTTTTTCAAATCAATGATATTCTATATCATGTTAAGTTAAATTACCATTTTAAGAAGCCATAAGTACTAAATATACATCAAGTTAGTAGCATGCGCACAAGGTAATTAGAATACTACATTTTAAGATATTTTCAACCTAATCATGGAAAGTCTCTAGATTTCCAAACTCAACCAAATGCTCTCAAATTAAAGTATGTTAAAGAACATGCCATGACTTAATTTAAAAGCATATTACAACTCAATTTCATGCAAAGTACGACCATGAACTTTAATCTTTCACAAAAGATAAATATTAATTAAAAAAGAGCAATTCTTATTTAGTTAATCCCAATTTAATATATGTTAACCAACATACTAAAACAAAAGTTTCTACCATGCCACAATTCAAATCCAAATTTCTCATCATCATGAAAATTAAATCTTATACAAAGAATTAAATATTTCAAATTTCTTAGATTTTATACAAAGCATGCTTATGGGTTGTACAAACATGGAGAACACACAATACAACACATAAAATCCTAAAACATTCCCTACCTCCATTTGAGATGAAATCTCAAATCCCCACCAAAATAAATCGGCTCCGAATCCGACGAAACTTCTAGGTTTTGTCGGGGACAACACCACGAACATGAATCCCAAGGAAGCCCCATCAAAATCACATCTTGACCCCAAACCTGAACTCAAGAAATGGCTAAAATGAGATTCCAATTGGTTGGAATCGAAGGCCTCGCCAAGGGGAACAATAAACGTAAAGGCATTACCACTTTTTAATGAAGGGAAGAAGTCCAAAAGAGGAGAGAGAAGGTGGCAACCATGGGAGAAGCTTGGACCGGCCATGAGAGAGAAGAGAGAGAGAAAAATCTGATTTTTCATCTACTAACCCCCTATTTATAGAAAAACTCAAAAAGTGCCCCGAACGGGCCCCGCTGGGTCCAGAAAAGTGAAATTCGAGCAGACGCGCTCAAACGGCAAAACTTTGTGAACGAAAAAGATTCCAAATGAGAAAATATTAACAACGGAAGAAACAGCATAGAAAACTGAGTCCCAAACAGAAAGTTATGCCCAAAACAAGTTTGGGGCAAACTTCGGCCAGAAACACTGAAACTGGAAAACATCATCCAGGATGAAATTCCAAGAGTCCAAGACTTAACGAAATGTGAAAATGAATCCCGTACGATGATCCAGGATCAAAACAAGGCATTGAGTAATAACTTTCATTAATTGCACAATGGCCCCTCCAAAAAGTGAAAACTGCGAAACTGCCCCAGAATGAAAATATCTTCCAAAAGATATTTTCTTAGATACCCCTGAAATAAAATATCTTCAAAAGATATTTACGAAAAACACCCCAGAAAAAGGAAATGTTTCCAAAGATACTGGATTTTGGGAAAAAGACAAAATAGGGAAAAGAACGAAAAGTGAATAGTGTCGTAAAACGAAAAAATATGGAAACGACTCGGTCTTCAAAGGAAGTTGTCAATCCACAGAAAAGAGTCTCAGAAATTACTCCAGAGCACTCGAGATGACACTAAGCGACATGAAACTGAACTCAGAAAGGAAAAGATCAACGGAAAAAAAAACATCCGTGAAAGAAAGGAAAGGAAGGAAAAAGACCGGGTCATTACAACCTTCCCACCTTAAAAGGATTTCGTCCCCAAAATCCAGCCCCAACTAACAAAAGGCGAAACCAGGATAACTACGGAGTACATCTCTGAGTACCCCACACAACACGCCACACCAGCAACCTCAAAGCTAAAAGGAACACACAAACCAGTATCATTTGCACCTACGTGCTCATGACAAGACAACCTCTCGAAGGCAAAATGACCACATGGTCACACAACAAGTCTAAACTCACACACTGAACCCAAGGTCAGATAAAGGAACGGAAGACAATAACAGTAAGTATTCCTCCTGATGAACCATCAAACCGATCCAAAAATAACCACCAAAAGAACTCTAAGAAACCACATATCGAATCAATGTACCAAACAAAGACAACATGGCAGTACGAATAGTGACCAAAACTTGCCCACTGCATACTCAAATATGTGGTAGCAATGACAGTACCTAGTGCCCGCCCACACTTACTCGTCAGTAAGGTAGCATCGACGGCAACTAGTACTCGCCCACAACACACAACCTTGTACGGTAGCATGACAGTATAAGACACTAATTCATAACCTGCCTCCCATTAGGTCTACCCATGAAACCTCTTGATACAAATGACATCAATGTCAAAAATAATCATTACCAAAAGCACTACAAAAACCAACATTTTGTGAGAGTTGAGATATGGTCCAAAGATGTCTGACCCGACCATTCTGGCCAATCCCAAAACTCTGACAACAATGCCATAGGTATCGCTATGCTTAAGGCCTTAAATCCTCAATACAACAAAACCAGTATCTCCAATGTCTCAAAATACTTCAACCAACAACATTAATGAAGAATCCAAAGCCTAAAAAGCAAATCGAAACCTCCAAAAATCAAAACGAACCTCTCCACAAGACATTTCATCGAAAGTCCTTCATATCTCCCTGAAATAGATTAATTACAAGATTACACCATAATTAAACATCAGATCCGCATCCCTATCATGGATAACTAAATCCTCGAAACACAAGTCCACCAAGTGGCACACACATCAAAATGCCAACAACTAAGGTCACAAGATGAATCTCTCAAAACCATGCTTGGCAACACCAAGCTAAATCAAAATTCCTCAATTTCTATCGATCCATAAACAACCACTGGAACTACGATTCCTCAAGACCATACCTAGTTATAACTAGGACGAGAAGACTCCACAGACAAGCCATATCTAACAGCGATCCTTCAAAACTCCTCCTAAGAGTCAACAACAACAAGATTTCCAAAACTGAAACAAGTCTCCAAAAGACGTTCTCAAAAGAGTATTGAGCTCACCTCATGAATCAAACAAATCCTCAATGGTATGGACATATGTCCCCACAAAATGACCTCACACCAATCAACTCACTCTCAGCACCACAGCCGTCAACAACCACTGTAGAAACTCCCCAAGGGAAGACACGAAAGAAAGGGAACCACCAATCCTAAAAAGGACAACACCACGACTCCATCTCTGTAACGAAAAACAACAAGGCCAAAGACTTCACCCCCTACATGGAAATGAGTCCACCAAAATCCATCAAATCCTCACCAAAGACTCAAGACAACGATGGTGACCCTCACAGATCAGTCAACCCCAAAACAGTGCACAACACAACAAAGAAAAGAGACTCACTCCTTGTGAAGTCCCTTATACGAACTAAACACGGAACCATTGTGGAAACCCGCATACACGTTACGTGCGACCGAGGGAAAACAAAAAGGAATACCAAACCTAGAAGTCATGCATATGACAAGGAATGCAACTATCAGAACGAAAATCTACTCACGTAGAAAAAATCAAAAGTACATGTTGCACGTCTCCACATAAACACAGTCAGTAAAGCACATAAACAACATGGCATCTCTATGCATATAAAGAAGGCATGATAATGCCACACAACAAGAAGGCAAATGTGGATACACCTCCACCTACTCATGCATCACAATATCATAAATCATACTACTAACATGGTAGTAAACGAAACTGCATAAGACAATATGATGCAACAATGAACCCTATGGACATCGTGTTCTAGAGTGTCTAAGAAAAGAAAGGACAATTCCTAGTCATAAACTGTCTCCAAAAGCAATGCGACAACAACCTATCTTCAAACAAACGTGAGCCTTTACCACAACAGTAAGACTCTAACAATCTAACTCCAAATCTAGAGGTGACACTACAAGTGACAATAACAGTGCAGTGCTCTCACTACCCGTAACATCAATCAATCGACTTGATCCCAAAAGCGTCATCATGCAAAAACTCCTCAAAGAAAATGGCATCTACAGCCATACCAATAATAACTAAATCAATCACCACGACTGATCCCCAAAACAACCATCATCATCACCGATCAAAGGACAACGCCTATCAAAACAAAACCAACACTGATTCCATCCGAACTGCGCTTGTAGCTAGCCAGTATGGTAGCATGACAGTGCCATACACCCGCCCACAAACATACCCGCCCACGAAAAATACAAGTTCTAGAGGAATCTTCCTAGACAATCAAGGATCCTAAGAGGTCCATAACCTCATAATGGCCCAAAACCAACAAATCCACCACTACGGTAACGCCAAATGACTCATCTCACAAGAGCCTAAACAAAAGGTGACCATCCACCTACCTCAAAACCAATATTAGGTCGACAACAACCTATACTACCACGAAACTGTGACTACAATCACCATCAACCTCAACTCGTGCCTCAATGACCAAACCCGTGTCTTGCCAAATATGCAATACATTTATGCATATACAAATCTAATCTAGCATACACCATATGTCATGCTCTTTACGACAAATTTAAATCATGATAAACAAGTGGCATACCACATGTAGCACGTACGCACATAAACATGTTATCAAACCAAAACATGTTATTATGAAGCATATAAGCACATAGAGCATGGCAACAAAATCACGATATTCACCCAAAACCCGACGTCCAAGGTATTCAAACCAAGGAGCTCTGATACCACTTTCAACGGCCTAAGTTTTTCAACTCGGTGCATCAGTGATGAACCGAAAGATGACCCGATAATGGATCTAAAATACAGAAGCAAAAGACAAACAACGGTCTCTAGAGATACAACATGACTCTAAGATGCCAATGTGACCCTCAACAAGGTCACGGAACCCAAAGGAATCAAATGCGGAAGCAATGTTTCAAAAACGAACAAGAATGAACCTAGGGGACAAAATGTCATTTCCAGCTTAAAAGTGGGTGCTACCGAGCAAACCATTGGAAAGAAAATGAAAAATCAATGAACTTAGACTCAAAAATCACTTAATTCGGAGTCCGGATGAAGAAGATATGACTAACGGAAGAAACAGGGGCAAAACGGTCAAAAAGTACCAACCCAAGAACATCTAACCGGTTAGATGACCTATCTAACTGGTTAGAAGGCCAAAAAAACATGACCAAGACACTACCCCAAGTCATTTAACCGTTTAGATAACCCCTTCTAACCGGTTAGATGTGAAGAGGGCAGTAAGATGCAACCCAAAAACCTGGCTGTTGGGGTTTTTCGGGAAAAAGTGGATTTTGAGAGCCTAGATGACATTTTCTGGAAAAACGCAAAGAAGAAACCCCCCTCAAAATCGATTTTTCTACTTGACTCATGTGAGAAATTGAAAAAAACCCATTGTGAAATACCCAAAATGCCCTCCCAAGAAATCTGGTCCAGAGGGTCGAAAAAGCTGCTAAATAGAAAAACAGAAGCTGAACTTCGAAATGGTTTCCGATACCAAGACGACATTTTCAGGAAAAACACGAAGAAGAAACCCCCCCTAAAATCACATTTTCTAAGTCACCACATGAAGAATGGAATTTATTTTCCAAAGAAAATTCCCAAAATACCCTTAGGTCAGAATATGCAACAAAAGTGTAAAGTTTGTCCGTAGGAGGCTCATTTCACCAAAGAAGAAGCTTTGCCCGGAAACGACCATGCATGCAAACGTAACTTACCTAATAAGATGTGCTACAATGGTCCACGGTTTAAAAATATAGCCGATGCAAAATTCAACCCCCCAACGGTCAAAATGACAAGAATGGAACTTGAAATAAAAACTCGAAATTCAAAACTACGAAATGGTTTCAAAATACCATTCGGCCCTTGGCCACACTTTATACATGAATAATGAGACCCTATGGAAGGATCAAAATAGAATTCCCACACCCAATACAAACATGGTGAAGTAATAACTCAATATTTTTCAATAAGTCAAAAATTACATAGGATACAAAATAATGGTCATTGGCCTCCGGCCTCATCTCATACATATCAAATACAATATAAAAGGTGTACTCATGTACACATTACATATATGGAATCAAATATACACATTTTGACATATAAGTTACAAGTGGCATTTCAAGCCAACATTTTCATGAAATGGATACTTCAAGTCAACGAAACTTCCATGGCATAGTGTGCTTCCCAATTCAAGGTCCCTATACCTGAAAAATATCCCCACTACGTGGGAGAGTAACATAAAGCTACTCGTAGGAGATGAGCATGCATCGACCTAGCATTTTACAATCATATCACCTTATGGTGAAACATGTTAAAGGGGCTCATGCCACCTAACGTCTATATCAAATGAGACTCAGGGAGCATCATAAGCTACTCATGCGATTCAAGTCAAACAACGGCATACAAGTATACATGCTCAAGTATACTAAACACTGTTAAAACATGTTATGCGACATATAAACATACATCTCTAAGTATACTAAACCATATTAAGACAAGTCATGCAATGTCTAAGCATATCTACACAAGTATACATTAATATGGAAATCTCATGAATCAAGTACACAACCACAAGTATACTAAGCAAAAAAGTTTATGCCAATAGCAAGTATGCACGGCACAAGCAAACTAAATGAAATTTAAACTCACGGAGCAAGTATACTACTTCAAGTATACTAAATAGGATTCAAATATCCAAAGCAAGCATTAATTCTTAAGCTACAAGTAATCCATGATTAACAACTTGAAATTAAATGCGAAATCAAATAGTGGAAAAACTAGGACATGCGGTCTCTAGACCAAGCAGGTATTTTCGGGCAATTACGACCCACAAGGTACCACCTAGTACGCACTTATGACCTAGAAGACTCTTATTCCATACTAGAGCCAAACCCTAGCCATCACACAATTTTATGTCCTCACAAGCTTTCCAAAATCAATAAGTTCAAAACTTATACAAAATTAAATACAAGTTACCACATTCCATGCACAAATAAGGTTGAATTCACACACTTAATGTCCTAGAATTCAAGTCTAAATAGCATATGACAAGTCATGTCCTCAATATGCAATTTATACACCAAGCAAGAATATTTTACAACAATTAAGCCACATTACCATCCTAAGCCACAAGTACTAAATAAGTTTCAATTTAGTAACTAGCTTCCAAGGTAAACAATTGTAAGGTTCTAGATAAGTTATACACCTACGCAAGGTACATTTAAACAAGCCTTTCAAATCAATGATATTCTATATCATGTTAAGTCCAATTACCATTTTAAGAAGCCACAAGTACTAAATATACATCAAATTAGTAGCATGCTCATAAGGTAATTAGAATACTACATTTTAAGAGATTTTCAACCTAATCATGGAAAGTCTCTAGATTTCCAAACTTAACCAAATGCCCTCAAATTAAAGTATATTAAAGAACATGCCATGACTTAATTTAAAAGCATATTACAACTCAATTTCATGCAAGGTACGGCCATGAACTTTAATCTTTCACAAAAGATAAATATTAATTAAAAAGAGCAATTCTTATTTAGTTAATCCCAATTTAATATATGTTAACCAACATACTAAAACAAGAGTTTCTACTATGCCACAATTCAAATCCAAATTTCTCATCATCATGAAAATTAAATCTTATATAAAGAATTAAGTATTTCAAATTTCCTAGATTTGATACAAGGCAAGCTTATAGATTGTACAAATATGGAGAACACATAATACAACACATGTAAAATCCTAAAACATTCCCTACCTCCATTTGAGATGAAATCTCAAATCCCCACCAAAATAAATCGGCTCTGAATCCGACGAAACTTCTAGGTTTTGTCAGGGACAACACCACGAACATGAATCCCAAGGAAGCCCCATCAAAATCACATCGTGACCCCAAACCCGAACTCAAGAAATGGCCAAAACGAGATTCCAATCGGTTGGAATCGAAGGCCTCGCCAAGGGGAACAACAAACATAAAGGCATTACCACTTTTTAATGAAGGGAAGAAGTCTAAAAGAGGAGAGAGAAGGTGGCAGCCATGGGAGAAGCTTGGACCGGCCATGAGAGAGGAGAGAGAGAGAGAAAAATCTGATTTTTCATCTACTAACCCCCTATTTATAGAAAAACTCAAAAAGTGCCCCGAACGGGCCCCGCCGGGACCGGAAAAATGAAATTCGAGCAAACGCGCTCAAACGGCAAAACTCTGTGAACAAAAAAGATTCCAAATGAGAAAATATGAACAACGGAAGAAACGGCGTCACAAACAAGTTTGGCGCAAACCGGGGCTAGAAACCCTGAAACTGGAAAATATCATCCAGGAGGAAATTCTAAGAGTCCATGACTCAACGAAATGTAAAAATG
This sequence comes from Cornus florida, assembly GCF_030987335.1. Taxonomy (NCBI): domain Eukaryota; kingdom Viridiplantae; phylum Streptophyta; class Magnoliopsida; order Cornales; family Cornaceae; genus Cornus; species Cornus florida. The sequence goes on along the minus strand of NW_026775571.1, from coordinate 54,892,941 downwards.
AATCCCGTATGAGGATCCAGGCTCAAAACAAGGCATTGAGCAATAACTTTCATTAATTGCCACAATGGCCCCTCCAAAAAGTGAAAACTGCGAAACTGCCCCAGAATGAAAATATCTTCCAAAAGATATTTTCTTAGATACCACTGAAATAAAATATCTTCAAAAGATATTTACGAAAAACACCCCAAGAAAAGGAAATATTTCCAAAGAACAATGCATCCATGCCCCTATGGACACCGAGAGCAACCAGAGTACTTTCTCACGAAAGTAAAGATATGTATCTTATAGAAATCATTGAAAATGAAGATACGTAAAGTCAAAAATCAACTCCGAACACAAGAAGTGTGGTTACGCAAACAAAGTGCCAAATGGAAAAAGGACAAAATAGGGAAAAGGACGAAAAGTGAATAGTGTTGTAAAACGAAAAAATGTGGAAACGACTCGATCCTTAAAGGAAGTTGTCAATCCACAGAAAAGAGTCTCGGAAATCACTCCAGAGCACTCGAGATGACACTAAGCGACATGAAACTGAACTCAGAAAGGAAAAGATCAACGGAAAAAAAATATCCGTGAAAATCTGAGAGGAAGGAAAGGAAAGAAAAAGACCGGTCATTACATTGTTAGTAGTAATGGGTCAACCAATTGGGTCGCATGGACTACTTGGATCGGAGGTTTGATGGGTATAGATAATTACCCATGGATAGTTGTATATGTATATACATATATAAAAGGAAAGTAATTTATTAATTACTTTTATGGTAACTTTAGTATTAATATTTAATCTAATGTGTATATTTTATATATTTATATGATAATGATATACATAGATTTTATACGTATCATGTTTTAAGTTACCTCTTAATATTATGGTAACTTAAGTGTTATTAAATAATCTGTTAATAAACAATCAAATGTATATATATTATTTATTTAATAAGGATATACATAGATTATATACGTAACATATTTTAAGTTACCTTTTCAATATTTTAATTTTTATTTTCGCTATTAAGTTGACTTGGATTGGGAAAAGGAATAGGGTTATTATTTAGCCTATAAATATGTAACTATAGGTTGTTAAAATATATCTCGTAATATATTTTAGAGGGAGAGAATTGGAGAGAGAATGAGGAAAAGGAATGAAAGAGGAGAAGAATCTTTAGAGAAGAAGTTTAACTTTTGATCCGAAAGTTTAAGGCAATTTCTTCTTCTATCTCTCTCCCTTAGATTTGTGTTTCTATACATGCCTAGGAGATTCCTAGATTCTTGAACACATAAAACTAAATAATTATGCATGTTTAATTGGATTAGAACATAGGTTTTATTGAATTTGGTTTATATTTGTTCTTGTTGTATGAATTGTTAAATTCATGGATTTGATCTAGTTTCTTTATGAATTTTTACATGTTTTAAATAATGTAATTTTCATATCTGTGGATTGATAGAACTTAGAAACATGTCTAGGAATCCTTAAACAATAAAGATTGAGATCACAGTAGAAATTCTGGGCAGATTCGTGTAATAGTGCTCGATCCACTGTTACAGTGCTCGAGCCTTAAAGGCAAAGCTCGAGCCATAGATGTAAAACTCGAGCATGAAAAGAAAAGCTCGAGCTATTGGAGAAAAGCTCGAGGTATGGTTAGGAAGCTCGAGCCTGAAAAGAAAAGCTCGAGCCATAGGTGAAAAGCTCGAGCCTGAGATGTAAAGCTCGAGCCTGAAACAGGAAGCTCGAGCCTGAAACAAGAAGCTCGAGTAATTAAGACAAAAGCTCGAGCCTTACTTGGGGAAGTTTCATAAACAACGTTAAATTAATTTTAATTCATTTTGAGGGGTCCTAATCATTAAATAAGGACTAGGTATGAGTTTAAATAAATTCTAAACAGACTTAAATGCAACAATCCATGCTATTTGAATTCTTTAAGGAATGAATGGATTTAATCTTTTTAAATTGTTCTAACAATTGAGATTAAATGTGTAGCATGAATTGGATATGAAGAATGCTTACTTGACTGTATAATAAATATCAGCATATTTAAGATTCAATTTATGTAGAATATGATATAGGAAGCTTAAATAAATTATAAGTCATTCCTATTCTGTGATAGCCTGACATTATGTTATTATATTTATTTCTGGATTATTTGATGTATTTCCTTAATTATCACATCAACTATTAGATTGTGTGGATGTAGTACACCAGTATGGGATGGTGGCACTCTAGGGATGGATTAACTTATCAGTTAAGTCCTACCTATTTTGTATAAGGGAATGGATTAATTAAAATGTTAAATCCTACTTATATTCAAGTCAGGTCAGCTAAACAAGTTGAATGACTTATAGAGGATTAATTGTAGAGGATTACTTTTTACTGAATATGATGGTTACTGGATTATATATATATATATGTGTGTGTGTGTGTGTGTGTGTGTGTGTGTGTGTGTGTGTGTGTGTGTATGTGTGTGTGTGTGCGCGCGCGCGCCATGATATAAGCTCGAGTCTCAGGATCAGTGGTTAGGGCGTGTATATCGCCAGGGATGTGTAGCTAGATATAGTGTAGTTGTGTGCCCTGGTAAGTCTAGGTACTCATGCCCACTATATGTGCATTTTGAATGTTGCCTACTATTCAGCTTGAGGCAACCCTATAATCTAGTGAGGTTCCTTGTGTGTGTGTGTATATATATATATGGACTACTAGTTATTATTGGATTGACTAGGATATATACACGTATCGGATCTCTGCTTGGACTGTAGTAGAGTAGAACTTATTTGTTGGCCTAACCCACCATTATTTTTCAGGTGTTCTTCTGGTGTAGAAGATTGTTCGTGTTGAGCAGGGTTCAGTCTACTTCACTCTGCAGAGTCTACTTAGGAGATTCATTTATGTTTCATCTTTTAGATGTAGACAATCATTATGGTTACTTATTCAATTGTAATTTCTAGGGGTCCACACAGTATGAATTCCCGAGTTGTATTGAAAGATTTGTTGTATCCAAATATTTTATTATTTAATGAAAATTTATTCTGAGGATTTATTGGATTAACATTTTAGTGTTTATTTCAGCATTTTTATTTATTCTTATTTATCCTCTTGTATTCTGTGTTTATTTATTGTCGATTTATTTTTGATATCCCCGGGTATTCAGACTTGGGTCTAGTCAACCCGCATTCGGAAATCCAGGGGTATCACAGTTGGTATCAGAGCACTCTAGGTTCAAGAGTCCTTAGGAGTGTCTTTTGTTATGTGACTTCCACGTTACATCTCTTAAAACTTACGTAAGGAGAAGCTGATGTCAATTATATTCTATAGTTACAGAATGGTTGGCACTAGGAGGAGGATTGGGTTCAAGGCGAAAGCAATAAAGACCCAAAGAAGTAAAGGAGTACATTATCGATTTCTTGGAAAGAAGATTCATATGTTTCATTCCACACAAACTTTATCCCCGTTCGAGTAAGCCTCATAATAGGAGCGGCTAGGCGAGAAAAATCTTGCACAAACTTACAATAATATTCCGCCAAGCTTAGAAAACTTCGAACCTCAAACATATAACTTGGACTCTCCCGATTCAAGACGACTTTTATCTTGGAAAGATCAATTGAAACTCCTCCTCCGGAAACAACATGTCCCAAAAACTTCTCCTCCGACAACCAAAGCTCGTATTTCTCATACTTAGCATACAATCGATGCTCCCTCAAAATCTGTAGTACCGTCCTCAAATGTACTTCATGTTCCTCCCTTGACGTTGAATACACTAATATGTCATCCATAAACACGACAACAAACCTATCAAGATAAGTATGGAAGACATGGTTTATTAAGTCCATAAAAGCTGCCGAGGCATTTGTCAAACCAAATGGCATGACTAGGAACTCATAATGGTCGTACTATGTACAAAATGTGATCTTTGAAATATCTTCTTCCTTTACCCTCAACTGATAGTAGTCAGATCTCAAATTGATCTTCTAGAAACAACAAACACCTTTTACTTAATCGAATAAGTCGTCAATCCCAGGCAACGAATATTTGTTCTTGATGGTAGCATGATTCAACTTCCGATAATCAATGCACAACCTCAAAAAACCATCATTCTTCTTTACAAACAAGACCAGTACTCCCGATGGCAAAGCACTAGGTCAAATAAAATTTTTTATCTTTAAATCATTCAACTGCTTCTTTAATTCTTCTAACTCTGCCAGTGCATACGACACGGTGCCATAGAAATGGGCGTTGTACCAGGCATAAGATCAATGGAAAACACCATCTCTCTATATGAAGGCAACTCCGTCAAGCCTTTCAGAAACACATCTGGTAAATCGTAGACAACTACCGGATACACATCCCCATAGAACTCATCATCTTGGCTAAGAGAATAGCCAAAAAGAAATCACACTGATCCCAACCTCTAATGCCATAAAAAGAAGAAATGAGGGAATCACTCCGATCTTTGACAAAACAGGGACAATCTCTTTCCGCAGTGTAAACCGATTCCCTGCCCTTAAAGTAATCAATAATCGCCCTAAAAGACGACAACCATTCCATCCCAAGAATGACATCAAAACCTGTCATCTTGAGAAGAATGAGATCAAACTCAAGTACTCATCCCACAATCATAATGGTACAACTACAACAAACCCTATCAAGAATAACTGAACCCCTAATAGGCGTATCTACATAAAGTGGTATATCCAACTGACTAACCTCTAATCCCAATACACGTATAAAAGATGATGTAATAAAATAATACAATACACCATAATTAAATAACACTTTGGCCCAGGAATGGGACACAAGAAACTTACCCCTAACAGCTGACGGATTAGATAATGGCTCGGCTGGAGTAACCGGAGTAACTGCATACACCCTACCCTGGGTCCTCTGCCCCTAAGAACCATTAACATGGTAGCTTGACTGCTATGTAGGTGCACTAGATGGAGCTCCCCTACCCGATCGAGAACCATGAGATGCTATAGTCGGCTGTGATGGCGGTGGCCATGGTCAAAACTCTTACTGAACTGTAGCAGACTGTGTCAATTTCTGCTGTAAACTTCCACCCCACCAGTACCACTACCATGTCGTGGACAATCTCTCACCATATGGCCCTGCTAGCCATACCCAAAGTATCATCCCTAAGCTGACTAAGTCTATTGGACACTGTGCCTTGTAATGCCCGGGCTGCTTACACTTGAATCACATGGCCTCCATCTAAAAGACCCCATAGAAGCTGTAGTTATACGTGTGGACCTAGCAACCTATTGTCCCTGAAATCCTGATGGCTCGCTCATGTGCTTCTTCCTTGACTGATTCACAGAACTAGCACCCATACTCCTGCCCTATCAATAAGACTCCTGTATGGTCCATCTGTCCTTGTTCTCTACCTCAACCACTAAGGCCTTCCTTCCTACCCTTGCATAGTCTATCAACTCTGCGGCAGCCACTTCCGACCTAATGGTAAAGTCAAAACCACCCACAAACTTCAAAGTCTTCTCTTCGTCATTATTCGTTATCTGCGGTGCAAATTTGTTCTCGTATTCTATAACTGTCATGTTCCCTTGCTTGAGGTTAGCAAACTCTATCTTCAATTCCCTCTTCTTAGGTGCCGGAAAGTACTTGCCATATAAAAGGTTCTTAAAAGCGTCATAAGTCATATTGCCCACATCGTGTGTGTAAGTGATGGTATTCCACTAAATCTCTGCGTTTCCCGTGAAATTATAAGTAACTAATACAATCTTCAACCTATCCGACGATAGCTCCATAGCATTAAAATGCTTCTCCAACCTATCAATGTAGTTATCCACCACTAATGGATCTAGACCACCCAAACAGAGTCGTCATCAATTTCACGAACCTAGAAATGAAATGAAAAGTTTTTTCCAAATCACTCTTCTCCGGTGGTAGCACCAGTTGCAGAACAACTTGTGATGAAGACGCCACTGTAGCCCAAAAAACCCCCTGTAAAACCGTAGTTAAGGTTTTCCTAACTTGGTCCTTACCTACTTGAATAGGCGGTTCGACATTCATCCTAGCTTATCCCCCTTTAGGTGGGACCATATCGCGTAACAACATATCCTCCTCGACTTACTCCTCAACCCTCTCCTTAGGATTGGAGCTAGAACTTTCTTTGGTATTCCTTTGCGGTGGCATAATGCTATACAATAAGAAAATGATTCAAAAATTGATAATAATGATGATCCACCCAAAACGACATCCTCACACAACTCACTCGACATTAACGGTAACATTTAGACACTTAGCATACATACTTTAAATCACACAAATATTTCATATACATTTTATATACATTCTATATACATGGCCATGCAATCAACATTTAAACACATAAGTACGCAGCAAGTAAGCATGCTTCTCAAAAATAGTAAACATCTTAGCACGTATCGCATAGTCAATGCAAGTCAACTTTCTACCCCGTCTAGGTAAGCCACTACCCGTCCTCCGAAAGGTTCTCGAACCACATTCTGATACCAAATCCGTAACAACCCAAATCCAGGGGATTTGGATCACTAGCTGGGTCCTAGTTGACCCGAGAACACAAAGGGTAAAATGGCCATTACGCACCTTACTAAGTGCTAAGAGTAATAATGAGGTCTTACTAGTCATTTACGATCATATTAAATCATTAAAAAATGGTAACACTGGCTTCGGGTTTGTACTGGAACCCTAAGCTCACAAGGGGTAAAACGGTTATTTCAAGTTAAAATTATAGGATGAGACCCATACCATTAGAAGGATGACTCAAAAACGTGCAATTAAGACTCAAGAACGACCCTATTTGGGTTTAAAATGAACAAGTTATGACTTACCGAAGTTGGCACCCCAAAAACTTCAATCTGATGCACTTGAACTGGTCCTAGAAAATCATGGAACTGGTTCATCTTGGGCAACACCTTTTTCCTTGAGCCTAAGCCTAAAGATGAACCTGTTCTATAAAATCATGGAACTAGTTCATCTTTGACAGCCCCTTCCGTTAAACCTAAGCCTAAAGATTTACCTATTCCATAAAATCGTGGAACTAGTTCATCTTTGGTAGCCCCTTTATTTGAACCTAAGCCCAAAGATGAACCTGTTCCAGAAAATCATGGAACTAGTTCATCTTGGGCAGCCCCTTTTTTGGAACCTAATTCTAAAATTGTCTAATACATCAAATTAAAGCATAGAATACATCATTGAGTCACCTTTCATTTTAAATCTTTGAAAAATAACATAGTCTTTACATTCATCACTTACATACTCCAAATGTTTCAAAAGTAGTCCAAAAGAATATGGTTACAAGTTTGAGACCCTTAGAGCCTTAAATACAATGTTTTACACACAAAAAAAAATAACCGAACTAATGTTATTATACAAAAATGGTCATTGTTACTAACATTGTTTACAAAAAAATTACAAAAAATGATTTCATCAAATACAACTAAACTTATGGGGGAATGTCATCAACCACATTCTTGCCGTGACCTGAAAAATGTTAAAGAAAAGGGTGAGCACAGAGTCTTAGTAGAAGATGCCTAAGGCGCCCACTTTGGACTCCCTTGAGCCACACTACACACAATAGGGCTACAAGAAAACCGGGATCATTCTTTGGGGAATTCATAGCATTTAAAACACAATCAATCCCATCAATAGCATTTTCACAACTTATTATAATTTTGCATGAAAATGTAATGCAATGTATAATCATTCCCAAATTTAGTCTCCACCGACCCTAACTCACACCGAAAATCGTTAACCGACTTTACCGAAGCAAGATTGATTAGCTATCCCAGCCCTCTAAACCAAAAATCATTTGGGCCCAAGTAATCAACGTTATGCGTCCTATAACCAACATGCACTCCCTCTAGGTTAAAGTTAGCACCGGACTTGCAAAATTTGGTTCTTTTTTATAAAAATCCATTTCATGCCCCTTCTCATTTTCCCTTCCCGCCATATCATGCATATGCTTCAATCTCAACACTTTAACTTCAATTTCATTCATATAGCAATAATGGCATAAGCATGGTATCTTCTAGAAAATGAACATGACGGTGGCAATGTCGTCCTACACCACAAGCTTAGAAAGTGTGCATTAAGGTGAGGGCCAAGTTTTACATTTATAGAAGCCACTACTACCTTCACTAAAAATATAGTTAGGGCGAGTAGGGATCGTCCCAAGGGATTGGAGTCGAATTTGGTTGTGCAATCGCTATTAGGGTTAGTAGGTCGAGTGATCAAACAAATGGTTGGTTGGTTGATTAAACTAAAAAGTAAATTAAACTAAATAATTGAATGCAACAAAGAGTAAGTAAGAGATAGAGAGATCTTGGGGTTTAGAGGCCACCACCAAATAATGCTTTTTTACACCCTTAACTAGTGACTAATGAGGGAAATGTGTATTGCAATATTGATGTGTGTGTGTGTTTGGTTGATTCAATTAGCAAGGGTGACCAATTAAGCATACATTGTCTAATCAACATGTGAAAAGCACAATATATCTAGCAATTAAGTATATATTATTTAAATAGCATATGAAAAGCATAATATATCTAGCAAGTCATTAGTCATTTCATTAAGCTCACAAGCCAAATACACCACAAGGTTAGAGACATATGCTACTTGCATTTAAAAGTATGGAACATCAAACAACAAGCATAGATTGTCCTCCCATCTAACAACTATGCTACCACTACACTACAATTAAGCTAATGACATGAAATTAAACTGATTAAGCTAAGGGAGAGGCACAATCCATTAAGAAATGAACATGAACCATCTAGAAAGTTACAAGAGCATTCCTTTAAGCACAATGTTTTGACAATCTCTAGATCTATGGCATTAATACACATAGACATGCATCAATAACACAAGAAATAGAGATAAACACATGAACATCTATTCTAGCATACATAGACATACGGATAGAATGAAATGATCAATTGGAAGCATTAAACCACATAAATCATTAAATAAACAAGATCTATATATATAAAAGTGCCAAAATATGTATTACAACACTAATCCCTCAATAATACACAAAATCAAGATGTAGAAAGCATGCTTGGGGCTAACTCTAGCCCCAAAAGGATGTCTAGCTACTTATGGTAGTGCTTCTCCAACCCTCAAGGGCTAACTCCATGGTAGAGATTTGCTCCTTGGTTGATGAAGAGTCTCCAATGGTGTCTCTAGCCTCCTCCTCCTTTAAGTTTGCTCTCCAAGAGATCTTACAAGGTATGAGATGATATCTGTGATATGAGGTCCTCTCCTTTGTAAAAAGTAATCCTTATCCTTATATAGGTAGGTCAAATGATACCCAAAATGAGCTGGGGTCATGCACAAAATATTCCCCAATGATTGGATAAAGGACGACTTTTGGTGAGCTGGAGATTTAACTTTTTCGCACTGGAGGAAGTTCGATCGATCGAACCTTGGACTTGGATCAATTGAACATGGCTGAGATCTATCGAACTTAGGATGGATCGATCTTTAATGGCGGCGCTTTTTGGATAAAGACAAATCTGAGATATTTTGAAGATATTTTTGGGAAAAGGACAAAAGTGGTTGGTAGGGTGGTACAACTAGATAAGATCAATCATTTGGATAAGGACAAGGCAGTTCGATCGATCGAAGAATGATGTTAGATCGATCAAACTTTTGAGATCTCTGAAAATGTCATCATGGCTCTGATCCATCTTGAAGTGCTGAGATCGATCATGTTAGATCGATCGAACTTTGATCTGAGATCGATCGAAGATGTTGATTTCCACCTTTTTCTTCCTTTTGCTTCCACTTAGCTCCTTTCTTTGATTCATCTCAGAATTGCTTCATTTCTGCTCTTATTTGGCTTAGTTAGCTTATTTTCGGGATAAGTGCCTAAAAATGGAATTAATACGAAATTAATCTAAAACGGTAAAGTAAGATAGATAAAGGTACTAGAATGCTTAAGCTTAAGGGGTTTAAATACGCACTTTTCAGCACTCATCACACCCCCAAACTTAAATATTGCTAGTCCCTAGCAATGAACTAGAAAGTAAAGGAATAAAATGAATAACTAAACAACTATGAACTATAAAACAATAAATGGATAACGCCACTTTCGTAGGGAACACGATTGCACTTAGCATATGCAACAAGCCTTTTAAACTCCTAGGTTACCCCTAGTGGACGACTGAAGTCTCGTGAGGGTTTCCAGAAATGGTACCCACAAACATTAAGCTCATTCTTTCAAAAGAGACACCAATATTGCAAACAAACATTGGGAGAAAACTACCTCAAGTATGCAATGTTTCAAACATTTCCGAGCAATCTCCCAGAATCTCAACATTAAGCAAGCAAGTATGGTCCTCCACACATCAAGAAAATGATCATCCAAATCAAAACAAATCTAGAATTCTTTTTGAGTGGATCGACATCAAATGTGTTGCTATCTTAGCCAACTAAAGAATTAATCACATCCTTACCCTCAAACTAGCAGACAAATCTAGTACAAATCATCAAGACAAAAAGTGGACCTTTTATTAAAGCTTTATTCATCTAGGTGCGCTTATTCTTTTCACTCAAATTTTTTTTTTTTTTTTTTTTATAGGATCAAAGATGGAAGCATGGTGCAATGTGTTAATCTATTAAGCTTTCTAGTGATTCATGAGGTCAAGCGTTAGGTCAATGACTCCCAAACCAGACGGCTTTAGGACATTAGGCGTTCAAACACCCCTACGGACTTACAAGCTCAAATCAACTAGGCTACAAATCAAGATAACCTCCATCTAATTATTTCCTACTTCTCACCATTTGGGAGAAGTCCTCACTTTTTGTATTGCTTTTGCAACTTTTTCTTCTTCTTTTTTTTTTTTTTTTTGAATTCATTTATTAACCTAGAGTTTCGGCCCTCCACCTGTTGACACAAAAAATTCAGTGTTTGATGAAGCTAGAATCCCGACTACTTAGTGAAAGGGGTTGTTATCCACCTTTATCAAGAATGAAAGCTTTCAATGCACTACTAGTCCAATTGGGATATAACCAATTCAATAATCAACAAAGCATGTACCCCACAAATGAATGCTAGTGTGCGCCAATGCTAGTGTAGAATTCTAAAGTGAATCTCAAAACAATCACAAAATCAAGATGATGTGGACTACAGATGCAAGCAAGATATCAATCTTTTGAAAAATTTACTCCTAAATGGCATCCATAAGGCATACAAGGAGTATTGGACTCTTAAGTCAAGCAATTTTAAGCAATATAGTCCTTAAAAGATCAAATTCATAGCTAGATATGGACCAATCATAGAAAATCTCTCAAATACCCAAGTCATGCTCAAAATTTTGAATTTAAAAGCAAACACTGTAACATACACCGTTACCTCCAAACTTAAATGGCACAATGTCTTCAATGTGCAAAGAGAACAAAAGGAAAGAGTATACCGGCGCAATTAAGGCAAAGAATGTTCGGGAATAAAGTATCCAAAGTGGGTGGCATGGCCCCCCCAAACTTGGGATTAACTATGGTCCTAAAATTTGGCACTCGGATAAACTCATCAGATAACAAAAAGGGATAATCAATGCACAGTGGACATGCAAGTGTAAATAAAATAAAACAGTGAGAAGGATATAAGGGTGGTCCTGAAAATCGAGTAACACTCTCTCACTGAAGTCACTGTGATGCACCTGATGGAGTCAAACAGACAGATATAAGAATATGATAAATGACATCCATATCAAAAACATATATAAAGAAAATAAAGTACTGGATACATCAAAAGATCAAAGTCGACAGACTAGCTGCAAATAATATACAGTGATAAAAATGAAGTATAGAGCACAGAGGTGCAGTATAAAAAAATAGAAGAACTGGAAGTCTCAGGTGGAGGAAGCAGGTCAGGCAGGGTGAGCTCCGCGGATATCGTGAGATAAGTCTCGGAGTACAGCCATGACATCCGTGCTGAATGTAGCAAAATTAGCTCGGTAGGCTACAGCATCGGCTCGAATGGCAGCAGTATCAGCTCTGATAGCAACCACTGCATCCTCAAGAGCCTGAAGACGCTCTCCAAAGCCGGGGGTCTGACTAGGAGCCTCAGGTATGGATGAATCAGAAGAAAGATCCTGAGTCTGCTCCTCCTCGTGTACTGGCGACCTGGCTGGAGAGTACTGCTCTGCATCATCTGCAGGTCGCTCTAAATTAATGTCTATATGCTCGGCAGGTGGACCTACTGGTACATCATCCGCTGCGGGGTCTGCTGCTGCTGCCTCAGCTACTGCCTCTGCCTCCTCAGCCTCGAGCTCCTCTACAGCCACTACTGCGTGGTCCTGTAGTTTAGTGATGATAGCATTGTAGCTCTTGTCCCAGTCCTTCTTCAAGAAGTGACAGGAACCTCTCTCAAGATGCTCCCGAGGATGAAAAGGGTAGCGCTGGTCGATCAATATCTGGGTGATGAGGTGGCCAAAAGGGAGAGACTTAGCCCTTCCGGGCTTCTCCTTGCTGATATACTCGTCAAAGAGCTTCCTCATCACACTCCAAATAAGTGCGGGGATAGCTACCCAGTGGCCTGTATAAAATGCGTAGAGGGCTGTCAAATAGTCTCCTCGCCGCTGAATCTTGTGCCCGGCCATATATATATTCCAAAAGAGAACAGAATCAAAGAACCATAGGTCATCTGGAAGAAAAGTGCGGGTGGCGAAAGTCTCGCCATCAGCATGGTGACCTATAAGAAATATTGCCATGTCGGCATAAGAAGGCCTGTATAGCCTCTGATATAGTTCTTGTAGCTCCGGAGGGCATCGGTGTGGACAATGGCATGAGCGGGCTAATGAGTCCACAGTAATAGTAATCTGATGGCCATCTATAGTAGTGACCAGCTCGGCTGTGGTACGCGGGGACGGTCGGAGGTTCTGGAAGAACATTCGTACCAGCCGCGGGTAGACTGGCTCAGTAACTGGGGCAAGAATAGCTGTAAGGCCCCTCTGGATAATATCATGGTAAGCCGATCGGGTCAGCACCGATCTAGAGAAGAAATCTGTGTCGAACACCGACTCATGGTCCACTGCCATATGCGCATATCTAGGCACGGGCCTATCACGCTCTTGAGCTGGTGGAGCTGGCTGGTATGGTGGAGATGATACTGGTGAATACTCAGCTCCAGCATGTGATGGAGATGGTGATGGTGTAAACGCAGGCTGAGCTGCAGAAGTGGATGGAATATGATCATCCTTAGCCTTATGAGCAGATAGAAATGAGTGAGAAATAGGGTTTTGACACCCTACGAAATGCTTTGCTAGTCTTTAACGTCGCTAGTAAGACATTGGGCTCTTTTAGCCTGGATCAAAGATCTTGTAATGCATCATCTCCTTATTGGGGTGATAGATGCTTTGAACTCCACCCAACGAATGGTTCTTTGAAGAACTTGATGGATTAAGCTCAAAAGAAACTTTAGATCCCTTGTCAATGCAATCACAACCTTTAGGCTTTCATGCCCTTTCAAAGCAAGAATTTGAAACAAGACTTTGAGAATGCAAGGTTGAAGATGATCCTTTTGAAGTTTTGGTCTTATACAAAAGCTCACTTCTTTGACATTAAAGATCATGACATTTGTCTACAACATTAACCTCTCTTTCATATTTGTCAAATGAATTGGGTATGGGATTGAAGATATTCAACTTCACCTTCATGTGGCCAAATGAGATCTTCATTATCGCCGTCCTACAATTGATGTTGGCATTAACGGTTGACAAGAAAGGACGACCAAGAATAACAGGAATTTGGCTTTTAGGATTGGGGACCGGTTCCGTGTCAATGACAATGAAATCAACGGGGAAGAAGAACTTATCAATCTTAATCAAAACATCCTCAATTATACCCCTAGGCTTCTTAATGGATCGGTCGGCAAGTTGTAAAACTAGCGACGTCGGTTTCAATTCACCTAGGCCCAATTTGACATAAACTGAGTATGGAAGAAGGTTAACACTTGCTCCTAAGTCAAGAAGCGCCCGATTAATGATATGATCACCAATAATGCATGAAGTAGTAGGTGAACCAGGGTTTCTTAAACTTTGGTAAAGTTTTATGTTGCAAAATTGAGCTTACTTGCCCGGTCAAAACCACTTTTCTTGGTGTTTGGCTCTTGTTCTTCCGCTTTTGGGTGCACAAGTCTTTCAAGATTTTGGCATAAGCCGGAATTTGCTTGATTGCATCCAAAAGTGGAAGATTGACTTTCACTAGCCTAAACATTTCCATGATTTCATTGGTTTTTTGCCTTTTGCTTATCTTTTGAAATGGATCCTGTTAAGGCATGGAACTTTTGGCTCAAAACTCTTTTCAAAATTTTTCTTTGAAGTCTCTTTAACATAAGAATTTTTCAAATCATTTTGTTTCAAATCATTTTTCAACAAAACCTTTTCAAATTCATTTTTTAGCAAATCCTTCTTCAAATCATTTTCAAAATCATTTTTCAAATCACATTTTGAAGTTTTCTCATTCACAAGATCATGTATATGCAATGAAGGAGGAATGGGATATGAAATGGGACGGGTGACAACTTGAGGTTGCACCGGTTCACTCTCTTCACTGGACATTTCAACTTGATTGTCCACAATCCTACCACTCCGCAAGGTAGTCACCACATTAACATATTCAATGGTGTGGCCTTCCGATGAGGAATGGGTTTCCACAACACATTGTTGCTTAAGTTGGGCATTCATAGGCATCTTTCCCTTCTCTCTAGCATTAAGAGTGCTTGCTATTTGCCCTACTTGGGTTTCTAGCTTCGTAATAGATTGAGAGTGGGAATGAAGCAATTGTGTGTTTGCCTCAAGAGTGCCCAAAGCATTCAAAACTTTTTCTTCAAAGGCAGGACTTCTAGCATTTCCTTGGGAATAAGATTGGTTAGGAAAATGAGAGTTAGCAAATTAATTACCTTATGATTGATAAGGTCTATAACCTTAGGATCCTTGGTTTTGAGGTGGAGGTGGAATGTACTTCCCTTGAAAACCGCCTTGGGAAGGGTTTGAGCCCTCTCCTTGGTTTTTCCAAGAGAAATTCGGATGATTTCTCCAACTTGGATTATAATGAGTACCATAAGGATTGTTCCCTTGGTTCACAAAAGCTGCATTGACTTGTTCATTAGGTTCATTTTGCACTTGTCCATGAGGACAATGAGAAATAGAATGAAGAACACTAGAACAAGTCATACATGTTTTATTTGACGCACGATGAGAATGGTTAGGAAAGGAAGATACTTGGTTTGTCGAGTTTTGGTTAATCAAAAATTGATCAAACCTTTGAGATAAAGAATTCATTTCGGCAGCTATTTCATTTGAATGGTCGACTTAATGTAAGCCAACACTCTTCCTACCTTGTGAATTTCTACTATTTTTGGATGATAATGTTCTATACAAAGAATTTTCACTCATGCTCTCATAAAGACGCCACACGTCATCCTCATGCCTATCAATGTATGAGCCACCCATGGAAGCATCAACCATGCCTTTGTAATTGTCCGATAAGCTCTCAAAGAAATATTAAACTAATTGCAATTTGGGCATATCATGATGTGGACACTTCCTAAGCAATTCATTGAAGCGTTCCCATGCCTCATGAAACGTTTCTCTGTTCCCATGTGAAAATCCTTGAATTGAGGTTCTTATGGCATTGGTCTTAGAAACCATATAATACTTCTTTAAGAACTCTTGTTGCATTTCTGCCTAAGAAGTGATTAAAAAAGGCCTAAGATTGTTAAACCAATACTTTACCTTGTCTTTTAAGGTGAATGGAAAAAGTTTGAGTCTTAAGACCTCTTCCGGCATGTCCGTATATTTTACAGTGGAACATACTTCTAGAAACTCATCCAAATGCTTGTAAGGTTCTTCACTTGGAAGTCTCTAATAGTTATGAAGCATTTAAATGGTTTATGGCTTAATTTCATAGTGATGTGCTCTAAATGGTGGCAATTGAATGCATGTGGATGCATTATATTCATTAGGCACATAGTGATCTCTTAAAGCAAGTGGAGGATTAGCAATTTGAGGTGAAACGTGGGCACCTTGATTTTGATTTACTTGAATGATGGGAGGTTGTGGAGCATACATTGGCCTTGGCATTCCAAATGGAACTTGGCCTTGTTGTTGTGGTTGGTAAATGAATGGCCTAGGCATATCTAATGGTGCTTAAATGTTCTCATGATGCACATTTGGATGAAGGATTCCTTCTTGGTCTATGTGACCAAGGTCCTCTACATGCTCTTCATTATGGCCTTCCATTGATGTAATGGATCGGGTAGAACTAGAACTTCCTCTTCCCCTAGGATTTCTAACTACGAATTCAAGATTCAAATCAAGAGGGACAAGAGTTGGTCTTAGTGATCTACGACCATGCATGCATAATATGAAAACACATAAACACAATGAATGAACAAACACTTCAACTTCACAATAATTCAATGAAACTTCCTATACAAACACTTAACCCATACTCCTATGCTTTAACAACAATGATGCAAAGAACAATTAAAAATGCCTCCATGCGGGCCGATAATTTAACTAAAGGATTGAGTAAGAAAAAGCTCGTAAAGGTCCTATAGCACTTCAACTCCAAATTTATAGCTTAGCTTAGCAATTTTTTTAAAATTTTTAGCATTTTTCCATGCTTGTTTAGCTCATTTGCTTGGTGGCTTCTTTGCTTGCCTCCTAGCACAATGCTCCTTGTCAAAGATGAACAAACACAATAAGTAATCAAAAGAAAAATAAAAACAAAGTAAAGACACGATCAAAAGAGTACTAATTCCTAATTGATTCCACAAATACGACGTTGCCTAATCCCCGGCAACGGCACCAAAAACTTATGGCTGTGGTAGTGTCGTCCTACACCACAAGCTTAGAAAGTGTGCATTAAGGCGAGGGCCAAGTTTTACATTTATAAAAGCCACTACTACCTTCACTAAAAATATAGTTAGGGCAAGTATGGATCGTCCCAAGGGATTGGAGTCGAATTTGGTTGTGGAATCGCTATTAGGGTTAGTAGGTCGAGTGATCAAACAAATGGTTGGTTGGTTGATTAAACTAAAGAGCAAATAAAACTAAATAATTGAATGCAACAAAGAGTAAGTAAAAGAGAGAGAGATCTTGGGGTTTAGAGGTCACCACCAAACAATGCTTTTTTACACCCTTAACTAGTGACTAATGAGAGAAATGTGTGCTGCAATATTGATGTGTGTGTGTGTTTGGTTGATTCAATTAACAAGGGTGACCAATTAAGCATACATTGTCTAATCAACATGTGAAAAGCACAATACATCTTGCAATTAAGTATATATTGTCTAAATAGCATGTGAAAAGCACAATATATCTAGCAAGTCCATGCCACTTAAGTTAATTTGTAGTTTTTTTATTTTGTTTATTTTTTTTTTTTTACGTTTGATGTAATGGGATTATCTCCCCCTTTTATATAAGAAGAATATAATTTTTTTTATCTGCTCAACTTGTCTATATTTCTTCTCTCCTTAATTGAACAAATAACAAAACCGATGATTCGGTGGCTCAGTTTTTTTAGCTTTTGTAGAATTTCCCAAGTGTTATGCGATCAGCTAATCGTGCCGCTTGCCCCTTTCACTTGAAATTTTTGCAGGAGGTGATCTGCTGATGGTGCCACTTGCCTCTTTCACTTGGAGTTTTTATAGGATTTCCTAAATGTTAGGTGATTGGCTAATAATGCCACTTGCCCCTTTCATATGGAATTTTTGTAGGATTTCCTAAGTGTTAGGTGATCGGCTAATAGTGCCACTTGCCCCTTTCACTTGGAATTTTTTTAGGATTTCCTAAGTGTTAGGCGATCGAGTAATAGTACCGCTTGCCTCTTTCACTTGGAATTTTTGTAAGATTTCCCAAGTGTTAGGTGATTGGTTATTAATGTTGCTTGCCTCTTTCACTTGGAAATTTTGTAGGATTTCCTAAGTGTTAGGTGATCAGCTAATAATGCCACTTGCCTCATTCACTTGGAATTTTTGTAGGATTTCTTAAGTGTTTGGCGATCGGCTAATAGTGCCACTTGCCTCTTTCAATTGAAATTTTTGTGTGAATACATTCGTCACAGTTGTACTTTAGGAAAACGATTTTTATTAACCACTTAGCTCTGAGGGCCATACCTTAGCACTCGATGAAGCGCTAACATAAACAATGGATTATAATCTGGATACAGCTTTAATAATAGTACCTTTTTAGGTAGGTGGCATTCCATGGTTTGTTCACTTGCTTCCCTTGTAGAGTTTCGAGCCTGTAACCTCCTTTCCCCATGACTTCAGATATTCGGTAAAGACCCTCCCAGTCGGATTCCATTTTTGGTACCAGTCCCACCTTTTGCTTTATAATCATTTCTCCCTGAGTAAAGGTTCGGTGTTTCACCTTCTGGTTGTGCCCTCGTGCCAGGATCTGCTGGTATGAGGCCAGTCGAATCGCTACGTCTTCCCTTTTTCTTATCTATCAGATAGAGGTTCCGTTCAAGTAGGCGATCCTTTATTGAGGGTTCCCAATAAGTGCTTCTAAAAGTGAGCATTACATGCTCGGTTGGGATCAATGCCTCGGATCCGTAAGACATGGCGAATGGGCTTTCTTCGGTTGGTCTTCTTAGGGCTGTTCAATTGGCCCACTATACCTTCGGGAGCTAATCTAGCCAGTTTCATTTTTCTTTTTCTAATCTCTTTTTGATATAATCGAAGATTGTTCTATTTGTGATCTCTACTTGGCCATTTTCTTGCCGATGGCTCACGGCTGCCAATTTTTGGTTGATTCCATACTCATTGAGGACCTCTCTGACATGTTGGTTATCCAGATTTGTCGCATTGTCCATCACGATCGATCGAGGAATTCCAAATCGGCAGATGATGTTGTTCCAAATGAAGCATTTCACTTGAGTATGAGTCACAAATGGGTAAGGCTTAGCTTCTACCCATTTAGTGAAGTAGTCTGTAGCCAACAGAACATGTTTGTTCTGTGATCAGGCAGGTGGGAGTGGCCCTACCACATCCATCCCCTATTAAGCAAACAGCCATGGACTCGCGATAAAGTATAAGTCCTCCAGGTTAATGGATGAGTGGCTCGTACCTTTGACACTTGTCACATCTTCTAGAAAACTCCTATGTATCCCTTGACATATGTGGATAGAAGTAGCCTTGTGTTCGGGCTTGTGAGCTAGCGACCGACCTCCGATGTGATTTCCACACACGCCATTGTGAATCGTTCGGAGAACCTCTTAGTCCTAGAAGGGGGCTAGGCATCGTAGATAGGGGCTTTAGTATGATCTTCGGTACAGTTGTCCATGGGTGACCACATACTTTGCTAGCTTTATCCTAATAGCTCTGGCCTCTTCTTTGTTCTCAAGCAACATATCGGTTTTGATGTAAATCATAATCAGGTCAATCTAGCTCAGCTCATATGGGATAACATAGACACGCTTAGGTTTTAGTATAGAAGGGTGAGCTAATGTGTCCATTGGGACTACCCTAGTCAAATTATCGATCACCTGAGCCAGATGCTACATTTGCTAAATGATCGACCCTCTAATTCTCCCCCCTAAGGATTTGGTCAAATTCTCCCCCCTAAAAATCACCGAATACATGAAACTTTTGTACCTGCAACTCCTTAGCCAGGCGCAGACCAACTAATAAGGCTTCGTACTCCGCTTCATTGTTTGTAGTCAGAAACTTAAGTTTAATCGCTCAGGTTAAGAGTGTTCCATCTGGAGTATTGATTACAACACCGACCCCTGACCCTGCTTAATTCGAGCATCCATCAATGTAGAGGTACCATTGGTGCTCCGTGGGTGCATCGAATTCTTCATCGGGCTCATGGTCCAACAAAAAAATCTACCACAGCTTGCCCCTTGATCACAGTACGAGGCTCATAACTTATCTCAAAAGGGCTTAGCTCCATTATCCACTTGGCGATCCTTCCGGATAGGGGCTTGGTTTATGCAAAATAGCTCTCAAGGGGTAACTGGTTGGCACCACTATTGGATGAGACTCAAAGTAATGTCACAATTTTATTTTCACATTAACCAATGCGAGAACAATTTTTTCCATCTTCGGGTACCTCCGTTCGACATCCCCCATTATCTTGCTCGTGTAGAACACTGGTTTCTGTTCCCGTTCCCTTCTCTTATCAATGCTACGCTAATTGCCACATTCGATACAGCCAGATATAGGTATAATTTCTCGCCCGATTCGGGGGTAGAGAGGATCGGTGGTTTTTGTATATACTCTTTCAGGTTGGCAAGCGCCTCTAACTGCTCAGCCCCCTAGGTCTGCCCCCCCTCTTACCCTAATAGCATCAAAGAAGGGCTTACATTTATCTGATAAATGCGATAAAAATCTGCTCAATACGACTATTCTTCCTGTCAAAACCTGTACATCTTTGAGAGACTTGGACTCTTTGTTCTATACTAATGTCGTGGCTTGGATTGGGCTAGCCTCAATGCCTCTGCAATTGACTATGTGGCCTAGGAACTAGCTGAGTAAACCCCAAATGAACATTTTAAAGGATTCAACCTCATATCATGCCTCTTTAGAGTATCAAATACATATTGTAAGTCACGAAGGTGATCTCGCTTCATTTTACATTTTACCACCATGTAATCAATGTAGGCCTCCACTATTTGGCCCATCTGGCTTTTAAATATTTTATTGATGAGGCGTTGGTAAATTGGCCCGGCATTTTTCAATCCGAATGGCATGACTCAATAGCAGTATGTTCCTCGTTCTGTGATGAATGGGCTCTTCTCTTCATCTTCAGGGGTCCATTGGGATTTGGTTGTATCCTGAATATGCATCTAAAAATGCCAGACGTTCGAACCCAGTAGTGGCATCTACCATTTGGTCAATCTTTAGAAGGGCGTAACTATCCTATGCATTTTTAAATTGGTAAAATCAATACACACTATCCATTTGCCATTCTTCCTTTGAACTACCACCACATTCGACAGCCACTTTGGGTAGTATACTTCCCTAATGAACCCTACCTCTAGCAGGAGGCCAACTTCCTCGGCTATGATCCGATTTCTCTCCGGGACAAATCTTCTTTGCTTTTGATGAATAGGGTAAAAACCTGGGTCAACGTTAAGGCTGTGACATGCAACCTCGGGATGCACCTCGGGCATGTCCAAGTGGCTCCAGGCGAATATGTCTTAATTTGCATTAAGCAACTTTGTCAATTCGGCATTTTCTTCCTCAGACTGTAAGGACCCGATCCTGACCACTCTGTCTGGGTGGGCTAGGTTAATTTGGATTTCTTCTAATTGCTCCTCCGTGAGAAGTTGTTCCTCTATCTCTTCACTCAACTGATCGTAATCAGGCGGAGGGGATGATAATTGATATTTATTGGTTTAGGTTCGGGCTACACCTTTCCCCTTGTCCTTGGACCTAACAGTTCCAGCATAACATTCCTTTGCTGCCACCTAGTCTCCTCTAATGTCGATCACATTACTTCCATCTGGACCAAAACATCTCAATATCTGGTGCAGGGTGGATGGAACTCCTTGCATGTAGTGGATCCATCCCCTTCCCATCAGAGAAGGTTATACATGGGATGAACATCCACTAAAACGAAATTCTTTATCACCCCGGTCGGTTCCACTATTTTCCTATTGAACCCCACCAACGAATTTCCAGTAGGTTTAACCTGCTTTGGATCGATCATCAATTGTTTGAATGCTGGTTTTGTGATTATGTTCACACTGCTTCTTGGGTCGACTAAGACTCGTTTCACCAAACAGCTTGCTACCATGAGGCTAATTACGAAGGGATCTTCATGTGGAGTTTGTACCCTCTGTATATCGGATCCCCCAAACTTGATATGGATGTCCACCTCCATTCGTCTTGCAGTGCTAACATTGTTCACCCTTCTCAACTTTTGTGTATGTCTTGGGTGCATTTTGAGTAACTCTTCAGTTTCCTCATCTCCTTCGGGATGCCCATGAATGGTGTTTATAATTCTTACGGGTTGAACTTCTTAAAGGTTCGTCTTGTCATGCACTCCTTCTTGTGCGTTCGGCCTTACCGTTTGAGTGGCTTTATATTGTCCCTTAGTTAACACATAGTTGGAAAACTCCTCCTTAGCTATCATCATCACCACTTGCCTTCTAAGATTTCTGCATTCGTTAGTTTGATGTCCAAAATCACAATGAAAGGCACAATGCTTGGATTGATCTCGTTATTCGATCGGCTGTCTGATCGGCTATGATGGTGAGAACTTGGCCTTGTTCTCTTGGTAAAGCTTCGCCAAGGAAGTCTTGAGTGGTGTGATGGTTTCTTCTTCCCTCTAACGCTTAGGTGGCCTCCATAGGGCCTGCGGCGCTTGACTTGGCAACTTCTGCCCTTTGATCTTATCACGCGAACGACCCTCATTGGTGACCATGGTGGCCTGATGCATTCGCAAGGCCTCTTCCTCTTTCATTTGTATGTAGTCTTATGCTTTGTCACCCAAGTCTCCCATTTTCTTATGCATCTTGTGCACCAATGCACCTTGGAAGATAGTGCCAGGAATGATAACCAGCTTGAAAGCTTCAACTGCTGCTCTCTTATTGTATTTTTCGACCATGCTCAGCTCAAGGTTAAATTTGGTGAGGAAAGCCTGCAGCCTCTCTCCCTTGTGCTGTTTTATGGTGAACAGGCTCGATACGCTCTTTTGAATCTGTTGATTGTCGAAATACTACACCATGAACACTTCACACAACTGGCAAAAACTTCCAATAGTCCCTTTCGACAAGTGTTTAAACCATTTGAGAGCTGGCCCGGTTAGACTTGTTGGGAACACTCGGCACATTAGGGCATCATCATCGTTGTGCAAGGCCATCTTCAGCTGGACATGGTAAACGTAATCCATTGGGTCCGTTGAGCCGTCGAATGATGCGAACAATAGGATGATGAACTTCTTCGGTTTGGGTCCTTTCAGTATCTCTTCAATAAAAGGTGAATCAACCATATCAGCAGAGGCCTTCGCAGCCATGTTAGCTGATGTCGGTGCCTTTAGGTCCTTAAGTCGTTCGCCCACCTCTCGTTAAACTTGTGTTCGGACATTTGCCTTCGACATTTCTTCGAACACCTGGGGTGTGTCTGACTTCTGAGCAATCGTTGTGCTGGTGTTTTCCTAGTCAATCACTTGGTCCCTCGATTGAACACCAAACTCCCTCGGACGGCCCATGGTACACAGGCCCAACGCGGTCATTCTAAGGGTTTGCCTCGTTCATTGTCGCCTGATTTGCTAACGGTGGTGGAGGATGAGGCTCCATCCCACGCTCCAATTGTGATCGGAGCTCTGCATTCTCTCTGTGCAAGATCTCCATGACCTTCGCATTCTCCTCGCACAAGGTCTGGATCAGTTGCCAGAATTCCTCCGATCGATCGTTCCGATTAACCTCCTAATGTTGCGTGCCTTCTTCGCTAATCATTATCCCAAAACATAGCTGAGTCATCAATTGTATCGAAAAACTATTAGAAAATCACTCGTCGATTTCCCACCGATGGCGCCAGATGAAGATGCAAGAAAATGGTTCTCTATAGAAGGAAAGAATTTTCTTACACTCCAAACAATTATATTCCCATTTTACATTCTCTCTCTTTATATTTATAAAAGTCTACATTGCCCTAAAATTCCTCGCAGGCTTGGTTTCCTCTTGGGCCGTTCCACCACAAAGTTGGGCCCGATACCAAAATGATTGGACTAGGAAGTTGATGGAATTTCTTCCCGAATGGGTGGGCTGGGCCGGAACCAGCCCAATGGGATTTTATGCACCTTCACCTATGTTTAGAGTATATCAAAAACTCTAGAAGATTAAGACCGAGTTGAAGAAACTAACAATGACAGATTTAGCAATCTCCCTGATAGAGTGCAGCGGGCTAAGAATACTTTGTTTATTCTGTGGTACAATCTAATCCTGTGTTATGTGAGCTGAGCACTAAGGAGAAAGAATTGATTAAGAATTATTCTAAACTCGAAGTAGCTAAGGAGTCCTTCATAAAGCACACGTCTCGTATCTAGTGGCTTGAACTTAGTGACCAAAATACCAATTTCTTTTTCAAGACAACGAATTTCAAAAAGTTACTACCACATAAAATCAATCACAAAGGAAGATAAAGCTTTGACTACTGACAATAAATACATTAAAGTCGAAGCCATCAATTTATATAACTCCCTTCTGAATGGTGCCAAACATTTTCCCATCACTGTCAATGATTGGTTCTCCTAAAAGTTATCTAATGAACTTCAATCCTCTCTACAAGCTGATATGTCTTGCATGACTAAAATCTTGGTCAATAAAATTTAAAGAGTGTTCAACACTCTAATATCCCCTAACCAAAACAGCCTTTGTCCTTCAAAGAAGGATATCATACAACAATTTTAATAAATCTAGAGTTTCATAGAGACTACTATAGGTCCCTCTTCTACTAGATATACATCATTGCAACTCTCCATACACTTAATGGAGAGTTGTTTGGGTACTTCAAGAGTGATACTGGGATAAGATAGGGAGACCCCTATCTCCCTTTCTTTTTTTGTTCTTTATATAGATTAGTTAAATGGTTTGTTCAATCAACAACAGGTGTTTAATGGCAATTTGGGTTTCCATTGGAGATGTGAAGAGGTGGGGTTGACTCATCTATGCTTTGCTGATGATTTATTTGTGTTCACTAATTGTACTGTTGATTCAGCTACAACCATGTAGAGTACCCTCACTACCTTCTCTGAGGTCTCTGGAATTGCTCATAACTCCTATGCGAAAGAAAGGTGCTTTCTTCAGTGTTGATGCAAGATTTTACGACCTGGAATGACGACGTTCAGTGTTGATAATGACGTCGTAGAGTGGCACCAGTGTGGTACCGGCCTAAGAGCCTCCGGTGATCAAGTCAGTGTTAGATCAAGAAGAAAAAAAGAAATTAATAAGACTTTTTTAAGAATTTGTATCGTAACTTTTGAGTTGCCCGACCTCTCCTTTTATAGGAGAGTTAATAGTAGTATTCACCTAGGTAACTACTTCTCTTGACTTTTACATCATGTAATGAAAGAGTTATCAGAAAGAATAATTGTCTTTATCCTTGCCACTTGTATTTTATTCAACCTCCGACCTCTCTTTTTGTAGGAGAGTTAATGTTAGTACTTACCTAGGTAACTAGGTCTCTTGACTTTTTCATCATGTAATGAAAGAATTATCAGAAAGAATAATCGTCTTTATTCTTGCCACTTGTATTTTATTTAACCTCTTGAACTGCATGTCGCTTGCTGGTAGAATATTCCGTATCATTTAGTAATGTTCAGAAATTTACAATTTTCTGTGTCATCGGTTCCCAGAGGGCTCCCTCCCAGTTAAATATTTGGGAGATTCACAACCAGACTGAAGGTCAAAGATTGCAGAGATTTGCTTTAGACAGTCACAGCTAAAGTTAGAAGCTGGACTTCTAAGTGGTTGTCCTACTCAGGGATTCAACGGTTGAAATCCATATTGTTTGCTATTCATGTATAATGGTCATCTTTATTCATTTACCTAGGAAGATCCTTATGTGTTTTTTTCGGAAATTAGGAAGATCCTTCATGTTGTTCAACAGACTCTTGTGTTGTTCCTTTGGAAAGGTTCCTCCCTTGAAAAGGACCCCTTTATCAAAGGGTGGTCTTGGTATTGAAATTTTTTAAACCTGGAATAAAGCCATATTCACAAAAATATTTGGAACCTTATCCACAGTACTATCACGTCCAGGCTCCAAGTCTACTTACCTTCTTAAATATAAGAACTTCTAGTTGGTGAAAATTATTCCTTCTGCCTCTTGATGTTGGAGAAAATGCTTCTACCCAGAGAATCCCAAACATTTTAAATTCAAGCATATTATTCTCGCTTCTACTGAGAAAATTCCACATGTTTAGATTCAAGTATATTATTCTCTTAGGGCCCGCTGGGTACCACAGATGCTTTGTGCTTTTGCCTTGACCCGAAGCAGAAACAATATTTCTGCTTTAAAGTGTGTTCAATACTATTTGGAAGCCTGCTTGTCAAAATTTGTTGCAAGATTTTTAAAAGCAAAAACACCCAAACATGTCTGGTAAAAAAGTATTGCAAAGATTGAAAAATTAAATGGCTAGTTAAAAATGTCAATTTAGAGTTTTTTTTTTTTTTTTTTGGTGAATAGTGCTTTTGCTACAATATGGAAGGAACCATAAGCATCGATTTGTTGCTTCCGGTTTTGGCCTCTTTTTCAGAAGCGTTTCAATACGATTTAAATCGTAATAAATATTACCAAACATACTTCGTACTTTTACTTCTTTTTTTTTCCTGAATGAACTTTTACTTTGCTACAGTACACTGGTAGAAACAAAAAATACGAAGCAAAAGCAGTTGCCAAACAGGCCCTTAGGCAATAACACTTCTTTGTGGTTTGATCCTTTTTCATCTTGTGGCTCCATAGTTCTAGCCAATGATGATTTATGACTCTGGTTTGTCAAAGGATGCCCAAGGTTGCAGACCTATTCCCATATGGATTCCATTGGTAATAATGATCAACCAACAGCCTATTCCTCCTGGCATGGGAGATGATATTATTGTTTGAGCTAGCACTAACAAGTCTTTGATAGGTGAAGATGCCTTTGAAGACGTAAAACATTACCTTGTTCTCTGGGGGCTTAACCTATTTGGTTTAAATGGGTGTTCCTAAACATTGTTTTATTCTTTGTACTGAAACCATTAATGTACTCCAGACCTTGGATATGCTTAGAGAGTAAGGCTTCACTCTAAATGACACTTGTATCCTCTGTAGAAGGAGCACAGAGACTAGCCAACACTTATTTGTCCAATGCGATTATAGTCTGAAGGTGTGGAATTCCATTGCTGGTCCAATTGAATTGGCATGGGGACCCCGCTCTCAGCTTTGTACTTGATTGCTTCTGGCAGCCGGCTTTCTCAGCGCAACGTTGGCCACCAAGCCGCTCCTGCTGCTAAGCATACACACATTGCTTCCGCTTCCTCACTAATTTGGTTATCCTTTTCGCGACATTTGTGCCACTCGCCACCTCCATCACATGACTACAAAGCACACTGTCATGGGTCAGACGCATGGGGTGATTTTAGACCCAGGAAGCCGGCCTCTAGGTCTTAGTGTATTACCTGCCGAAGCAATCCTCAGCAAAGCTGCCTGTCCGTTTCACCACCAACTAGCAAGGTTTGCAAATTCAAGAACTTACATCTAGAAAAGAAGACAACCCAACAAACTGATTAACCTTCTCATAACAAATGAACCAATCTTCTTTGCCTCTTTCCCTCGCTGACTTAGTACTAAGAATGCCCAAAATGAAACCAAAAGCTAAACTCAGAGAATTTCTCTCACTAATTTGGGCTGGGAGAGGGAGAGATGATGATAAGAGAATTAGTTGCAGCAGTTGATGAACCAAGTAAAAAGAGGAGAGAAAGAGAGAGGAGGTTGAGCAATGATGATGATCCAAAAAACTTTAAAAAAGAACACAAGGACCCAAGTGATCTGACAAGTGAAAAGTAATAATAATAAATAAATAAATAAAATGGAAGAAGAAGCAGACCCTTGCGACAATCAACTGGAAAAGAAAAGAATAAATTGGTGATGGATCACGAGTTCTTGAGAACTGCTTTCAAAAAACTAAATCAAACATGCCCTTAAACTGATGCAATTGTTAGAATGGAAGGAAATTTCTCTTTCAAGGCTGGATGGAACAATTTGCAAATGAAAAATCTGTGAATCTAACGACTAAACGTAACTCATCAATAAATAACATGCATGCTCATGCATATTTGGAATCAAAATAAGTTTAGAAAACTTTGAAATTAAGATGCCATGTATATCCAATGCAGGTATACAAGCGTTAATCATGGTGTGAATTTACCTTTACGAAACTTGTCAATAAATCACAAGAAAATACATCATATCAACCAGAATTTCAAGTCGTAATACCTTCACCCACCAACTGGAAACTGGAGGCTTTGGGTAACACTCTCTGTCAGAATTGCCCACTATAATTTCAACCAAGGCCAGCTATTCCAACATGTATACGTTCTCATACTATAAAACATCTTACAGTTAGACCTAGAAGAATGAAACAATTAGAAAGCCCAAGGCAAGAATATTGTCGGAGAAATAACCTGTTTGTAAGTTTAAGAACCCATAGCAATACAGAAACTCCATTTCTTATTAGTCCCCTTACCAAAGAGAGACGCTCAAACTCCTCTTTTCCCACATAATAATAGAAAGACACCGCCAAATCTGCACAAGAATGTCTTGTATTGGAAAAAAGTTTTAATATGGAACATCCCCTAGCAGAATGTTGCAGGAATTTCCTTAAGATACACAATCAAATAGATGCTGCGGACCAGCAATCATCAACAATCCAGTTAAGCATAAAAATCCTAACTTTCAGCAATGATCTCCAACATATCTTCTCTGAAACCATGACCCTTCCCTGGCACCTTTCCCATAAAAGCAAAAGATAAGTCATCTGTTGAACACATAAGCATAGCAGTATAATTCTATATATCACCCAGCTTCTCAGTTACTAAGATTTCTGCAGGTGAGGAGCTTCACGCTTCACAATTTTATTTAACCAAACATGAAGTATCTGAAGACCCTGCAAAGAAAAGGTCAATCAGCACCAACACACAGGACTTGCTCTTAATAATTTTTTTCTTTATTTATTCATTTTTTTGGGGGATGTTGGGGGGTCTAATCCTCACAGCAACATGGACTTGTTGAAGCCATGCATAGCTGGTTGGGAACTCTTCACTCTCTTTTGTTTACGCAGGACAATGTTGTATTGCAAACGCCTTTTTTTTTTAAGCTAAGCAGCATTATTTTAACCTGTCACTGATTTACTGTTCACTTGAAGTCCCTAACCCTCTGTGTGCCGCAATAAGCTTCCATAGAGAGTTGTCACCATGCTTCACCAAAAGCAATATTTAAAAGACCACTTTTTTATTTTATTTTTTAAGAAATAGTTCTTTATGTTTGCATCATAATAATAAAATTGGTATCATGAGCAATGACGACTACTTGCCTTTTAAATACTCCCTCCGTCCCAATATATAACATGACACTTATTTTGGGACGGAGGGAGTATTTAGTATGTTGGAACATATTGTTGCAGCCCAGAAATAATAACCATATAAAGTTACCAATGCAAGAATAAAAGAGGAGGTCCAAGACCAAATTGATACTAATTAGTTCAACAATTTTATTTTTAGGGTAAATTGCACAACTCCCCTAATATACAGGCCTTCCCTATTGTATCAAAATTAAACTCACCTGAGTTCAGCACTAGATTCCCCCTACATCAATGGTCAACATTAGTCAAAGGGCAGACTCTGCTTATGTCAGCAAAATCAAACTATAAAGTACCAGATTTGCCCTTGTCTTTTAACTTCAACGCCACTTTTCAACTGGTAAACATAATAACCATCAAGGGTAAAAATGTAAAATAAACTCTCCCTATTATCACCACCCCAATGGAAATATCCAACAGGGGATACTAGTGTAATTTTTGAATCAGCAGGGTACCCAAATGAAATTATGCTATACTTTCAGGGAGGTGAATGTAATTCACCCTAATTTTTAATTTCTTTTACAAGACATTATAGCGGGAGGTTGACCAACTTTATGGGATGTCACTGGAATACTTTGCACTAGTAGAAGGGGCAATTTTAGATCTACACTATAAACTATAATAGGAGGTGCGTGGGGGTTGAGATGTTAAGATACAAGTTTAAGATTTGTTTGAGAGGGGATTGACATAGAGAGCTTTCACTGCTCATTTTTATAGTTGATTGTTTTATCGTTACATTATCAATAAAAATCTTTATTACATGCTATATTGTTCTTTTCTGTTTCTGCCCATTGCTACATCAGTCCTGAATCCTCGGAAACTGTTTCGACCTTGTGCCAAGGAGAGAGCAATTATTAAATTTGCATGAGAGGATTACCATTAAGTGCTTTCTATTCTCATTGCCACTCTTTACTATCAATTACTATTATTACCTGCGTTTTGTTCATTTCTGATATCTGCCCTTTGCTACATCAGTTGTGGGATCAAAGCAACTTTCAAATCCTCAGAAACTGCTTCAAGATCTTTTGTCAAGGAGAGAGCACCATACCAAAAAGCAGAGAGATGAGCTTTTAGTGAATTTGACCCAACAAGAGGCAACAATGACCAGGAAGTGCAACCCTTGCAAAGGGGATAACCTAACAATGGCTGTGGTTCAAGAGAGAATCAAACACTGCACCCTGAAGATCAGCTGGAAGGAGACTTCAGTGAAGGGTCTGATCTAGAAGCTTTTATGTCCAATAAAGAGATAAATCCATTCCATGATGAAGAAGAGAGGTGACCATCACTGAAGGCTGCAACTAGAGATCACAGAAACCCTAGCCCTGGGGAAGGTCCAGAAAGGGAGAACTTTAGACATCAACATTGGGATTTTAGAAGATTGCAAAAAGGTCAAACTGGCTAAAATTTGATGGAAATGGACCTCCAGAAAACTGTTTGATTTGTCTGTGCATAGATAATTTATTTGGACAGCCAAGGATTCAGCTATGAGGACAGACTAAGACAAAGATGAGAGAAGTTTTTGCTTCTTGATTTAAAGCATAATTTGTTCGAAAAACTACTACTCCCTAGAAAGACAATTGCTATGAATATAACAACTGAACTTGCAATGGAGTTGCTAAATTAGATCTATTGCTAAATTCCTACTCTTTGTCGAGACTTAAATTTCATGTCAGGGATTATATAGTGGCTGATGAATGATGGACCATCTATTAGCAGAGGCAGAGCAGTTGAAGGAAAAGACATGTATTGACAGCATAAGTTCCGGCACTGGTAGAAGCAATCATTATTGATTGTCTGAGTATTGGAAGTGGTAGCAAACAAGTTGAGTGTCAATCCAGATACTTTGTTCTATTCACTTTTAATTTTCTTCGAAGAGATTAGAGTTTGAGACTTTAAGTTTATGGCTTAAAGGCCATTTGATGATTTATTTCCAATGGAGGCTGTCATGGGGATATTTAGCATAACTAAGAATAAAATTTGAGACCTAAAGTAGAAACTAAATGATACCTAAAAGAATAGCAGTACAGGATTTGTTTTTCCCTTCTGCAGTTTGCCAATACAGGTCTAAGGTTAGCTTGAGAGAGGACTGCTGTCGAGGTCATTCTCTTTTCCTTTGCTATTGTTGGTTGTTTTCAGGCTAAATTATCCATTAAACATCTTCACTATCTGATGTTTTGTTCCTATCTATTTTGCGTCACATCTTATTTCAGTATCCAACAGGTATAGTTATGTACTACTAAACATATAACAATGATATATGATAAACAGTAAAACAGGAAATAGATCATTTACCTAAATAAATAAATAATGATAAAGAAAGAAATCACAAAAGATGCCACAAGTATACACGTTCTCCTACTTGATTTCTTCTCAAATACCTGAAATAGAAACAACAGTAAACAACTGCTATACTCAGCAACTGGTCAAGAGCTGTAGAAACAAATGAGATCAGAATAAAGATAAGAAAGTAGCGCAGATATAGTTTAGTTACCATCTTGAACCGATCCATAGTTCCTGACATGATTCCCCTAGATGCATCCATGCCATTGCCCTGTTTTATGGAGAGGGTATTAAATTCCATTCAAAAACAAGTAAGAAATTTTTTTCTTACATTCATAGAAGAGAACGATACTCATAACTGCAACCAACATACCACCCGGTCCAGCATTCTATTATGACTTTCCACCTCCTCATGTATATCTCCTGTTAACTGTCAAGAGACAAGTAGATTACATAACCCTAGCAAGACATCTTAGATTCAGGAAGTTATAAATTTCAAGCGAAAATCACACAAGCGAATGGCTTAACTGTTGGCATGCAAATATACGCATGCACAATGACATCATAAATTGCAAATTTAAGTTATATATGAGTAGGAAACAGGCAGACTTGCTATTGCATGACTTTTGGGCCAACCTTCTCCGGTAAGCAATTCATTATTTTCTAAGCCTTATTTTAATACAATCCATCAAAACCATTGATCTTGTCATTATTGGTACATCATTGTGGCAATTAGTACATGTTCCCATATCCACTACAGTAGCCAACTGATGTGTGCAAAGAAACCACCCCAGGTAGCGACTATGATGCATTGATTGGCCTGAATTTCAGCATCAGCGTTGATCAGAAGGAGAACTACCTTGAACCAACTGGCAGGTCCCTAATACAGGCTACAAACACCAATACGAACCATATGCATGCTTGCCCACGTATCAAGCAAGTGAACACTATAATTTTCCTCTTTACAAGAAATAGTTTACCATCAGTAGAACAATTCCTCCTGAGTTAAAAATAGTAAGAGACACAACCATATTTATTACAAGAGTCATGTAAGCCAGGAAATCTTTCTACCCCTATTAGTCTAGGCCAATATGTAAAATAGTGGCTATTAGTCTTGGCCAACATGTAAAATAATGGGGGTAACCAAAATTATATCCAAAAGAGAACTGCACTTATCTAGACTTATCTAGCAATAATTTCATAGAGTTTGCATGCATCACTTCATATAAAACAACTAGTTTTTACTCAAAAGGGAGTATAGCATGGAAATATACACGAGGCAAGTAGATAAATTGAATGGAAAAACCAAGATTATGAAGATCACTCTTTTTAGAAAGATGACTCTGTCTTGCAAGCTGTCCATAGCTTTGTCATTTCCATGATCATCAAGTGGGTAGTAAGAGGAAGAAGCCCGAAGCCCACCCTCCTCAATGCCATCCAAGCTATCGAAGAGTGAAGCTCTGGAGGCACGGTGCTCCCTGAATAGAAAGAGAAACACGGTAATTAATTGAACATGACAAACATAAAAGAATGAGTTGAAGAATACCATGGGCTAGAAGAAAGGAAAATATGTTGGACTAAACAGAATCTTCCGCAACAATGTTTATATGTATATGAATTTATGCGTGTATGCACATAATGCGGAGAATATTAAACTACACACATCAAAGAAGGCAACTAGTTCATTTTGTGCCCAACATTTAAGCCAGTAAAGTTCACCATAATTGAGAGGAAAGAGAGAGAAGTCTAAGCCATCCCTGCATTGCATGATATGCACATGTTTAAGGTCAGGTTCTTTACATGAAAAGGTGATAAACATGATGTGGTCCCAGTGACGGAGCCAGGATTTCAAGTGAGGGGGGGCACGCTGTCAAAAAATAATAATAATAATACAGAGTGTATATATATATATATATATATAACAACTATAAAATTCAAAAGACAAAGAAGAAAAAAATTATTAAAATATAAAAGGAAAGAAAAATGAGAGAACTTTAAAAGGAAATAGTTGAAAAGTTTCAATTGAGGAAGAAAATTTTGACTTTTTCTACTAAGGAAATTGAAGGAATGTGAAGAATAAAAGAGAAAATAAAGAAAAAATAAAAATATAATTTTAGGAACTAAAAATTTGAGGGGGGGCACTGTATAAATTTTTTCATATATATGGAATTTTTAAAAAAAATTACCACATGTATTATAGGTTGTTGACCAACTCAGAGGGGGCATGTGCCCCCCCTAGGCCTTCATTGGCTCCGTCCTTGTATGGTCCTATGGACAAGCCATAGAGTTGGCTCCGGATGTGTGTGTGTGTGTGAGAGAGAGAGAGAGAGAGACAGAGAGAGAGAGAGAGAGAAGGAGAGAAAGAGGCCCAAGTACAGTAAGTCCAGTCTAAAGGTCCTCTAAAATTCAAGAACTTATTAGCCCATCACAATAGCCTGCTTGAATTAAATGCTTCCAAGAATGTGGAGGACAACTGTGCGATGAAGCCTAGAACCAATCACAATGCAGCCAGGACTGCTAGGGTGCAGGGTCTACCCCACTAGGTACACTTATCCAAAATAGAGAAAACCTGTGCCTTCATTTGGTGGAAGACTGATTAAGATCAGAAAGGTTCCACCTAATACCACCAAAATGACGTTCTACCCGAGTTCTGAACTTGACTAACTTCTTTTTCCTGGTTACGCAGACCTTACCTAATTGCATCGTCCCAACCAATTGTTCTCTGACTGATTCACCTGAACTGCATGACACCATGGCAACAAACAATGTTTCAACCAACTCTAACTTCTAGTCACTCAACTATCTAGAACATGCATTTGCAACGCAATTGCCCTGCTCCCACAGTAGTTAACCCTCCAAATTTGCTTCCTTGGTAGATACAATTCAACAATCCGCAATCCAAACTACTAAAAGTCGTGTACATGGATCCATCTTCTTGCATCACCGCTTAGTAAAGCCAAATCCTTGCTTATACCAAATTGCTCAACCCAGGTTCTTTTTCTAGTTTTAAATTGTCCTCTTAGCCCTTCAACTTGAATAAAATCACCCCTTTACGAGTGCATTAGTTGGTAAACCCCTGTACTACTTTTATGGGATTTGACATATCAACGTATCAGTGTCGTATCATTTATGTGCTTTGTGCCCGTGTCTATGCTACATAGATTCTTGCACAATCCCCATCCTGATTTGTGCTCGTCTTTGGCCCTCCTCTCACATCAACTCTCTACTACAACAATCTACCATCATGGTTGTTAAACTCACGATCCAATTCGCAGGATCGCATGATCCTAGATCAACAAACCCAGTTGAAAAGCAACAAAATCGCATCTGTGGTAGAATCGGAGGGATCATAGGATCCTATGAGATCCCACCGATCCTTTATTATGATCTGTTTTTGCTATTTTTTAAAGCCTGTTGGGCTATTTTGTGTTATGTTTTGAAGTCTGTTGGGCTACAGACTACTTTTAAATGACAACCCAATAGACTTCAGCCCAATATAAATCATAAAAGCTACACAGAGAGGAAAAAAAAAAAAAAAAAAAACGCAGCCCTGGACTCGAAGTTTCTTTGTCGTCCCTTTCGTGTGAAGTGTCAAACAGTCGAAGACGAAGTCCTGCACTCCTGTGATTGCTACTCCGGCAAGCTCCAACGACCTCCAGCACAGCTCCAGATTCACTTAAGCTCCTCTCTCTTTTCCAAATAAAGCTCTTAGCCTCTTCCTTAACCTAAAGGTGTGCTCCAAAACATCTTCTCCACTTATCTCTTCTCTCTTTAGATCATTTCTTCTTGTTGGTTGTCCACTTCAGATTTTGTCGGAGCTGCTGGAGTAAAGAGAGAGAAGTCGGGAAGATGTTTTGAAGAACACCTTTGGGAGAAGAGGCTATGAGCTTGATTTTGAAAAAAGAGAGGAGCTGAATTGAATTTGGAACTTGAAGGAGCTGTGCTGGAGGGCCTGGAGTTCGTCAGATTTTGCCGGAGCTGCTGGAGTAACAATCGCAGGAGTGCAGAACTTTGTCTTTAACTGTTTGACACTTCATGAAAAGGACGACAGAGAAACTTCTTGGCTATGGCTTCTTTTGTTTCTTTCCTCCTTTTCTCCAGCTTTTATAACTTATGTTGGGTTGAAGTCGTGTTGGGTTTCATTTAAAAGTAGTCTATAGCCCAACAGACTTCAAAACATAACATAAAACAGCCCAATAGGCTTAAAAATTAGCAAAAACAGAACATAATATAAGATCGGTGGGATCGCATAGGATCATACAATCCTACGACCCCACCAATTCTTATTCTACTACGGATGCAATTTTGTTGTGATTCAACTCGATTTGTTGATCTAGCATTGTAGGATTGTGTGATCCTATGATCTGGATCGCGATTTTAACAACCATGTTGGCTCCCCTCTATCACTAGCTTATCTAAGCTTCTACTTTCTAACTTTAACACACACGCAAATACTTTCTTCTGAAAAAACCATCTTCCAAAATTCAAGTATTGCAACCATATCTATCACAGCCTTTTTCACTAATTTTCCAGCATCTTCTCACAAACTTTATTTTGAATGATAGTTTTTATCCTCACTGCCACCTTTTCTGATCACCTTTTGCCTTGTCTCAAGTTGAACATTCTTACCCTTTACCAAAAAACCTTAAAAAGCCACAAACTTTTCTTCCAGACTTAACAGAGTTTACATCTTGATAACAACCATCTCAAAGCATAATAAAAGGTTTTCTAATTCAGCTATAAGATTTGTGTCAACACCTAGCAATTACTATAGCTTCCATAATCTTAGCATTAACCAAGGACAAGAGTCTCATCACTCAAAGTCTGCAATGAGCCAGTTAACAAAAAAAAACTCCACGAAAGTTGTTTTCACTTGTCAAAAATACTAATACAAGTTAAATTACCTAGCTTTCTTTCAATTTTCTTTTCCAAAAATATTATACGTTTCTCAAGAAGTGAATACAAATATGTGACAGCTTGTTTTGGTATTTTTCTGCCCAATATGCAGGCATATATATATCATGGCAGCCTAAGAAGCGCTGACACTTCAATGTAAGTGCCGTGTCCGTATCAGATACTGACACTTAATAGACACACTTGGACATGTGTCCGACACTTCATGGTCTATAACTTAAAAAATAATTTTTATTATTTTGGACACTTGGCCGACACAACTTGGACACTTGGCCAACACATCTCGTTCACTTGGTCAACATATTCTGGACACTCGACCAACACATCCCAAACTCTTCATCTTAACTAAAAAAAAAAAAATATATATATATATATATATATATATATATATAAAAATAAAAAAAACCAACACATACCACACTTGTCTTAAATAAAACAAACATGAAAGTCCCAGAAACAACATTATACACATGCATCAAAGTGTCAAACCTCATTTTCTTTAAACAAATAGACATTAAACACATGTAAGAGTACATAATAAAAAAAAATAAAAAAATAAAAACATATAACTATAACGACAAGATTAGATAATAATATCATGTATAATGTAATAATTTCTTTTTGATATTTGAATAGCTTCAACTTTAAAATATGGAACTTTAGTTTAGAAATTATAAATTAATCAAAGTTCTATAATTGTCTTACTTAATAGAGATATATAAATAATTATTTATATTTATATTATTCGTGTCCATGCGGTGTCTGTGTCCTACATTTTTTGAATTTGATGTGTCGGCGTATCCGTGTCATATTGTGTCCGTGTCCATGCTTCTTAGAAGGTAGCCTTGGCTTTCACTTTATCTTCAATAAAAGGTTAGGAAGCACAAACACGCCTAAAAGGACAAAGAATCCGTGTCTAACACGTGTCGGACACCGACACGCGCCGGACACCGACACGCGCCGGACACATCCTGACACGTGTCCGACACTCATTTTGGCGTGTCCGAATATTTTATATTTTTTCGAATATCCGGACACGCCATGGACATGCTTCTGACACGCTGTGGATGCGTGTCGCCATGGATACATAACCGACACGCGTGTCCCACTCTTTGGGGATTTTTAATAAAGTTTTAGAAAGAATGATGAGTTGAAGTATAAATATTAGGAGTTGTTTAATTACATAATTACTTAAAAACTTATTGTTTTATAAAACAATTTTATATTCAAACAATTAGATATTTATTCTTATATTTTAGTTCAAAGGTTCGAACCCTTGCACGATCATCTTGACTCTCTTGTGGTCCTACCAACCAAGCTTCGCTACCGGTGAATGGTCTCTCTATCTCTCTCCTCTTTTCTCTTTTATTCTTCGTCCTCCTTTTTTCTTTATTCTTGATTGTCACAAACCCTAAATACTTCTTTTTTTCCTTTCACAATAAATTTCTTTTCGTCTCTTTTTCCTTTTTTCCTCTATTCCCCGTGAACTTTTTTCTCTTCTATGGATTCTTACCTTTATTTTTAACTAAGGCCTAATTCTTTTTTTAACAAAACCCTAATCTTCTTTGTCTCTTTGTTTTTTCTTCTCTTTCTTAACCCTCATTCTATCATTCTTTCTTTTTTCCAGCAAAACACATTTTATTTTTCATTATGAGATTGTACAAAAAAATATTACTCTTAATTTCTTTTTTTGATAAGTAAGTAATAATCAATAAAAAGCGTTAAAAGGGGAACGCGACCCAAGTACAAAAACAGAAACGATGCCTAAGGACCCAATGAGTCCAAGGAATCAACTAAATCATCGGGGGAGGAACAAGATCTCCCCTTTACATAATAAAAGATAGAATGAATAATATGAAGTTTCAGTGTAGGTAGAGGTGATTCTTTTCCTTTGAAAATTCTGTTATTTCTCTCTTTCCATATACCCCACCAAACGCAGTGTGGAACTATCCTCCAATAATCTCTAACGTGACTTCCCACATGGCATCCTCTCCACGTGCTAATCAGACCCTTGGAGGAGCGAGGCATAACCCAACACATGCCAAAAAGGCCAAGGATAAGGTTCCAACAGTCTTGTGCCACGGGGCAGTGCAAAAGGATATGATCCACAGATTCGCCGTCGTTTTTGCAAAGACAACACCAATTAACAATAGTATTGCCTCTCTTCCTAAGATTGTCCAAAGTCAAAATCTTACCCTAAACAGCTGCCTAAACAAATAAAGCCATTCTAAGGGGAGCCTTAGAGCGCCATATCGTTTTCCATGGGAAAAGTACCTTTGGTGGAGGGAACCCACAAAAGATCATCCCTACCACTTCCGATTGCCTCTTGCTTATACAACATCTCCAAAAGAGCGCAAACCTCATCCAACTCCCAATCCTGAAAAGAATGCCTAAAGCGTACGTCCCACGTAATCCCACTATTATCACGTCGATAAAA
Organism: Cornus florida; assembly: GCF_030987335.1. Classification (NCBI taxonomy): domain Eukaryota; kingdom Viridiplantae; phylum Streptophyta; class Magnoliopsida; order Cornales; family Cornaceae; genus Cornus; species Cornus florida. The sequence goes on along the minus strand of NW_026775571.1, from coordinate 54,854,249 downwards.
GTCGATTACATAGGCGTGTCTATCGGTGGCGATACTATAAAGTCTGGGAAAGGAATGAGATAACAATTAATCACCACACCATAAGTCCTCCCAGAAGCGAACACATCTACCATCATGAACTTTGAACTTAATATGAGAAGAGAAAACCTCCCAGCCGTTTCGGATGAATTTCCACACTCCAATCCCTCCCGCCGTAGAGACTGGGCAAGAAGTCCAACCACCACTCTCCTCCCCAAAACGACATGAAATAATCCTCCTCCACTGGCGATGACGTTCCTTGCCAAATCTCCGGAACCACTTCCCCAAAAGCGCTCTATTGAAGGGAATAAATCTTCGAATACCAAAGCTGCCTAACCTTATGGGCTTGCAAACTTGCTCCCATTTGACAAGGTGATACTTGAACTCCTCACCCCTTCTGCCCCAAAGAAAATCCCTTTGAATCTTTTCAATCTGCAACAGAGCATGCGATTTGTAACAAAGATAAGAAGTATGTAGGAAGGCTCGAGAGATTGCTCTTGATAAGAGTGACCTTCCCCCATTTTGACAGATACTGCTCCTTCCACCCAGCCAACCTTTTTTCGATCCTATCAATCACAGGATCCCAACTCCCCACCCTCCTAAATGAGGCCCCCAAAGGCAATCCTAGTTAAGGAATCGAAACATCATATATATAGAAAATATATTTCTTATTTGCCATGTCCCCACCATGTTTGTGTCCTAATTTTTTAGGATTTGCCGTGTCGCCATATCCGTGTCCCGTATATGATCTGTGCTTCTTAGATAAAAGGTAATATAATAGCCTAACGAAAACCCAATCACGACATACAAAAGCGAATGATCCATCAAATATAGCTCTAAACATAATCAAAATATACATATAGCTCTAAGCATGAGTACCATAGGTCATCTTGAAGCTGTTTAAAGATTGAGCAAGCTCCAATACTATTTCGATTTCATAACAAGACACTATTTTAAACGACCAACTACAACATACTCCACGAGTTAGCACTATCCTTAGAACTTCAAAAGTAGTGAATTCAACTCATGAATTGAATGAACCAAATGTTTTCTCCATTGACATGCAGCTAACTAAAAAACTAGGATGCCATTGTATAGACACCTAACTTATTTAACGCCCGTCACCCCCCCCCCCCAAAAAAAAAAAAAGATAGTTTAGCATAAATAATAAACCACATAAACTCAAACTAAAGCAATCCAAATTAAAATTATTCTTCATTTAGACCGAGTGGTAAGAGCCTAGGACTATATGCAGATCTAACCTTTGGTATTGTTTTTGCACAAAAGAATAAAAATAAAATATATATATATATACAAACCTAAGAATCTAGGAAAAATTATTCATGCAACACAAGCACGATATATGTTGCCACATCACCATCGCTTATCATATAGCTCTGCACATATCACCTTTTAAGTAGCAAAAAAATCTATAAAATGGATACAAGTACAAACAGGTGAACACATTTTAGCACATGTCAGATGTTTTCAATACTCTAGATACGGTGCAATTGGGCAAGAAAATCCATCCCAACCCCTTCTTTAATGGACTCAAACAGCATCTTCTTAGATTGGATTGGAGTTGAAAATTTCAACTAACCTCAATTTTTTTTGAAGGTTAGAAAAGACTCAGAATTTTTAAACTCAAGTTGCTCCCTCAACTTGCCCAACCTGTCTCAGTTGCATCCCAAACTTTGGGGCATGCCCAACATGCTTAGGACATTGTATTAACTAGACTAAGATTAAGAATCCATGTTAAACCAACTGAACAGATGGACAACTTATTAAATTATGGTGGTGAAGCAAAATAAACGAAGGCGGCCAAAGGCCTGTAATGATTTATGTGCGTTCACAAGCATGCACATACAAGAGCATTTGCATACTAGTATCAAAAATTAAGAAATTACCATGTCACAATGTCTACTGATTTGTTGAACACTGCCCTATGTCTAGGTCCAGTAGGGGTGGCAGTTCGTGTTTGTGGGTCGTGTTCGTGTCTTGTCGATGTAAGGGTATTATACTAAATAGGTAAACCCAAATATTCAAAATAAAAAGAAAATTCATAAGGTATAGACAAGGTTTATGTTTAAATAATTTAACTATCCATAGCAATTGAGTTTAAATAGGTTATACATTACATAAGTCATATTCACGATTATATCATGTTGAGTTAAATGGGTCATAGACGGATTACATGGGTTGAACCCCTCAACCCTAACCCGACATGGTTTAGTAAACGGGTTACATGGGTTAAACTCCTCAACCCTAACTTGACACAATTAAGTAAACGGATTAATCGTGTCGATTCTTTTAAGACCCAAATCCGTTTATGCCAAGCCCAAACCCTTTTAACTCGTGTCGTGTTGTTGTGTCATAATTTGCCCACCGTCCACATAAGAAAATTTTAATAGATCATGCCTTCCAATAAGTCTATACACTACATTGGAACAACTGAAGTTCTACCAAATTTAAACCAAGTACTAGTTTTCTTTTCCTATTAATTAAACACTAACCAGAATTGAGTTTATAAAATTTTTTAAAATCCAAAACATCTTTGAGAACCAAGTAAGGATCTGAATACATATAATTTGACACTAAATATGTGTCCAGAAAATATGAGTAAAAGCATTCATATGTGAGATAAATAACAGGGCATCCAGTGAAGTATCATAGATACAAAAACAGCATGAATTCACAAATCTATCTATCTATATATATATATATATACACACACACGTGTGTATATGTGTTTGTAAACAAACCTTCGGTAACTCATGGCATACGCAATTCACTGCTTCAGCCTTTTATTCCGTTTCTGAGACTATAAACTGACGATAAATTCGTTTCAGCTACGAGATCTTTTGCTTCTTTGAAACAAAAAGATACCAATGAACTAGCGCTAGAAGAAATTTTTTTAAGAAAAAAATGAAACAAATAAACAGAACAAAGGAACGAATAAACAAATCAATGATTTTGAATATTGAAAAGAATAAGTTCCAAAAAATAAATTAAAATGGAAAAGAGAAGTGCGGTTAAAGGTGGTGAAAATCAAACAAATTTGAAGAAAAGTATATAAAGGAGAGGAAACGACATGGATGGGAGCAATCCGGGTAAGCGAAATCCCTAAAATACTGTATATAGATGTGATATATGTAAACATAAGGGCAAAATGCACGAAACCTCCCCAAAACTATTACGTTTTGGCACGTTACCCTCTTAAATTTATTAATTTGGCAAAAAATTTGCAGAACTATCTACATAATTTGCAATCTTACCCTTAAAAAATTATGCCTTCGTTTTTTTTTCCTAATTAGTACTCACACGTACATGTCTCTATAGAGGTTCGAACCCCTGACCTTTTCAAAGACCTGCTGGTATTAGAGATGGCAACGGGGACGGGTTTGGACAGGTGTACCCTCCTCCGCCTCCGCAACCGTTTAAAAACCCCGCCCCATCTCCGCCCAAAACCGCAAAAACTGGAGAATTTTCCACCCCATTCCTGTAACCGTTTAACATTTTTACCCCTACGAGTACCCGCCCCGCCCCGTTTAAGACCATAATTTAATTATTATTAAAATGGATTTGCTATTCTTTTTTTTCCCTCATCTTCAATTCTTTACCATTGCAACTTTCCTTTTAATAAAATTCATTTGTTATTTTAATATTGTTATATGGGGTAAATAATATATAGTGAAAAATATATATATTAATGAAATAAGAGTACTTAAGTAATTTGCCTATCTAAGCGGGGCGGGACGGTGAGGGACAACCTCCCCCTACCCCCGCACCAAACCCGCGAGGGTTTTTATTGCATCAAACCATCCCCACCCAAATAAGCAAAACGGTTCCCCAAAATCGCCAAAAAGGGGTGGGGTGGGGCAAGTAACCGCGGGGACGGGTTAAATTGCCATCCCTAGCTGGTATTATGCCTTTGTTTTCGTTACTCTTTATCATTTAGTTAAAATACCAAAATATCCTTAAAAAAAAAAAAAAAAAAAAAATTGGCATAAGTATTCTGTATTGAACATATGCTTGATGAGGCACCAAGGCACAAGTCTATCCACTTAGGCCAACTAAAAATTTCGTTTGAAAATACTATTTAATTCAAGTTATGCTTTTTATATACGAAGTAATATTAAAAATAAAAGATATAAGCCATTGTACCCAGTTACGAGTGCCATGGACATGAGACAAGTTCATAAGGAGCCATGAGAGAGAGATTTGTTGGGTAATTGCATTAAAATCCACCGCTATACGTGTGCAAAATTAGTTAAGCAATACCATGCACAAAATCGGCTCATGGTTTGAATGTAGGATAAGAACACAAAATCATTTCATACTATGTCTTCATTTCATTCATTTATAAACCTGCATATTGACAAAAAAAAAAATGGAGGCTCT